>NC_142586.1:49899724-50524724 GCF_965207765.1 Zootoca vivipara
ATGTCTCTGATTAATTCTTTGGAATACAATTGGAGGTGAAGACGCCCAATGCATCTTTGAAGTAAGGGGGTCACAGACATTCTCAGTAGCTTGCAGTGGTGCCAACCTGAGTAAAATACTGGGGGGACCACCACCCCGCTCCCTGCCGGAAGGTCACTAGAAAGTTAGACTGAGGGAGAGAGGGAGGCCAGAGTCAAGCGAGCCCAGCCCAAGATGAGGCCCCGCAGCCTGGAGGACGCTGTGTTTGCCTTCCTCCCTCACCTGGTGCTTCTGAGGCCCAGGCAGCTGGACTCCAGGCCTTGGAGGCAGCACTGCAAGCACTGGAGATGGTACTGAGAGGCTGAGCCAGGAGGCTTGAAGACAGGCCCAGCTAATAATAATAATAATAATAATAATAATAATAATAATAATAATAATATCTTTATTATTTATACCCTGCCCATCTGGCTGGGTTTCCCCAGCCAGAGAAATAAAATAAAATAATCGATTAAACATTAAAAGCATCTCTGAACAGGGCTGCCTTCAGATGTCTTCTAAAAATCTGGTAGCTGTTTTTCTCTTTGACATCTGATGGGAGGGCGTTCCACAGGGCAGGCGTCACCACCGAGAAGGCCCTCTGCCTGGTTCTCTGTAACTTGGCTTCTTGCAGTGAGGGAACCACCAGAAGGCCCTTGGTGCTGGACCTCAGTGTCCAGGCAGAATGATGGGGGTGGATATGCTCCTTCAGGTATACTGGACCGAGGCCATTTAGGGCTTTAAAGGTCAGCACCAACACTTTGAATTGTGCTCGGAAATGTACTGGGAGCTAATGCCCCCTCCTTTTCGCACCCAGACACCAGTATGCAGCAGCCAAGTCTCCTCCATTACAGAGGGCTTGCTGGACACTGTGTTAGGCCAAGGAGGGGAGGGAGGTTGGGTGCCCTGAGAGAAAGGGACATGGGTGGGCAATTGGGCACATTTTCGGGATACAAAGGTTTTGGGTTGTAGGGTTTTTCTTTTGGTCTCATCTGACTGGCAGTGTAGGAAAGAAGACTTTTGTGCTTTGGGTATGGTTCTGTTTCAATCCGATTAAAATATTCTTTAAACAGCCAACAGAGACAGCTCAAGGCCTTTTACCGCCTGAAGCAAAGAACAAGATGGTTGCTTGTTGAATCTTACTTTTATAAAGGTAAATAAGACAGTGTCTTTCACCATATCTGAGGGAAGCAAGCTAGCTTAGGGGGTGAGGGCAGGCACACACACACACACACACACACACACACACACACACACACAGCTTTGCCCACTAAGACCTCAGCACTGGGCTCCCATCACCCAGCATGCACCTCACCCTGCTGTCAGGAAGCTGCCTCACTCTACCTCTTCCTACACATCTTTCAATGTTGTGAAGCTTAAAGAAGCAATAGGTTGATTGTCAAGGAACGCAAAGAATCACTGTCAGAGGTTTTGCTCCATTACTGCCTGCTAAGGTTGTTAAACTTGGTGGGGATATGGCCTGCCTTACTCATCCAAGGCTATTCCATAGCAGGCAGTTATACACTCAAGCCTCCATCAGCAAACTTATAATCACCAACAACACAAAAAAATGTATAATTAAACAAACATAAAAGCATAATGCTGTACAAAGCCAACACTTGCACATCTGTTAAATACCACAAAAAACTAGCCTTTTTATATAAAAAAGGTTTTTCTTGCTTCTAATAGAAAAATTAAATAAAATACATAAAACTATTATAGAAATCACTTATACCTATATCATGCATAATTTATTTTATTGCTGGATTCCTCTTTCCTAATGGTAAAATGTTATATTTTTATATTGATCTTTGTAATGCAAGTAACTTAGCCATTGCTAATTAATCCCCCTTTTATGAATTCTATCCTGCTAGGTTTGTTATTATTCTCAGAAGTGTCAGTGAACGAAATTATTTCACCCATCACTATATACAAAACAGGTTCCTCATTATCCTGTGAAATAACTGCTTCTACTTAATTTGATATACAGGCTCTTGTTCAATATTTAATTGAAATGTTTCATTTATTATCCCAGTTTCCCTATTCCAAAACTGAATTTGCTTTGCTAGACTTTCCCTTACCAGAAACGAACAAAATAATCTTTTGCATCTTGACAAGTGCAGCACTTTCCTTCTCCTGCTTCATATCTTTTATCAACTTTTCGGGCTGTCAAGGTCCCCAACATGACTCTTTGGCAACAGTTTTCTCTGTAATGTACAAAAGCCTTTTAAGATAGATCAATATATTGATGATAGATAGATAGATAGATAAATGTCATGCCTCTTCATCAATCATCCTATGGAGAGCTCTACTCCCATAGAGTAGAGAGAGCTCATAGAGATGTGGTTGATTCACATAGATGCTTGATTTTGTTTGAATATTAAATGTAATCACTTAATAATAACTTCAGCCTTGTTCACGCAACACCTGATTGTGCAGGTGTCCCACTCTAGTGAAGCTCTTGCTTGTGCAAACCTACGCCCTATGCCCAAGTAACATAGGAATGGAACTCTATGCTCTTCTCTTTTTCAAAATCCCTTTCACAATTGATAATACATATTTTGTTTCCATCTGAGTGAGCAAGATTTGTTTTCGATATATTAGAGGTGGCTAATCTTTTTTGGGCATGTGCAGATGATCAAGTGAGCAGTCCGAGGAGTGGATGTTCTGCACCCTCCTTGGGATGCTGGGCTGAGGATAGGTCATTAAATCTCTCTGTCCACTCAACTGCTATTACATATACATTCTCACATACAGTGGGACCTCGACTTACGAGCTATTCGACATCTGACGTTTTTGAGTTACGAGCGGAAAAAGTGGACGCGCGCTTACGATTTTCTCGACATCCGAACGGAAAACCCGTTCGCGGCTAGATGCGGTTTCCTCGACTTACGAGTTTTTAGATGCAGTTTCCTCGACTTACGAATTTTTCAGTTTCCAATGCATTCCTATGGGAAACCGCGTTTCCTATGGGAAACTCGACTTACGAAGTTTTCGACCTACGAGTGTGCATTCAGAACGGATTAAATTCGTAAGTCGAGGTCCCACTGTATACATTTTCCCACAAAAATTAGCAAACTTGGCAGCGGGGTCAAAATATCTGCTTGGGGAACTGGATTAGGCCTCTGAACTGGTGCACTCCTGCATTAATAGTAAATACGTAAAGGTAAAGGGCCCCCTGACCATCAGGTCCAGTCGTGTCCGACTCTGGGGTTGCGGCGCTCATCTCGCTCTATAGGTCGAGGGAGCCGGCGTTTGTCTGCAGACAGCTTCCGGGTCATGTGGCCAGCATGACAAAGCTGCTTCTGGCGAACCAGAGCAGCGCACGAAAACACCGTTTACCTTCCCACCGCAGCGGTCCCTATTTATCTACTTGCACTTTGATGTGCTTTCGAACTGCTAGGTGGGCAGGAGCTGGGACTGAGCAATGAGAGCTCACCCCGTTGCAGGGATTCGAACCGCCGACCTTCTGATCAGCAAGCCCTAGACTATTTGGTTTAACCCACAATAGTAAATAGTAAATAGTAAAAATAGTAATTGTGACCCTGAAAAAGAGGGGTGGGGTGGGGTGGGGAGAGAGGGTGCTATATTCTGTGTAGCACTAAGGCCTAGGTTCCATCAGCACAATATACTATTATTATTTTTGCACATTGGAACCTTCTTCCCCCACATGCCATCTAAATCTGTTCTATCTTTCTCTGGACCTCCAGAGCATATTTGGAGACAGCATGGGATGTCAATGGGTGGAGTAGGGGGGAAGACCCATTGCCCTAGTGTTGCTCCTTGTGCTGACTTTGGCTAGCACAACATTATCTGGAAACATCCCCAATAATTTTATGCACCCTTATTATTGTGTCTTATGGCTGATGAAAAGTTTAACTCAATAATGGTTCTGGAGTGGAATTGGCTCCCTCTCATCGAAACAATAAGTACACAACTAAATTCCTGCAAAACACTTAAAGCCTGTATTAGCAGCAAAGAACATTTCAGGTCAGATCAACTTTTACAGTGATTATGTTTTATCTCTATTCTGGGATACTTTTACGTCCCTTATTTAAAGGGCACTGTTGAAACAAACCGACTAAAAAAAGAGAAAAGTTTGGAAAAACTCAAATGAGCCAATCCAATGGCATTGAAGTACTAAAGTTAGCCTGCCATCTAAGATAGCACCCTGATGCGAAGGAGATAAGATATGCCTTGGTTGCAACTTCATAGAAAAGACCTCTTAAAATGCCAGCAAAGGGAGACAGGAGCATCTTGTCTAATGATCTCCACAGGGAGAAAACAAAGACATCAGCTGGGTAAGCTGAATGGCACCGTGAAGTGATTCATTCCTAAATGTGTGTGTGTTTTTCTGCCAGAAGGAGGAATCATAGGCAATTACAGCCATCCTACATGGACGTGATAGCAAACCTTTAGGTTGATCAAGCCATTCCCTGTAGGGAGAAAAGTTACCATTCTGAAAGATCGATCAGCACTATGTTGCAGTGGGCCCAATTGCCCGAGGTTCAGAAAAAGAGCAGCTGAACTGAGAGACAAATGTGTGGCAAGCATTTTGGCTTTGTTCCTTCTTCTGGCGCTTGGTATAAAAATGAAAGTGAGAGGGCCTTTATCAGTACTTGTCAAAGAGCCTGAGGCAGTCGGGCCCATCATTTACTACCATACGTCAACTTTCATGTTACTTTACACAACAAGAGCTCAGAGGCTGGTGACTAATCATCATTTCTGGTCGGCCTTATTATGCTCACTCTCATGCAGAGCAATGATACAATTACTTCTGAGCAAATATCAAAGGTTATTTTAGTCAGTGCAGTCACACAGAGATGGGGCAAACTTAATAAACAAAGAGAGACAGTTAACAATAAATTAGAAGTAAGACAGCAGGGATCATTTGGTTAGTAACCAAGGGGTTAATTCTCTTTACAGTTAATCAGCCAACCAAGACGGTTATGGTGGTGGAGCAACCAGTCAGAATAGCATGGTTCTTGTTGAGTAACTTGTACTCTGATTGACTATGTAGTCCTGAGGGAGATCTCCTATGTTTTGTAGTTTACTATCTTCCTTCTACGAACTATGCCTGAGTCCTATGAGAAAGACAAAACACCTCTCTTCCTTTCTTTCATTTCTCTCTGGGCTCCCTTTGCACTTCCTCCGCACTATTTAAGTGACTTTGCGAACAATCACAACCATTGCATAAATTTTATATATTAAAAATTAAAACAATTTCACATATAGACAGTTAAAAAACTGTTGGAGGAACTTACTTACTTTCTTTCTTTCTCTCTTTCACCATATCCATTTACAAACTCAGACTTTCACTGGGTGGAATGTAATGAGCCTGGCTGGAATTTTGCCAGAGCCCCGGGGTTAATACACAGGCTCTCAGAGGTTGAGGGACTCAAACAATCTTAATTACCACAAGTGGTCAAGACTGGGGTTTAGTTTGAGTGATGACACCTCCGACAATGAGCAACACCTTCCTAATCATACTGCAGAACTGGTACTCTAGTATTGTCATATATGCCAGGATGCACTCTAAAAAACTCTTATGTTGATTCCAACCAGAGCTTAATCACACATCCGCCTAAATGTTCTGCTTTGAAAAACAATATTGACTCAATGCAAGTGATAGCAAGGACAAAACAATCTGTTCCAATTGATTTGAAACATTATTCCACAAAGGATTTATTATCATCTGTTTGAGCCATGGGAAGAGTGAGAGTTCAAAAAAGATTGGTCAGTTTAAGTTAATTGATGTTTTCAGTGCTATTGTTTTATTTCATATAGTCGATAAGAACACCATCATTCGCTGTATGAAATTTAGTGGGACATTAAATAGTTGCTCTAATCAATAAATACAAATACCGCTTAAACCAGGCATCCCCAAACTGCGGCCCTCCATATGTTTTGGCCTACAACTCCCATGATCCCTAGCTAACAGGACCAGTGGTCAGGGATGATGGGAACTGTAGTCCCAAACATCTGGAGGGCCGAAGTTTGGGGATGCCTGGCTTAAACAGATTGTTTTTCAAGAAAAAAAGAATTTACTTTTCTCTTGATTCATAAAGGTCAAGTGTGTGTCAAGAAGGAAGAATTTCAGGGAAAGTGGCAAATTTACCTGGTGTGTTTAAAAGGATGGCTGGTAGAAAGCAGGTGTTTTGTTGCTCTCCTCCTCCTCTTCTTCTTCTTCTTCTTCTTCTTCTTCTTCTTCTTCTTCTTCTTCTTCTTCTTCTTCTTCTTCTTCTTCTTGCAGTGGTAGAAGCAAAGCTGACATTTATTTTACCAGCCTCCCTTGTACATAGCATTGTTGCAGGTAGAAAATAATGTAGCTGCCATTTATTTTCCGTAGAATACCATGGAACAACCCTGCGTCTGGGGCATTCTGAGGTAATAGCATGATTCATGTCAGCTGATAGCCACCTAGACAAGATTTGCTGCCACTAGTAACTTTGTGGTCACCTGCAACAAAATAGTTTTCAAAAGGTGTTTCAAGGGAGGGATAATTCTTACTAAGACTCTACAGGTAGAATGTTCCACAGGGCTGCCACACTATAGGCTCAGTCCCCCGTGAAGGCCAGCTGAACCTCAGGGGCATGGGAAACCACTGGAAATGTCCCATCAGAGGAGTTTAGTGTTTGAACTGCAGCACCAGATGTTCCTTAAACTACTTTGGGACCAAGTTGTTTAGGGCTTTGTGAATGAACACAAGTGCCTTGAATCAGGCCCAGTAGCCAATTGGCAAGCAGAACAACTCTCTCAGCAGAGGAACAGCATGTTGCCAGAAACCTGGTCCTGCGAGCAGTCCAGCTCCTACAGTAGTTGAATAAATATCTGGTCCAGAAGCTTTGTCTTATAAAAGTTATAGGCTTGCTTGTGAAAAACCTCAAAGCAGTTAAAGACTGCCAATGCCATCAGGCTATTGTGGTCTAGGAATGGTCACAGGTGGCAAAGCAGCTGAAGCTGGTGAAAAGCACTCCTGGCTGCAGAGGTAACTTGGGCCTCTTATGACAGAGATGGATTAAGCAGTTCCCTCAGATTGCATGCCTGCTCCTTCAACAAGAGTGCAATGGTGTCCAGAACAGACATTTGACCTATCTCCCTATCTTTTTAATCCCTGGGTTATGTGTGGGGCAAGCAGTAAGCTCCAGCACATTTCTAAGGACTGTTTCATGTATTCAGAGGAGTTACTCTTGCTTCTTCTTTTTCCTTACTTCTACAGTAAAACTTGCACATCTTCCCCATAGTGGGCCTCTGTGAAGAAATCTAGCTGTTTAAAGCTGCAGCCCAGTGTATGGTTGAAGGCAATGGAACATCATTGGTTACACAATTGCATCCTGGGGCCACAATATAGCTCTAGTTGTGAATACAGTGGTACCTTGGGTTAAGTACTTAATTGGTTCAGGAAATCCGTACTTAACCTGAAGTGTCCTTAACCTGAAGCGAACTTTCCCAGTGAAAGTAATGGAAAGTGGATTAATCCATTCCAGACGATGAAAAACACCCCCTAAAACAGCATTTAATATGAATTTTACTGTCTAATGAGACCATTGATCCATAAAATGAAGTCAATAATCAAGGTAAAGGTAAAGGGACCCCTGACCATTAGGTCCAGTCGTGACTGACTCTGGGGTTGCGGCACTCATCTCGCATTATTGGCCAAGGGAGCCGGCGTACAGCTTCCAGGTCATGTAGCCAGCATGACAAAGCCACTTCTGGTGAACCAGAGCAGCACACGGAAACACCATTTACCTTCCTGCTGTAGCAGTACCTATTTATCTACTTGCACTTTGACATGCTTTCCAACTGCTAGGTTGGCAGGAGCTGGGACAGAGCAACGGGAGTTCACCCCGTCACGGGGATTCGAACCACCGACCTTCTGATTGGCAAGCCCTAGGCTCTGTGGTTTAACCCACAGCGCCACCCGCACCCCTCAATAATCAATACACTGTACTATAAAATGAATAAGACAGTATTGTAGATGAAAAAAAATAACTCCCCCCCTTATCTCCACTGATAATAATCAGTTTGAATGGGGGGGGCTTTTATCCATTTCTGCAGTCACACAATCAACCAGTAGCTGAACTGGGTTCCACACAGTCACAAAAACAAGTCACAAAAATGAAGTCACAAGCCACAGCCACAAAAGTGAAAAACAAAACCTCCAAATACAGTGGTACCTTGGATTAAGTACTTAATTGGTTCCGGGGTGCCACTCGCACCCCGAAAAGTACTTAATCTGAGCGGCGATAGCACACATGCGCAAAGCGCCAGTAGATCGCTTCTGTGTATGCAGCAGAACCCGGAAGTAAACACTTCTGCTCCGCGGAGTACTTAAATTGAAAGTACTCAAACCGAAGCGTACTTAAACTGAGGTATGAATGTAACTACAATAAGCAACCATTTCGTGCAAGGGTTCCATGCCTGGTCCCTCTGCATGTTGGCGGAGTGCATCTAAGTGCACTCCACCCACCCCATTCACTTCGGCTCCCGCCCTGCCCCATTCCACCCTTGCTCCACTCTCTTCTGGGTCCAAAAGGACTGATGCATCAGCGATAGTGCATCAGTTGGACGCACCTAAAATGGTTGCTGCCCGTAGAAGCTTTGGATGAGAATGTCTCCATGCAAAGACATACTCAGCCTGTCTAATGGGGCCCCAGATTAGCACTACAATATGGATTTCCATCTGCACCCCCATTACATTGGCTATGCAGGTCAAGATGTCCCTCAATGGAGATTATTCAGGGCATGATTGTCGAGCAACAACAAAAATCCAAAGCGGATTGTGTTTAACATAGACAGATTTATTTTGCCATCTACTTTCATAACCATAAAGTAAGCATGCTAAGAAAGAGTTTAGATACATATATGTGTAGGTGTGCATTGGAATACAAATTATGCTTAAAAGAAAAGAATGAAAGCTACCAACCTTGTAAAAAAAAATTCTGATCAATATTTTAAATGTGTTCAGGAACATCAAAAATCAAAACTAAACAATTGCTGAATACCAAAGGAATGCATGGTTTTTTTCAGGGAGAGAACTACTTAGAATCTGTAGCCTGTCCTAGACTCCTTAAGACTCCCTTTTCAATGACAAGGGAACAATGTTAATAATCATTGTGAAGAAATATAATACAGCATGACAATGTAGGCTGTATATTCACTGGAGCTATCCAGCAAGAAAACAAATCTCTCCATAGAAATAAGGAGTCATGCAGCCCCTCTGTGTATGCTAAGTCAGTGTTGTGCTCTATAAAATATTATTATGCAAGAGGAGTGAAATGGGAGCAGTGGTTGAAATCTTATGAGATAGGGGGAAAATCTTCTCAGCAGAGATAATGACATTGGAAATACTGTACTCAGAAGGTACCATTCAAGTGGAAGGTCTGAGCTGGGGTAGCCAACATATAGCCCAAAATATCTGGAAGGAACTGACTCTCATACTCCCCAAGTCTGGTCAGTTGTCAGGGATAATGGGAATTGTAGTTGTGTGACAATCAAAGGGAGCCATGTTGGCTACCCCGAAATAGGTGCTATTCATCCTGACTAAAGATGGGTAAAACTATTTGGAATGTGGAAGGTTCTGGCTGCCCTGAAGACTTTGATGACAGTACAGGCCATGTTTTATGCTTACACATGTTGAGCACATACCATATGTGTGTAACTACTGGAGATTATCTAGTCTTCTAGATAAATCTTCATAACTAGTGCAAGGGATTGTTTTTCAAATTATATATGCAAAAATAAATAAATCAGTATTGTGCTTTTTGCCTCTTTGTAGCCTCTTTTAGCACCTAAGATAATGTTCTATTCTCAATTTGCAAGTGCACATAAATAAACATTGTGAAGGCTATGCACTCCTAAGGTGGAGAGTAACAGCACAGGATATCTAAAATTCACTGAATTATTTCAGGGTCCAGTCTGGATACAAAGTTGGAAACATCAATAGGGGAAAGAATCATCTATTGTCTTTATTGGGCTTTGAGGAAAGGCTCTGCATCTTTGCAAGTCTCCAGAACAAATACTTCAAAACTTCACAAAGTTCACGAAGATAGCTGCATTTATATCTGGAAAATAGGCAACTCTGTGGTGAAAAGGCAGGAAAATGGGATTAAGAGCAAGATGAAAAAGAAGGAGAACGAGGCATGCAATGCCAGATGGCCTGAGCCATTCCAAAAATGCCTCCTGTTCTTATCTCTCAATGGTTGTCTTTGCTTTAAAAGCATGTAAGTATATCAACAATAACCCCAGGCATGAGGAAGGGAGAAACAAAACTAAATGTATCCTGGAAAAGGGCAGGTGCTGCTTATTTTATTTTATTTTATTTTTGTTTCAATTTGGATGCTTTATTTTTGTCAGGATATGTAACATTCAACTTTGGAAATTATGTTTCTTTCCTTTTAAACACTTCCCAGAGTAATAAAGAAAGAGCATTAAAATCTTGCCGCAGAAGTAGGTGGTGAATAGTGACAATATTTGAGACCTATATACCGTATGTATATGTTTGCATTTTTGTCATAAAGGGGGGGGGGTTGTCATGAGAATCCCAGTGAACTCTAGGAGCTACAATGTGTTTCAAAGTTGGTTCCCATTCAGATGTTGCTTTTCCTTTATTCATTTAGAAAGTCAACCACATAAATTGCAGAGTTCATGTGGCAAGTCTTTTCGCTTGTATTATTGCTCCACCCGTGCCCTATAGCACATACAGTCCAGCATATTGGGTAACCAATATAGGAAGCATTAAACATCTGGCAACATGTGGGTCCTATTAACTGCATGGGAAATCTGAATGAGTTATTCAGAGTTTCCACAAGCATAATATTTCCTGTGAAAATGCGGGAGAAGGGCAGAGGTGCATTAGTTTGAGGGTGTATATTAGTATATGGCTACATTTTAAAATCAACACCTGTTTGTCCAACAAGGTATATGAAGTGCTGAAGAGAGCCAAATGTCAGGAGTGTGCATGGGCCTCAATCTTTGCCTTATATCTGTATTCATACTTTTTAAAATTAAATAAAAATAAAAATCCAATTTGTTACTGAGTCGCTCTGAACATTTTGATTTGTGACTTGGGTTCTTAGCTGCTCTGTATAAAACAAAGCTCTGTGTTCTTCATTCCTTCTAATGGGGAATTTGAAAATGGCTGTAACATTTACCCTTTGGGAAGGAACATATGAAATTTGCATGCACAGGAGCCAAAATTGCAGGCAAATTGATCCAGAGGCATTTGTGGGTGAAGTAAAATAGATTTGTTTTCCTCTTTTATATTTTGGCAGTGTTTGCCCATTCCTTCCATTTGGTACATAGCCTGGAACACAAGAAACTTGCACTGAAACAAAGGCTGGATGGGGGATATGGATGCTATAGCAAGACCTCCAGTTCTCTGTAATAACCTTTCACCCTGCCCTGTGTGTTAACAGTATGAGTGAGGGAACCTAAGGTAAGGAAGGGGAACCTCAATATGTAGCCTGCCCACAAGAGTCTATGGTAGGTGAGGTTGTGCCTGTATATATTTTTAATGGTGGTGCTGTGAAATCAATACTGCATAACTTACCTAACATCTCTAATACTGTACCTGCTTTGAAACTTAATATTCTCAACTCTTACACAAAGCTAGTGGAAGTGTTAAAAACATATACCGTAGGTGAGATGAGAACAGGAAATTCATCACCACCAAAATATCAAATGGAAATGGACCTAATTGGCCTTGGTTGCAAAGGCAAACAAGGTGGGCTGTGTTTGTTTGTTTGTTTGGAAAGGGGTAAAGTTACCTTCTGGAACCATGTTTTCTCTTGAATGTAACTGAGATAAATGAAAACATGCTCTTAAATGCCTCCTAAAATATGTTTGACCCAATTCTGGCTCATCAAGAAGGTTAAATAGCTAGTTTTCTTGTTTTGAAATTGGTTTTGAAAAGGGACAAATCTTCCATGGTTCATATGAGCAAAGCATCCTAGAAAGGAGTTGTATAGCATCGCTATATTGACCCAGCTGTGAGAGACTATTTGCTGTAGAGAAGATTAAAGAAATAGAAATGAGCACAAAATAATTAAAAGCTGGTAACTGTCTGGCTTGTAATAAAATTGGCTCCACAGGGGCCATCAACCATTTGTTGTTGCAAGTACAAACTTTCATTACTTAGTGTATAACAAAATACTTAGACCTCTGAAAAACACCCTGTATTTTAGGATGGATTCTGGTGTCGTAGTCAAAGGAGGAGCCACACAGTGTCCCAAGCACACCCAGCACAAGGAGGACAAATGACTGGTAGTTTAATTCTTTATTGACAAAGCACATGTGTATTTTGTGTACACAGAATAAGTGAATAAGTATTTGGTGAATAAGTAGCTGGCATCTCGTTCCCAGGCTTGTACTCTGAGCTGGACTGTTGGAGCAATAGATATTCTGCTGTGCATCAATTTTTTTCTTAGATTTCCAAATGCGCCCATTGGCTCAAAAAGGTCAGGGACCCCTCGCTAAGCTATCATCTCCATGTAAGTTGACACTCAATCTCTTGTCATAAATTGTCATGAAACTTCTTTCTACTTCACTCTACAGAGAACTTTTTAAATTATCTTTTCCTTCTCTTTCTTAAAAAATCGAGGCTGCATGTTTTACCCTCTCATAAACTGTAGTGCATATCCAGCTAAACTTTTTTTAATAAAAAGAAGAAGAAGAAGAAGAAGAAGAAGAAGAAGAAGAAGAAGAAGAAGAAGAAGAAGAAGAAGAAGAAGAAGAAATAGAGAACAAGCTCATGGCCATATCGTCACAACAAACCCATGTGCTGACAGGCTAGTGTATTGTTTTCGTTGAAAAGCAACTTCCATTTTGCTTAAAGGCTGGAATAAGCTTGGGACAGGTTTTGACTAACTGATTATATAGAGGAGCCTTAGATTACCAGTACCATGGTTATTTATTTAGTTAAAAGATCCTCAGACAAATACAGACAAAACACACACACACTAAACTACACACTCAAATGAAAAACAGCAGAATTGGATATTAAATTGGAAAACTGACAGTACAGTGCTGTACATGTCCAGTCAGAATAAGCCCTATTGAGTTCACTGGTACATACGCCCAGGAAATTGAGAGTAGAACTGTGCTGTATTCTCTATATGGAGAAAAAAGGGGGGTTCACTGGCACCTAAAGGATAACAAAGTGGAAGGATTTCCATAAAGCAGGTGCCATAACAACCTTGCACAATAGGTAGGGATGGGAAAATATGCCAATTTCAGTTCTGTCAGTTTCCATTTTTCTAAACTTAAGTTATCTGCATCACTTTGCAGGGTGGGAAATTAAACTCATGAAAATTCATCAGCACTTTAGTATGAATTTATCCTAATATTTGTATGCATTTTACCCTGTATATTTGTGAAGCGATTTCTCCTCCTATAATGCATTTGTGTATGCTATTTTGACCTATAGATGCATTTCTATGCATTTATGTAGACAGTACTTCACTTGAGAACTGCACCATAAAATTCAGAATTTTTAAATAAAATTTATCAATAATTTATAAAAAATTTAAATAAAATTTAGAATGAGGACTTTGTTTCAGTTTGCATCTTCTTTCAGAAAGTGTGAATTAGCTAAGTTCAGCTTTAAATGTGAACTAAATCAGATTTCCTGCCATTCCT
The DNA here is from genome assembly GCF_965207765.1 of Zootoca vivipara. NCBI lineage: Eukaryota > Metazoa > Chordata > Lepidosauria > Squamata > Lacertidae > Zootoca > Zootoca vivipara. Next base: position 49,913,378 of record NC_142586.1, read on the forward strand.
AAAGGTAGTCAGCTATTATTATCCTGTATTACAGATAGGGGCCTGAAACCAGACTAAGGGGCTTCCCTAATGCTACCTGCTAATCTCACGGCTGTGGTGACACTTGACTCAGGGTAGTTTGACCCAACCCTGTTAGCTGCTGCATGACACTGGATGTAGAAACCAATTTGTTCATTTCATTGTCTACAAATTACACTCTGTCTCGGGATATTTCAACACGTATGACCATAAAAATCCTGTTGATACTGTCAGGTTCTCATCTGGCTGTGCATCTATCAAGCCTGCCCTTTAACAAGCCACATTGCAACAACATCTGAGAGCCAGGCTTAAAGCTCATCTTGGTCTCAGAGCCATGGGGCACTGCATTCACCTCTCTGTCTCTCATACAAACTGAATGTGCACACATGTAAACACACTTTAGCTGTACAGTGGTACCTCGGGTTACAGACGTTTCAGGTTAGAGACGCTTCAGGTTATAGACTCTGCTAACCCAGATATAGTGCCTCGGGTTAAGAACTTTCCTTCAGGATGAGAACAGAAATCACGCCGCGGCAGCGGGAGGCCCCATTAGCTAAAATGGTACCTCAGGTTAAGAACAGTTTCAGGTTAATAACGGACCTCCAGAACAAATTATGGTAAGTTCTTAACCCGAGGTACCACTGTAATTCAGTGCTTTAAAAATTGGAAACAGTTTGTGTAAATGTCCCTGATTCCTGGCAGTGCCACAAGTCAGCTGTGATCTCCAAGCATAATAAGTGCCTTGCTTCAGATTTCTCCTCTCTGCTGTGTGTGAAGTTTGTCCGCAGCTCGTTAAAATGCTAAAGGCTCTGTCCAGAGTCCAGATGTGCTTTCAAAAGGGGGAACAACTGGATGCAGTAAGGAATCTTTCCTGTCTTTAGCAGTTTCCATTTCACAACCAAACACATCACTATAAAATTATTGTGGCCTTTCAGTGATTGTTTTCCCAAGGAAGTAATGACCAGCAACTAAAGTTCATGGCATTTAAGAAACAAAACGCCAGTGCTTGGCATCCAGCAATCTGAAAATTAGCATGCTGTAAAGGTACACTCTGAGACCAGCCTATTTATGTGAAATACCTAACTGTAGAAAATACAGTAAGCATGGCTGGACCACAGGCTCGGGAAAGAGTCTTTAGGGGAAGAGGAGTTTGTTGCTGAAAAGTAGTAGACAGGAAGAGGGTGCTTAACCCTTTCCCACACTCTGCTTTCTTCTTCTAATCCTCTGACTCCATCTGCAGCTGTTTCCCCCTATGTTTGACGCAGCAAACATACATTTGAAAGCATAAATCCATCAGATAGTTCTGACTTCCATTCCAGGGATGGTGAAATTTCTTTTTTTCTTGAGGGTGTCATAGTGGCTCTATGTCAAAGCAGTAGAGTTGGCAACCACCGTATGTAGTGATTGCATAAAGACTTTCTTCCTAAAATGCTCTGTTGCTTCAACGAAATGAAATCCACTCCATCCCTTGAACTTTGGCTAGCTTCCACTTATGTCTGTTCCTTGGGAAATTTAGCACAATGATCCTTTGGAACTATGCTTTCCCTTTCAAAAAACAACAACATTCCTCATTGCAATTGAAAGAGAAGCATTTAGTGAGATGAAAGGCCTGTGAAGATTGCAGTCCCACCATAGCAGGAGCCGTGAAATTCCGACAGATGTGCCACAACTTGTTCTGCATAAAGTACAATTGTGAAAATGCATTAAATGAACAATGCTCAATGTATTACTATGAAATGGAACTGGCTTTGGGGGTAGGCATTGTTGGGAACCTGCCAGGATGCATAACCCTACAAGGGGCCCACTGACAATGCTTGGAAACTCCTCACCATGCTGATCTGGAGGTAACAAGATCTTCATTCATGTTCACCAAACCCAACAGGTTCTTAAGGATTTCAGTGGATTCTTAATGCATTAGATTTCAGTGTATGTGTGGTGTAGTGGTTAAGAGCTGTAGACTCGTAATCTGGTGAACCGGGTTTGCGTCTCCACTCCTCCACATGCAGCTGCTGGGTGACCTTGGGCTAGTCACACTTCTTTGACACTTCAGAGTGTTTGTTGTGGGGGAGGAAGGGAAAGGAGAATGTTAGCCACTTTGAGACTCCTTCGGGTAGTGATAAAGCGGGATATCAAATCCAAACTCTTTCTGCCCATACCTGTAGAATCGTACAATGCCATTAACTCTCCACATCCATACAGAAGGCCTTTGAACATGTCCAGCAAGGTGTTTTGCATTGCGGAGGTTTATAGAACCAGGAAAGTAGTAACCCCATTTTTAGCCCATTCCCATCCACTTTGCTGTGGGTGGAGTGGGAAATTTGCTATCAACTTTCACCTATGGCTGTACAGGTGATATTGCTGGACTATAACACTCATGCTGGCTGGAGCTTATGGGACTTCAACATATACACATCCTATATGCTACAGAGTTTAATTTAATGACTTGGTATCCAATATCTGAAGGAACATGTCTGCCCGTACTATTTTACCTGGATGATAACAACTGCTGGGAAGATCTTTCTTGTTTCTTTGCACACTAGATGAAGTTCATTATTCAGTCACTCGGCAGAGGAGACATTTCAGTGGAGGCACTTTGGATTTTGAATACTTCCCCCCTCAAATACAATTGACGCTAACTCTGTTCAGTTTTAGAGGCCAGTTAAAAGCCTACCTTTTCATCCAGGACTCTGGTAAGAAGCATTCATGAGGGGATGAGGTTAGTGGTACAAGAAGAAGAAGAAGAGTTTGGATTTGATATCCCACTTTATCACTACCCTACCCTAAGGAGTCTCAAAGCGGCTAACATTCTCTTTTCCCTTCCTCTCCCACAACAAACACTCTGTAAGGTGAGTGAGGCTGAGAGACTTCAAAGAAGTGTGACTAGCCCAAGGTCACCCAGCAGCTGCATGTGGAGGAGCAGGGAATTGAACCTGGTTCACCAGATTACGAGCCCACCGCTCTTAACCACTACACCACACTAGAGAGGAGAGGAGAGGAGAGGAGAGGAGAGGAGAGGAGAGGAGAGGAGAGGAGAGGAGAGGAGAGGAGAGGAGAGTATTGTTACAAGTGCAGATTATTATATGCTGCGAATTTTAAACTTGTGTTTGCTATATAAGGGTTGTTAGTGTATGCTGTGGTTATTACTGTAATGTGCCCTGGGGTCTATGTGTGATACAAGCAAACACACATATTAAATAACCCCTTGGGGTTCCCAATCCCTTCTATGCACATACAGCTGTACATACATAGGCACCTCTTTTTGACACTATGGATGAGGCAGACCGGGGATGAGGCACATTATCCCTCAATGCATTGGGTATATATGCATGGGGGCAGCATCCCAATAGCCCTCATGTGTCACTTGTTACAATATAATACAAAGTCACACAATGTTAAGACCCTTTAGGCTGCAATCCTTTACATACGTATTTGGAAGTAAGTCATTGAATAAAAAGAGAGTTGCCTCCAAGTAAACATGCACAGGATTGCGCCACTACTCACAAGTAATTTGTCCCCATATTTTGTAAGGAGATAGGAGCAACTCTGTTCTCCACCCCGGCCTTATTAGGAAGTCGACTTGGGGTCAAGGTCAAAGAGCTTTAGAACTCTCTCTGTTCTCACAGGGTTCAAAAGCTTTAGTCCTTGGATTAGTCAGGTGACAGCTTGAACTGCCTGACTTTCAAACCCATTTGCCTGAACTGAATGGTCCTTCCTCATGAATTTACAAATTATACAAGTTCTCACACACTTGTGCCTTTGGGTAGTGTGACATAACTTCTCTGGCTCTCTTTTAAATTGGTTGGCTGCATATCATTCCATTATTAGTTGTCATGAGAATTTTGAAGAAAATGACAGGCTATAAAACCCAGAAACTGAGCAATTTATGACTAAGGTTGCAAGAATCTTACTTTCGGGAATATGCAGCTTGCCTCGGAGAAAACATGTATAGGACTGGGCTGCGTGTCAACAAATGTTCAAATTATTTTGCAGTATGAGCGAATGCAGGGGTTACACACATCTGCTGAGCAAAGAAAATTGAAGCTCATGCATCTTCATATTTCAGTTAGTTTGCTTTCTTACTTTCATACACACAAACACACCCCATGCTGGTATAACCACTGTTACCTTCCTAAGCTGACCTTTGTGTCTCAAAGTGATGGCTCCACTCCCCCCACCTTCTCAAAATGAATTCTTCCTTGCCTATTTTTAAGCTAACATCTCCTGGAATACTTGCTTATAGATCTAACTAGCTTTGTAATAGATCAGCATGTCAGCTTCTCCAGATCCCATAAAGCTAAGATGCTTGTGATTGAATTAGGAGCTTAACTATACTTCACTCTCGGACCCTAAAGTCCCACTCCATTTCAAAGAATAGCCAATGCCAGCTGATCAGGCTAATTCTGATCTGATCTTCTACAAAAGAGATGGGCATTATTGCTAATGTAGATATTCTAAATGTATTGTTTGTTTGTTTGCTTTAATATTTATATATTGCCTTTCCTTATCTAATTCCAGGATGGTTTATAAGATATATTAAAAATATATATTAACAATATTTCATAACATGAATACAACAGGCCACTGTAGAAAAATATTTTTAAAAAATGTACTACTAAAAGCTAGGTATTAAAATCAAGAAATGCTTGATATAAAGATTACTATTTAACCAACACCCACACACAATTAAGGTTGATGCCAATCACTATCCATATTGATGTTTTATGTAGAAAGGAACTAAAATAAATAGAGACAACCAAACAATAAAAGAAACTAAAATTCAATATTTAGTCTGCATCACTGGGTAGAAGTGAGTCCCCAAATACTCATCTCAGTAAAAAAAACCCAGAGAAGGTGAAGACATAACACAAACTTAGAAAGAAAAGGGGAAATATCGTACATATAGTTAAAGGTAAAGGTAAAGGGACCCCTGACCATTAGGTCCAGTTGCGGATGACTCTAGGGTTGCGGTGCTCATCACGCTTTATTGGCTGAGGGAGCTGGCCAGCATGACTAAGCTGCTTCTGGTGAACCAGAGCAGTGCACGGAAATGCTGTTTACCTTCCCGCCGGAGCGGTACCTATTTACCTTCTTACACTTTGACGTGCTTTCGAACTGCTAGGTTGACAGGAGCTGGGACCAAGCAACAGGAGCTCACCCCATCACGGGGATTCGAACTGCCGACCTTCTGATCGGCAAGCCCTAGGCTTTAACCCACAGCCACCTGTGTCCCATAGTACATATAGTTTTGTTGTTTAGTCGTTTAGTCGTGTCCGACTCTTCGTGACCCCATGGACCAGAGCACGCCAGGCACTCCTGTCTTCCACTGCCTCCCGCAGTTTGGTCAAACTCATGTTCGTAGCTCCGAGAACACTGTCCAGCCATATGGTTATGTACTTCTAACATATGATTGCTAAGAGAAAAGACATCTGGTTTTTGTTTTATTGCAATATTTCATCTGGGGCAAGCTTATAGGAGAATCCAAACCATGGCCAGGCAGAGATAGGGGTATTGATGACAGAACAGCACCACAGCAGTCCCATCACGCACAATGAGCAGTGAGTTCTAGGGCAGGCATATTGCTCTACCAACCTCTGTCTAGCAAAGCCAGGGTGAGGAACCTGCTCCAGCCTGAGGGCCACATTTCCTTCTGAATAACCTTCTGAGCCAGAACCAGAGAAAGATTCTTGTTTTGCCTCTGAAGTGATGTTTTTGGTACAGAAGCAATATAGGGCAGTAAGGAATTGGCAGGTACCAGAATACACTCTGTTTCCTGTGTCTTTCACAGGAAAATAAGGAGCAGAAAGTTTCACATAAAAGGAGGATTTTCATTTTAACAACAAAAACAAAAAAGGAGAAACAATAGGCTAAGAATTTTGGTTGAAAATTTTTAATTGTTGGGATCTTCCACTTTCGTTAACTTTGCCAAATAGCCCTAGTTCAAAAAGTTGGATTCAGTAGGAGCTTCTTTTCCTGGCTTTAAGGTTTTCAACTTCTCTCGCTTCATGCAGATCCTCTATTTAAACATACTTTAAAACTCAAAACGTGCATATGATAATGTTTTGTAGCTGAATAGTAGAAGATCAGGTTTCTCCTGATGAATTAATTTTTCCTGGATATATTCCCCCCCCCCCGTGGAGAGTGAAAGGTATTGAAGGCATTCAAACAGCACTAGCAAACGCCCCAGCTGATGATCTGGCTCTGGAGGAATACTAAAAGGTTAATGGTTTAGGGCAAAATTGCTCCAGGCTTAGCATTAATTGACTTTTAGCTGGTCTTAGATCATCTATGATCAAATCAGAAGCCAGCCTGCATCAGTTTCATTTCCTTTCTGTCCTTTCCAATTTCTTCCTGAACCTCTTTTGCTATTACCAAATTTGCAGACAGATGGGGCATCTTGGGGGGGGGGGGTGAGAGACAAGAAAAAGACAGTGAGATCTCAAAGTCCCAGAAGTGATGGCTTAAACCTGACTCCTAGCACAGATGGCAAGGGATGGGGGCAAGCGATCTGATTTCTTAACTCTAATTCCTGGGGTTTCTTTGGAACCTTAATGGACAGCAGGTAATACAGCTTATTGTATGGTTTTCTTCTACTTCAGACTCTTTGGTTCCAACAGACTATGATGCTCCAACTGAACCATTTAGGAAAGGCCTAAAGCAGACAAGTAGCTCTTTGTCTGTGGCTCTGTGTGAAGAATCCTAGCCTTCTTATTAGTATATTGATATTGATGACAGCAAAGCCACCACTCTGTGGAAGGATCCATTGGCTTAGTAGCAATTAGCATCATTTATGAAGGAACAACTCACTGGGAACAACTTGCAGGTGCAGGATTCTTATTCTAGTGGCCTTTCACTTTCAAATTGATGACAAGGTTAGGAAGCGGTCAGGAGGTCCATGCCTGCTCAACTTCCTTAAGCATTATCAGGTAACTTAGCTATTCATGGTGACTCCTGATTCCAAGAGAAGAGATCAACAACAGGAAGAGTGTTGCATTCAGGAGGCTTGTTTTCATCACACACATGTTTATTCCCTTTTGTTTCAGGATCGAAGCATCAAGGCAAAAATCAAGCTCATAATGTTATCTGTGAATGAAAAGAGAATGAAGACACACATACGGTAGTAACAGATGCTGAATGGACTGAGTATCGACCAATGCATCCTTATATAACACACTTTCTGAGAATGCTGTGCTTCCAGATATTGTTTTTTCCAGGAGCAAATGTGATCCTGGGGCCTATTTGAGTTTGAATGGGTGCTGATTAGCAGTTGTCATGAAGTCAGACCGTGCAATGCTAGAGATCTTTCAAATGGCACACAGAGCGGGCAGGTGTTTCCTTGTAACAGCGAGTAGATCTGATGAAGAGCCTGACAGCTGTTTTAGTGGGGGGAAAGATGAGTCTGACAAATACATCTAGACCAAACCACAAGAAAGAAAGAAAGAAAGAAAGAAAGAAAGAAAGAAAGAAAGAAAGAAAGAAAAGAAAAGAAAAGAAGGAAGGGGAAAGCCCCCAAAGACTTAAATATTAATTTGCCTAATAATCAAATGATTGGGTGCTGGTGATAAATCCATTTCACAGAACACTGTCATGAGAGCTGTGGGAATGTTGATAAGTCTTCCTGCAATTACAGAACACTATTCTACATTAGAAGAAGAGGAAATTTTGACCTAAACTTACTAGCAACCTTCAGTGCTTTTTTTGGGGGGGGGGTGTCGCAGGGGTATGCATACCCCTAAACATTTTGTGAATCTAAGTTTGGACTCATTGAGGGGCAGTATTTTAATATGAGTAGGAAAATGAGAGTATCCCTAAATATTTTCTTTTAGGGAAAAAAAAGGCACTGGCAACCTTAGCAATTAATGTTTCGTTTGGAGTTAAGAGATCTCCACCCTATACGTCGTATGATATCTGTTGAATGACTTGTGTGCATGGTCTTCCCAATATAGCCTCATGGGCCATATTCAGAGGCCTGGCAGGCCTAACTAGGCCCATGGGCTGGCGATTCCCCACTGCTGTTGCCTAGCCCAACCTCCTCGCTCAATATATATTAAGAATTTCAATAAAAAGCTACATGTGCTTTTCTTACCATTGCCAGAGTGAAAAACCATGCTGTGCAATGAAGATAAGGAAAAAAGAAGGTGAAGAGGAAAGCATTTCAGCCTAGCATTTGCTTGCTCTAGCAAGTGAAAGAGAAGGGAGCAATTGCAGGTAGACTTCCATCCACAATGGCAAAGCTGTTATAAAGTCACAGGTAGGGTCTCTGATTTGCAGCCTAGTAATCCTACCAGTGGACCCAGTACAACAGCACAAAATCTGATAAGTCTTTTGTAAAGACGTTATGCCTACACTGAGTAGGGCAAAAACTGGATTGCCACTATTAAAATGCAAACAGCATATAAAGGTTAAAGCTCACTCATGATGAAACTAATTATATTCTAATAGTATTGCTCCAGAATCTTTGGATTACAACCAGTGAACAATAACCTGAAAATTTTCACTAGTTCTCTTCTGCAATATCAAATTTCTTTCACTCTCAGGAAATATATTAGTTGTAAAAAAAACCTTTTAAATTCATAAGGCGTTCACAGAGGAACAAAAACTTGTTGTGGAATTACAGTTCAAAGGAAACAGAGGGGAGCTGAATAAGACTGAAAATCCTGTAATTTTATCAACGCGCGAATGAAAGCACCACTTTTTGTGTGTGTGGATTTAATCACTTCAGAGAATGAAAGTGGAAAACAAGTTCTTGATAGGAAACTTGAAACAATTCAATGCCGGCCATTGTGGGCAGGCATTCCATTGGCTTAATGAACACAATTGCCTAGACATGCTAGAAGTGCTACGTGACCAACTTCTGCATCTGTGTGTGATGATGAGAACTATGTATGTACACCTGAGAGTTTGGAACTCAAAAGTTCACAATCATCACAAACATTAGCTGGGGACTGCTTCTTCAGCATTAGCAATGACCACTGGACAATTCCAATTCTAAACTAGTTCTTTTCCAACTGAGTTGATCCAGATATCCCAAAAATTAATGAAGTTTTTTCCTCTTGTTTATTTCAAAAATTGACTTTTCAATTAGAAGCTATCCCTTTTTAGTATTTTAAGCATTAAAATGTTCTATTTGTTAAGGTACGTGTCCTGTCTTAAAACCCCTACAAGCTGGCACAACTTCCCTTTAGGTTATTAAAGAGGTCTGATTTTGAGCAAGTTTTAATTGCAACACCTGAAGATATCAGTTTAACTTCTACTGGTGTTCTGCTTTTCACATCGGAAGAGAAAAGGTAACCTAAACCCGACAGATATTCTTCCTAATCCAGCTGGTTTAAGATTGTGAAAAAGACCATTGTATTAAAGTTGTATAGGCCACACCCCAAAAAGATTTTGGAAGGGTGGCACAGGTTATTCACAATTTACAGAGGAGTTCCGGGTCTAGCTCCTTTGAGTTCACATTGTAGTATTTATATTTTATTTGTAATCCTGTTTTATCAGTGTGAGGGACAGGGGATATCGCGAAGTCCCTCCCCTCCTGAGTTCAAGCCAATCCCCGAGCACAGGGGGAAGCAGAGAGAGTTCCGATTCCAGTGGGGAAGCAGGAAGTCGTGTCCGAGGCTCAGGCAAGGTAGAGGAGCCAGGGTCCCAGGTGGGACAGGAAGGGGCGAATAAGGGCGGGAGACCCATCCCCCCAACTCCGGAATTACGCAGAAAGAGGAGGGGAAAGAGGATGGGTCTGCCAAAGCTTTTGTGTTGGAGAAAGACGCGCCAAAAGCCATTAGGAGGTTCTGAAACCGACTGACCACATCACTCCGTGTAAATAGCAATGACTTAAGCACTGTAAATACGCAGCACCAATAAAAGAATAAAATGCAGAGCTGCGTAGCGTCGTTACTCTGAAGTAGTCCGCTCCGGCCACTGTGACAATCAGCTTTAACCATTTCTTCCCCATGACCAAATGAGTTCATGAACATTATTCACCATCCAGAACCTGCATCCTCAAATATAAAACTTTTTTCTGACATCCTGTAGACCTTTGCATTTGTTATATGTTAAAAAGGATGGGTGTAACCCTAATGGTTTTTAAGCAGCTTCTGTAATGCTACCTTTCCATGCTGAGTATAGGGCTAGCAATAGAACACCATCACAGCTACTACCAGTATCCAAGATCCTTTCTGACATGTTTTGACTCTGCATACTAAATTTAGTCACTCTGTGATATTAATTATCTTCTGTGGCAAGGTAGAAAGACGATATAATTTATGATTACAGTATTGCTTCCTTTGTTGTTGAGTAACTGGCTTGAAGGGGGAACTTTTGAGGGGTTCTGCAAGGTGCATGGGGAAGGAATGCTTGGGGAATTCCCATTATGTGTGTTGAAGTTCATTTGTGTGACATTACTTTTCTCCCTTTCCATTTTTTCTTCAAATGTTCAAATTCTCACTTTGAGGGGTATTTTGTTTAAAGAAATGTAAAGTGTTTATTTTGTTGATTAAGCTAAGGCAATGATGTTACATGTCAGCTTGTTAAATTCTGTGTGTTAACATCTTTTTTTGTGCCTAAGAATGGCATTTATTGTTGGAAAAGTTGGTATGGTTGTTCCACTGGCGTAGCTTCATGCTCCGCCACTAGGGGAAGAGAGCAGGCAGGGTGGGGCTGGCGCACATTCTGGGGGGCGGGGGCGCCGTCTGTGGGGGCGGGACACACATTTTGGGGGTGGGACACGTTGCCCACAGGGGCAGGGGCGCATTTTGGGGGTGGGGTGTGTCATCCACCGGGGGGGCGTTTTGGGGCGGGGCACCCAGCACGGGGGGGGAGCCGCCCTGGCACCCTCGGGAACGCGCGCTGTCCAGGGCGGAGCGCCCCCTAAGCCCCTCCCTTGCTACCCCCTGGGTTGTTCAAATCTTGAAATCCGATGTCTCAAATTTTATTCACGCAAATTGAAACTTGGAAAAATGCCGAAGAATCCTAACGTTCATTTCAGATCTCCATGCTGCTGTATGTCAATTATCATGAAGATGTTAATATTTTAGATACAGTGGCACAATCAGGCATCTCGTGCTGGAACACTTTATAGCAGTGGTTTTTAACCAGTGTGGCGTGGCACCCTGGGGTGCCTTGAACGATGGTTTGGGGTGCCGCAGGCAACACTTGCCTCTGTCCCTCTTCCCTCCCCTCCCTGTTCTGATGCGTCTCTGCCTCCCAAAGACTTGTACAGCTTTTTGTTGCAGTAGCCATGGCTAAAAGCTCTGCAGGCGAAAGGTCCTCTAGAGCTGGCCAGGGGGTTCTGGTTGCCAGGAGCTGAGGTGGCCCTGGAGTAGGTAGGCAAGCAAGCAAGCAAGCAAGCAAGGGAGCCCATCCAGCCAGTCCACCAGCATTGTTGTTGGGAATGGACAGACTAAAGGGAGGCTGGATAGGTGGGCAGGCAGGTGCTATGCTGGCCTTTCTTGTGCTTGTTGTGTGCAAGGCCTGCCTGGGAGCTGAGTGCCTGGTGCTGAAGGGGAGCCTTTCCACCATGCAGACCTGGTGCCACCACTGCTGCCTCCCAAGGTGAGTAAGATGGTGGCTGGACCAATCTCTGTTGTGTCACTAAGGCTGGGGGCATCCTCTTCCCAGGCCTCTGGGGAGTGGTGTGAGGAGGTACCTCTCTTTGGGGGCAAGGGGGGCAGCTCAGAGACCAAGGGGGGCAGCCACAGCTACCTGGAGATCTCCCAAGGAGATGGGAGAGGAGAGGAGGCTGAGGGGACACTCCTCAAGGGAGGGTGTTCAAAAAGGGAGCTGCCAGCTTTGCAGGCAAGGGTGACATAACTGGGCTCCTGAGTCCCACAGGGGTGCCACAGAAAGAATGTAGTTGGTCAAGGGAGCCATGGACTCAAAAAGGTTGAAAACCTCTGCTTTATAGCATGGGCATGCAAGTTTCCTTCTAGCAGAAATGGGGAAGGAAAGGGTTTTGCCCTTTCAGCAATTGCAGGAGATATTTTAAACTGTCACTATGCTGACAGTTTCCCCCTTCTGCAATGTCATCTGCTTAAGGACTGATTTTTTTTTAAAAAAAATCCAACTAATCTGGTGAGAAAAGCCTAGAAATTGTGGGTTTCAATTTGAAGGTCAGAAATTAAAAACCTCTTTGTTTCCACTTTTTCTTAGGATGTCCCTATTTTCACTGGAAATGTTGGAGGGTATGGGGTTATCCTACCCCCCAAACCATCTGAAGGCAACCCTGTATAGGGAACGGTTTTTAAAAATTATTTTAAAAGGTTTATTTTTAATTATTTTTTAAAAAATAATTATTATGTTTTTATATATGTTGGATGCTGCCCAGAGTGGTTGGGGCAACCCAGTAAGATGTGTGGGGTATAAATAGTAAAATTATCATTATGGAATGGGACATCCCTATTTTCATCGGAGAAATGTTGGAGGGTATGCCACCCTTCATCAAAAGATCTCAGGGCAGTTCACAGAATAAATTTAGAAGTAGTCGCTTATTAATCCAGGTATTAATGGCATCTAACTTGTTTACTGTTTTATCATTCTTTAATTTGGTTGGGGTTTTTTTAATCACAAGTTTTAAACTTTATGATGTAAGCCGTGCCTTGACAGTCATTTGATGCAGTAATATGCATATTGTGCAGAGCAAACCTAACCATTTTGTAAGCCCACTCTCAGTTCAGTTAGCAAGTCGATAATATTGCCGCCTTAACTTATAAATAAATCTAGAGTAGTACATTCCGTATGTATAAGAGCTATCTCACCCAATCTACTTTATGGTACTTTAGGGGGAAAAAGTGTTTACCCGTAGATAATTCTTAGTATTAGCTACAGTACATCCAATATAAACCAATGACAATGTACAGGCTTAAAATCTGCACAAAACAGAACCAAAATGTCATGAAGATAGCAGGTGGGTGAATGGGTGGCTACCAATGGCTACTAGCCATGATGGTTAGGTTCTCCCTCCACTGTCTCCAAACACCAGTTTGTGGGATTCACAGTTGGGGAGAGTGTTGTTGTGCACAGCTTCTTTCTTTGGGACTTCCATAGGCATCTGTGTGGCCTGTGTAAGAACAGTTTAGTGGATAAGATGGGCCACTGGGCTGATCCTGCAGGCTATTCTTATGTTCTTATGAATGGATGTTGGGGAATCCCTTTGCAAAGTCTCAGCTGCTTGGTACATGATTTGTGAATGAAAACAGCACAATCAAACTGAATGCCAGGCTGCCCACACAGGATTGGTCTGGGTTCCAGTTTCAGCTGTGCAAAAGTACCCTCGGTTACAAATTAAGCATTACACAACTGTGACTACGAGGCACAGGTTTCCCACAGATATTGCTATTATGTTATACCACTCTTGCTAATTTTAGTCTCACGTTGTAATTCCCATTATTCTAAAATCATAGCCTACTCTTTCAGGCTACTTAAAGGGAACATTTACTCTACAGTGTATACTTTTAGAATTTCTAATACCTGCTGCGATGCACATGAAATTGCAGGGGCTCGTTTTCCTCTCCATTTTGCATATTATGTTCGTGTAAGTAGTAAAGTGAATGGGTTTGGAGACAGCCAGAAAAAGTAAACAAACACAAAGCTAAGCCATTATAGACATGCAGGCTTCATTTGGTTCAAAATGCGTCCCATGATTTTATCCTGCTCCACCTATCATTTCCCTTTATAGATGAGAATAATAATAATATAATAATAATTCATTATTTGTACCCTGCCCATCCGGCTGGGCTTCCCCAGCCACTCTGGGCAGCTTCCAACAAAGATTAAAAGTACATTAAAATGTCACACATTAAAAATGTGCAAGATAATAGTTATAGCAAGGAAATGTGTGTGGTTGATGAGGTGACATGTAAGAAACAAAGATCAACAACAGAGATTGCTTTTGATGCATCCAACATGCTTATACTTTACTTCCTTTGGTATTTTGGTTGTTACACGGTCACCCATGTGGCAGAATAATCCCATGGATAAGCAAAGAATGTGAAGCTTCTGGACAGACTTTCTTTCTGGGTAAAGTATTAGCCACAGGATCCAGCTGAAGTTTATTTGCAAACTTCAACTGGATAATTTACAGAAGGGTGACTTTGGGGATGGGCCATATCATGGGCCTGCTATTGCAGAAGCTGTTACTGCCAGTGTAACGTAGACAGGATTCTACTCACCCAAGAACAAAAGTTCACATAAAACAACATCATTTTAAACAATACACATAGCCACACTGACAGACTTTCCGATTGCACACATGGCAATACCACTGACAACAATCTCAGGGTGTGGTCTGAAGGCACATGAGATTGTTTTGCACTTCTGCAAAACCTTGACGATCCCCAGAACTTGCTGACAACCCTTCCCCTTGTGTGTGGATGGAGTCGTTTTGGCTACATAATGATCCACAAGTTATTTGAAAGATCACATGTACCCACACCAAGCTGCTCACACATTAAGATCAACAATGCCCTTGCCATTTGCCCAGCACCAAAATCAGTGAGGTGTGAGGAAAAGGGCTTTTCTGTGGTTGGCCCCACAGCTCTGGAACTCACATCCAACTGACCTCTGTAATGTCACTGCACTGCAGATTTTCCAAATGGCCTTGCAAACCTTCATGCTCTCAGTGACTTTCTCATGACTGATGTTCCATCTTATTATTGTATTCCTTTCGGCTTATCCATTTGTTTAAAATGGTTTGTTTCTCGGATAGTTATATTCTTAATAATAATAATAATAATAATAATAATAATTTATTATGCATTCCCCAGCCACTCTGGGTGGCTTCCAACAGAAAAAATGAAATAAAATAATCTATTAAACATTAAACACCTCCCTAAACAGGGCTGCCTTCAGATGTCTTCTAAAAATCTGGTAGCTGTTTTTCTCTTTGACATATGATGGGAGGGCATTCCACAGGGTGGGTGCCACTACCAAGGAGGCCCTCTGCCTGGTTCCCTGTAACCTCACTTCTCGCAATGAGGGAACCGCCAGAAGGCCCTCGGTACTGGACCTCAGTGTCCGGGAAGACACTATTGTTTGTTTTATTAATGTTGTGATTATATTGAAAGAACTGCATTTTCTATTTTTATTGTATTATGTAAGTTGTTTTTTTTTAATTGTGCGTAAACCACCTTGAGAAACTTCTGCACAAAAAGGCAGCCTATAAATAAATAAAGGAACGATACACACAGTTACCCCTGTAAACAGCTTCCATTGCCCCTTCCAAGTCCATGGCATCTGGTACAACGTACTATGATGCTTACAGTAGTGTCATGCCACACCATTGATTGCTACTGGTGGAAGGCAGGGAAAGCCACACACAGAGGAAAAGTCTCGTCTGCAAAGTAAATGTTCCGGGTAAATGATACGTGGAAGTGATGGTGGTACTTTGGCTGAACCTTTGTGTTCTTACGTTTTCCCGGGAACTTGCCAGGAAATGAATCAAAGGAAAGCTCTCCAAAGGGTCAAATGGAATGGGTCCGTGCCAAACATTCATATTTACAAACTGAAACAACTCTCTTCATTCTCAAAATAACTAGTACAGTATTCCAGTCTAGAGCTGCACCCTCCAATATACTCCAGAACACTGAGCTGCTTACAAACAGTGGGGGAGGGGGGAATCCACAGAGATCTTTTATCTGCAGTGCTGAAGACTTCCTGCAGCCAAACCTTAAAACTTGGCTTTCCCTTTTTCAGGTCCTCACCTCTGCACATGCCAAAAAGCTCACACATGTTGACATAGAGCCATTCGGAAACTGCCAAGTTCAAGTTTGTGAGTGCTCAGAGACAACAGCTGCGGTCTTTGCCAGAATTCAGACAGCGAATCCAGGGGGAAATGTCAGTATTTCCATCAACAAATGTAGATATTCACTATAAAGGTAATGATGGAACTCAAAAATGTGGTTTTCATATGAACAAGTCCCAGATTAGGTATTTCTGAGGAAGTGAAAGAGTTTGCAGAGGGTGGGATTTTAATTGACCATAGGCAGGAATGGGAAAAAGCTGTTTCTGCAAAGCAGATGTGCCCTCTTTTCTCATGGGTGGATGGAAGTGAAAATTTTATGATGCAGCTTCAGAGGTGATCCACTGCCACGTAGACCTTGCAAAAAAAGGAGTGTCATTTAAAAAATAAAGGGCTAGAGCCAGTCAGGAGTACCGTAAGCAAGTTTATGTCCCGTGGATATAAATAGGAGCGTTATGGTCATGTGTCAGTATCTCACACTGAATTCAATGTGATTTTAAAATTGTTTAACTTAAGAGTCTATCTAGTGCAAGTGAGGTGTTTTGAATCAATATAAGCCCCATGTTGTCTTTGTCCATGGAGTTCTCTTGGCAGGGCTACTGGAGTGGCTTGCCAGTTCCATCTCCAGGTGGATCACGTTTAGTCAAAACTCTCCACTATGACCTGTCCATCTTGGGTGGCCCTGCATGGCATAGCTCATAGCTTCTCTGAGTTATTCAAGCCCCTTCGCCACGACAAGGCATTGATCCATGAAGGCGTGCTATGGTCCATGGGGCCACGAAGAGTCAGACACTAAACGACTAAACAACAACAAAACTCCATGTTAAACAGCTTTCCCTTTCACAAGGCTCATATGAAACCACGAATAGGGACTCTCCTCTTGTATACTGCTACCACAGAAGAGGTGCATACTTTTTCTTGTGATCCCATCTTGCTCTCAGTTTTAAATTTGGCATTGTGGGTTTTAATTTGAATTGCAACGTCTTTTTTATCACCTTTCATTGAAAGCTGTTTTAGGGCCCCTTTCTAGAGCCATATAAATAAATCATGTAAATTAACATGCAAGGCTACTGCACAATTATATAGCAGACTTACGTCACATTATGCGAACGAGATATCTGACTGTGCCAAAGCAGTGGTACCTCGGGTTACAAACACCTCGGGTTACAAACACTTTGGGTTACAGGCTCCGCTAACCTGGAAGTGGTACCTCGGGTTAAGAACTTTACCTCAGGATGAGAACAGAAATCTCACAGCGGAGGCACGGCAGGAGCAGGAGGCTTCGTACCTCAGGTTAAGAACAGTTTCAGGTTAAGAACGGACCTCCGGAATGAATTAAGTTTGGAACCAGAGGTACCACTGTATTCGAATGTCCTCAGCTAAAATATCTCACAGAAGGACCTGTTTATCACGGGTACAATCTTTACAGGTAATTTAAGGTTGCATCATCAAGAAGTGGAATGGCATTCCTTCAGATCACTCCAGTTGATGTGAGGCTATATGGTTGGGTGGAGTGTCTTTTGTGTGAGACAAGGCATGGAATATCTATTGATGAACCAAGCTGAATCTTCTTGAGTAATTCATAGTGGCTATGTTATGCCTCTACTGTCAGAGGCAGTAGACCTCTGAATACCAGTTGTTGGAAATCATGAATGGGACAAGCGATGTTGCATTTAGGTCCTACTCCTGGGCTTCCTTCAGGCACCTAGTTGGACATGGTGAGAAGAAGATGTTAAACTAGATGGACCTTTGGCCTAATCCAGCATGGCTCTTCTCGTATTCTTCATTTCCATTACATTTATAGAAAGAGTAAAAGAACGTATTTTGAATTGACAGGTTATCTATATCACCATTTTCCCTAAATGCCTTACATGTGCATTGGCAACAGAAGTGAAAGACCAAGGCCTTTGATAGCCACTGGTCAAATTTTAGCTCTGACTGATGACATGGTTTAATGTTCCTATTTCTACAACCTAATTCCTAGCAGATGTAGAATATTTTCACCCTTTCTTAATTTTCAATAAAATGTGAACCAATGTATCACGATCCTGTTCTATTAATTTTACCATCTTGGACTCATTCAGGAGGAAGGGTAAATTAAATTAAATTGATGGAAATTTTGGTTAATTTTATTCAATTGTATGACTTCATTTTTATGTAGATTCCACCTATGCCATTTGAATTTAGTGTCATTATTAAATTCCCACAATGTCTGTTTTTAACTATCCTAAAGCTAAGTTATTTGAAAGCTACTTTGTCCATGAAGAAAGCTTGTTTTAGAGTTGAAGGCATGTTAAGTCAAAATGATACAAAGAGGTTTATATTGAGAGGAATTTGGTGTTATCTATTGACATTCCATGGATAGGCAAAAGAATCTAAGTACTCAGGAAATGGTAAATAATGAAAGCAGCCTGTATTTTATGAAAATATGTTATATCATAACCACTTCTTCCATTACACTATTCTTTTCCCCACTTTTCCTCCATCAATGAACTTTCAACAACATTAATATGGCAAGTTAATCTCTACCACTTATTGGTGCCTTGAATCAATTACAATACAGAATTAAGGTTTTGTGTAACTTAACTGAAATAGAATAGTTCATAGGATAAATTTGATCCAGGGTATGTATCAAGTAGCCAAAGAACATTATTATATGCTTTATCTTCATATTTCCTTTTATAGGGACATTTGATCTCAACAGTAGTGGAATGTACTCAGTCCTCATTAATTTTGCTCTCTGAGTTACGTTAATATTTTGTTGAATTTAGTAAACATTCCAAGAGCCACATTGCACTGGTCCAGGGGAAGAAAGGCAAAAGTATTTCATTTTTATTTTTCATTTCACTTTTATTTTTCATTTCATTTTTATATTTCATTTCACTTTTAATTTGTATCCCACCTTTTTATATACACAGGGTTTTTTTCAACTGGAGCTCACAGGAGCTCAGCTGTGGCACATCTCAGGTGGCCGCCATTGTCATTCTAAGAAAGCAAGGAAGAAGTTTGTGGTGAGCTCTGGCACCTCTGTGTCTAGAAAAATAGTACTGGCTATACACATGGCTGTTTACAAGCCAAAGAAACAACAAAATATGCACCAAAGATCAAACATTCTATAACAGTCCAATCCAGTGTAAATGTCATAAAATATAACTTAAAACAAGCAACTTATATCAATAAAATACTATTCAATAATCCATTATAATCACATTATAAAATTAACTCCCAAAATATCAGTAAATAATAATTAAACAGAAAGTAACTCTTGGCAATTACAATAAATCATATAAGAATAAAAATAACAGCAAAGTCACAATACATAAAATACCACAATATGTAAACGACCATGTAAAAAGATGGAACTGAGCAATGAAGTCACATAAACTTAAAAAAATCACAAAATGCACTAACAGAAATGGTGCAATAGGTGTGGGAAGTTTCCCAGGGGGTCCCAAGGGTGGAAAATTGACACCCCTCCACTGCCTCCCTTTTCTCCCAAAGTAGACAAGAAAACCATTTTTACCTTTGTACAGTAGACTATTTTCTATACACACACACACAACCTCATATCAAAGATCAAGGACACATTCAAGCCAGGCAAAAGCAGCCAAGGAGGGTGCGAAGCAGGGCTAGTGAGGGAAGGAAGTTGTGGCCTTGAGGGCCAGATGGCGAGACCTGGAGGGCCAAATTCATAACCCCAGTCCTTAGGTTCCCCTTCCCCCTGCCAAATGGTATAATTTTGTATTGAAATAGAGCAAAACACATTTAATCATTTCGCTTACACATTTTTTTGGGGGGAGGGGGGAATTCCCTCTATTGGCTTTATTTGCTTAATGTATTTTTTTAACCTTTTTGCAGCATGAATATGTGAATCTCACACAGATCTGAGTGTAATTACCTGGAGGCTGCTTACAGCCGTTCAGCGTGAAGCAGGCATTTCTGTGCTAGATTTCAACATTCCTGAAGCAAGGGGGCTTCTAAACTTACTTTCTACCCAAGAGCAAGAAGAATAAGGGGAGGAGGAAGGGGGGGAAACCCTTTCCCTAATTAGCCAGGCTTCTAGGTTAACTGCTCTGTGAAATGGCATGAAACGCTTATTATTTTTATAGCTTGCTTTTTATCTGAGGGAAAGGAAAGTCAAAGCACATTGTGAGAAATGGTCACCCTGGCCTCAAGGGAAACACAGAAGAAAGATGGTCATGTGTTTAAATTTCCATGCTGTCTCAATGGAAGGTCAAAAGTCATTATTTATTTTGAGACAAGAAACTTATGGGGAGGTGAATAAATGATTATGTTACTTTCTTTCTTTCTTTACTCTAATTTCCTGTCCTGGAATGTAGGCAGCTCACCCACAGCAACCCACAGTAGAACTGACACCAGAACATTTGTCTCGGTGGGATGAGCAATTTATGTTTACCCAGAAATGTAATGTTTATTTAACTCGGACACAGTTGCATGACCTTCAGATGCCAGTGGCTGGGCCAGGCTCTGAAGAAAAGGACAGAAATAACTCGGTGGAGACATGTAGAAAAAGTACATGCTGAAAGCAAATATCAGTTTTTAGCAGTGTATTTTAACACTGAATCTCAGCTAGAGTTGGTGTGAGGGTTAAAATACTAAAGGCAATGCAAAGAGATGCCAAACTCTCTGGGTTGGTTACTTAGGAACATAAGGATATTTTAATTTTTAGACTAATCTGCATACTACATTTTCTGATTTGGCATGCTTCTAAGCGCCCTCTGTGTGTGCGCGCGTGTGTGTGTGCGTGCGTGCTATTTAAAAAAGAACAACAATGGGTCATACATTGTCCTGACTATTTAAATTTTCCAAATAATTTTATTGTAGCATTTGAATGAGTAGGGTGAAAAGGCATGATTTTGTTACTTCAGGTACAGATCTCAAGCAGTAATATTGCACTTTGTTATTTGGGGTTCAGCCCCAATTTAAGGATGACAGTATAGCAGTCATGCCTGGTTCAAGACAGTGCCCATGGCATCATGAGTGGTAAGCTCTACAACCCCGTACTCTTATCCATTTTCTCTGACTTTTAGCCTTGTTCTATTTTTTTAAAAGATCAAAAGCTGCAGTCTCTCTCTCTCCCTCTCTCTCTCTCTCTCTCTCTCTCTCTCTCTCTCTCTCACACACACACACACACACACACACACACCACCTGTGCCTTTTCTGCAATGATACTCCTGCTGTCATTTCAGACCATTCCCTTTCATTTCCTCCCTCCTTCCCTCTCTTTAATACAGTGGTACCTCGGGTTACAAACATTTCGGGTTACAAACGGTTTGGGTTACAAACTCTGCTAACTCGGAAGTAGTACCTTGGGTTACGAACTTTGCCCCAGGATAAGAATGAAAATCGTGTGGTGGTGCGGCGGCGGCGGCGGCAGCCGGAGGCCCCACTATCATAGTTTAGCATTGCCGGGGGGGGGGGCTGGTCTTTTGGGCCCGATGGGACACGGCCCCACTAACCTGAGTCTTGATTCTTCTAAGCCCAGTCACCATCTTACTTCCAGCCAGACCAGGTGTCTATCTCAGTTTTGCCTTGTAGAACTCTCAAGATTCAGTCATTTAAGGGAACCATATTTTGTTTAATCCAAGATATGTGCCTTGCCTCATTATTCCTGGGTGTGGGTGCATGTGTGATGCCTACTAGTCAATGCCAGACTAAATTGCATGGTAAAATTTAGAGCAAGCTGTTAAAACAAGCCTAATTATGAGAGCCCCTACTAATGTACGTAATTCAATTATTGGCCATGAAATTTCTGTCTTAAAACGTGCAGAGTTCTAGAGGTTGTAGATTTGCACTTTCAAAAATAAAAAAACGTTCAGGAAAGTATTAGTAATTTAAGAAAACTAAGAGTAGCTAATGATTATAATTATCTTAAAGTGCAATGTTTGGGTGCTTATCCATTGTACACAATTAGATACCCTTGGCACACAGTCAGTCAGTCTGACACACAAAAGCTAAGTGTACACATGGTGTACCACTGCAGTTTGCCAAGAGAGCCTGAGCAGAACATTGTTTAAAAGAGGTGCCTAGTCAAGCCTGTGTTTAGGAGAGGGGGGAAGGGGGGATATATGACTGAGAATTAGAGGGAGGTGTGGCAATAAGTGGCAATAACAAAACAAAACAAACAAACAACAACAACAACAACAAAACCACGGGTTTGCGAATCATCATTCTGGCAACCGAAAACCACCCTGAATTACCTCTCAGGTCAACAAGTTATTTCAAGCTTGGATAGGGTTAGCAGTGCATTTGTGAATTGGATCCTGAAGTAGCAATCCCTTAAATCACTTCAGCAGATGTGTTCACCTATTCAGTGCATTTATTCAAGTGGGTTACATTGGGGCTCTTTCCTTTCTCTCATTTCCTTTTCCAGTACCTGACGGACAGGTTCCTCATATATCGGATCTCAGTGTGTGGAGAAACTAAGGGGATCTATTCATAGGGGATATCCAATCTGGGAACGAGCTCAGGGTGCTATGTGTTGGATTATCAGTTGAGACCAACTAAGTTTGTTCTGGGTATAAGCTTTCGTGTGCATGCACACTTCTTCAGATACTTCAGATAATTGAAGCATAGCTGACTGATACTGCCATTATGCATTCAGCAGAACGTCTCACAGGTTCTGCTGGCACTCATCCCATCTAACAGTCTCCTAAGGAGGGATCAGCCATAGTAATAATCATAGTCAATAGACAGGGATGGTGAGAGTTGGAGTTCCACATCTGCAAGGCCACAGATTCCCCATGCCTGCTCTTATGGGTACAGTGGTGCTATATATGAGCAAAATGCTTCCCTTCTACAAGTTTCCCATTCACTTCAGCTGATGGAGCAAGCTGCCCTGGGAATGCTAACTGTCCATCGAAGAGCAGGATATAAATTTTAGAAATGAAAGGGGGGAAAGTCCATGTGCACTGAAATGTATGTAATTGCATTGGTTTATCATTTCCATAGGAGTGAATGGATTAAGATATTTTGTGTTGCTTCTCTCTGTTTTCCTGAATAGCAATTAGCTATTGATGTGTGTGGCATACATGACAGATTGCATTTTAATATGAAAGCAGACTGGGTTTTATGCACTGTTTTAATTACTGTGGCATAGATTTTATTGTTCAATCACTGTGTACATCACTTCAGGGAGGGACACGGGTGGCGCTGTGGGTTAAACCATAGACCCTAGGGCTTGCCGATCAGAAGGTTGGCGGTTCGAATCCCCGCAACAGGGTGAGCTCCCGTTGCTCGGTCCCAGCTCCTGCCAACCTAGCAGTTTCAGAGCACATCAAAGTACAAGTAGATAAATAGGTACCACTACAGCGGGAAGGTAAACGGCGTTTCCATGTGCTGCTCTGGTTTGCCAGAAGCGGCTTTGTCATGCTGGCCACATGACCTGCAAGCTGTACGCCGGCTCCCTTGGCCGATAACGCGAGATGAGCACCACAAACCCAGAGTTGGTCACGATTGGACCTAATGGTCAGGGGTCCCTTTACCTTTACATCACTTCAGAGGTATTTTTGAGGTAGAAAATGTTATCCATCAATTTTAATTATAAATATAGACCTCCGCCTTTCCCCTTGATGCACACACTTACAGGCCTTGGGATGGAAGACCTCCGCATACTGCCTGTGTTCCCACTCTGCTTTATTTGCTATTGGTAAAGGAATGTGATCTCAGAACTTGCATTCTTTGATTGGAAGGAGAGCCCAGTGCAGATGTGGAGGAACTATGTACAGTATGTACAGTTGCCAAGGAGAAGTGCAATGGGGCTCTGTATTACCCTGGGAGATCTGTCAACATGCATCAGTAGCCACACCCCAGGAACAGCTCCAACTGGCCTGCTAAAGTAGGAGAGGGCAGCCAATAGGTCTCAAGCCCTCTGTGAGTTAGGGACTTCCCCTGCATGTGAAGACAGGCTCCAGAAGATGGAACAAATGAGACCAATAGATCAAGAAGGCAGTTTCTGCACATGCTGTAGGCAGAAGTGAGGGGTAGATGGGGCTCGTCAACCCGGGAAGGTAGACCATCTAGAAGGAAAACTCTGATCCTAAACCTCCGCTGCCTTGTGGGATATCTTTGGGAAAAGAAAAGGCTAAGAAGTAAACCCCCACTAATCCAGAGTGGAGTCCCTAAGATGACTGGGTGCTGCCTTGTACGCTTCTTTCTAGCAATTCCTGCAGCCAGGCAGGTGCCAAATGTATTGCTCTGCTTCCCTTTGGACCACATCAGTGAGGCTGAGAGGGGGTCTTGTCACCTGGGCAGCCCGGGACCTCCATACACATTGCCCAGGCTTGCGCCCCAGGGAGATCACTCGGTGCTGCTAATGCAGCAGTTTGACTTCACCCCCCGAGGTGCACTCTATTGTCTCTTGACACAGACAGATGCCAACAATACAAAGGATGGATGAACCTGCCAATTTTGACTCCTCTCAGTTTCTCATTTTTCCACACATTTTTTTTTAAAAAGGAGCCTAATATACACATTTTTGCAAATAAATCTCCTCTGATATGAGACACTTTTGTATGTTATTTTCACTAATACAGTGGATGCTCGGGTTGCAAATGTTATTTGTGCAGGAGGCACGTTCACAACCCGCAGCGTTCGCAACCCGCAGTACCGCATCTGCGCACATGCGGGTCGTGATTCGGCACTTCTGTGCATGCACAAAGCCCGATTTAGCACTTTTGCGCATGCACGAGCGCTAAAACCTGGAAGTAACCCGTTCTGGTACTTCTGGGATCGGAGCGGTGCACAACCCGAAAACGTGCAACCTGAAGTGTCTGTAACCCGAGGTATGACTGTATGTGCATTTCTATGCACATTCTACTCTGGGGCATGCATTTTTGTGCATATCCAATGCATGGCTGAAGAACCACATTGCAAAATTCAAATAATTGTGAAGTTTAAAAGATGACCATGTTTTGGTTGGCCCATTGCTTCAAAAAGTGTGCAATATGCAGATTTGCCTTTAAATATGAACTGAATGGAATCCCTCTCCCATCCCTACATACTATGAGCATCTCCAGAGCCAGTGGAACAAGGTAGCTGGAATGAAAATGAGCACTAGATGCTTAGGTTAACATGGTTCTTACTGACCCCTTTTAAAAATAAGCTAAGGCTCCAATCCAATACCTGTTATCCTGGGAGATATTTATACAGGGACGCAGGTGGCGCTGTGGGTTAAACCACAGAGTCTAGGGCTTGCTGATCAGAAGGTTGGTGCAGGGCCGGCTCTAGGTAAGGTCCTGGTGGTGCGGCGCGCCAGGGCGCTGGGCTGGGAGGTGGAGTGCTGCGCGGCAAAGCTGCGCGGAAGCCAGGCGGGACGCTGCGAGGGCGGGGGCGCCGGAGCGATCTCCGCGCCTCAGCGCCAGGGCGCCCGACCTGCTCCAGACTGCCCTGGGTCGGTGGTTCGAATCCCTGTGACGGGGTGAGCTCCCGTTGCTCGGTCCCAGCTCCTGCCAACCTAGCAGTTCGAAAGCACATCAAAGTGCAAGTAGATAAATAGGTACTGCTCCAAGCGGGAAGGTAAATGGAATTTCTGTGTGCTGCTCTGGTTCGCCAGAAGCGGCTTTGTCATGCTGGCCACATGACCTGGAAGCTGTACACCGGCTCCCTCGGCCAATAACGTGAGATGAGCACTGCAACCCCAGAGTCGGTCACGACTGCACCTAATGGTCAGGGGTCCCTTTACCTTTAAGGCCCTTTACTTCAATGCGCCTTCCTGAGTAGACATAAGCAGGAGTGTATTCTTAAGAGTTTAAGGCTGGATTTTTTTTTTAAAAAAAGCTACATATATACTTTCCCCAGCATAAGTCACAGAATAATTTTATGTAGGGTGGACGGAACATAGCTTAGGTTAGGCTGATTAAGGTTTCATCAAAACTGCAAGTGTCACATAGTTGTGGATTAGGGGAAGATCTCTTTTACTGGCCAAGCTGTACTCTCGGCAGAGAAATGCATCATCAGCATACACTCCTATTGTCAGAAATTATGAACCTGGAGTTCTTGAAATCTAATTACACTTGACACAGGCTGTGCAATCGCTAACCAGCGCCAGTAATGAGAACACTTATTCCTATCGGAAATTTATGTCTCTCCTCTGCAGCAGAGAAGAGGGGAGAGAGACTTGGGAGAAAAATTAACTGGAAACAGAACCAGAACTAATCTGTTTATCTAATTTTTACCAGATGTGGTAAAGTAATCTTGCAGAAGGAATAAAATGAAAATCTGAGGCCAAGCACAATTAGCATGTGCCAAACTTTTTGAGCATGAGTGAGCACAGGATTGTCAAAAGACAAAATAGAGGGGTTGTGCGTCACAGTATCCAGTGCCAGCAAATTAGTGAATCAGGATTGCTGCTAGATCCTATTATTATTATTATTATTGCTGCTGCTATTATTAATAATCATTGTGCACGCTCCCCCCCCTTTTACTTACCTGACCCCTTGAAGCATGCGATATAGATTCAGACACAGTGTTTGGTGCTGTGTGGGCACAATTTGCTGGATGCCTGATGTATAGTTGTACATATTGGAATAGGAAATGATGTATGAAATAAAATATCACAGCTCAGTGCACAGAGAACACAATGAGCAGACTGCGAACAACGCCTGCCAGTGGTGCTGACAGAATAAAGGACTTGCTTGGTGCAGCTTAGACTGAACATGTCTCTTTCCTCACACAAATAACGGTAGAACACTCCTCAAATTTCCTATTTCTATATACAGATAGAATGAGCTGCTTATAACCAGGTCAGGGCATTACTATTGGTTCCTTTAGTCCTGACTGGCAACTGTTATCCAAGGTCAACTAGCAACCCTAGACGGAAGGAGCACTCTAGATTGGACATCCCATTATGTGAGTGTAATGCATTATTTCTGTGCAGAAATTTCTGGCCCCATCATGATATTTTGGTTGGGAGAAGCAAAGCTCAGGACCACCCTCTCCATTCTCTGCCAATTACATTATTTTAACTTTCCTTTTGATAAAGTATTAAACTTTCTTTCTAACCTCGGTGACCCCAGTCATTGAGAAACAAATCTGCTCTCACCCTGCACACTCCTTGCCTGATTTTCTGCTTCTTTCCTGGGTACTCTTTTTTTATAGGCAGACAGGTGTGCATGCATGTAATAAACATTTTAAAAAATGAAAGTGCTTTTGCGGATCTACTTTATTATGATTTACTTTTTCACAGTGCATATAAGAAATACTGCTCTTATTTTTAATTCCACTGAGAATTATTGGTTTGGCTGCTTTTTTAAAGATAAAATTCAGATGTGTGTAGGCCACATCTAAATAAGCAGGAATATATCACTATTAGAATATTAGAATCTTCTTTTAAGCAGAGGAGCAAATGCTATTATTGCAGGTGCCTAGAATCTGCAACTACTTTCAGATCCTACTCAAGTGGAAGCATAAGAGACCTCTCAAGTCTAATACAGCGCATTAAGAGAGTTGGCAAAGCATGTTGATGTGGATCATCTAATAATGCAAGCTGGAAGTCTCTTAATGAGGGTCAATTTCCTTCAGCAGCTTTCCAAAAGGCCTATTATGATTTTAATTATAACAATCCTAGAATGAGTGCAAATGTTCTTTGATGAATTATTTAATGAGTGAACAAAATGGTAGCTTCTCATTGAAACACTGAACAAAAATGTTTGTAGTTAACACTACCGGGGGCAGGGCGGGGGGGGGGGGAGCTGAACTGGCACAAACTGAGCACATAGACCTTATCTATTTTACTTGAGTTATTGCTGCAACTTTAATTGATCTGAGAACTGTGCATGTTTGCTCTGAGCATGTTTACTCTGAAATAATCCCCACTGAATTCAACGCAGTTGACTTCCCAATAAGTGTCACACAACATCTGCCACCTTGGTAAACATATAAAGCTTATGCCGGTGAAAAGGCATCCTTTCCATGGGATCATGGGTAGTTATGTGCAGCCCATGCCTTAAAACTTTGTTTCAATGCCCAGTTTAATAGAGGCCAAGAGACGTAGATGAGCTCTCCAACCCTCATGGCCGGATCTTATGATGGCCAGGAAGTTTCCCCACCACCTTCACCACCCTGCTCTAGCTTCCAGAGGGAGAAACAGAATAAAACACACCTGACCCTCATTTCTTTGATTTTCACCCCTGGGTAGTTATGTGGTAGGATGTTTGCATGATTGGATGTCCACATATGTCAGGGACTGAGCAGAGGAAAAATGGTGGAGACTGCCTCCCCATCCTGACCCTTCCAGGGAGGAGGAAGAAGAAGACAATATAGATTTACAACAGGGGTTTGAGGGAGTTCACAGCTCAGAGGCAGATGAAGGGAAAAGTTGGGAAATCATGGGAGAGCCAGAGCAACTGGCTAACACATTGTCATTAGAAAGCATTCCAGAACCACCATCTCCCAGAACCTGGTGGGCCTTAAAAGTAGGAGAGCAAAGAGCTCAAAGACAGAGGGCACTTAGCAGCACCCATAGAGGAGATGATGAGAATGATGAATGAGGAAGTGGGAAAGACAGGGGTGGGGTGGAGATTCACTCAGGATAGCACCATTATCTGAGAGGCTGGGCTCTTAACCTCTCTCTGTGAAAGGTGAAATAAAAAAAGGACTGTAAGAAGCTTTTCCTTGTCTTTATACTTTTCTGGATAACCAGGCGGGAGCCTCTTACAGAATCCTGACAACATTTCCTTTTGGTGATGTGGCCTGCATGACAAAAGGATAAGGGTCTTCATGGTCTAACAAATTAATGAACCAAGACTATCTCTTTTTGCTGTTGATGCCTAAATTATTTTGGGTATCCAAGGCTACAGTTCTGATATCCCAATGGGTTGTCCATGTCTGCAATGGAATATTTTCTTTCTGTTCTCTCCAGGCCCCTCTTCAATGCTGTGCAATTGTAGCTTTGGGGGGCTGCTCATATAATTCAACAGTGGGGAACCCCAAGCCCAAGGGCCATATGTGGCCCTCTAGGCCTCTCTGTCTGGCCTTGGGACTCTTCCTGGACCACACACCCTCCCAAGGTACTCCCCTTCTCCTCAGACCTACTCTGTGCCCTCCTCTCAAATGCTGCTGTTGCTTGGCTGGAATGTGTCCTTGAATGGTGCTTATTCCTCTTGCTATGCTTGCATAGGGGACAGGGGTATGTCTGTGTGGGTAGAAACCTCTTACTGGAATGCAGCGTACTGTAGAAAGGTTAGAGTCAGGGCTTCCGATTCGTCGCGCTGGTGAAGTTGGACACAGGGACTTCGTGCTCCGAAGTCCCTGGCTTCGTGGAGGGGGGGGGAAGTCCGCAGAGCGAGCGGACTCCCCGAAAAAACACCGGGTAGAGAGTCCCGGTGACATAGTGCCCAGCTGTTTGCTCCGGACGCGAATCCTCTGCTGCCCGAGAGCTCAGTAGAGCAATCGAGAGCCAGCGGAGTGGAGTCGCGGGAGCCATTTTTGGGTTTCATCTTACCTCCTTGAAGTGAAGCTCCGAGTCCTCAGCCTGCAAGCGGCGGATTCTTCCAAGGAAATAAAAGACTTCTTCAAAGTAAGTCAAATCTCCATTCGGATCTTAAAATTTTTAAATTTGAAGATAGGAAGAGATTCTAAAGTAACGGAAGCCGATCTCTTCCAAATGGACAATCGGGAGGCGCATTAAATATTCCTAAGCCGAAAAGGGAAAACTTCTTTCAAGATTGCGGACCCGAGAGAAAGAAAGACTTTTCCAAACCTCCCCAGCCCCCGGTGTTGTTGCCCCTTGAGGTTCAGCAGCAACAAGGGGGAGGATGCTTTGACAGCTGTCAAAAGCTGTCAAATTGTTAAAGGACTAAGAAAGATGATTTTATTCCTGTGAATTGGAAAAATTGATTCAAAAGGTTTTAAAAGGATTTAAGTGGACTGTAAATTTGAAATCTGATGAGGTTAAAGACAAAGGATAAGAACAGCCAAGATGGAGCCGACAACGTGGTAGAGAGGAATTTTCCAGTACCCTTCTGCCCTTATCTCTGGTCTGCTTGTGGTCAAGTGAACTATGAAAACAAAATTCTCTCGAGCTTTCCAGGAGGCTGTGCTGGGCTATCTACAAACATGGTAAGATATCTACAAGGAAAGGCAATGCTTCAATCCAACAGAAAAGGAGAATGAGGTGCAAGAGCAAGATTTAGAGGACAATTTTGATTATGAGATTCTGTGTGAGGAGCAACAATTTGAGGACAATTTGGAGACTGATTCAGACCATAAAAACTATGTGTTGGATGATGAAAAACAAAGATCAGAACAAAGAGATGAGGCCGACAAGGAGAAGCAAAGTGAAGAGAAGATTGATGGAAGTGAAAATCCTGGAGAGACTGAAATGTTGAATGGTGTTAGTGAAGGGAGGGAAAGGCAGAAAGAGGGAGGAGCAGAGGTCTGGAAGTGGATGTGGGAAAGAATTGGTGTGGGGTAAAAATTTTAGTTTAAGGTACTTTTTTTGGTTTATGAACAACGGTGTCGGAATCTTGGCCTGTTAAAGGATATGCTGATCCAATTGGGAGGAGGGACATTGGGGGGGGGGGAGAGATTTTTATAGTTTAAGGTTAAGAGCTTTCTGGAGGGAGTAAAAAGAATGGCTGAGGAAATATGCTTAGAGTTTATTTTTGAATAATTTTGGTGATCAGGAGGTGTTTGGGTGGAAAACTGCCTGTCTCCCCCTTCTTACTCTTGGTACCCAGTGGCAGGGGGTGCCTTGAGGGGAGAGGGAAGGGTGGAAGGAAACCCAGACACAAAAATGGAACCTTTTGACTGCTGGACTCCTCGGGATACCCCAGTGGCAGGGGGGGGGGCTCAGAGGGGGACAGCATGAAGAAGGAGGAGGATTGTGTTAATATTATAAGAATAAGATTCTGAATTGGATTAGAAAACCCGCCATAACTATGTAAAGAGGTTGGGAAATCCAGGAGGAGGAGAGTCGTGGAAGCCATTAATATTTTTCCTTTTTCCTTTTTTTTTCTTTCCTTTTTTCCCCCTTTTTATATTTTTGCTTTTTTCCCCCTTTTTTCCTTGTTTTTCTTTTTTCCAGTACAGTGAAGAAATAGCTGGGGGATAAGCTAATCCCCAGAGATCCTCCGCCTTTGTCCTCTCAGTGGCAGGGGGGGGGATGAGGGGGGAGGAAGGAGAGGGGAGGTCAAACCCAGCTTAAAATGGACCCCTTTGTTCCCCAATACCCATGGGTCTCACTGGTGGCAGAGGTGGGCTTGTGGGTGGAGGGAAAATGAAGGGACAGAGTTTATGTTGTATACTTTGTATGTGTTTTCTTTTTCTAAAAATTAATAAAAACTATTTTAAAAAAATAGAGTCAGGTCTGTCGCACCACCCTCTTTACCTCTGGCCTTGCCCACCACTAGTCTGCAGCCCCCTACAAGGTTGTTCACAAGGAAATGTGACTGACAAAGGCTCCCTCTTATATCCACATTCCCCTCTTCATCTTTAGTTTTCCCTGGGATAGCATCTGAATGGAGCGAAGCTGCACGTCCCACTGAAATACAGATATATTGTTCCTAACCCACCCACGCATCTGGAACAGCATCGAGATCATTTTCTCATTTCACACTGAGTCCAGAAATGTTTTGGACACTTAATTCCAAAATAATATATGAAGCTAGGGAAATTAGTTTAAATCATGGAGGTTTGCAATTGCCAAGAGCAGAAGAGAAAGGTTTACTGTTCTGAAGGACATCGGTTATACGACAGTAATTAAACCCTGATGAGCTTTCAGAGTTTGCTCTCACTTGTTAATTCACTAATTCAAGCTTGTTTGGTGACAGTGTAAGGCTGTAGCTTGTTATTAAGTAACCACACCTTGCTTTGAAACTCATTAAAGGACTAATAATTCAGATTGCCATTAGAATGTATATATTTTCAGAGGGAATTTCTCAAGGAACACTTGAAATGAACATACTTTAACTAAAAACAAATGCAGCAGTTCAGGTTGGTATGTTTAAGCAGCAGTAATGAAAGCTGTGCTGAAAAATATATCCCACCCTGATTTCAGGTGTCCAGCAACTTCTCCCATGGGACTTCTGCAGATCAGCAAGTATAGGTAAGCAGGAAGCCTGCAATTCTTGGACAACTGCTTAATAGAAAGAAGACTCACTTACTGTATCTCCCCCGGCCTATTGCAATGATATGCTCAACCTCACACCCATTGTAATTTTACAGGGATATACTTCTGGAGGGAGCAGGTACATAGTTTGGAGATACACATGGAGCCAACATTTTCAATTGAAGTTAAATCATTTCCCCATCAACTTCCCTCCACTCTGCCCCCATAAAGCTAACAAACCACACTATAGGGCATGCCCCTCTTCTTACTAGATTTGTCAGTTTAAATACTTCTATTTCGGGTGAGGGAGTGGACATTAAATATTATTTCCTGGCAGCTTCCTTAAAGTTGGTATTATAGTCAGCATTTGCATCAAGCCAACGGAAAAGGTAGTTAGAAGACTAACTGTTCCAGGGAAAGATGCATATTGTGAATAGTTAAAAGCATGTCTATTTAAGGTGAAAAATTGCATCGTGAAGAACCCTCTTTAAAAACCAGAGCTAACAAGCAATAATAATTTTAAAAAGCAGAGTGCCTGTGCTCAGTGTCTTATTCTTGCTATGGATGCTCACTTCACAGACTGGGAAAAACATAGGCACACACCTAAATGGATCAATAATGTTTCTCATACGTCATGAGGTCACATGTTGACCCCATTTACACTCTGTGTATAGACTTCAGCAAACCAGGCCAAATATATTTTGCTTCTCAGAATGAAAGACAAGATAGTGACACACACAAGACCCGGCACACACATTCCTCATACAGAAGCTGGCTAGGCTGGTAGTGAAATGTTACAGGACAGCACCCTCCATTGCACCCAAAGTTTGCAGGCTACCTCAATGGGTACAGGGCAGAAGCATAGCGCACACACACACCTCTATTTTACACACACACACAAACACACACACACACACACACACACACCACACTTCAGCACCCTGAACTAAGTTTCTCACTATGCCTAATGCAGTGCTTGCCCCGTGACCCATAACTGGCTTTAAGTCAGCCACTGTTAAAACAGACATGATAATATAAACATATGGAGTGACTCCTGCATCGCCAGGAGCTGGACTTGATGGTCCCTTCCAACTCTACAGTTCCATGAGTCTATGAACGCCACAAGTGTTTTTCTATAGTGGTTAATTCATGTAATGTAAGCCCATGGAATTTGTAACCCACCAAAGAGAAGATAGCCCACCAGCCATGTAGTATAGCCTTCACAAGACTGCCCTGTTTGCACAGTCCCTGACAGATGGGCCACCAGTTTTGCAGACCTGATGCAGTATGTGAAAGAGCCACATGCCCAGACAGGGTGGAAGTCCTTCCAAGACCAAGGAGAATGAATTTTGTAAAGGTTTTGGCCACTAACATCACTCAGTACAGACTCTGTGCGTGGCAGTAGCGTTTCTTGTTTGTTCGTTTCCAGATTTGCATTCTGAACATTTTTATGAACCGGATCTGAAGCACATATGTGACCCTTTGAGCTGATTGCAGCCCACAAAGCATTTGTGGTGGATCACCAGAGACCGGCTGAATCAGTCTCTTTGTTTTTTTGTTTCTTTGCCTGCCAGAAACTGCAGATCAAGGAGGAGAGAGTGTGAAGCACCTGGAAGTCCACAATGGGTGGTAGATTCCTTCAGCTTGGTAGGTCACATGCCATGCAGGGCTGTTGTTGTTTTTTTTTTAAAAAAAAACTATTGTAAAAGGGAACTTGATCTAAAGAGTTAGATGTCTTTTGGGTGTTTGAAAGCGAAAACAGTCTATCAAGACAATATATACAAAGAAATGTTATTATTATTGTCACCCTATGATATGGTATCGCCACCTGGTGTGCCTTGCACTTTTGATGTTACTGAAGTCTGTTCTTGGTGTGGTATCCACTCTTTTGGCATGGATTGTTTCACAATTCCTTTTCATGACTGTAAATTGAAAGCATTACCCAAACTGGCAAATATTTTCCCAGAAGCATTTCTTTCCTGATGCTTGATTGCATGCCTCTGAAAGAGTCAGTTATTTCTTCACTAAATGCATTTCACCTGATATCAGACAACCTAAAGAAATGTTAAGTTGCAGCTATTTTTCCTGTAGAAATTTCCATTCACGGAGGGCTATGTGCACTTATTCTGCCCCTTGTGTTAACTTCAAACTAGAGATGACCTCTGAAAAAATGTTGTTCATTTTTGTTTGGGGATTAATCTAGTATCATTTAATTTTCCTCCTTGGCCCAGTTCTCCGGGCAACACATATGATAGGGGTGGTTCACATTTTAAAGTGAAATATGTTTTCCGTCTTCTAAAAGTCTGTGTTTTCTGGCAGTGCAACATTTCTGTGAAGATGCTCTTACAGAAAAGTTCAAGCACAATGACTAAGATGCCACAAAAACAACATTGATTTAATAACAGCAATTGATTTAGTATTCAAACTGCTTGGGAAAACCAGTATTGATCATGTATAAGCTAGTAGGAACAAACCGTTATTGTGACAAATCATCATTAGTATTTTTATTTCCTAAAGTAATTTCTATTTAGGGATCACATTTTATTTCATCAGTATACTTGGGAGATGAACTCAATATTTACAGCAAAATCTATTGTGCACAGTTTAGCTGAGCTGAATGACTAGACTCTTAACAATATAATAGATTGCTGTGGAAGCAGGGCCATTAATATTTGTAGTACCACAGACCTTTCTGTATTCCTGAACTTTAAACAAAAAAGGGGACAACTGATTAATTCTCATTATCACTTAAGCTCCCTTCCAGGGTGCTCTTTGTGCATTCAGAAATTGCAAAAAAAGGAAATTGACTATGCTTGCTCCCCCCCAATATCCCATTATACTCTGTGGACCCCCCCCCTCCAGCCAAGCTCATTGGGAGAGCATCTGCTTTGCATGCAAAAGGTCCTGTGTTCAATCCCTGGCATCTACAGGTAGGGATGGGAGCATCCCCAGTCTGAAATGCTGGAGAGCCATGGCCAGTCAGTGTAGACAATACTGAACTTGATGTACAAATCGTCTGACTTAGTATAAGTCAGTTGCCTATGTTTCTATCCCTGCTTCCCTGAAAACGCCCCAAGTATTTCCCTCCACCTTTCCACTTTTCAGATCTCAGCTGGGTAAAAACCAATTAAACTTGTATTGATAGTTACCACCCTCTATTTTACATGCATGTATGCACACTTGTGCGCGCGCGCGCACACACACACAAACATTTGGAAGTCATTGTAGCTAAGTCATACTCAGAGCAGAACCACCAAAATCAATGGATTCCAGTGACTTGATTTCAATGGGTCATTGGGATTACAATAGGTCCTATCTGCAATATACATTTAAAGCAGTATAATAATGTTAAACAATCATGGCTTCCCTCAAAGAATCCTGGGAACTGAGAGCTGAGAGGAGACCCATATTCCTTTCACACAGCTACAATTCCCAGAATGGTTTAACCATCAAGCAGGGAACTCTTAAGAAATGTAGCTCTGTGAAGGGAAAGGAATTCAAGTATCACACCATGTGGGAATTCTACAAACGTAGGATGCTGTCTTCCATTAAGTCATACAATTGGTCCATCGAGCTGGCACTTCTGCAGTGTCTTGGACAGGAAATGCTTGGAACTGGAACTGGACTGTTCTGCAGCAAATAATGTGAACTATCACTGAGTTATGGCGTTCTCTCCTTGTTCTAGATTAAGATATGCCCAAGTTACAGCCATGCAATTGTGTACATTAGTGATTATGCAATCTCTTGGGGAGGGGATTCGGAAATATCAATACTTGTTGTTTTTCCTTAACAGGTAAATTTGTGAGTTGCTTCTTTATTCCAGAACAGACATTTTAATGTGTGCACTGATGTTTTTTGCTGGCTCAGAGGACTCTCACTGGAAACGGAATCCAGTAAACCTGATTCTCCATCATCCAATAGTATTTTTATTTCACAAATAGTATTTATTTGTAAGTGAATGTGAGTACAGCAAGGCAGTAATAAAATGAAAGCCAGGACTTGTAGGTTTCAAGTTAATGACTATTTCACTTTTTCACAAGTGCTGAAACTTTTTACAGCATATATTTGAGATATTAATCACCCCATAACTGTTTAAATTAGACATGGAACATAATTGCAAGAGCCATTTTTCACCAAATTCAAGAAGTACAGTAAAAAAAGAAAAGAAAAAATGTCTGTTGAACAACAGCTTTCCTTCCACATTATATTCCATGAAGTTTTACAGTCCTGGTTAGCCAAGTTATATTTTCAGACACACCACAAAAGCCACCGTTTTCAATTACCATTGGTTTTAGACATATAAAGAAACACGTGGTGAAATAATTAATACCATTGTAATTCCAGCAGTTTCTTTGAACAGAGAAGCTCTCTTACACCAAGTTAGACCACTGGTCTGTCTAGCTCACTGTTGCATGCACTAGCCTCCCCCAGCCTGGTATTCCCTGAGTGTTTTGAACTCCAACTCCCATCAGTCCCAGACAGCATTGTGAACAGCCAGAGATGATGAAAGCATAGTTGGTTCTGACCATAGCTGCAAAGTCTCCCGTATTCCCCAGGAAATCCCCGTTTTTCCAGCTGTTCCTAGCTGAAAAAATGGATTTTTTTTGTTTTTTCCCGGTTTATTCTGGCGCGGTGGCCATTTTGGAACTGGACGGAGCATGCTCAGAAGCGACTTTTGATGCTGCTCTGCCCAGTTCCAAAATGGCTGCAGTGTGACTTCCGGTGCGGCAGCCATTTTGGAACTGGGCAAAGCAGCATCAAAAGTCACTTCTGAGCATGCTCCGCCCAGTTCCAAAATGGCGGCAGCGCTACTTCCGGTCTGCTACTTCCGGCCCGGTCCCTTATTTCTCCAACAGCAACTTGGCAGGTATGGTTCTGACTATAGAGAAACAATTGTCTAGAGCAGGCATCCCCAAACTTCAGCCCTCCAGATGTTTTGGACTACAATTCCCATCATCCCTGACCACTGGTCCTCTTAGCTAGGGATCACGGGAGTTGTAGGCCAAAACATCTGGAAGGCCATAGTTTGGGGATGCCTGGTCTAGAGACTGGTGCCAGAGTTTTGATTTTGATCTTCCTCTTTCCCCCTCATCCCTTTCCCCTTGTGTGTTGTGTGTGTGTGTGTTTTAGATTGTAAGCCTGTGGGTAGGGAATGTCTTGTTTTGATTTTATGTAAGCTGCTCCGAGAGTCTTTTAGGCTGAAGAGTAGGGCACAAATGCTATAAATAAAATTAATAAAACCAAGTTCAGCATTTTGTGAAAATGCACAGAATGTAATAGAAGTCAACAAGCTGTAGAAGATAGTCAGGGTCAAGGCAAGAATGTAACTAATAAACAGTTTTCTTTGGAAGAAAAAGCTTTTCTAGAACAATTATAGAATGAAAAGACTGCAAATAAATATTTGGTGACAGAATGAGTATTTTCACAAAGTTACAACATAACGCTTGGGCTTCCAGTATCCCAATTACAGGACAATGGTGCACAGTTCGTTCTAGTTAGGATAATTAATAAAGGGCCTGGCACTGGAGAAAGATATGCAGAAAGTTACAAAGGAATACATTAGGGATAGAGGTTTCCCTTTTCTCTTTTATTGAAGAACAGGGTATTTTAATGCCACCTTCAACACAGAGGTGTCTGTGAAGGGGATATATTCATTGAAAATGTGTTGTACTGTAACTGTATTGTATTGTAACTTTTGAATAAATGTTTTTTTTTCAAAAGGGGGAGGGGTTTACAGGTTTCCTGAATAGGCATGTATGCAGTTAAAATCATCCGTAGTAACGCCTTGTGAGTGGAGGGGAACAGTGGGCTGTTTTTGGGTTTGTGATGGTATACTGAACCATAACCACAAAGGTGTTGTGCTAAAAATGGCCAGGAGGGTCTTAGACCCCTCCCCTTTTCATATTTCACAGCACTGATGAGATCCATGTAGGACATGGTTGGGTGGTATATTGAATGGTAATTTCAGTGGCACCATGCTTTAAAATAGCCATTGACTGAGGGACAAAGTTCATTCAATTAACAGGAATGGCCTTTTCAAAGTAAGCAGTAGGCATAGGGGTATCTGGATCTGCAGTGGGGAATGATGTGTTAAAGCCCCCTATACCCCACACCAGGGTCTTGATCCAGATCAGGGCACATGCGCTTACAGAAGAAGAAGAAGAAGAAGAAGAAGAAGAAGAAGAAGAAGAAGAAGAAGAAGAAGAAGGAGGAGGAGGAGGAGGAGGAGGAGGAGGAGGAGGAGGAGGAGGAGGAGGAGGAGGGGGAGGCAGTTCCCCAATTGTTATTTGTGTAAATGGTGTCTTATTCATTTTGGTGCTCCATGTCTTTCCCTGATTAATGTATCTCTTATAGGCAAATGGAAATAAAGGCAAAGATAGTACAGAAAGGCATCAAAATCTATCTCCAAGTTTGGTGGCTCTCCGAATAAGCATTGGATAATAGATAAAGCTTTTTTGAACCCCAAAGGCATCAGATGATGATAGCAGCAATGTATCAATAATTCATTTCAATATATCAGCATCAATTTTCAGTGTCCAAAACCAAGAAAATGGAGGGTCAGCATCAAAATGAGAAAAATCTCCCCAAACACACCAAAAATCCAAAGCCTCAAAATGGAAACTGTGAAGGAAGAGAGTGCATTCTACGTGATATTTCCAACGTGTTACAGTTTGTTGCCTTCTTTGGGGAAGAAGATCCGATTTCATTATCTTGCTTCACTATCTTGTAGAAGCAGAACATTCAGGGCCCTCCTTTCCAAACTACCCATGACCTTTTCAGCACATCTCCAACAGAGAACACTTTCCAGTTGAGAATTTGTAAGTTAGACTACTCTAGCAACCACTAAATTGTTGGCTGGACTGACCTAAGCAAGGGGTGTTCCCAGCCTTGGGGTGTGATTTCTTCTAACCTCAAAAGAATAATAAACTTTCCAAAACACAGCTGTGTGCAATATTCCCGCGAAGGAGGAACTGAAAAAGAGCATCTGTTGTGTCCTCTTCACCCAGGGTGACAAAACAAGCAAAAAATGTGGATTGGAAACAATTTATTCCAGTTTTTCTGAACTCTTAAAGTTAAAAAGAAATTCACCTTTTCCCCGCTGCAAAGCAACACACTCCTTGCCTGCCAGCAATTTGTTTAGTGAACTGTAAAAGTTGCTTATGACATGGACTGGCAGAACATAACACAGTGGTTCCTAAATCGTTTCCACCCTACTTTAAAATTGCTGATAGTCATGGCAAACACTTAAAGGTTTTTTCTTGCCTTTCCATGCACTGTGCTAGATGTTGTATGATTATTTTCTTGCTGCTGTTGCTTCCTTTATTTTTTTTGTATTATATTATATTTTATTACAATTTGAGTGAAGCTAACAGTCCACTGGTGGTCCATGGACCAGAGTTTGGAAACCTCTGTTCTAGCAGGTTACTTTTAATGCTTATTACAATGAATAATGATGGTTAATTGCGCAAATCAAGCAATTTTGTTCACAGATATGAAGAGTAAACAAAAACAGAGCAAAGAATCCAAACCTGTAGTGACTGTGAGCTAGCTGGTGCTCAAGAAATCACCAATCACAGGGAAGGATTTCAGTGGTCTCAGGTCAGACATATCTTGTAGAGTCATCTTAAGATCCACTCATTTCAGTGGAATTTGCTTCTAAGTTGCTACCATTAGCAGCACAGCCTAAGTGATATTAATCAGATATCCCTGAGAAATTTGATAGCCAGAGGTAAATATGTTGCGTCTCCTACAAAAGATAGCATCTCCAACAGTAACTCAATAGAAGAATTAAACCATCAAAGTAATTTCCTGCACTGATCTGCGTTGATGGATGAAATTCTAGCCCTGTCTAATATCACTTGTTTACTTTTAGGATTTGGGGTGATATTTATTACATTCTCAGTTTTGCTCTTTTCCATTTATCAGGTTCCTCATGATGAAATGAGATGTTAAAAATTATCCCCAAAGTTTTATAACTTGCCTTAGATCAAAAAGTGAGGCAAATGACACTGAGAAATTAAACACAGATTTCCTGAGCTCATTCTATGGTTTCAAACAGGAATCACACATGGCCCTTAAGAGGATAGCTTGCTATTTTGTTAAGCCTTGATGGTATGTACGCTACTGAATTAGACACAGGCAGCCTCATACTCACAGAGGATATGGATGAGACTTTCTTTGCTGAGGGAAAATAATTCAAGAAGCCAGACTTAAAGAATCAAATTGCTGATTTTATTAATGACCTCCAAAAACAGCAGAAAACAAATGTGTTCCAGTTGATAGAGTTGGCCTAGTAAGTAGAGCTCGATCACCAAGGTCTCATTAGTAGCTTCATCCAATAGCATCCAAGACCTAAAGTGTTGGATCATCACAACGGCTGCATACCAGCAATACACACAAACACACACCTGCTGGATCCTGCCTGGAACTCTGTTACTGTCTTTGCAACTATACTACCTGCTTCAAGTCTACCTGTTCTATTGCTCAATCACTACAAACGAACAGGAACTAATTCCAGGAGGTTTGTTCTAGTGACAGCCAAATGCTGTCCTCGAATTTTTCAAAATATTTCTTCCCCTACAAAAGTCTCCTATATTTCTCCCTTATTCTCATAGACTTTTGAATTTCTTTCACATTTCTCCAGAATTTTGGTGAGTGCAGGGTTGAGCTTCCTTCATCATTGTGAGGTGGTCAGGGCTGATATTTGTGTGTGTGTGTTTCCAGCATCATGTTGCCACCCTGGCTGCCTGTGAAAAAGCCCCACGGGAGAATTATTTCATGACGTCTTCCTCTGAGCTTTAATTGAAGCACAGGAAACTGAAGCTGGCTACCGAATGTCTGTTTCAGTTCACCAATTTTGATTAAGGAAAGTTCTCCTTTTTACCTCTGAAAAATATGCGCCCCTTTCTTTAAAAGTAAAACAAGAGTGTCATTTAAAAATAAGAAGGCATACCTGTCAGTCTCCCTGTGCTTACGGAAAAGCCCAGCTGAGGATGTCATAGGCTTTTCAGGAAAGATTTGAACTGAGGCAGGCTACAGAGTTCAGACCACTGCAGAGATAATTGGTAGAATGAAAGAAAGGACGCTCGCGAACAACACTCCACCACCTTGAAAGGAAGGTGAGTGCAACAAGAAGCCCACATCCCAGAGGGCTCTTCCATACTTCTTTAGTCTTCAAGACAGCTTTGCCCTGTGGATGCCTGTGGGAGCAGACCTCTTCAGCTGTAGTGGTGGTGGGGGGAAATCCTCTTTTTAAAAAAGTCAAGTTAGGTGGCATGATTTGACTACTGATCTGACAAAAATGCTCTTTCTATGAAAGTGTAAAATTCAGCAGAACCTTATTCCAAAGCATTTTTTTGGAGTTACCTATTTTCTTATTTTTGCGTGCCCCACACCTTAAAGGTAAAGGGGCCCCTGACCATCAGGTCCAGTCATGTCCGACTCTGGGGTTGCGGCGCTCATCTCGCTCTATAGGCCGAGGGAGCTGGCGTTTGTCTGCAGACAACTTCCGGGTCATGTGGCCAGCATGACAAAACTGCTTCTGGCGAACCAGAGCAGCGCACGGAAACGCCGTTTACCTTCCCACCAGAGCGGCCCCTATTTATCTACTTGCACTTTGATGTGCTTTCGAACTGCTAGGTGGGCAGGAGCTGGGACTGAGCAATGGGAGCTCACCCCGTTGTGGGGATTCAAACCGCCGACCTTCTGATCAGCAAGCCCTAGGCTCTGTGGTTTAACCCACAGTGCCACCTGAGTCCCCACACCTTATCTGACACCAAATCAATTAACTCAGTTCATTGTTGATTTTGATTCCATTTAAAGGATTGTGACATCATTCCTCAAAGTGTTCCTACAATAATTCCGGCTCATCACTGTGATAACTCATCCTCCCCACTGCCCCAGCATATGATGCTAACTAAAGAGGAATGGAACACACTCTGCAGACCAAAACACGGCATCTTGATTGACCATAAGCTTTTGCAGTAAGATGCTTCTTTATTTTACGCCAACCCACCCTAACCTCCAGGCCTGATTCTAATCACTGTGATAGGAAGTGGCTGTTTTCCATGGAGAATGGTGATAGCCTGAAGATAAGAACAGCAAAAATGCAAAGAATGTATAGAAACAAAAAAAATGGCTTCCTTTTTTACCTCTTTTTATCTATGCTTAATGCAGCTAGAGTGTGGGAACAGAAAAAGCAGGCAGGCAATTTTTTTAAAGCAGGAAATTCCATCTTTAATAAATCTCATTTAGTGATTTGATGGACACATAATTCTTTTTGTAAGCATGTGATAGTGCTACTATAATGTCAAAGGAGAGCTCTGAGCTTTTACCAGAGAGCTGAGGTCAATCTGCTTGCTGTCTTTCCATGTGTCTCTCCAACACTCAATCATAAAGCCAAAATGTTTATATTTAAACAAGAATTCCTAGAGCAGGATATTGCGGTCATAAGACTAAGGAGAGATTGACAAGACTTTGTGTAACAAAGAAATGAAATTCTCACCAGTAATGTGCTTAAGTGCATTGGGATTCCTGTTGCCCCATAGTTCCTCAAACAAAAAGTGCAGCAGAGAAATGGGCCAATCCTGAAGGGGTTCTTGCCTTCTCAGTGGGGAATGTTCCTAAGGTAAATTGACTTTTGCACATTAGAACAAATTGGGTTGCTCCAAAGTTAATGAAATTAATTAGCCATTTGTTTTGAACAAGTAAGTAATAAAAAAACCAACCAAACCTGGATGGCCTCTTTTGATAAGGATAGTCATCAGCCCTGTCCCCAGCGCCAGAAAGCAAAGTTCAAAACCAAGACCCTACTCTGGTATTAATGGGAGATTGTCCCAGCATGTCATACAGACGCACTGGAATTGATGTTTAGGATCATGTTTATAAACCTTCTGACCCTAAAATTTTCCTCACAAAATGTAGCAGTGTTGGATTATTGGTTATTATTACATTACTGCTTAGTAATAAAATTTAAATTTATTGTTAACAGCAATGTAAACTCCATGTAAAGTATTAAAACAAGGTGGGGGGGTGAGAGAAAGAGTCTTACCCACCCCACAGGATTGTTGTGAGGATTAAATAAGGAGAACTATGCATACCACCTTGAGTTCCTTGAGGAAAAGGTGAAACATAGAATGTTATGTTGTTGTTGTTGTTGTTGTTTAGTCGTTTAGTCGTGTCCGACTCTTCGTGACCCCATGGACCACAGCACGCCAGGCACTCCTGTCCTGCACCGCCTCCCGCAGTCTGGTCAAACTCATGTTCGTAGCTCCGAGAACACTGTCCAACCATCTCGTCCTCTGTCGTCCCCTTCTCCTAGTGCCCTCAATCTTTCCCAACATCAGGGTCTTTTCCAAGGATTCTTCTCTTCTCATGAGGTGGCCAAAGTATTGGAGCCTCAGCTTGAGGATCTGTCCTTCCAATGAGCACTCAGGGCTGATTTCTTTCAGAATGGATAGGTTTGATCTTCTTGCAGTCCATGGGACTCTCAAGAGTCTCCTCCAGCACCATAATTCAAAAGCATCAATTCTTTGGCGATCAGCCTTCTTTATGGTCCAGCTCTCACTTCCATACATCACTACTGGGAAAACCATAGCTTAAACTACACGGACCTTTGTCGGCAAGGTGATGTGGTCTGAAGCTCAACATCAAAAAAACCAAGATCATGGCCACTGGTCCCATCACCTCCTGGCAAATAGAAGGGGAAGAAATGGAGGCAGTGAGAGATTTTACTTTCTTGGGCTCCTTGATCACAGCAGATGGTGACAGCAGTCACGAAATTAAAAGACGCCTGCTTCTTGGGAGAAAAGTAATGACAAACCTAGACAGCATCTTAAAAAGCAGAATGCTATGTAGATATATATATATATACACACACACTGTTGAGCCAGTTTAGCAGAATCCTGTTGTGACTTTCAGGAATATCTTTTGCCTCTTTGCCTCTTTCAACCTTCATGTGTGCAGTGCCTTTTTGTCAGCACCTCAGGACTGAATAATTGAAGAGCTCAGTGCTACCTGTCATCCCATAATTGTGAAAACATGTCACCAGGTGATCCATGCATAATTTGAATGGCCACCTTTTGTGTTAATACAACTTGCGATGCATTTATTCTGCCTCCAAGTTTGGGTGTTCACTAGTAACTGGGCGGAAGGGTGAAACCCATCCATTCCCAGTGATCTACCACTTCCCAGTGGTAGGGCTGCCTGCTGAGCCCATGAAAGAA
The DNA here is from genome assembly GCF_965207765.1 of Zootoca vivipara. Classification (NCBI taxonomy): domain Eukaryota; kingdom Metazoa; phylum Chordata; class Lepidosauria; order Squamata; family Lacertidae; genus Zootoca; species Zootoca vivipara. Next base: position 49,957,416 of record NC_142586.1, read on the forward strand.
ACAGCAGTGACAATGACAATGCAGCTCAGATTTATCCTGATCCTTTAGAAGGCTCTTGCTGGGGGGGGGGGCAGGGGAGACAGTTGACCTTCAAAGCTTTGTTTCCAAAAAGCCCTCTTTTGTTTAGGTTTTTTTAATGGCTGTGGCTGATGGTATCGGCCATCTCTTCCCCAACATATCAAATTCTGAAGATGCCCATCTTCATCAATGCTCCATTTCAGAGCTGCGACACAAAACTCTGAAATGGTCCTGGGATTAATTTTGGGATTATAATCACACATGAAATTTAGTCTCAGTAGCTCTATTCGGACATGTTGTGAATTAGATGAAGGAGAAGAGTAGAACCACAGTTGCTCATCTAACCTCTGCTGTTGTTTCCCCCACAATGTTATCCATGGGTCGGGAGGGTGCCTGTAGCAGGACAGCCTCCTTTGTACACATGGGTTGTCCCTGTAAACTACAGCCATGGTTGATCAGTGTTGTTCTACTACATACATGCCGTTAACTCCTAGACTAGGCAGTATTAGGAAGGGGTCGGGGTGTAGGGCAAGCCTTGCTCCCGTCACTCACATTATTGTTGCTTAGTTTTGAACACCTGAATATGACTAGTGTCAATGTGACAAGGGGCACATTCAGGTGTGGGGATTATATATTGTTGTTGTTGTTTAGTCGTTTAGTCGTGTCCGACTCTTCGTGACCCCATGGACCAGAGCACGCCAGACATTCCTGTCTTGTACTGCCTCCCGCAGTTTGGTCAGACTCATGTTGGTGGCTTCAAGAACACTGTCCAGCCATCTCGTCCTCTGCCGTTCCCTTCTCCCTGTGCCCTCCATCTTTCCCAACATCAGGGTCTTTTCCAAGGATTCTTCTCTTCTCATGAGGTGGCCAAAGTACTGGAGCCTCAGCTTCAGGATCTGTCCTTCCAGTGAGCACTCAGGGCTGATTTCCTTCAGGATGGATAGGTTTGATCTTCTTGCAGTCCATGGGACTCTCAAAAGTCTCCTCCAGCACCATAATTCAAAAGCATCAATTCTTCAGCAATCAGCCTTCTTTATGGTCCAGCTCTCACTTCCATACATCACTACTGGGAAAACCATAGCTTTAATTGGTTTACAGCTCTTCTACTTATGTGATTTACAGAAATAAATAGAAATAAATGTGCCTCATATTGGTATCCTCAGAGGATTTTACATGAAGGATTCTGAAAAGGAAAAATAAATAAATGCTATTCTCCCATTTGAAAAGCTAAGCAGTCATGGAATATGAGGAAAGATACTCTTATGGATTAGTACTTTAAGTAATTTAAGAAATTAAGAAACAAGAAGCATAGAGTAGAAATAAATAGATCTCCCAATGGAGTGATGTAGAAAGTATTGTTTCCTAACGCCTTTTAACTTGTTCATAAATGATCTAGCATTAGGAATGAGGAGTAAGGTTTGCTGATAATATCAAATTGACCAGCATGGCTAAAACAAAAAGCAATTGGTTTTCTCCAAAAAGCAAAAGGTTCTCTCCAAACTGAGGGAATGGGAAGTAAAATAGCAAAAAACGGAAAAAGGAAAACCAAAAGATGTTTATTGGTGACGTGGGTGCTAATTTCATTCATGGTGATTGAACTGGTGATGAGTGACCACGAAGGAGATCTTGGATAGCATTATGAAGTTGCCAATCCAGGATGCAGCAACTGTGAAAAGGGCAGATTCTGTTCTGGGGATCATTAGGAAAGGAATTGAAAATAAAACAGCCACTACACAAATCTATGTACAAAACATTTGAAAAACTGTGTACAGTTCTGGTCATCTCACCTCAAAAAATGATAGTGTAGAGTTGTATAAAATTATGCATGGGGCCGTCCACTGAAGCTGAATGTTGGAAGATTCAGAACAGACCCAAGAAAGAACTTCTTCACACAGCACATAGTTAAACCATGGAATTTGGCCCTACAAGAGGTTGTGAGGACCACCAACCCGAATGGCTTTAAAAGAGGATCAGACAAATTCATGGAAGATGTGGCTCCTAGCCACAATGGCTATCGGAGGCAAGATGCCTCTGAGTACCACTTGCTGGCAATGACAGTTGTGGAGAGTGCTGTTGCTTTCCAACAAGGTGTCTAGTTGGCCACTATAAACAGAATGTTGGACTAGATGGGCCTTTGGCCTGACTTAGCACTGATCTCCTCCTCCCTTTAGAATGTTTTTATTTCAGTGTTATGATGACATTAAATAACAGTGCAGAATTACAATATATACAGAGCAGTCATGCAATTCATACCCAAGCAATGTCCTTCTTATGTTCTTAATGCATGTGCTGAAGAAGGTAATTGATGTATGGGGGGCGGGAATGAGTTGAAGGGACAACTCTCACTTTAATTCAGATATTGTGTTTGTGTGTGTGCAAGCACACACCTATGGATCGTGCCTGATGCGCTCTAGGTTCTTTAGCCTACAGCTCTGATTGTGAAAATCCCCCCAGTTGTGACGATGAAGTAAATGTGCCTTCCCTCAGTATTCACAGGTTCCTATGACAACCAGAGTTAGCCAGCAGTGGCCTGGCAGTGAATCCTACTGACTGAATGCCAGATTTTCAAATTCCACCTCTCCCTACTGCTATGTTGACGTCCCAAGTAACTCCCAAGTATTCAGAATATGACAATACAGCATAAAAGTGTGCTAAAGGGTAGTACAAATAAATTATTCGGGGGGAAATGTATGCATAATACACCCATCTGCACCTGCTGAAATTCTCACTTAGTGTACTGATAGATCACAATTACTTAAGTACCTGTCAATTACATAAATCCTCAGGGAGATGAGCCAAATCTCTACCATAGAAGGGATGAATATGCAGCACATGATTTTTAAAAGGAATAGAGACTTCAGTACTTCACTTGTCAAACCTGATCATTTTCCTCCAGACCAGAAAGCAGCAATCAATAATGGCAAATGACAATGACTTCATCTGCAAGGCATATGGCCAAAGGCAGGCATGAACTCCTCATTGTGACACCATTTCAAAACTGTGCTTTCAGTTTCTCCAGATCACTTATTTTGTGTAGAGATTCTTCATGCTGCTTTTCTCTTTCCTGTCACAGAGACATTCTTTTAGGCATAGGCGGAACTATCAAAAGGACTGCTTATAATTTCAGTTAAAAATAGATCCTTTAAATATTGTGGCTGATGAGAAGGTTGAAAGAATGTAGCAGGAAAATGAAATTAGCTCAGCACATAAACCATATTCTCATGCCGTGGCTTTTCTAGCAGTGACTTTTTTGGAGTGGCAGCAAATGCCTGTAATATTTTCCAGTTCTGAGTGTTCCCCTGACTGGGGCCACCTGGGATCAAAGCAATTCTTCCCCCTCCTGCGGTCTCAGCTAACTCCATTAACTCTAATTACAAACACTTCTGTTATACTAACCAGATTTTATGGCTTCCAAAGGTTGAGCCTCATAGGGAGCGAGAAAGTACGCACGGTCTGGATGATTCCTTCATTATGATGGCCATACTGTACATTAACCTTTTTTAAAATAGGTAGCTCTGAACTGGAATCACTTTGTTTTTAACTGATGCAATAAAACGAGACTTTAATTTTAACCCGAAGTGCCCAGCATCAAATGTGTGCTTGGGAGATTCAGCGAGGTGAATTCGAGAGTGACGGAGAACATTTTGCCATTAGCCAGAAGGTTAAAAAAACAAAATGAAAAAGTGGGTCTCGCTACTTATTCATGCTGCTGACATGCAGCTCTTGAAACACAATGACATCAAGTGTTCCCCCTGCGCATGCACTCTATCAAAGAAAATGCAGTAAGTGCTTCCCGCTCATGATGTTGCCATTGTTTCAGGCTTCTTAGCAACCTGCCACCTCTCTTTAGGTGTTGCACCTGAGCAGGGAATTCCCAACATGAGTAGGAGAATTCCCCACCTGAGCAGGGAATTCCCAACATGGTGCACATGTTCACCCTTGCCACCAATGTCCCTGCATGCACTAGACATCCCATCCAGGATATGAAACATGTTCACTCAAATGCACTTATAAACTCCCTCCAAATGTCCCCCTGCACACATATCGCATGGAGCTGGCACATGGGGCTAGCAAGCCATCAACAAGGATTTGGTATTCCAAGGAAGTTCTGTGTTCCTTTCCCTCCCCTGCAATACAGTAGTGATTGAGCTGCTTTGCACACAGCTGCCAAGGGAGAGATGAGTGGCAGCTGGCAACTGGTAAGGGCAGTGAGGGCAGTAAAGGAAGACAGTTGCAAAGAGTCCTGAGGCGCCACTTAGCTCCCTGGACCCACGCTGGAACTCAGTAGAGCTGCATGTGCATACACAACTGTTGTCGAGGTAGACTGCATCATTTAACAGACACTTATCAATATGGAGGCCCTCAGTCACTTTGGTGTTGTGATGCACATGTTTATTTCAAAGCTGCAAAATAGCATGGGCTTTATAACTGAGCAGAAGCTTAAAAAGTCTGGCCAGGAAATGGAACACTATAACTTTTGTAGAGATCATAAGACAGACCTTTCCAAACTTTTCGTGTTGGTGACACACTTTTTAGAAATGCATCATTTTGCGACACAGTAATTCAGTTTTTCTAGCAAACTGGAGGTTAAACTAACCCCCTTCCAGCCCCGGGAAGAGCGTGTGGAATGTTAGCATGAAACACCTACTCACTGCAGCCAACACACTAATGTGTGGCAACACACAGTTTGGAAAGCTCTGTCATAGGACATGGTTTGGGTTAAAAGCTCCAAATATCACCTCTGGGTTGCGTGGGTGCTTAGGACAGCCAACAGACTCAACAGGAAGCCTCTGATTAGCAGCAGGGGACTCAATCTACAAACAGAACGCACTCAATAGGAAGCGGAACGTGTTCAGCTTCCAAGGCAAAGCTCACAAACCAGAATACCTACTTCTGGGTTTGCAGCGTTCTATTTCCAAGTTGTTCATAAACTAAGCTGTTCTAAAACCAAGGTACCACTGTAGTATGGGAGTGGTGAGGGGGGTGGTGGTGGTGGTGGCTATTGTGACATTTATATGCCACCTTTTCTCCAAGAAGCTTCTCTCCCTCTCCTTCTTTCCCTGGCAACAACCCTGTGAGGTAGGTTGAACTGAGAGGACTAGCACAAGGTCACCCAGCCAGCTTAATGGTCTCTGAGGTCACAGTCCAACAAGCTAACCATTTATCTACACTGGCTCTGTTGTTTCTGAAATGCCTGATTATGATCTTACATTTCTGCTGAGAAGGGGTAACTGTGTTCTGTATGAGGTCCAGCACCGAGGGCCTTCTAGCGGTTCCCTCGTTGCGAGAAGCCAAGTTGCAGGGAACCAGGCAGAGGGCCTTCTCGGTAGTGGCGCCCGCCCTGTGGAACGCCCTCCCATCAGATGTCAAAGAGAAAAACAGCTACCAGATTTTTAGAAGACATCTGAAGGCAGCCCTGTTTAGGGATGCTTTTAATGTTTAATAGATTATTTTATTTTTCTGTTGGGAGCCTCCCAGAGTGGCTGGGGAAATCCAGGCAGATGGGCAGGGTATAAATACGGTAATAAATTACTATTATTGTTATTATTATTATCTATTGTGAGTCTCCGAGGTCTCTTCAAGGAAAATCCAATGACGTGGTCAGACATAGGTAACAATGCCTTTATCTCAGTTTAGCCTATATGAGAGGTAGCCCACCCCCATTCTGGTGCTGATATATAGGCCATGAAGAGGAGCCAAAAGCATGGCAGATTTGGCTATGACTTCCATAATTCATAGGATAGGATAGTGCATTATTGAAACAATAATACTCAATCCACATTCCACTTATTGCTGGAGCAGAGAAGGCAGCTTCTAAAGTATTCATGCCAACTTAACCAAGAATATTTTCATTATGGCCACCTATGTACCAGACATGCATAGTTAGGCATTCTCGGAGGCTCTCCTCCATAAGTGAAAGGCTGTCATTTGTTCTCATGAAAATGCTATTGCATTGAGGACAAGACCAGGGCCGTCTTGAGCATATCTGGCGCCCTGGTGCGAAGATCCCTCCGGCGCCCCCCCCCTGCCCCATTTCCCAGCGCCCGACGCGCGGCTGCCGTGGGTGCAGCAGCGCAGCGGCACAACACACACCCCCTGGCGGCCCGGCACCCTGGCGCCCTGCACCACCCAGCCTTGCCATAGGGCCAGTCCTAAACAAGACCCATCACAGAAACATCAGTCATAGCCTAGGAACTGTCCACTACTAGATTCATGTAACTACTTGCTGAACAACAAAAATAGTGACTTTATTTGTATGTAACTCTGTAGAGAAACACCAGACACCTCCTTGAAGTCATAAAGTTCGTTCATGTATAATCGATGATGGACAACAGCCTTCTACTTGGGGAGTTCTGCTCCTCACCTCATTTGAACGAAGAGGTACATCCCTGCAAGAATTCTGCCATATGGGCCTGCTGTTTATATATAGCTGGATGCAAGTTTGCATTTGCAAGTTCTGCATTGAATTCTAGTGCTCAACGGGCAGCATTTTCAAGCACAATCTCTGCTTTCGGTGTGATGTAATTTGAAGAGTATAAATATTACATACCATTTATATAATGGCCAACTCAGTTTTGTAACTTGTAGCAAGAAACTTTGGAAAATTTGGTGATTTGCTCGTTTGTTTGCCACTCCTCTCTTTTGGTAAGTTTGCCTTTCATCTGCAATATGAAACATTTGCTGGCATTGGTTCATACATTGTCCTACTGGTGGATTTCAGCATTACTGTAAGAGACAACTGCTCCCGCTTTTCATTTAGCTATGGCAAAAAATTGTCCTCTGCAGCTAACTTGGTGGAATGTTGACTGACTGAACCCTTGCCAAAGAGTACAGATAAATGGTGTGGTGGCTGAAAAACAAGGCATAATATATTTTGCATAGTGTCAAGAAAATTAACAGGATGTCCCTGGCTGGCTCGTTTGTAAAGACTGAGACAATCCCCGCTGACAAGCTTGATCTGTTACTCATCCAAAACTATGCCATTTGTTGGCTCATTCTCTCTCTCAGACCTGACACAAGTGAAAAGATACTCCAAGAATAATAGTAACTCAGATGCATCCCTTTTCACTATGAAATTAGTTCAGCAAGGTTTTAAGACTAAACATAAATGGAAGAATGTGTTCAGTAGCCTTTAAACAAAAACAAAACCCCTCAGTTTCTATTTATTGATCATATTGCATCCTGTCCTTCCTCCGAGAAGCTGAGGGTGAACAGGGCTGTCATTTTTACACCCATGACCATTCTGTTAAGCTTTGGCCAAGCGCCAGTGACTTGTCCAAAAATACTCTGTGTGCTTCCTTAGAGCTGGCCTAAGACATTTTCCAGCCTGAGGCAAAGTAGCAAATGGCATCTCCCATCCCATGTCGAAACACATAGTACCCAAGCCCACCTCTAGTTATTTTGGAACCTGAGGCAGAAAAGCCCATGAACACCTATTTCTTGGACTAAAACCGTCATGACTCCCAAAACCAACTGGCTTAGCTGTAAGTTCTGTGAGAATTTGAATCCTGGGCCGTATCTGCACCATATACCACTTTAACAATCACTTTAACAGGCATGACTTCCAGGGAATCCTGGAAATTGTAGTTTGATAAGGGCAGTGAGAGTTGTTCGGAGACCCTTCATAGGACTAAAATTACACAGAGTTCCCTGAGAAGAGAGATTTATTATTAAGGCACTTTGGATTTATAGCTATATGAGGGGAATAGATGTCTCCTAACAACTATCAGCACCCTTAATAATTACACCTCCCAGAATTCTTTGGGGGAAGCCATGACAGTTAAAATGGTATTTAATAGCACTTTAAATGTATGGTGCAGAGTTTGTCCATGTCTGTTTAGTCCACAAAACTAAACTATATCCATTCCGCACAGGAACAGAACTTTAACGAAGCAGAAAAGACAAGCAAAAGCACAAATTAAATAATTTGTGAATTGTCCTTAAAAGCTAGTAAATAAGGGTTGTTTTATCATGCATTTCAAGAGACATAGTATTTTGAATGAAAAAATGCTATTAATCAACCAGAGAAGCAACAGGGGGAAAAAGTCTTTATTGTGCTATTTAGGCTCTGAAACTGGGACTAGTTAAAATTGCTATAAGTTGAAAAGGAACATGCAAACTAGTTGTGCACAGTAATAAAGAGGCTACTCAAAATCCTGGTACATTATGTTCTAGGTGCCTTTATGCACAGGGTGGCTTTACCTAGTGGCACCAGGCACAAAATCCTTGTTGATGTTGCCAGCGGAACCAACATATCTGCCATTTCTCGGTTTCAGTACCCATGGGTCATGTTGTGGGTTACCTTGGGTCCTATACTAGGAGAAGGGTGGGATATTAACTCTTATCCGTGATGTTGAAGAAATAGATAAGGTAGCGACAGGCCCACTTATTTGAGCACAAATTCTAAAGACACTGTTGACCTTTATGTGAGCAGGTGAAATCTTAACTTATCCCTTAGCACTTAAGGAAACGGTCCTAGTTAATTGCAACTTGTGTGGGTGGGGGACTCAGAAGAATAAAACATTCTGCCTGATTGGCACCTAAATTTGTTGTGATACGTTTGCAGCAGGTGAAAGTCACCAGAACAATTTTCTTCTCCAAAGGTCATAGGATAAGACAAATATCACACATTATCTGCTAGCGAAGTCTCAGAAACAGGCATATTGATTAAACTATCTGGATTCCCTACAAAGTATAATTGGCTCTTCAGAGGCTTTATTGCCTTGATTACCTGTGACATCATTATATTCAGAGTAAAAACATTCCCTTATAGTTGGATTTTTTTTAAAAAAAAATAGAATTCCAGGTTTTGGCAACAGGGATCCTTGATACAATTAACTGATACAATTAACTTGATACAAAACACTGGCAACAACTCGAGGGGACTGTCAGGATGCTGTCAGAAAGTATAAAGACGAGGAAAAATTTCTTGCAGTCCTTTTTTATTTCAATCTTTACAGAGAGAGGCTGTGGAACCCAGCCTATTGGATAATGGCATTGTCCCGAGTGAATCTCTCCCCACTTCCTCATTTGTCACCATCATCACCTCCTCTATGGGTGCTGCTAAGTGCCCTCTGTCTTTGAGCTCTTTGCTCCCCTATTTTAAATGTTCTCCCGGCTCTGGGAAATGGTGGTTCTGGAATGCTTTCTAATGACAATGGGTCAGCCAGCTGCTCTGGCTCTCCCATGATTTCCCAACTTTCCCCCTCAGCTGCCTCTGAGCTGTGACCTCCCTCAAACCCCTGCTGTAAATCTATACCAGGCATCCCCAAACTTCGGCCCTCCAGATGTTTTGGACTACAATTCCCATCTTCCCCGACCACTGGTCCTGTTAGCTAGGGATCATGGGAGTTGTAGGCCAAAACATCTGGAGGGCCGCAGTTTGGAGATGCCTGATCTATACTGTCTTCCTCTTCCTCCTCCCTGGAAGGATCAGGAGGCAGAGGCAGTCTCCACCATTCCTCCTCTGCTTAGTCCCTGACAGGGATCCTGGGTGCCCAGGCACCCATAATTTTTTTGCTGTGGGTGCCCGGCCTCTGTGCCCCACCTCCACCATTGCCCACTGCCTTACCTCTGGTGCTGCAGCACTGCTTCAGTGACAGGGGACTTTGGGGGCCTGCTGTGGCCATGGCCGTGCTTCCAAGGCACGCATGCTGGGCATCCACAGTCTGGAGCCCAGGTTGGCGCCACTGTGACATAGCATTCTTTTTCAGCACTTGCCTCTACCATCCCCTTGCTTACTTTTTAAAAATGCAAACTGCTCAGCTAGTGATATGAAGGTGTATTTTAAAAAGGGGGGAATAGAATCAGTTCATGCAGACCGTAAGTATGTCTTATTGTTTCTGAAGAGTAAGCAATGACACGTGGCAAAGAGTCACTGGGTAGGAAAGGTTCCACTGTGTTCCTGCCCTGTGTTATTCATTCTGGGAAGTGATGGGTGAATATCTGTTGTCATTGTGATTTTTTACCCTTCCAGACTGTAAGCAGCAATTGTGTTGGTAGGTACCAGATATAATCTTGCTGTAAAAATGTTATACATCTCCACTGGGAGGCTGGCCTTACCCTTTCACAACTGTGGCAATAGGACCATTATAATTTCCCACAGAACTCTCTAGACTAGTTAAGAGAGCAGATATTTTTCTCAGCTGTTGCAAGCATTTTGTCCCAGGCAAACATCCTTTTAGCCGTTTGTGCAACCGCTTTCTAGTATTATTTGTGCATTTATGTTACAAATCGTAATGTTCAAGTCAAGCTTTAGCCGGCAGGAGGTGGGGGAGCAGTTTTCAAAATTCACAGAAATGGCATCCAAGTGAGGAACAACTCAATGCTAAAGCATTTTCAGAACTTAAAGTAATGTTTTCTGGGGTTTTACTTAGCAGCATTAAAGTTAATCAGAGGTTGCTGACTAGACTCTTCAGAATTCTGTTTTGTTGGCAGATGCTAATGAGAAAAACATTTGGGAATGAGGGTCATTCTAATTCGACATGTTCTCATATTCCTTAAGAATTTTTATTTCACATACATTCATAGGCCTGTGTAACAGCTGGATTAGTACAATACAATACGCTGGTGTCAGTGTGAGCTACAAAGTCAAGAATTTGTAAACTATGAGAGATTTACATAATAGGCCATATTCCTTGTCTCCCAGCCATTTTAACACACTGAGTAAATATCACACACAGGTCATAAATTCTGGACACATAAGAAACACTTATTTACTTGATAAACAATAACTGGCCGAAAGACAACAATTTATATCCCATTGAGACTGGAAGATAAATAGACATGGTGAGTTTAAATTGGAGTGATAGTAGAACATTTTAATTCTTTAATACCCCGTTTATCTGCCAAGTGATAAGACATTTGTCAAGCAAAGGCATGAAAAGTACCATGTTTATTTGGCAAGTGAAAGAGGGCAATTTAGCAGGAGTAATGTCTGCAGAAGTCAATTATTTGCTTCATCCTGTTGGAGGCTAAAGTCAATGTTGGGTTTTTATTTCTGCTTTTGGCTTTGTCAGTTGGTTTCAGACCCTGAAGTTGACTCAGTTGCCAAGTTTTCCTAGATACTTCTCATGTTTCCACTTACTGCTAAACAAGGTAGGTTTTGGCAGTTATGTGCTTCTGTATGCTTAGTTTTGATTTCAAATATCCTGCCTAGTCAGGTCTCTGAAAAGAATGGTTCTAGCATTCACACACATCCCGCATCCCAGGAGAGAAAATGATCAGGACAGCGGTAAATCTCATACACTGTTTCTTGCCATCACATTCTGGCATATGCAGTTGAAACATGCAAATACATGGTTCAGAGAAATGTATCCAGCTTCCAATAGTTTATCCACTGCCCACCCCCATACTTGTTTATGCTCCATTTGTCTGAGACAGATTCAGTACTCACGTCTGGCCTAGTTCTCAGAAATGACACATGAGGGTGCTAACTTGTGCCTAGGCTGTACCACTTCATAGTGCAGGTGGGAATACTCCAGGGATGTTTGAGATTTATTTTGGTCCACGTTTATTTCGGTCCACCAACCTGATTCACACTTCCCATAACAATACATGGATCAGAGCACAGGTATCCTTCAGGTTTCACACGGACTCAAATTTTCTGATATGATTCTCAGCCCCTGAAACATGTCAAAATGCATATAAAAGTGTACAGAATTGTGCATTTTAGAATACAACACATACAAGAAATGTGCTTCTTGAGGTAAAATGCATATACAGAAAAGGCATGCTTTAAGATTATATATGTACAAAAATGCAAAATTTCAAACATCAAAAAAAGGATTTTGAGACAGATGCAAAGGTGGAGTGGAAATGACATATGAATGAACACTAAAAAAAACTGATTCAGACTAGAAATCGACTGCTCATCCCCAGCTTGCTCAGATAATGAATTTCTCTCTCTCTCCCTCTCCTCTCCCTTTCAAAACTGAATGGAAGAAGTTCTGCTGGCTGGCTGGCTGGCTTATTATTCAGACTCCCTACAACCCAATACAAGCTTTATACAGGGATAGGCTAAACTAGGAGCAGATGAGCTAAAAGAGTGAGACCTCAGGGGAAGGAAACAAGAGGCAGAAGTGGCAAGTCTCCTGCTTCTGGACTAATAGTTTCTCTTTACACACACCCTTTCTATACTGTCTTACTGCAACACCATAGAGCTTTCCAAATCAATTGATTTATTATGTGCCACTGTGCCATTCTTTGTTGTGGTGGTGGTTGCTTGCTTCTTTTCACTATTGCATACTCTCATTTTTAGGGATTGGCTTTTGCTATTTGTTATTTTAGCCACTTGGTTTTCTTTCTGAAGATAAAGTAGGATTTTTAAAAAATTGAATAAATCAATAAATCTTTACGACCACATTTCCATACACATTCCTATCCTTTTGTAAATACTTACCGGTATGTGTTAAGAGGAATTGCTTCAGATTTTTCTCCCCTCTACTCCCTCTTTTTTTGGGGGGGGGGAATACTTTTCTTTTTCTTGAGTGATTTTGAATCTTCAAAAACATATATAGTCTGTCTAGTGGTAAATCTGGCCTTGGCACAAAAAAGCCCGCTTCTGAATAACTGTAGAGGTCCCAGTGGCACAGAGAGAAAGAAGTGGTCTCTTAAGATATTCAGCACCCATCAGACATACAAACCAGGCCCTTCCATGTGCACAAAAGAAGGAAATAGCCTCACACATAGAAAAGTCCTGAGGTTTGTAGAAGTACAGAGAAATCTTTGGGTGGGAGGAGAACCTCCACTTTCCAACATTGTGTTACATGCTCCACTTGTATTTGAAAGCTATAATAAACCTGTGTGCAGTGCAATGAAAAGCAAGAAGCTTGAAATATGTAAGTAAATTAAAGGCTTTTAAAAGGGATCTTCTTTCCTTGGGACTCTAGCTGTTAAGCACAGGGAGTGTGGAGGCCACCCAAAACTGAAAGCTGTATATCCAGAAATACATCAAAGTGCCATACAATAAAACTCTATAAAAGTCTCAGTTTTGAATTCAAAGGCCACTCTTTTGGATTTCAAAAAGTCTATGCCTAGAAATCCTGTTAACGTTAATAGGGCTTATGATGGGGAACCTTCATGTGTGAACCTCTCACCTGGCAACCAGCCACCCAGAAAGTTTCCTGTGGCTTCCCGTTGAACCATGGCTGCTCAGGAGCACTGTCAGAGGATACATTGCTGATGGAATGCTTCCCATTGGATGGACTCTGCTTCCTATCATGCTTCCTTTGGCCCTCTGGATGCTGCAGAACTATAACTTGTCCCTTGTCCCTGGCCATTGGCCATGCTTGCCGGGGCTGGGAGGAGTTGTAGTTCAGCAACATTTGGAGAGCCAAAGGTTCCTCATTCCTGATATAGTGTTTAGTGCTGTTGGGAAAAAACTAATAGAGTTATATAAAATAACATATAAAGTGGTTATCGACAGAATAACAGTCACACACTATCAAACCTCACAAAAAGAGACTCCCCCAAAAAGATACGCTAGCCCTTCATGGCCTATTCAAAGGACTGTTGTTACAATTGCCTGATTATCCTTATTGCCCTACTTGTGGTGACTCAGACAGCGGCGGAGGAAGCCGCTCGGGTGCCTGGGGCAGAGCACCCTGGGGCGGGGCGAACCGCCCATAGGGGCGGTGTGTCAGGGGGTGGGATGCACTGTGGGGCCTCCAGAGTTTGCCTGCCTCCTCCAACTCAGCTGTCCTGCAGTTTGCCTGCGTGCACCCAAGCCACCGTGTCTCTCCCGGGAGCATAGCTGCCAAGTACCCCGTTTTCCCCGGTAAACCCCCGTTTTTACTTACCTTTTCCCGGTGGTCCCCCGTATCACTTCGTCTCCCGTTTTTCTCCATTATTTTCTCCTGCCGTCGGCCTTTTTTTCTGATTTGCCCTTCTATGGGCACCAAAAATGGCCGCCGGTGGCTTCAAAAGTCGCATCTACGCATGTCCGGAAGTGCATGGACGCGACTTCTGGTGTCGGCAGAGGCCATTTTTTGTGCTCATAGAAGGGCAAAACGACGGCTGCCGGTCCCAGATTCTGCAGTCCGGGACTTGGAAGGTAAGCCCGGGAGTGCCGCCTGGCATTTTGTCACCCCCCTCAGTGGTGACACCCGGGGCAGACCGCACCCACCACACACCTCTTCCTCTGCCCCTGCTAACAGATGAACATGTGAACTGATTCTACTCAAAAATATTGTAGCTGCTGCGAGAAGCCCAGAATACATGGCTCCGTATGAAAATGTGAACATACCTTTTCTTATATCTTTAATATTGATTTGGTTAACAGGTAATGGAATATTAATCCTTTTAAAATGAAGGCAGCAATGTGGGTTTTCCCAGGGAAAAAAATTGAATTCAAAATATTCTGCTGTCCAAAATTAATTGACATCTCTTTCAGGATGTCTATATGAGTTACTTGAAGTAAACAAAATTTAAAAGAAGTATGGCATGCTAATTTTATATTCTAGATAAATATCACAAAGGTTTTTTATTAGGAAAAAAGTAGAACTGAAATATTAGATTAGAAAAACAAAACCCAGTAAAGCTCATCTGGTGTGGTTTAGATGTTATATTAAAAAAATTCAAGCCTTTACAGTGCTTTGAAATTATTTTTGCTGGAGCATTTGTAAATTTTAAGGGGGGGGGGAATGAAGACACTGAAATGCACTAATTTCAGCTTGCATGGAGAACCCTCTAGGGATACTCATCTTTTTAAAAGGCTAATTATAACTTTCATTTTAGGTTTGGCTGGTAATAGCTTCCTTTACACATAATGCAAAACTATGGTTTCACATTATGTGAACAAGCCTCTCTCCTCTTTTCTTCTTGCATGGCTATGAAAATATAGGAAGCTTTCGCTTACCTTTTAAGTGGCTACTCATTACACCCCATAGCTGCCAAGTTTTCCCTTTTCTCGCGAGGAAGCCTATTCAGCATAAGGGGAAATCCCTTTAAAAAAGGGATAACTTGGCAGCTATGTTACACCCCGGCCCAAACAAAGGGTGGCTATTCTTAATTGTAGTTTAGGATAGGGAACCTGTGGTCCTCCAGATATTGCTGGACTACAACTCCCACCATCCTTTATCATGATGGCTGTCAACAACATCTGGAGGGCCACAGGTTGCCCAATTCTCATTGATTTATGATATTGTTCTGGGGTCAGACACAAGAATATTATCCCAGTTATTGGGAAATAGCAATGAACACTTCTGAAAACCTCTTCACAGGAGGAGAGGGGAATGGGGGAGCAGAAGGACCTGAGGCTTGTGCATGTGACGTTAAACAATCATTTTATATTACATCCCAATCAGATCATTTTATCCTTTCTAATTTCCCAATCTGACTTGTTCATTCACCATGTTACTAATTCATTTTATGAAATGATAATATTTGGAAATGGGAAATTTTCCATCTGCAGTTATTGCAGTAGAAAAGCTTCTGGAAATGTTTCACTTTCAGGTCAGGGGAATTACAGGGGGGGAATAAGCCCAATGAAAGTTGTATGCTCACTCACAGAGATTCTAGCAGTTGAATTCCAGTTCATTGACAAAATCTACTTGACCCTATCAAATGCTTTTTTAGCACTGAGAAATAAGAGGGCCTCTCACCCCCTGATCCCTTTAAAAAATATTTGTGATGAGTTGTGTTTTGATGAACTATATATGCTCCTAATCAACATACATATTATTTACAAAATTTAACCAAGTTTAAAGACTACATTTTAAATTTCTGATTTAACTTGGAAATGGATTAATAAAATTCAGTCAAAAGCAGGTCAACAAAATCGAGCTTAAAAAGGAGTCTTATTATTTTCATCTTATGAGTAGCTCATGTCATCTCTTCCTTCGTGACAGGTCCTGCCAGAGTTCAACATCTTCTGACAAAGGCCTGGCACTAAGTGATGATCTTTAAAACTGTTTAAATATAATTCACATTTGACTTGTCTGGTTTTTAAAATGTCTTACTTCACAAATCCCTGGTGATTTCTTTTATACAAGTTGCACAACTATCTGACCTTTTCCTTTCCTTTCCTCTTCTTTGTTTCGGCATATTGGCTAGAAGATGACCTGTCTTATTGACCTTTCAGATTTAAAAGATCCATTGTCTCAGGTATCTCAAAGGTTTTCCCATTTTATGTCTTCCAACTTACATAAAGACAGCATAGCTCCTTCCTTCCTTTTTAAAATGGATTGCACACTCTAGTTGATGTGGTTTTCTTATGTTAGTCCATGAATGTGCTGAACATTCACCTGTTGGTGAGCACACTATGAAATGTTTAGCTATTGCGTACCCAACTAGATCATTCTCAGAGTAGACTCACTGAAGTCAGTGGACCTACTCTATGTAATACTTAGTTGGATTCAACTCATTGTCTTACAAGAGATCATCGATTATTTAGTATTGTTTGACTTTCTGATTGGATAATAACGATCCTGCATAGGTGACAGGTGAAAAATAGGCCATACAGCCATCATACAGAATGGGCTATTTGGTTCAATGTCATTTTGGTCCACTTGGCTTAGGAATAAACACATGGTCACAATATATAGCTAAGCCTGCAATAAGCCGTTGGAAACAAGGGTTTAAGCATATGTAAATCTGTATTGGATATAATCTATTAACAGACCATTGTCATATATTTATTTGGAAATAGGAAACAAACAAAGTCACTTTTTTAGAAGTGGCAGGAAATAGAATAAGGCAACACTTTTCATTTGAAAAAAAAATGACTGCTTCTCCGTCTACCTTGTAAAAAAATAATAATCCAATAACATGAGAAAATCAGGTTATATATTCATCGAAGAGCCAGGTCAGTTGCAGGATCTAACATCCATTGCTCTAGACCCCAGGAACTTCTATACCATTTTCCCTTTCCAATTCTGAAGCTAACAAAGCACTTGAAATTACAATCATTTGGTATTGTTCGTTTTCTTTTCTTTCTTTCTATTTAAACACAGTATTTATAATGCTGAGCTGCCCATTACATTAGCATTTCTGCAAAGTTTAACAACCCTGTTTTTTCTGATTTCTGTTTATTGATTGAGCAGAAGCAATGCTGTTAAATCATGCTTTTTAAAGCACAGAGACATACACTCACACACACATGCACTGTTATGTATACAACGAAATGCTAACTGGCATACATCCATACTGGCAAGAATTGTGATGTGTTCAGCAGTTTGGCTGATTTGTACTATTGCCAGTTGCCAAACTTTTTGTCATTTGGTTTAATATAGCGTTTGTCCCTTTAATATTTTTTCCCTCTTCCATAAAAAGATTTATTTTTTATTTTGCTCAGTAGGGCTATAATTTGAAGGTATAATTAGCATCTTGTTAATTGTCAATAATTAAACATGTCATTCAAAGAGCTCTTGCAAAGGGCATGCAATTCATTTCACAGAATTTCCTCAGGCTTGTGGTATAAAGCCCCTAATGAACAGAGAAAGGAGCAGGAATGGATGTAATGATATGAATTAAAAATGGGAACGCAGATAAACAATCTAAATATAAATCAACTAGGCCAATTGCTAAGAAGTGGACAAAAACATAAGCCATGATCAATGTTATAAATGCTCTTTCATCACACACCAAAAACCCAAACATCCTCATGACTCAATATGAATGCCTGTTTTGGCCTCCAAAAAAAGAGAAAGCTTTGGGCCTCCATTTGTGACACAAAACATAGATGCAATATGTAAAGGCAGTATTGTACCCAGTCTTTTTGTGAGAAAAGAATTTACTCCCGCCTTCCACTGATATAGCTAGTGATGGAAGGAGTGATACGCATAAAGATACCAGTAGGAGAATAATGCACAAAAATAAATTCTAAATATAGGACTTTCTGGTTCCTAAATAAAAAATAAAAAAACCCTTTCCCCAGGTGAAGAGGATTTTAGCAGAATTGTGATGAGGTGGTAACAATTAAAATTAATCATAAAAACAGAAAGACCTCAGTGATCAGACAGTCATCATCCCTGACCACTGGTCCTGTTAGCTAGGGATCATGGGAGTTGTAGGCCAAAACATCTGGAGGGCCGAAGTTTGGGGATGCCTGATCTAGCCCAACATCCTGATATTAACAGTCTCCAATCAGGTGCTTATGGGAAGGAAGAAATCTGGTCCTGAGCACAGCAACTGACA
The DNA here is from genome assembly GCF_965207765.1 of Zootoca vivipara. Classification (NCBI taxonomy): domain Eukaryota; kingdom Metazoa; phylum Chordata; class Lepidosauria; order Squamata; family Lacertidae; genus Zootoca; species Zootoca vivipara. The sequence goes on from NC_142586.1 coordinate 49,975,569, forward strand.
TTCAGAGGCATGCTTTATCCAACTGTGGAGGCAGAACATGGTGATATGGAGGAATCATGGTGAAAGGTGGAGATATTTTCTATCTGCTATCTGGAGAGGTTGTGGGTGGAACTTGTGAACTTCTGGATGCACAGCATGTGCTCTACCACTGAACTGTGGCCCCTCTTCTCCCAATTTCTTGAGAGAAAATTCATCATAGAATCATAGAATCATAGAGTTGGAAGAGACCACAAGGGCCATCCAGTCCAACCCCCTGCCAAGCAGGAAACACCATCAAAGCATTCTTGACATATGGCGGTCATCCTCTGCTTAAAGACCTCCAAAGAAGGAGACTCCACCACACTTCTTGGCAGCAAATTCCACTGTCGAACAGCTCTTACTGTCAGGAAGTTCTTCCTAATGTTTAGGTGGAATCTTCTTTCTTGTAGTTTGAATCCATTGCTCTGTGTCCGCTTCTCTGGAGCAGCAGAAAACAACCTTTCACCCCCCTCTATATGACATCCTTTTATATATTTGAACATGGCTATCATATCACCCCATAACCTTCTCTTCTCCAGGCTAAACATACCCATCTCCCTAAGCCGTTCCTCATAAGGCATTGTATCCAGGCCTTTGACCATTTTGGTTGCCCTCCTCTGGACACGTTCCAGCTTGTCAGTATCCTTCTTGAACTGTGGTGCCCAGAACTGGACACAGTACTCCAGGTGAGGTCTGACCAGAGCAGAATACAGTGGTACTATTACTTCCCTTGATCTAGACGCTATACTCCTATTGATGCAGCCCAGAATTGCATTGGCTTTTTTAGCTGCTGCATCACACTGTTGACTCATGTCAAGTTTGTGGTCTACCAGGACTCCTAGATCCTTTTCACACGTACTGCTCTCAAGCCAGGTGTCTCCCATCCTGTATTTGTGCCTTTCATTTTTTTTGCCCAAGTGTAGTACTTTACATTTCTCCTTGTTAAAATTCATCTTGTTTGCTTTGGCCCAGTTGTCTAATCTGTTAAGGTCATTCTGAAGTGTGATCCTGTCCTCTAGGGTATTAGCCACCCCTCCCAATTTGGTGTCATCTGCAAACTTGCTCAGGATGCCCCCAAGCCCATCATCCAAGTCATTGATAAAGATGTTGAATAAGAAATGTGATGGATGGAGTTCAACATAATCAATAACTCATGTGGAGAGCCTGGCTTTCAGTGGAGACTGCCTGGTGAAGGGGAGGGCTTCAACACCCTTGAACACCACCATGGCTGAATACGTGGACTTAGGCATTGTTTCTCATCATGCCGTACTCTTGAAAAGCTGTAACAAGGGCCAGGAGTGCAGCCAACAGAGCTGTAACTGATGAATGTGCATGTGATTTTATGTTTAACTCTAACCGATTTTATCTTTTGTATATCTTTTCTTTCTTTATTTAGCAGGATTTTTATACAACTTAATCATCAAGACCTCTAAGTGGTTTACATAAAACAATATAAAGTATACATTGAAAATAGCAATAAAACCAGAGGTTAAAAAACAAGCTTGCAACCTCATTGTACCCCTCTTAGAAAAAAATAAAGTGTTACACAGTGTTACACAGTATATGTATATTATCAGGCCAGGTTCAAAATTGTTAACAACTTGGGTCTAGGATACCTTAGAGCAGGTATCCCCAAACTGTGGCCCTGGAAGGCGGAAGTTTGGGGATGCCTGGGCTAGATGGATCACTGGCTCTTCTTATAGTAGGGCTAAGGGAACAAGTAGTATGACCTATAGGGAAGTTCACTATGTTCTGTGTTTCACGTAAACTGTGGCTTTGAGTGGCCACGTACTCATAAGGAAAGCCTTGTTCACACTGAGGGCTATGTGTGTTTGGTGGAAGGAAGAGATTTGTGCTCCTCTTCCATCGTACTGCTCTGGCTGAATACTTGAATGAATGCATACCATTGTACAATGTTATGTACATTGTTGCAAACTTCCTTCTGTTCACTTATCTTAGGATCCAAGCCAATAATATTTTTCTACACCCACCTGCGCCTCCCACCCCAAGGGGCCCTCCTCAACAATGTGAGGTGTGGTCTGGGTTTGGGTGGGTTACAGAGGAATCACTGGCAACTGGGTGAGGTTCTACCCAGTTTGGGGCAATCCCTTCCTTCCCAAGCAGCCTTCTTTCGATCCATGAACTCCCTTCTGTTCTCTTAGGATCCAACTGTTGTCTGTAACAGCTTAACATTTAGGGTGCTACATGGGAGTGTGCAGTTGTCGTCTTTATTGACCTTGAATTGAACTGGAACTGGAAAATGAGCCGATATAATGTTTGCATTCTCGCTAAAAGCACAAATTTAATTAGCACTGCAACTAAAAGACAAAGGAAGAGGATCCAAAAAAGATCCTTAGCCAAGTTGTTTTGGTTCTTCACGGCACTCACTAGGGTTATTAACAAAGTTGCAACATTCATTGGCCCTGTACAATGACAGATGATTCCCTTGTCCTTTGCAACATTTAGCCCATCTGCTAATTATTCGGGCAGTGTGCGTGTCAGATTAAAATCAAGTTGCTTACTTCACATAATAAGAACATAAGAAAATTAATCCATGGAAATCACTGAGGCATTTAGTGGTACAATGTAAGATCGCATTTTCGGATGCCCTTTACATTCCAGAATATTGAGGACAGCCACAACAAAGGACAGAGGGTTGAAGTCATACTCTGAGTAGACCCATTGAAATAAGCAGATATGATTAACTGAAGTCTCCTGATTTCAGTGGGTCTCCTCTAAGTATGGCTTCGTTGAATTCAACCCAGAAAATGATTGAAATGAAAGTTATGAATCAATTGGACAAAGCCATAAAACAAGGAAATAACTGTGATTAAACAAACCAACAACTTGGATATAAAATAAATTACTAATCTAATATCAAGCTCCCCTGTTAACTAATAAGGTTTTAAATCCCTGGGATGGTACTTATCAAGTGAGTATATTCTATCTATGCCATCAATCCCTTTCCATATGATTGCTGAGTTTACACATGTATGCTTACCCACAAGTCAGATATTATCAAGTAGAAACCGCCCACAGGTTCTGCTTGGCATGGAGATAAAGAGATCCTTAATATATCATACTCAGAATGAAAGTGGGAAGAAAGGCTTGCCCTGATTTTGCCATCTTTTACTAGTAAATGATGGTTTTAAAGGCAAAAATCAGTATTTTGGATACCCAGAATGTGGACACTATTAGACGATGGTGATTCTTCTGTGCACAGGCACTGTGAACATGCATGAAGAAGGTTTGTGCCCTTGCTATTTCTTGTGATGTACCAGTAAAATAGCAGAAATCTTTCTGCTAAATTAGGTGGGCTTGCTTCAGACAGACTTGGGACTTGCCCAAACCAAAGCAGAATCTCTCCAACGTGCCCTGAAGCAAGGCACTTCCAAGCAATTTGGAGATTTTGCTGGTAAAACCCCCCAAAAAACAGGGCATCTGCAAGAAATAAAACCTTTCTCCGTACTTTTGCCTTATAAGAAAATGCCTGGGGGAGGAGAGGGGGGAGGAAGAGTTCTTTTGTGACTGACAGTGTAGCTTCTAATCAAAGAGAATGATTTTGCATGTTAAGACCTTTAAACCTTCCCCTTAAATAAATTCAAACAAGACTCAAATTTTGGTTTGGTTTTTTTTTTTTTTTGCAGAATTTAGGCCACAACTTTATTGATTACAGCAAGTAAGTGGTTGCATAGGCTCTGGTTTGACTAGCTCCCTGCACCATTGCAGGTAGCGCTGACCCAGGGCACCAGCATAGGTCATCCTAGTGTGAACACCTGGATAGGCGGAAAGCTGGGCTATGTCCAACATCCAGATGTCCCTCTGGACTCAGGCACGGGCCCAACCCCCTCACAAACCATGGAGTCCCTGGATTCCTTTAACGGAATCCCCTTCACATAGGGATGGCGAGAGCGCTCCCCCATCCCTATCACCTGAACCAGTGCCTATCCGCAACCTTACAAGTTGTGATGATTTGCTACGCGGCAGGTGAAACCCAAGTGGCACCAGCCAATCAGCCAAGTGGGGGAAATTCCAATTGTGCCCCTGTCCCAACGACAGACGACACACAACAGTATAGCAAGGTCAAGTGCAAGACCCTAAAAGTAGGGAAAGGTGGGCAGGTGTTCTGATGCACAGACTAAAGAGGAAGCTCTGGGTCATGCGCATGGGTATATATAGGTCCCTCGACCCATTTAGACAGCATCCAATTGGCCCGATTGAACCCTGCATCAAGGGACCTACCAATAGGGTGTTGTGGCTATCCAATCGTACCCACCCACAGCACAGGGTTTGGTTGCCAGGTTTCACCGCAACACTCTTTGAGGGAGGACACTATTTCCCCCAGGCTCTCCAATCGCAGTGCTTTGGGGAAGACATAGTGAAGCAATGTATCGGCTTGTTCTTGTCTGTGCTGTGCTCTTTGCTGGTTCCGTTAGTGCTGCTTATTCCAGTCCTTCTGCTTCTGTGCCACATGGCCATACAGCCTCACCTGTCAAATCAGTTTTGCACATAGTTTCTGTGACTTTTCATGCCAACTGAGCAGAATGCAAGCCTGAAGCTGGTTGTTGTTTTTTAAACAACAAATCACCATAACTCTTCATTCCCAGCCCCCAGGCTTCTAAAAAACCTGCAGTTTACGTTCTTAAGGAAACCTCTACAATGTCATTTTCATTTTTTAAAAATCATTTCCCACAAAACCACAGAGAGGGAAGCAATTTCCATTTAGTTGTCCCACCCCGAAATTAACTAACACAGAAAACTCAAACTGATTTGTCTGTAATTTGGCAAGTTTCTTTATCTAGGGGCACCTCGTTCATGTATGCTATATCATACAGATTGCCCACAAAATAACAGGAAATGGTAAGTGAATACTTCTTTAACCACCTCAAAACTGAAAAGACTGCCCTTGTAGAAGAACTTCTATAGCTTTCCTTCTGGCATTTGGCAGGATTTGTCCTCTCAGAAGGGAAAAAACATTGGGTCCTTCAGGAAAAACCTTTAATGTGCTCAGCATAAAAAGACCTAGACATATTAGTCTATGATTCATAAAGCTTTATCTGCTCTGGTGGAAATAATACTACACCTGCAAATTTCACCCACTTCTTTGAATTAGCTTTGTAAAATGCTTGTCCTCATAATAGGAAATGGGAATGGTATGAGGCTTCATTTTTCTAAATCAGGAATTGGGCCTGAAACAAATTGGGGAAGCCTCTGAAGAATTTTGGCCGAAATTGGATTGTTTTCTGGATCTGACCTGAATATTGTATTTGGTCCACACCACAAATAATTATGATCATTTACTGGTAAAATGGTGCAAATGAGTTGTGCTCATTTAGTGAAGGCATTTAATCAGCCTTGAGATAACTAGCATGTCAGAAAATTTCCATTATAGTCCTGTTCTTGATTCCCATTCCTTTCTATAGGCCCCAATGGAATGTGTTAATAGTAAATTATGGGCATTAGTGGAGGGGAGAGGAAGTGGGCAAGGGGAAATTTCGGTGCACACGCACCAGCAGGAGCCCCAGACTGGCTCAACTGGTGTATTTGCACTGCACCAACCTTATTTCCACCTTGCCCAATAAGGCTGATGCAGTGCAAAATTATATCTATTTAAATAATTTTGTATACAGATGATATCATAGTATCTAAGAGGTGTACAGGAGGGATTCAGAATGCATGATAAAATCAGTTACAAAGAAGAGAAACACCTCACTGAAAATGTCTCCGAAATGACAAAAAGTCTTTCTTCACCAAGACACCAGACTATCATCAGGCCTGATATCAGCTGGGAGGTAAGTCCAAAGAGTTTTGTATGAACAAAGTTTTGAAAAGAATGGAGTCTTTGTGCTAGATACAGGTCAAGAAAGAGCAAATATGGTCAAGAAGAATTCAAGTTCAATCTGTGGCACAAAAGGCTTGGACATAGAGACTTCAGGATTATAGCAGACCTGCCAAAGAAAGGTTTGTTGAGAAGAATGGAAAGTTGACCTGAATAGTGAAATATGTGAAAGTTGGGGCCGCAGGTGGGGCTCACAAGCTTGAGGAGTAGGTGTGTGATTCTTCAACTGGAGTAAACTCAGGTGACGGTCAGATGCCTTGTCAAGCCCAGATGGTATAACAGGCCTGCAACTTGGCCAGGCCTGCAGTGTTGCATGTTTGCTGATTGTCCCACCATAAAGGAAAGGAATGAAGGCAAGCAGATAGGCTGGGTGGTCTATGGCTGGGATTGATGGCGGTATATGGAGTTATTGTGGTCGCTGGGATTGGTTATAATTTTTGAACAATGATAATGGATTAGTGCGGGTAATTAATTGAAATGGAATTTATTTTGGATCTGCATAGGGAATTAACTAAGTATAAATTAATCAAAAAGAACTGCTTATCTGGAGTGATTTGGGGGTTAGATAAAATTAACAGAAAAAAATAATTGGGGGGGGATTATTTGGATGGGAAATTAATTGGCCTTCCATCTGTGAAATCTAAAAAAAATTCTAGTCAGTATTTCTAAATCTTCAAGTATAGATAGAAATTAGCATATGCAAATGTGTGCCATCTTTCATCCTTTTTTTGGTGGCGGGTATTTTTTATTTTTATTTGGCAATGAATACATGTTACCCTACATAAAGGACAAGTTGGATCATTAGAGTGTCGCACAATTTGTACGCAGCTGACTGAAATGAAATTTACTCTGGTGAAAAAGGAAATGTTGCTGCCTCTTTGAGAGTTTATTTCCCAATGTTTTGGATTGATGTATTGATTTCCTTCTCTCTTTTTTTGCCCTGGAAATGCACAATTCTTGACATCCTGTGCTCAGTAATACCCATGTTATTACCTGGGGAAATGTGGAATTGAGGTTTAAGCACATACCTTTGGCTTGGCTCACATGTGAGTTCACATACCACATTCATCCCAAAGGTAAGGGTTGTTTTCCTTAACTATTCCTGTTATTCCCTTCATAGGTTTCTATAATGATTTCCCCAGGCGATTAAAAACCACAAGGATGAATGTAAACAACAACTGCCATTTTTCGTTCCACTTTTCACTTTGTTTGCCTTTGTTACTGGAGTTCAAATGAAATGCAATTCACCACCACCCATTTCTGTCATGACATGAGTTCTTTCTCACTTCCCTCTTCAGAGTTTCTTTGTCAGTCACCTGACAGCTTTTACTTCAATAAAATGTTTTCCTGGCTTCTCCTGGGGCCCAGCTTTTAGTTTTCTAGGAGCACCATCATCCTTACAGCCACTGTGAAGACTTAGGCACCAATTGCTCCTCACTTCAAGAGACAAGGACTATGACCTTAAACGATGGTGGCACAGCCACAGTCTACGGAAACTATTCTATTGTTGCACGCAATCCCAATCTCCAAGTGGTGCAAGATTCCAGGAATTCCAGGCAGTTACCCATTGTTTGGTTTCCTTGGAAAGACGGACAGCAGAGACTGTGGTGTCTTTATGATATATGGTTTATTTACACATATATACAATCTGAGCCTACGATGGAGGGGCTCACATTATTAACACTCCAAGAAGATCTTGCTTCTCCCACAACCACAGCCATGGATTCAAGCAGAAATCAAGCATGGCTCTGTCTCTCTGGCATCTGCCTCCTTCTACCTCTCACACTCCATGATCAAATCTGATTTCCCACTGATACACTTGGAGTCCCCTTCATCTTCTTTCATCTTTCTGCCCCTGGGCCAGTCCACTTCATCCCCTGCCCCAAATTGCAAAACAAAGTTATGCCGCAAGTCTTTATCGAGGGGCACCTTCTTCTAGATAAGTTAACCCAGTCCACCCAAAATGGTGGCCAGGATGTCCCCTCTCTGCTTACTCTCAAACAACTTCATGGGCCCAAACAAAGGCATGTAACCTTTCCAGTGGTTTTTGACCCCAAAGCTCATGGGACTGTGGGTGACTCTGGGCTGCTGGGGACTACTTAAGGGCAGCACCCTGTACATTGACTTGTCCCCACCCTGCAAAGCCATCTTGGAACACCCAAGGGGTAAAGTCACTGGAGGGTTTATCTCACTCTATTCAGCAGGTGCCAGCTGCTCCCCTGGTTACATGCACACAGGTCTCCAACTTTTCCTGTGTGTTTTCTTCCACCGCCATTTCCTCAGGTGCTGGCTCCTCCTCCTGCACATTCACATGCACCTCCAATTCCTCCTGCTCACGCATGGACACTTCTTGCATTCTAATCCTGCACCGCTGGCACACATAAAGTGAAGAGATCTACAAGTAGCAGCTCTTCACCTCCATCTCAGAGTTCACTCCCTCTGAGGCACCTTTTCCCTGCATCCTCTCTTCTACAACAGGCTCCCAGGGAGTGCAGAAATACAAAAGTGACTATTTTGGAGAACAAGTAACAGTAATTCCTTTCTGGCATTAGTCTGCAACACACACAAGCAGCAAAAGCATACCAATTTGTTCTTGGACATCTGAGGGGGGAAATAATTTCCTTATGCCATGCAACAGGAACAAGTGTTTGTTTGTTTTAAAATCAATTTGTTGTTGTTGTTTAGTCGTTTAGTCGTGTCCAACTCTTCAATTTATTTCTTATCAAATAAAATGGTGCCTCTTCCAATTGTTCAGAAACCATATAAGACCACCTCTTTAAAAGCCAGAAAAAATAAGGAGGTAATAAACCAGGTAGAAGGAGCTCTTAAAGGGGTGGAAGAACAGGCAAGCTTCTATCCTAAGTTGTGGAACTTACTCTGCATTGAGGTATGTCTGGCATCTTCATTATATGTCTTTCTGCAAATGCTGAAGATACATCCCTTTACCCTGGCTTTTGACACTTCAGCTGTATATTTAGGGTCCACTTTATTTCTGTGCTTATTAGTTGTTTTTACCTGTTTTTACTATTGTGTTGTAACCTGTCCTGGGACTTTAGGGTGTTGGCTGGGTAATAAATAAATTAAGTGATGACAGTGCTGCAAAAAATGAACTGAGAGCTCATGCGGTCTCTGGGCCACTGATTGTCCACCTGTAACCAGCCCAATACTAGGGATATCTTAGCAGGGGAACTCTCATTCCTTGAAATCCTTTGTTGAGACTGAAGCTGGAATTTTTTTTTCACACAAAAGGCATGTGTGTTACTACCTTTGTCTGGTGCCTCATAAATTTTAAGGAAACATTTCTGTTTTGACAGGAACTTAGGGGTTAAGTCTGATATCTGATGCTGTGTATATCATGATTAGGGGACTAATGACAGGCCTTGTGGTTTTAATATTAGACTTGTTGCCTAGTTGCTTCTGTCTCATTTGTTTGATGACAGATTTTATTGCTGCTGGTTTGTTTTTAATGACTGTGCATCACTTTTTTGCCTGCTTATGGAAGAGCAGTATATTAGGGTAGTTGAGCTTTTTTTAGGCAGACCCCCAAATTGTTGAGCCTTTTTAAAGGAAACCACCAAAATTGTTGACAACCCCCCTAAAAAACATACAGGAAAATCTCAACATGGCTACCTACCTGTAACTAGGAAAATCTTAAGTCGGGCATCTCCAAACTCGGCCCTACAGATGTTTTGGGACTACAGTTCCCATCATCCCTGAACACTGGTCCTATTAGCTAGGGATGATGGGAGTTGTAGTCCCAAAACATCTGGAGGGCTGAGTTTGGGGATGCTTGTCTTAAGTATATGCATATTAAAAATATAGGTGCTGACCCTTAGCCTCCTCTCACAACAAAACAGAGCAAGGCTCAAGTGAGCAATCTAGAGCACAGGAGCTGCTAAGGAAGGGAAATGGGGTCACTTTGCATGCACAAGGTCCCAGGTTCAATCCCAGGCATGTACAAGTAGGACTGGGAAAGATTTCCTGCCTAAAACCCTGAAGAGCTGCTGCCAGTCAATGTAGACAATTGTGGTCCCCACTCTGCCTGGTACCTCCTCAAATAAATGCTGCACTGTGGCAGCAGTGATGCCAGAGTACGTCAAGTCACCAGAACACTGCATGTCACATGCATGGTGCTTGCTGGAATGCATAACCTGGGCTGACTGCCTCTCTGGCTGCTTGTTCCAGCAGAGACCCTTCCCAGCTGCTCTGCTGTGAGGAGAAGGCAAAGGAGGAACAGTCTAAGTCCGAAGAAGGAGGCATCACGGCCACTGAGGCACCAGCTCAGGAGAATACAAATAGCCAGTAGGCTCAAGACAACCACTCATGCTCTTAATAACGGTTGGCATCATGGTGTTGGTATCTCAGGTGTAGCACTAGAATGAGACTCACTGCCAACCTCCAGATGAAATGGCCCTGCTGTTGTCACTTCCCGTTTACCTGCAGGAGTTGCAGGAGCAAGGGAAAAGAGGAGGAGCTTCCACTAGGCTTTTCTTCTGAGCTGAGATGAAAATTGGGCTCAGAAGAAGAAGGTGAATGGGCACAGTTACTAGGGTGGCCAGATGCCCTCTCTTAGACTGGGCAGTCCTCTATTGAGGGTCCAGCCTAGTGTCTTTACTTGTCCTCCACAAATCTGCTATTCTGGATGTTGTGTGGTTTTGATTTTTTTTCTTAACTCCCTTGTTTCGCTCTGCTAAGCCGCTGGGCCATGGCAGTGTGGCCATCTTTGTTCCTGGTGGCAGCAACTGTGCACACCGTCAGAGCTGAAGGGGGAAGAAGAAGAAAATGAGCATAGGAAGAGTGAGCAAGTGGGTACTTCTTGGCACACCAGGAAGCTTCAAAAGAGCAGGAGAAGAGGGCATCGTCTCGGAGTGAGAAGCGGCTGCTTTAGACAACATTTATTCTCTCTGGCACACACAGCACAGCAGCAGCCCCTTCCCTTGCCAGGCTTTCTTGCTTCTGTGGTTCAAAATCCAAATTGGCACAAAGAAAGGCAGCAGTTGGTATGACTTCTGAAAGTGAGCCCTAATTAGTCCGCCAGTGGCATGGGAGAATCTTAAGAGCAAAGGATGGCTCCTTGACTGAATACACACTCTCGTGGTTGCTTCTGCTGCTGCCCTGTTTGTATTTCTCATTGGAAAGCCACAGAGGGCAGCTGTGGCACATGGCAGTGAGGGTCATCATTACTCAGGATGGCTGGATTTGTCCATTACACCTCCTGCCAGTTTTTCCCTTTTTCCAACCTCAAATTCAGTTTTCACTTCACATTTGCACATCAGTTTGGGTGTTTAAAGAAGTCTTCATGAAAATTCACAGGCAGGTCATGTAATCACAGCCCTTCCCCACAACCGCGAGTTGTATTGTGCAATTTTATTTACTATAGTTTAATCTGTATTGTGGTATTTTAATTATAGTAATTATTCCTAACTTTGCATCTATAAATATAAATTAGCAAGCAAGTTTTATGCAAATTGACATTCTCTTAGGTTCTCTCTTTTTGCATATCCTATCTGTTTGTTTTTGGCAACAAATAAACGGCTACCCTACCAGCAACAGGAGTGAAGAGAAAGGGGTCTCACCAGAGTCTGGCCTCAGTGCTTTAGGTAACATTGTTGTTGTTTAGTCATTTAGTCGTGTCCGACTCTTCGTGACCCCATGGACCAGAGCATGCCAAGCCCTCCTGTCTTCCACTGCCTCCCGCAGTTTGGTCAAACTCATGTTGGTGGCTTCAAGAACACTGCCCAACCATCTCGTCCTCTGTCGTCCCCTTCTCCTTGTGCCCTCAATCTTTCCCAGCATCAGGGTCTTTTCCAGGGAGTCTTCTCTTCTCATGAGGTGGCCAAAGTATTGGAGCCTCAGCTTCAGGACCTGTCCTTCCAGTGAGCACTCAGGGCTGGTTTCCTTAATGGATAGGTTTGATCTTCTTGCAGTCCATGGGACTCTCAAGAGTCTCCTCCAGCACCAAACCCTAGTTTGCCCCTAAATGTTCACTCAGCAGAGATCAACACCAAAGCCCAGTTTCTTGCCAAGGCTCCTGATACAATCAGGTGTGTTGTGTACAAATGGCGGGCTAGAGAAAGAAGGGCTTGGCAGTGTATTCCTACTTCTGCTCACATTTTTCTTTACATATCAGGAGACTGAATGCCTGGAGAAGTCTATTGTTTATGTGCATATGTAAAGTACTTGAATAAACTTGTTAGAGGGTTGATAAAGTCCTCACTGGGTCCATCAATCCTCACAACTCCCCTGTGGACAGGTGGAGTTTGTGTCATTCTATGGGATAACGCCTGTATCATGTATGGACAGCAGGGACTGGGTGTGTCCAATTGCAGCTAGTCCCCCAGAATAAGTCAAGCGCAGACATAGAAACAGTAACAATAATGCATTCTGAATGGTTAGCTGCTGCAAGCACCAGAGCATCTGCTTGGGGCCTGATTATCCCCCACGCAGGGCAATCCTTATACAAACACTTCTGCAGATCTAATTGTAAAGTAAATTTTGAAATACTTCTTCATGGAACTCTCCACCCCCGTTCTGTCCACACCAAACCATAGGGGGAAAGCAAAATGGTGAAGAAATCACTTTTGTGTGTGCAATGTTTATTGAACTAAGAGAGGCAAGTTGTCCAGTGTGATGAGAAACAAATGTAAAAATCCCTGGCTTCGCAATTCTTTTGCAGCACACAGAGGGTTTAACTAGCAAGCAGCGCTTTCTATTTCCAAAGAAGCGAAGCTTTGGTGGGTTGCTAGCACTTACTAGAACAAAAACCTGCAAATAATTAAAAAGAGGAAACGCAAGGGAGAGAAGGACTCTAAGAGTTGCCTACAGAGGCAGCTTTGGGGTTGAAGAGTTGCTTGTTTTTCGCTTGTTCTTTGCTTAGTGCTTAATTGTCTGAAGGAGCTGAAAATAAGGAAAATGAAACAAGAAAGGCATTTTGGAGTGATCCTGGCATGCCCTACAAACAGTTCTCTGATTAAAATAGGGACGTCCTATTCTGACTGGGCTGCCCCAGCAACTATGGGAAGCATCTAACATATATAAAACATACTAAAACATTAAACATAAAAACTTCCCTGTGCAGGGCTGCCTTCAGATGTCTTCTTAAGGTTGCACAGTTACTTATTTCCTTGGCTCAGGGGTTGCATAACTCCCTATCCTCCAATATTTCTCTGATGAAAATAGGGACATCCTACCACACGCTCCAACATTTATCCAGTGAAAATAGGGATGTGCTAAGGAAAAGCGGGACATTCCAGGATCAAAGCAGAAACTGGTGTGGCTTTTGTAAATCTGGGACATCCCTGGAAAATAGAGACACTTGATAGGTCTGTCCTGGATTGATATAATTTTGAGGAACGTCATGCAAATCACCAATGCAATGTTTGTCATGCTTAGATGTTGAAATTAATGGACATAGGGTTGCTATATGTTTGGAATTTCCCGGACATATACGGAAAATCTGGATGCATGGCAAGCCATATTGACAGTGTCGTTTTTGCTAAATTTTATATAAAATAGCTCTAAATATCTCTAAAGCAACAATTTTGCCTTGTGGTTTTGCAGAAAAAGTTTAACTTTGGTCAAAAAAAAGGGGGGGGAACCATCTCATCAACTTTTGTGTCCAGATTTCCACTTTTTGTAATATGGCAACCCTATACTAAATTAGGTCCATCTCATCTCATGACAATTCTAAAATATGTTCCTGGAAAAGCTGATATTTTCACTGGAGAAAGGGTGACTTCAATTTCATCATCACTTTCCTTCTTCTTTTTAAATGGGAAAATATTATTATTTCACTGTTTAAAAAAAAATGCAAGGAAACCAGTAATTACAGTCACTCTGTGCTGCAGGAACAGCAACTGACACTGGGGCAATTAAAAGGGGTATTAAAGGTGCTGGTGGTGAGAGGGGATTCATTCATTACTTGTCCCCCAGCTGTAATCAACAGGTAGTAATAAAATAGGCAAGACATGCAAACAGGAAATTCTTGATTAACATAGGAGAAGAACTTTGTTGAACCGAACCTTGTGTTAGAAACACAATAAAAGTATATTGGCTTTGAAGAAGGCACCCCTGCCTTATATTGCACTATATTAAATATGTTGTGTGAAATCTGTTTTATTTCAACTTCCTGCTATTATGGAAAAGCAATGCATCAGCAGCGCAAAGGTTCTGGTGTGGAAGCAATGGCTGTGTTTATGCAAAGAGTGCCTGCGATGTTACCACTGTGCTTCTGGATCCAATCACGAAGAAAACAGAAACTGTACCACATATGCAATGCATCAATTAATCCCAACATCCGCTTATCAGCCATTCTTCTGTCTGAATAAATATCATCTTATCTTTGAGCAAAAATAATGGCGGCTTGAGTATGCTCAAGTGTTAGCAGATACATATCCATCTGTTTTAATGACTTATATCTGCTCATGCAGCAAATCGGCTTGCATTTCCTATCCCGATTCAAATCCAAGTGTAATCATAATGATGTAATAATTGCTATGTGATCACTGCAATCACACTTTCCATTCTAAAACACCCCACCCTTTCCGCTTAAACTGCAGGTTTCAATGCAAAAAAAGTGCAAACAAAAACACCTCCTTTCTTTTTCTTTTCTCTTTTCCACTATTCTGATGTGCGCACAAAGTCTGTAGCCTCATTGGTGCCACACTGCTGCACAAAAATGCTCTCGCTCACAAGCCAGCGCTCAGCGTAGAATCACATCATGCTTTTAGAATCAATTGTTGCTTGACTGTGTTTTCAGTGTAGGAAAGGAACATTTTCAAAGTTATCTTTTATTTAGAACAAATGACAACTTGGAAGTGCTTTTAAAGTACCGAAAATAAAAACAAAGCACTTTTTTTCAAGCGACATTTCACTGTGGCTGCAGTTATTTTTCAAATCCAATTTCATTTGTCTATACATTTCAGTGCGGATGACATGCCGCTCACATCAACGTGAACATATCCTGCTATGAAATCTTATTTTATTTATTGTGGTGTTAACACTCATCCAAGTAATACAATGATTTCCATTCATAGGGGAGTTGTGTGCAGATCTCTCCCGTCATAAAATTGAGAATGTGGGAAGAATTTATGCCTATCTTCCACTTCCAATTCAGACATGGATATTGCAAGCCACTCTCAGTTTGGCATTCCGGTCTATGGTGGCCCCAGCCAACGTTATCTTTAATCACATGGGAGCTATTTCTGGGATGAGTCCAGAGAACACCACTCAGTTATGGCAGAAGTTTGAAATAACACGGAACAAACTTACAGTAAAGCTGCTTTCACTGCTATTACAATGTGCCTCAAATCACACTTCTCTCCCATACTTCCAGGGGAAGGGAATTTCTGCTCATCAAGTCTTCAGGCTATATTCAGCCCACCCTTTAGGAAAGCTGTATTGGCATGCCTATTAAAGGCAGATGTGCCTCCCTTTAGTGGATTACTGTAGCAACCCACCCTCCCATCTATATTTTAAGGAGTAAGGATTAGCCAGTGGCCCTAGGGATCCGCTAGAAATGGTTGGGCTCCTATTCCTATCAGAATGGATGGCCGCTTTCCCCACTTACTCTGTGCTGTGAGATTGTCAGGGGTTAAGTTTAATTGGCCAAGGTTGGAGGGAAGGAGTGACATGAAGGGCAGTGGCTGTCCTTTCTACCCTTGCATTAGGGCAACCAGAGCTGTTTCAGTCCCAAATTTAGGCTGGGATCCAGCATGGAATGTAGGGGTAGCCAACAAGAACTATATACACCCCCTGGAGCTCAGTGGAAGATAAAAGTGGTATATAAATTTAATAAATAAAATGAAATAAATAAACAACCTGCCCTCAAAATGTTTTGAACTACAGCTCCCAACATCCCCAGACAGCAGGACCAAGAACAGGCTTCCTCAACCTCAGCCCTCCAGATGTTTTTGGCCTACAACTCCCATGATCCCTAGCTAGCAGGACCAGTGGTCAGGGATGGTAGGAATTGTAGTCTCAAAACATCTGGAGGGCTGAGGTTGAGGAAGCCTGACTAAGAAGAAAGGAGTTATAGTCCATAACAACTGGAGGACACCATGTTGTCTGTCCCTGGACTAGATCAATGCCATACAAAAGTGATGACACATCCTGATGGACTCCAGCTAGAAAAGCTAAGGCTGCTGAGGAAACTCTTGGACGGAGCTCCTGTTTAGATGGGGTTATTTGTCAGGAAGCATTGTTGCTGTTATTGATTTTACATTTATTGTATCTTTATTTTAGATGCCATTATGATTTATGTGGAAATTGTTTCATTTCCGTTGCACACTTTTGGATGTTTTATTTATTGTTCATGACTGCTTTGGTTATGTATGTCATTTTTGTCATTTTTTCATGTTGTAAGCTGCCTTGAGCACAATTTTAACTATAGAAAGGCAGCATGCAATAAAATATCTGCCTGTCTGTCTGTCCGGACTCCCTGGTCCCTGTATATAGTCTGAAGGCATATGAGGGCACTGCCTTGCTTAAACTGAAGCAGCTCTGGGTCTGGGAATCACATGGGTTCCATGATGGAAGAAAGGTGGAGTATAAACACAAGAGAATGAATGAATGAATGAATGAATGAATGAATGAATAAATAAATAAATAACAAACCCCGATAAATGTATCTCATATGATTTCCCTGTGTTACACAACGGAGGCAGTAAAACCTTGTGAATCAGGCTCTTTCTGATTTGGAGTTAAAATGATTCTGTTGCCATTGTTCATTGGCATTCAAGTAAATGCCACAACTTGATATTCAAATCTCCATGTGTTTAATTCACTCAGCACAAATTGCCTTGCTGACAGCACAACACTACCGCTGCAAAGAGCAGTGTGCATTGTTGTGGACACCCTGCATACTCAGCACTCCTGCCTGCTCTGGGTACTCTAACCTTCCCGACAGAACAGCAAATCTTTTGATTTTCTTTTTCTTTTTCTCTTCGTAACCAGCTTTGCTTGAATATAAAACACAATTCACTCAACACTTTCCTACATGATTAAAAGAACACAATTTAGTCCTTTCAACAGAGTGTGGTATGTGGAGTCCCTCGAATGCTTCAAAGTCCCTTGACGCATGACTCACCACATCCTGATTCAGCCCAAGATGCACGTCAAGCCATTCACAATATCATTTAAAAGCACATCAGAGTAATAAAGAAGGCCAGTTTGTGTTTGTTTCACTGCATGGCTCTTTGAATTGCCCATTCAACGTTGGTGCCCCAACTGCACCCATTTGGAGGAACATCAGAACTTGCTGTGGTGACACAAGTCTTGAGTGCATTAAGATGGGCTAATGCAATGCGCTCTACATGGAGCTGCCTTTGAGGAGTCTCCAGAAAATCCACTTGGTTCAGAATCCAGCAATGGTGCTCTCGGGAACATGGATGCATAGCATATTATGCCAGTTTTAGAACAGCTGCATTGTTTACCAATATGTTTCCAGGCCCAATACAAGGTACCGGTTATAAAGCCCAAAAAGGCTTGACTTCTGGGTTCCTAGAGAGCTGTGTCCTCTCATACCATCCAGCTCACAACCTAATATCTGGTGGAGAGACACATCTCTACTTCCCAACACAGGCTATGGCAATCTCAGGAGGCATGGAGGGGTTCTTTGGATGCACCGCAGGTGTGGAATTCTCTTCCATGCATCATTTCCTTTGTGATTACTACTGCCTGGTTCAGATGGATTTGCTTAGCTTAATGTGGCTGGTTTTTCACACTCACTACATTCTCTGCTAGCTTATATAGAGACTCTGCTTTTCAACATGTTGCACTGTCTCTTTTATAGCTTTCCTGATTTTATGTTGCCCTTTTCTATTTTTAATTGTGGGTCCCCCCCCCCCAGGAATGGAGCTGTTAGCCATCTTTATATCTCTATCTCTCTATACTAAAATGTGGTGCGTACTGTATCTTAAATGACTGGGTTGTATCTGAGCATATCTGGCAAAAGCACTTTGCCTTTGGCTCTTTGCCCTCTTCTGTGTATTTATGAACCTGCCCCCTGATGACTTGCGTGTGCCCCACAGGTACCCCATAGCAGGCAGTATACCGCCACTGGCAAAGGCAGAGAAAACTGGTTTCTACACCTTGTAAACCTATTTTGGCAATAAGTGGCATATAAAGTCAACTAAAGGCAACCTACCATGCCCTGCCCCCCCCCAACCTCTCTCACTGCCAAGGAAAAGCAATAAATGAATAGAAAGAGAACCTACCCAAGTGACGCTGACACAAAAACCCCACACATACACTAAGTAAAATAATTTTACCACCCCCACCCCTCACCCTTCTCTTCCCTTCCAACCTCACACTAAATGTAACAGATCAGTAGAAATGATTCTGTGACCTGAAAAAGAGACAGCGCACATACTTTTGTAACCCCCCCAAAATCCTTAATAAGTATTATTTTTAAAAGAATCTCCCATGTGATTATTTGTCGAAAAAAGGAAAGGAAGGAAGAAGTTTGTTCCGTTTTCCAAGAACAGCTATCAGAGCTATACCCCACTCCCCATATTAGTTCTGAATGATATTACAGTGGTACCTCGACTTACGAACGACTCGACAACTGAATTTTTCGACTTATGAATGGGGCAAATGGCCGCACGCTTACGAGTTTCTCGACATCCGAACGGAAACCGCGGGCGGTTTTAGATAGGGTGTTTTCGACTTACGAATTTTTAGATGGGGTTGCTTCAACTTACGAATTTTTCTGTTTCCAATGCATTCCTATGGGAAATCGCGTTTCCAATGGTGCTTTTCGACTTACGAATTTTTCGACTTATGAATGGGGCAAATGGCCACACGCTTACGAGTTTCTCGACATCCGAACGGAAACCGCGGGTGGTTTTAGATAGGGTGTTTTCGACTTACGAATTTTTAGATGGGGTTGCTTCAACTTATGAATTTTTCCGTTTCCAATGCATTCCTATGGGAAATCGCGTTTCCAATGGCGCTTTTCGACTTACGAATTTTTCGACCTATGAAGGTGCCTTCGGAACGGATTAAATTCGTAAGTCGAGGCACCACTGTACTTTTTTATATCCTGACCTTCTTCTACAATGGATTTCAAGACACTATACCCACAGGGCTATACCCAGGGATTTCCCCTTCCAAGCACTGTTAAACTACGGACCAGTACAGCTTGAGCACAGTTGTGGCATCAAGTTCTTAATCTAGACAATGCATGCACTTATGCTTCTGCTGGTAAGATTGAGATCAATGGAAGAAAATCACTCCAATTGGTCAAAAGGGCAGTGACTGTACAAGGCAAGACTGTACGAGGCAAGTTGTACACCTGTACAACTGCTCCTACCAATAGCGCCTTGAATGTATTGCAGCAGAACCCAGTGCTACACTGGTAGTGGTTCACAGGGCAGTAGCTTCAAATGTAAATGACAGCCTGAGACTATGGATGTCCCATTTCCTGCTTTGTATCTCATAAACCTGCCTGGGTGATTTAGTGAAGCTTTGCTGGTATAAATGGTTATTAATAACCCATGCACAACAGTGACAGCTGGTTGTAGTTGCCAAACCAGACAAAAGCAAGCAAGATTTGTGGTCAGCATTCCTCAAACATTTAATGAGAGACAGCTTCCATCCCATAGAGTTTGGCTGCAAGCTGACTCACCCAAAGCTGACTCTCGAGTTTCATCTCTTTCCAAGGGACTCCAATCCCAGTCCCTTAATTTATGATGGGCTTCAGTCTAAGAGCTAAAGTGGTGGCAATATGTAAAGGAAACAGGAAAGGGGGGTTATTTTTACTCTCCATACTCCATGGTTGTTGTTGTTTTTTAAAAAAAGGAATTTCCTGTTGCTCCATGTGGGTCCATTAACATTTCAGTTAGGAAGCAATGGAATGGCTTATTTGAAAAAGATGTATTTATTTTCCTTCACCACCTGGGGATTTCCAATGTGGAAATGCAGTGCAATTCATGACAGCTGTCATTCCGTTTCACTTCCACTTTTCCTTTTGCTTATTTTGCTTATGTGAGCTACAAATAAAAGGTTTTTAAAAACAAAAAAACCAGCTCCCTGTAAATGTCTGGTGTGGCTGTGTGTGAGAGTGGGTGTGTATCCGAGTGGAGGAAATTCCAGACTTGCTCGGAACATAGTTTCTCACAGAAATTTCCCTGAAATGCAAAATTTCCTAATACTTAGGTCCATCAGCAAGACTCAGCCCCAGAGCCAACCCTACAAGAAGGAAGAGCAACCACAACACTGTGTTGGCTTTTAAGGTTGTTGGCTGTGACATTTCAGAGATTGTCACAAATGGTTACCAAGGATCTATTTTACTCTAAAAGTGTCACATCTGAATATTGCAAATGAAACATATGAATGGAGAGGTGGGGCATCTATTTTGAAATCGAATGTACATTTTTATAAATGTGGCTTTTGCATTTGAAGCCAACATCACTCGTGTCATTGGTGTTAGCATCTCGCTTGTGATAAACAGCTTTAAATGCTTAAGGGTGGCTGATTGAAATGTGTCAGTAAAAACGCAAGAAGAGCCCTGCTGGATCAGGCCAATGGCTCATCTAGTGCAGCATCCTGTCCTCACAGTGGCCAACCAGATGCCTATGTGATACCTGCAAGCAGGACCCAAGAAAACCATCCAGAGCAATGTGCTCTGGAGAGACATAAGCATGGCCAAAGGGAACTGCCTGAGTATCAAGTTAGGCCATAGCCATAAAGTGTTTTATATAAAGTCAAAGGGTTAATCCATCTAGCTCAGTATTGGCTACACTGACAGGCAGCAGTTCTTCAAACAGGAGACTTTTCCAGGTCTTCACAGTAAGGGGCGGAGCAGTAAAATTCTGAATTGTACCATTCAGATTGCCAGGGCCGGCTCTAGGTAGAGTCCCGGTGGCACAGGGCGCCAGGGCACCGGACCAGTAGGCGGGGCGCTGCGCGGTGAAGCCGCGTGGAAACCGTGCTGCACCCTGCGAGGGCGGGAGCGCCGGAGCGATCTTCGCCCCTCAGCGCCAGGGCGCCCGACCTGCTCGAGACTGCCCTGCAGATTGCAGGTGAGCTGGAGGCTGTATTTCTGAATTCTCTCCATGCAAAAAGCTCCTTGCATATGGTTAACTATCACATCATAGAAAAAGGCTTAGCCTTCTCCATAATATGTTCGTGTAACTGCATGAAATGTGCATTTTAGGTAGATAAATATTACAAAATATGAGGCCCTTAGCCTGCGGTCTGATGTGGCACAGTCAAGAATTCAATTGCTTCAGTCCAACCTATTTTGTATAAAATATAGATCAACTCTGAGTGTTATGGTCCCCATAGGGTGGGCTCTGCAGCTGATTGCAAACTCACACCACCACCTTTCCTCTTGCCCAAACTCCATTCATGTCCATATAGATCATTTCAAAGCATGGCCATTTCAAGTCCTATAAAAACTCAGTGTGAATGTGAATGCACCATTTGACAGCAAATTGAGTGGTCATCGGAACTTTCCCACAATGTCTTAAATATTCATAGAGCATGAGGAGGTGCTGTGCAGCTGTAAGCTCCTTCCGTGTGCAGCCATAAACTCCTTTTGATGTTTACATAAGAGATTGTGAAAGAACTATATATCTCAGAGTCACATAGCAAATACAACCGTGCTCATAGGGCTTCAGGCAAGCTGCATTGTTGTTAGGCATTTTTAATACATATTTCTGCCACGGCTCCAGTGGGAAAAGGCACTAGGCAAGATCTGGACCTTAAGTGAGAGCCTCACATTGGGGGACATGGGGACAATGTGTTAGTCCTTGGTCTTTGCCCTGGGTTGGGTGGGGGAGTTTTTGCCACACAGCCCACATTTCCGGCTGGAACCATGATGCATGGCCTGCACCACAGTGGGATTTGTTAGGCTGGCAACACCCATAAAGGTGCCCCAGCAAACAGGTTGAGTGTAGAATCAGACAATAGGCAGGCTGCACAACCATTGAGCCTTGCCCCATGCTGAGCTAACCCCATGTACTTCTGAAATCAATGAGACCGTGGCCTATTTTTGTCTATAATATGGACTGATTTACTCTCATTCTGCGTATGGTGCACAATAGTAAGTATTCACAACATACTATTCAAGAAATGGATATGATTTCCCATTTACTATGGGTGCACTCAAATACTATGGGTGCACCCTGAATATTATGGTCCTGTTCACTGGCTGCAAATTTGGGGGCCCATTTCTCTGACTTGCAGGAGTGTGGGATGTGCCCCTTGCCTGTAGCAATGATGGCATGTGTGGCTTCTTCTACTTTTATCTTAACTTTATTTCGCTAGCAGGTCCTCCAGGTACCCATTGGCTCATGCCATGTTTGTGCTGCTGTGTCCTGGACACAGCTGCCAAGTCCCAGTTAGAAAAATATGGGATCAGCAGCGCCAGCACCGGAAGTCACTTCTACGCATGTCCAGACACTGCCCAATTTCCAGTGCCCAGACATGGGCAGAGCGGCACCGGAAGAAATCCGGTGGAATTATGGGATATTTCGCCATTTGGGATGACAGCGGGAAACGGCTTTAAAAACGGGGGTTTCCTGGGGAAAACGGGAGACTTGGCAGCTATGGTCCTGGATGACAAGCAGACAATGGGAGAGGAAGAAGAGCTCTCTCTATAAAGTGCTTCTACCGCTGCAGAAGTTTTCAAAAATAGAAATAAATTTTGTATTCGCTTACCTGCCCTGACTATTTCTCTTTTCAGCTTTGTGGCAAGCTACAGAAGAATGATGGTGGCGGGTTAAGACTGGACCATGAATCACCTCCTCACTTGCACATTTTTCTGTAACTCCATTTCCTCTCACTAGGGTGGCTAATGCTCATTGGGAGTGGTAGAAGAGAAGGGAGAGGGGCCAATAATAGGTGGAGACAGAGCCAATGCCAGAGCCAATTTGTTTTAGTTTTGTTCCCATCCTCCTCCCTATTGAGTCCTACCAAGACAATGCTGAGATGGGGGAGGAAGAAGCTGATAACCAGTCCCAGTGCCTGGAGTGGACATAAGTAAGAAAGCAGGTGGGTGGGGACTCTGAAGGCAGACTGAGGTTGGTGGAACAGTGCCCCATTTGCCGTCCTGGACCAACCTCCACTATCCCCTCAGGGGTTGGATGCTGGAGGAAGAAGAAGGCCAACATTTGCCGAGTGATGCTCTGAACGCTCTATAGAACTGGCCAAGCTGTTCCATCTTGGCTGGCTACTCAAGTGTATTATTAAAGGATACTGGGATATGTTTTCTGGCACACACTTTCAATTTGCTAAGGGAGCTGGCCAAGGGAGGAGCAGATTTGCCAGTCCCCTGAGCACATTGATATTGTAGCATTAACAGCATCTAGTTTGAGAAAGGAGGAGTGGAAGAAGGATAGGTCCTCTCGAATCTTGTTTCACCCCAGGGGCTTTTGGTCATTGATTGTTTCATTTTATAACTGAATAAAATAAAAAGTGAAAGTTCCTTCCATAGTAGAGAGAACCTGGCTTGCTTCAATCTATAACAAAAGTAAATAAAATGCATTACAAGACTTTATTAACGGGCATGCCAGTTAGTTTGAGCTAAAAACAACAGCAACCCACCCCTGTTCCTAATAAGAAGTTACAGCAGTTTCCCCCACTGAGGCAAACAGCTAAAACCTTCAGGATTTCCCTTGTGTTTTGAAGCAATTTACTTCCTGAAAACAAATCCCTTACTTCCTCTTCTAGCAAGGGAAAAAATATTTTATTGCTGCACTGCTTGGTTTTGCAATGGCATGCTGCCACACACACACACACATTTAAACACAAAACAAACTGTCAGCATGGTCATACTGTATCTGTAAAGTTAAAATGAAAAGCAGTGACCATTAGCTTTCACCAAGACAGTTTTTTTCCAAGACCTTTGTTCATGTTCTTCACACTAGTCTTTATGGTGAATCTTCAGCCATTTCCATTTTCAATTAAAAAAACAAATCATTTGGGGGCAAAATATTGCCTGGAGTATTTGAGGAATGCCTCAGTGGGTCATCTTTCCCCACTCTCCCCACTACTGTGTATTTCCACTGCCTCCCCCTTCTTTTTTCTGGTTAGGGTTTCTTTCTCCTTCCCTAGAGTAATCCTAGCCATTCTGAGTTCATGCAGTGAAGTGGTGACATAAGGTTTGGCCATATGATGCAAAGGGGACTGATGCAAATTTAAATGGAAAGCAATGTTTCCAGAGCTGGTCACAAAGATGGTTCCAAACAACTGGATTGCCGATTTTCTTCATTTTGAATAAATGAACACATTTGTTTTCTTTCATTGTAGTCTCTGAAAAATCCCTGAAAGGTGGTTGTCTGAAAATATTCCCATTCAGCAAGCAGCAGTGATTTCCCTGCCAGCAATTTACCCCTCTGCCCCTACATGTCCAAAACTGTGTTTTAGTCTGCAATTCTCTGTTAAACTTTTGTTCTTATTTATTTATTTTTATTTATACAATTTATACACTTAGTTATATCTAAGCCGTGTACAAAAAACTCAACACAATGAAAAGAAAAACCAGTTAAAATTATGAAATTAGAATTCAGTGAAAATGCCTGCTAGAATAATAATAATAATAATAATAATAATAATAATAATAATAATAATAATAATAAG
Source organism: Zootoca vivipara (assembly GCF_965207765.1). Lineage (NCBI taxonomy): Eukaryota > Metazoa > Chordata > Lepidosauria > Squamata > Lacertidae > Zootoca > Zootoca vivipara. The sequence continues at coordinate 50,000,011 of NC_142586.1, forward strand.
CCTTCAGTAGGTGCCAGGTGTTTAACTGAAAGGGGGGCTTTTTGACCTCAGCTGGAAGAGAGTTCCATAAAACTGGGCCCACAATACTGACCACATGGCTCCTGGTGGATACACTGCGCCCAGATACCTCCGTGATCAAGCAGGGGAGAGATGGTATTCTGGTCCCAAGTCGTTGTGGGTCTTGTAAATGAAAGCAAGAACCTATGCTGTTATCCACTTCAATAATTAATTTCCTAACTGAAAAGTGGGCTCAAATATATCTTAAGGAAATTAATAACCACATCCAGGAAGGCTTAGTTCATATAAAAGATGAAAGGGAAAATTACGTATTTCAAAAAACAAAATACAGGTCTGCTGCTAAAACTTACGGTTCCATTTTTTGTGGCAACCCTGTGTTTTTCATAAAATTCTATATGCATGGGTTTTGCTACTTTATTTTTTCCTTTAAGAACATATTGTGTTACCGAAGCCTCTAAACACCAAAGCCAATTTCACCAAATCACTGTGCAAAAATATTAGCAATTAATAGAGCTGATGTTTTAATTTTCCACCAAATTGTTTTTGCTGAAATGACATAATTTAACATTATATTTTCAAAACTGCATATTACATAAAAGTCCAAGATAGACATTTGAGAGGTATCTAACTGAGGCTCTAACTGAGGTGGGATTTAATGCATTGTGTTTTCAGTTCAGAGTGAGGCTAGTTCTTTTACCATTCTAGTTTGCCTGCTCCTAAAAATCACCAATGAAGAGTTTCACTAACCAAATATTTGTTTGCAGAAAAAAGCTATTTGCTGGCGTTCGCATAATTGACCACAGTAATTATAGAGAAAGCTATTTGTGTGTTATTTATAATTCTGCTGGATAGCTTGTTTTGGCAATATATAAAATCTAAGTCTTTAATCCATAAGAAACATGTTTTCCAAAGCCTATTTTGAAAATTATGGGGTTCGGGGGGGGGAGGGGAGGAATTTGCAGTTCCTCATATATTGCATAAACTATACAGTTTTTACTTAGTTACTTTGAATTTTAAAGAACTAGATGGCTGTGGGTGTTGAATGCCAGTTTATTGAGGCAGCCTATAAACAGGTAATGTGAGCTACTAGCACTGCCCAATCAATGTGCCTCAGCAATGACCTGGATGGGCTATATCCAGAGGTGAGAAGGTCATTCAAAATGTCAACAAGGCCAGCTGGAAAGCTTGGATGTAGACAACATCGACTCATTAAAAGACTTAAGGCTGTATTCAACAGTCATATGGTAAGAATTTTGGTTACCATACCAACCTAGACCAAATTCAAACCAGTGACCTAGGGCTGAAAGGCTCCATATCATATTGCCACCCCCCTGGGCCATTCAGACTTTGCAATTGTAGCTTTTAATGCTTGGTTAGGAATTCATGCAAGAGACTAAGAAAATTAAAGCTGTCTACTTCCCTGGTAGTAAGGAAGCAGACCCCCCCCTCCCAAAAGTAGACTCATTTAGAAAGACATATGGAACTTGTCAAGTTTTTGATATTGCTTTTGCATTTTGCTATTGAGAATATCTTAAACTCCTCAGATCGGAGAGAAGAATAGTATTCTCTCTGTACACCAGTCATTTTGGGAACGGATTTCTTTCTATCTTTCTGAATTAAAATGAATTACTAATGTTTTAGTAGCCGTGTTGGTCCAATAAATTAAGGCACATAAACCAAAAAGTGCACTCTCATTGAGTAAGTTCCATTGTGTTAAAAGATGCTTACTCCAAGGGAAGGGTGCATAGTTTTAGAAGTCCAAATATGACAGCTAAAATTTCAAACACATGGTCCTTTCTTCATAATGCAGTTTGCAGCAAGTTTACTCAGATGCCCCATTAAGTTCAATGAGCCTCACTCACTAGTAAGTGTGTATAGGAATGCAGCCATAGTCTCTCAGTGAAACTGATATCTTATTTTAATTCCTTTCTGCTCCATGTAGGTGCCATTTTATAGCATTTGACAGATGTAAAAGACAGAATATATATATTTTAGGCTTCCCCTCATTTCTAATTTTTATTTGGGACAGTTGATCTGAATGGAATTTTATTCTATTATTATTATTTATTGAATTTATATACTGCCCTATACCCGGAAGTCTCAGGGCGGTTCACAGCATAAAATCAAAATATAAAACCACCAAATACATAATCAAATTTAAATGTAAAAACATGAGAAAATCCTGAATTAAGCTTAGGTTGGCTGATTTATCACAATCCACTAACCCACTTTTGAGAAGTGACAGCGTCCCACCATATCCTCTGAAACCCACCGCTACCATTCCCCTCTGTTGCAGGGTGTTCCTCTTTGTTGAAGCCCCCTAAGCTTCGTGGCTACCTGCATGTGAGGTGGAGAACAGCAGGTAGTCTCCAATGTAGGATTTCTGCTTGTACAATGAAAGGTTCTCCCCTTCTCCTTCCCCTGTGCAACCCCAAAATCAGCTCCAGGGGTTCCCCAACTCTCTAGAGCAGATTTGGAGAGTGTGCAGGGTGCAGAGAAGGGGAGAAAGTCTTGTTGCACAAGTGAAAATCCTTGTACTGCTGGGATGCATTCACTGCATATTGCCCACTGTCCCATTCCCAGTATTGAAGTATGGTCCAACTGCTAGTATGTTTGATCTTATGAAAATGGAATGAGTGGGTGCCGTCTTTTCCTTCATCTCGAGCAGCAAAATGTCTTGGAACAACCCTGGCTCTTTGGGAATGTGCTGCCTATGAATAGTTGGATTTAGCTGTGAAGATTAAATTTGGGCCACCGGGAAATCCGGGGAGAATCCTGTGTGTTGTATTTTGCCCGTTGCACCAACTCCATCCCCACAGTTCTGCAAGGTGAAGATGGAAAATTGGCATAGCTCATGCAAGTCACCTTGTCCACAGGCCATCATGATGCTAAGGGTTCAGAAGCAATACGTGTGCACAAGGTCACAACAAACACCTCAGTAGTTCCAATGTGAGATAAGCTGCAGAACTTTCCATTTCTTTGTAGGACAGAAAGGCTTGGCTTCAGGTTGTTTGTTTTAATTTGTTTGTCAGTTAATCTAATTTGCTGATTATTTAAACAGGAATTTAATTCTTACTGATGCATGGGAGCTTGTCTGTTGCAAGAGAAAGTATTTGCAGCTGTCATGCCTGCCAGCTTCTGTTTGGACACTAAAGCAGACTTAACTAATTAGGAGAGCTTTCCATCTGGTAAACTCTGTGTGAGCACAGCTCAGAGCCAAGTTCTGAACCACGGCTGCTACTGGTCAACTGGCATAGGCCAGAAAGATGTAGAATGGAAGCTCCTGTCATTTCTTTCTGATATAAGACCACATGAAGAAACGCAGGAGTTAAATATTGTAAACCGTGTACATCCGCAGGATAATAATTGCTATATCACTTTCACCATATGCAAATCATGCAAAGGGTCACATCCAGGTTCATTTGTCATTACATTAATCACTATTCACTCCCTCTAATAGAAAGCTCATGTGCTGTTGACAGGATTGTAGCCAAAACAGGACCATTGAGGGAGAGATAACAGTGTTCTTGGGTGAACCCCAAAGGATTTTGGAAGTACTTTTTAAAAAGGCACCCAATATAACAAAGAAGAAAAAACAACAGCAGCCCAGTGAGGTCTGCTACCCAATAGTCACAGACTATCAGTTGGAAAAGAAACGGCTCCCTGTTTGTGGAATGCTCTCCTCGGGGAGGTTCGCCTGGCGCCTTCATTATACACCTTTAGGCGCCAGGCAAAAATGTTCCTCTTTCTCAAATTTCCAAATGGGGCAGAAGCTAAGTGATAATGATGTATACAAGACCACGTAGTGCTCAGAGAAAGCACAGGTAGAACTGCATGGAGCCAGGGCTACATTAGCAGTCCAGGTTGCTGCCTGCATGGTTGAACACTCCTCCATAGACAAAAAGTAAAATAAAAATCCTTGCTGTAGAAACTTAGCATGTGGGATGTGGAGTAATCTATTCTAGATGTCTTCCTGACATACTAGATTTCCACATACAAGGCATTTCCCACAGGGGAAGCATTTCTTTAAACAAACAAACCTTCTTTGCACACTGAAGCAGTTTAGTCTCAGGGTGAGGATTTTACTGGTAGTATAGATCAACTCAAATGCTATAATAGTGAACTTCCAGTCTGAAATCTATTCATAAAGCAAACATTAATATGCATTGCCTTCTGTGTTTAGAAAACCAGCATGTCAATGCCAAAACATTTTATTTTAGAATCAGAAGATAAAAGTGCTGATAAACAGTATGCTAATCATATTTGTGGAGAAGTAAACAAGTCAGCTGAAGGGTGACCTCACTCAAAGGGATGTGGTTTGGATACTATATGTAACACTCTACATTGAGTAAATAAAATAGCTCTAATGGCAGGAGTAAGAAATGCCTAACCACAATTTGCATGTTACCAACAAACTTGATTACACTTGCTGCTTGATCCCGTTCGGAAGGAAGTCCTGATGTGATCAATTGGATTTAAGGGCAAATCAGAGTAATTAAAAAATAAATAAACTAGTATATAAATAAATCAAAAGACAAGAGGCTTAAAGCTAGAATTTATAGAAGGTCCCCAGTTCTCCAAATTCAACATCTAATTTCAAACGCATTTTGCCCTAACTGAAAAGTTTCAAGTCACAACCAAAGGTTTGTCAGGTGAATAATAAGCCATGATGTAGTCATAGAACAGTGGCGTCTCTTAGGGATGGACATTTGTGGCCTGAGTATTGAGACAAATCAAAGTCAAAGTGTGATGTCAAACTCAGGCCCCTAAAAAGCCATAGTGTTATGTTGTTAACATAGCTGTATGTATGTATGTCTTCCTATATCTCTTGAGTTTAACCAACTAAGTTTTACTCAGAGTTGGTTGACTGAAATTAATGGACCTAAATTAGTCATCCCCATTCATTTCATTGAGTGTATTCTGAGTATTATTAACAATTGATAGGACGCACTATGTTCCCCTAGATCACATCTTATTAGGAAACCAGTGGGCATCTTTTAAGTAACTGTCATTAACAGCAGAACAGAATATGCTGTGTGTTGTATTATTTTCTATTCTTATCTCTCATTCATGGGATACTTAATTTATTTTCTGTGCAATATTTTAATCTGCCTCTGGCTACCCATAAAACCATTGTTTAAAAAACCCAATAGGCTTCATTTCCTTGCAAAAAATTATTGTAGGAAGAGAGGAAGACTAATTTATTTTACTAGTGGAAATGGTCACCCTTGTGTCTCCAAAACAACAAAAATCTCATAGAACTATTCCCCTTAAGTAAACTAATAAGGCTGCAATCCTATACACTCTTTCCCAGGAGTAGGTTCCATTGAATTCATTGGTCTTACTTCTGAGTAGACATACATACATACATACATACATACATACATACATACATACATACATACATAGGATTGTGCTGTTAAACTATTAGTGATGATCTGCCACTTAATGGTGATATTTTATCCCACTTCAGTGTAATTCCCCAAGGCAACTATGATATATCTCATCATTCATGCCAAATTGTAAGTAGGAGCTCATTCTCAAGATGAAGGATTTCTCCCACTAGTTTATTCATGGTTGTCTTCATTTTTCTGGTATTCTAATTTTTCCATTGATTAATTAAAATCATTCTCGCTCCACAAACTTAGCTAAAAGAGAGAAAGAGAAAGGAAAGGAAGGATAAGCATGAATGCCAAAACATATTTTTTCCCAGGGTTTTCACACAGCTCTAATTCACGCTGCAGTCACACACCAGGATGTGTCTGAAAGAGGTTTGGCGTTTCCTGCTTATGCGTGCTTGGAATGCCTAACCTCTGAGATGTCAAGAAGTCAAGTGGGTCATGGGTACAAGGCCTGATCCACAGGTTATGTTTTTGTGGTTTGCAGATATGAAGCACGTAAACAGCCCTTTGATGGTTTAGGTTTGATAGATTACACAGTTTAAGGAAACCACCAGATTAGCTTGTGGGTGTTTCTGAAAACGAATGGCGTATTTTGCGTTCCTGACTTCAAGGGAATTTTGTAGTTCGTACTGAAAACAAAACAAAAGGCATAAAATAAAAAAGGGAGGCATATCGGAGCAGGCATTAGATAACGGAGCAATACCTAATCACAACTACAGTTGGAGAATGGGGTTCTGTTAATCCTTTCACATTTTTATGTGTATTTGATTCCCCCCCTTGTAAAGGTGGCCATCAAAACAGATTCAACATTGCAATGAGACATGTCTCAGATACTGTTACACCCAACTGAGACTTTAGGAGCCCCCCCCCCCCCGGTGCCTGTGTATAACTAGCTCTCAATTCATTTCCCTGGGGAGGGAATAAAGCTTGCACATATGAAGGCGAAACAAAAAAGGAAAGGCACACAGGATTGCACCTTCCATTGAAATAAATGAAGAAGCCTCATTTTGGGGGATTTCATATGCACATCGGAGTTTCTGCACTCCCAAGAGATTGCTGAATCTGAATAGAGATGTTTGATGCAACCAATGCTGGAAAATATACTGTTGTTTTGGAAAAACATTTTGCCTTAAAACGGTGCTCGCACACAAAACACCGTGGGAATGAATCTTCAGGGCAACTGCCTTTGCTGGAGACACACCCACCTCAAGCACTTCTGTCCCATGTCAGTCAGATGATATTTTTCTCATACATCAACTACCGAGAAGTTTGCTTTTAAAAAAGATTCCATAAAAGAACACTGGGCTGCAGATTACCAGCTTCTATCAAATGCCCATTGCTATTTGTGTGCCATGCACAGTTCTTTCACATACAAACTCAGGGCACATACCATGCGTTGAAGTTGTAAGGACTTTATTGTGCTCGATATAACTATCTAATCACAACAAGCAATATATTGAATTGACTGCCCCTGTGTTGATCTCCTTTAGGTTATAGATGGATGGAGGAAGGAAAGAAAGAAAAAGAGGGAGACTGCGTACACACTCCCATTTATGCTTCATCCAGCACATTCCCACCACTGGTTTGGGAAATGGTGAACATACTGTTATCCACAATTAATATCCATTTTGTCATTTCTTGTGCTATATGTGTTTTGATGCATTTTTTTAAGGATTACTGTAACTAAGAGGGACAACCATGAGGTGTTGTTTGTTTGTTTGTTTGAGAAAAGGTGGGATATACAGTCATACCTCAGTTTAAGTACGCCTCGGTTTGAGTATTTTCAGTTTAAGTACTCTGTGGACCCGTCTGGAACGGATTAATCCACTTTCCATTACTTTCAATGGGAAAGTTCGCTTCAGGTTAAGTACGCTTCAGGTTAAGTACAGACTTCCGGAACCAATTGTGTTTGTAAACCGTGGTGTCACTGTAAATACAATAAATAATGATAAATAGGGAGTAAATAAGTCCCAATGAAAATCATGCATAAGGCCGGAATGTGAAGGTCTTAGGAGACCAATGTTCCTTCTGGTTCAGTAATCAGCACTGGTAGGAGTGAAAAGTATTCGCTCCAGCCTAGAAATTGTCCATCCTTTACCTCATGCTAAATAGGCCTTATCTCATACAAAAAACCATGGGAACAAGATGGAGCTCTGACAGAAACATCCACGATGGATGACAAATTTATGAGCCTCTTCTAAAATTACCCCATTACCTGGCCTATGTTCTGGCTTGCCAAGAAAGGGAAAGCAGCTCTAGCTTTGAGCTCTGAGGTAAGTTCAGCCAGACAACTCGTTTCTTGCCTTTTCTATCAGTCATTGAAGGCCATTCTATACCAGCAGGCTCTCACTGCCCTGCCTTAGATAGGGGCATGTTGAGGGCTGGGTTTTTCTAAATCTGAAACACCTGTCTAACTTCATGCTATAAATTTATTTTATTGTGATTTTAATTTATGTAAGCCACATTGAGTGGGGCATAAGCCACAGGAAAACAGGGTAGAAATCTTGGGAGCAAATAAATAAAATTTACTTCAAGGCTTCAAATACACTCAAGAGCCTCCTGCTTTCTCCCCCAGAAGAGCATAATCAAGTGTCATTCTTGTTGTTTTTCACATGACTTTTCATGACCTTCTTCACTCATTCCTGGAACTTGAATAATACTTCTAAATATTACTCTCCAACATGGTAATTATGATGTCTTTTTTGCCTTTGCATTCATTTTAATAATACCAATGCTTCATCTTTGTGGGAAGTGCCTTCACATAGCAAAATCTTCACCACTCCTTCAACATACAGAAATCTAATAAGCCTATATATACAGTAGAATCTTGGTTCTGGAACGCCTTGGTACTTGAACATTTCGGCTCCCGAACGCTGGAAACCCAGAAGTAAGTGTTCCAGTTTTTGAACATATTTCAGAAGCCGAACATCTGATGTGGCTGTCGGCTATTGTTTCTGGGGCACCTGCACCAATCGGAAGCCACGCCTTGGTTTTCGAACGTTTTGGAAGTCAAACAGACTTCCAAAACGTTCGAAAACAAAGGCACGGCTTCCGATTGGTGCAGGTGCCCCAGAAACAATAGCCGACAGCCACATCGGACGTTTGGAAGTCAAACAGACTTCCAAAACAGATTATGTTCAAGAACCAAGGTATACCACTGCATACAATATACTGTGGCAGTCACACTATATGCTCAGTTTGAAAGCAGTGCCTTGCTTTGTACACATTAGAATTGAGTTATGCAACCAATTTTTACCGGGGGGGGGGATGTCACTGCAAGGTGGAGCTTTCCCCCCTTTCTTTATTCATGATTATAAATATACTCTCACACAGTGGGAAATGCTGCCACTGAACAGTGGTATATGTGCCTCTGGATGCAATGATGCTATTTTATTGCAATGCACACAAAAGGGAAACAGAAAGGTCCATGGCTATTACTAGCTCAACTCTTTCCCATATCAGCATTTTATATAATAATGAATTGCAGCTCTGCAACCCCCTTTTACTTGCGTTCTCCTTCTGACTTGCTATGCCAGTACAAACAGGAGACATGTTGCCTGAAAATCCCACAGGAGATAAAAATATACATGGGCTTGGATCCTAAGCCTTAATTCAATGAATGGAAGGGCTCCTTACATTCAAGGAAGGCTTTCAGTCCATAGTGGATCCAACTGGCAGAAGAATAGAGATAATTTCCACTCATTCCACTCTTCCTCTGAAGCATCTCTCCTCCATTGTTGGTAGAGGGATACTCCCACTGGTGGAAAGAAATGTGAACTCCAAGTGTCGTATTCAACGTAGTTGAGTAGACCCATTGAAATTACCAGAATTAACTTCATCATTTATCATTAATTAAAATGGGTCTACTCTGAGTTAAACTTAGTGGAACCTTCCATGTACTGTAAGAGAAAGCTCCCAAGAGGCATCACCCTAAACATCAGTGACTTTGTGAAATCAAATACTAATCTTCACTCTTATCCTAGACATAATTACATGCCCAGCATTTTTCATGCCTCATGCTACAAAAAGGGTGAACACGACCAATCTTGACAGCCTCGGAAGCAAAGGATCAAGAAGCAATATGGACATCAAGAGGTGAGCAACAGCCAGCACAGCCATTTCAGTTCAATTATGTATCACTTCACACTGCCGTAAATAGGCCTGAAGCTATTTACCGGGGCAACAGCACACAAAATAATCAATGAAAGTCAATTTACAGTGAAACAAGTATACTAAAAGTATTTGTCTGCAAAAATCACCCAACAACATAAATAATCACCCCAGTCACATAAGAGTGAAAATAACAAAATACGTAATGAAAAGACTGATCATTGACACTGCCCAAATGATTGGGAGAATAGAAATGTCTTTGCCTGGTGCTGGAAGGATGATAAAGTCATCCTCCTTTGAAATATAATTTTCTTTCAATGGTCTTATATCCTTCTCTTCCTCCTCCTATCATTGTTAATAATAGTATATTAAACAAGTTATTGGTTTATTATACAAAAAGTTATTCAAGTGACTTACAACATATTAAAATACAAAAGCATAAGTAGAAATACATTATGATATGAACACATGTGCAATTCAATAAAAGCAATAATACCCCCCCTCACCCCATTGCAGGAGCAGAAAGCTTCGGCAGCACACAAGCTAGGAATGTCATCATTGTCTATCAAAAACCTGAGGGGAAATGTTAAGTTTTTACCTGATGAATGTCAGTGGGAGCAGTGAGTGGCTAACAATATTAATGAATAAGATGATCATAAATGACAATTAAAATAAATTTAAAAAATCATTCATACAACCAGAGGAGCCAACTCTTGGGGGCTGTGGTGGCTTTGGCCACCACAATAAAATATTTGATGGGGCTGGGCCCCCACAAAGTTGATGGGAGTCCCCATCAAATGGTGTTTGTGCACTGCATCATGTGATCGATTATGCGGGGTGGGGCTTACCTGGCCCCCCCACAATATTTTACTCAAGTTGGCACCCCTGCATAAAACTGTAACAAAACTGCCACAGAGGTGGAAGATTTAGGGTTCGTTCCATATGTCCACTTGTCTCATACCTAGAAAGTATGGGTCTGAGTGGTTTTATACTTGACTCCCTGCTTGTTTCGCAAGGAAAACCTGCTCTTTAGTTCTAAATTGGAGCAAACATAAATCCAGAGAAAACCCAGAGTGATTTTCCTAAGGAGAAAGCAGTGGGACAAAAGGAAATATGGATGAGCCCTTAATAATTACATTCCAAAGGCCTGGAAAGGTTTTTAAACTGTGCCTAAACCACAGAGCCTAGGGCTTGCTGATCAGAAGGTCGGCAGTTCGAATCCCTGTGACGGGGTGAGCTCCCATTGCTCGGTCCCAGCTCCTGCCAACCTAGCAGTTTGAAAGCACGTCAAAGTGCAAGTAGATAAATAGGGACCGCTACAGCGGGAAGGTAAATGGTGTTTCCGTGTGCTGCTCTGGTTCGCCAGAAGCGGCTTTGTCATGCTGGCCACATGACCTGGAAGCTGTACGTTGGCTCCCTCGGCCAATAATGCGAGATGAGTGTGTAACCCCAGAGTCGGTCACGACTGGACCTAATGGTCAGGGGTCCCTTTACCTTTATGTATTGCTAGCAGGGGCGGGTGGTGCTGTGGTCTATACCACAGAGCCTAGGGCTTGCCGATCAGAAGGTTGGCGCTTCGAATCCCCGCGATGGGGTGAGCTCCCGATGTTCGGTCCCTGCTTCTGCCAACCTAGTAGTTCGAAAGCATGTCAAAATGCAAGTAGCTAAATAGGTACCGCTCCGGCGGGAAGGTAAATGACATTTCCTGTGCTGCTCTGGTTCGCCTGAACCAGCTTAGTCATGCTGGCCACATGACTCGGAAGCTGTACGCCAGTTCCCTCGGCCAGTAAAGCGAGATGAGCATCACAACCCCAGAGTCGTCCGCGACTGGACCTAATGGTCAGGGGTCCCTTTACCTTTTTATGTATTGCTAGCATGTGGGGTAGCCAAACCTAGCAATTCCACACCCTCAGCGCCTAGTGCAAAGGGTGCCACCACCGCCACGTTGACCGAAAAGGTTATTTTGGCAACTTCTATTTGTAATGGGAATTCAAATTATTTAGTCTGTTTGTGAGATATACAACTAGCTGGATCTTGTTTTTTATTCAGGTTGATGTGTCACAAAATTAAATTGCAAGAGGCACATGAGGCTTTGGCCTTGAAAAATGTGCTCTCTCCCCAATTGCTTTTCTGAATGTGGCCAAGTATCAAAGAGTAACATCTGCCCTCATTTTAGCTTTAACAGCAAGATGTTGCTTTAGGGTGGTTCTTTAAGATGATCGCTGCCTTCAGGCTTAGTTAAGGCTTTGAACTATGCAGATTCTTGCTGTTCAAAGCCTTTCCCCTCTGCTTCCCCCACCCCCTCAGAAAAAGCAGAAGCTAACAGTTGCCACATTTTTCACTTTTACATCCAGAAGCACTGCCCCACCTTTCATATCCTCTCTCTCTCCTCTCCTATTCTCTCTCACCTACCCGCCTGGCTTCTGCAACCAGTCTCGTAAAACCAAATCAACCAAACACAACTGAATGTCACATACACACACACACTTAAAAATAACATTGTCACCTTGGCTTCTTTCTTGTTATCTGGTTGACAGGAAGCAGTTAATAGAAACAATGTGATCTGCCACTTAAAAAGAATTGTGTTGTGTTTTTTTAAAGAAATCTATCAGAAGCAAAAATATTTCATGCATAACAGAGACATGCATCACACAGAGAGAAACACACACAGAGAGAAAGAGAGACATAAAGAGTTTAGATCTGAGTACAGTAGATGGGAAAGTATATGACATTGTTGCAATAATTTTGCTCCGCGGCAAGGGAATGTGATCCACCACTAGGTATGTTTTCACAAAGGGATTGGAAAATATTTGAGCAGGGCCTCTTGTATAGGTTGCCATTTTTACCATCTAGGTTTTTCTTGGAGGCTACTTTCCATGTTGGTGCTACTTAAAATTTAAAATTGTGAGATGTGAAGGTTGGATGCAGGAAGTGGGGGTGGTGGGGGCTCTATATTTCCCAAGGCAAGAAAGAAAGAAAGAAAGAAAGAAAGAAAGAAAGAAAGAAAGAAAGAAAGAAAGAAAGAAAAGGAAGGGGAGAATTATTTTTTAAATGGTAGAAAAATTGAAATGATTCTTTTGCAGGCAGGGAAATCCAGAAGTAAAATAATTGTAAAGACTACATAAAATAATGCTCCTTCGCCTACTAATATGGTTCAGGCTCCCATTCCTACCAGAAAACAGTTGAGTGGGGCCCTGTCAGTGTGCCAGCCAACCTGCAAACTCTTCTACACTCCAAGCCTACTTCTCTCCTAGGCACTAACATATCATCCCTAGAAATGGACTGGATGGATCTTGATGCCTCCCCCCCCCCCACCGTTACATGCCTTTTTTGGACTTCCCCTGAAGACACGAGGTGTAAACACAGGACCTAGGTACATTGGCTGCTTTTCAGATCTTTGCATGATTAGTGTGAAGGTCTGGAAATAGTTATTGGGAATTTGGTTGAATAAAATTAGAAACTCCATGACTGAGAATTCTGAGAGAGGTTTTCAAGTGTGTTCTACTGAAGGTGCCTTAAAACCTTATTCAGAGCTTTTCATAATCACACACAGGGCTCAAAAGCAGTCAACAAGCCCAGGGATGCTTGCTTGCTTCCACCACCCCATCTATTTTTTTTTTACACGTCATGATGCCTCAACACGGCTCCTTTCAAGTTTTGAGATGAGGCCTTTGCAGGGTGTCCTCAGTGAGACCCAATCCACACCACCTTTCAGGGGGAGAGGACAAAGTGGGCAAAGACTGGTGCTCCATAAGTTTTGATTTCCCTTTGGAAACCAAAGTGAGTGCTGCTGTTGAGTGCAGACCATTTTCCTTCCCCTCTGCTTTTGCCTTGTCTTGCCCTCCACTGCATACGAATCAGGTGTGATAAGTGAGGGACAGCTGGTTTGCACTGCAAACATGCCAGGCTTGCCCATTGCTTCTCGTGAAAAAGAACAGATGCTCATTAAGGTGTGGAAAGGCAACCACTGCTCTGCTTTCCTATGGAAGACACCATTGCCCACATGAAAGAGGGCATATGGCTAACTACTTCTGATCTCAGCTGTAGATACACAGGTGGCTACCCAGTTTCCCCAAAACTATTTGAAAGCGTTTTTTTAAAAAAAAACATATGAGTGTCTCTAGATCCTTGCACTTTTTACAAGCCGTAAGTTACATTAGCATGAGAATCGGTCATGCTGGGAATTTATGTAGAAAACACAGCTCTTGGGCCATACTGACCTGCCAAGTTAAACCTTCATTTGTTTGCAGTAACCATGTTGTGTAATTCCAGAAGCATGGCAGAAATATTACCCAGCCTCCAAACCATCTCATTAGCAAATGTGCTAACAGGAAGACTTTCCCACTGGGTTTAACACCTAGCTCCCGACAGCTTTAAACAAGGAAAGTGAGAAGGTGACACGCAAAATGACTTACTGGACAAAGGTTAAGATTTGAATGTTCTAGGTTTTGATTACTGAAATACTATTTCAGCATCTTATCCTTTCAACTAGCTATCTTCAAATATCTAATGGGCTGTAACATGTCAGATGGAGCAAGCTTGTTTTCTCCTGCTCTGGAGGATAGAACCGAAACCAATGGATTCAAGTTACACGAAAGAAGATTCAAACTAACCATCAGGAAGAGCTTTCTGACAGTAAGAGCTGTTCCACAGATTCCCACAAGAGGTGGTGGAATATCCTTCCTGGGGGGGGGGCGGTTAAGCAGAGGTTGGATGGCCATCTGTCATGTGTGATCTGGTTGAGATTCCTTCACTGCAGGAGGCTGGACTCGATGACCCTTGGGGTGCCTTCCAACAGTACAATTCTGTGATTCTATGATAATTGACCTATTCAAAAATCCAGTTCCCATACAGAATTAAAATCTCATGGGAATGGCTGGCCCTCCCCCTCCAACATGCCCTTCCAGCCAACCCTGCTTTCCTCCTCACATTAGAGAGCAAACATCTGCTCTGGATTTACCTCTGGAGGCTTCTCGTAATTTTAAACCCTGCTCATGTAGTATAGTTATGGACAATGGGGATGGGTGGTTGGAGCAGTTTGGGTGGATAAATAGGGTGGCTGGATACCGTAAATAGAGAACTACTTTATCCTCTGAATGTCCTGTTCTAGAATAGACTAGAACAGGCATGTCCAACAGGTAGATCATGATCTACCGGTAGATCGCTGGACATCTGCGGTAGATCACTGGTAGATCATTGGCTCCCCCCAAAGAAGCTGAACAATTGTGGCTCCCCTTTAAAAAAGCTCAAAATTTTACCTCCTCCCTGAAAAAACTCAACAACTTTTACCCGAACCCCCCCAAAATTGGCCTTCCTCCTTCCTAAAAAAAGCTCAACAAATTTGACCTGAACCCCCCAAAAGGGGGTAGATCACTGCCAGTTTTTAACTCTGTGAGTAGATCGCAGTCTCTTGGGAGTTGGCCACCCCTGGACTAGAAGATTCTTCCATGGCTTCAAATCGTTTTGGAGGGAATAAGGTCTACTTCCAATGTAATATATTCTTCCTCAGGTATTCTT
This sequence comes from Zootoca vivipara, assembly GCF_965207765.1. Classification (NCBI taxonomy): domain Eukaryota; kingdom Metazoa; phylum Chordata; class Lepidosauria; order Squamata; family Lacertidae; genus Zootoca; species Zootoca vivipara. The sequence goes on from NC_142586.1 coordinate 50,015,058, forward strand.
CTGACAAAAAAAAAATGGCCCTCAGTTTTCTGTTCATGATTCTAGTTGTCTCACTATACCTAGCTAAGTATACCTGCATAGAATTTCAGACTGGTTTTTGTGAAAAAGAATGTTGAATGCCAATTGATTATTCCTCAATAATACTTATACCCCACCTAATATACAAAACCTTAATCTGTTTTGAGAAAACAAAATAAGATCACTTTTTTAAAAATCTACAGTATATGCAAAACAAAGAAATACATCAATAAAAAGTTCAATAAACATTCAGCAAAGCATAAAAAAAATAAAACAGAGCAGTTTGATGAATCTTTAGAAGACACATTTTATAAGTAAATCTAGAGTGGGCCACAAAGAAGCAAAAGAATAGCCAATAATTTATTGGTGACTTTTTGAAGAAAAGAGAGCAAATGTGGCATTCCCGTGACTGCAACTAACCTTGTAAACAGGAATGAGATTTTCATACACTACCTCAGGGAACATATAAATCCATTCCTTTAGAGAACATTAACACGTAAATCACAGTCACACTCATATGGAGGTTACTATTTAACCAGAACTCTGTGTGCATCATCATGAACAAGACAGAACGCAGTTTTGGCAAGCAGAGATGCAGCACATGTTGCTTTGAGTCCACAGTGGCTTCCAGGGTGCAGCACAATTCTTTCAATTTTTCTGTGGTGGCCGAGACTGTATTACTAACAGGAGGGCTCATGAAAGGGAGAGGAAACGAAAAGAACAGAAAGAGCTTAACATGACCCAGGCTGGAATGTCAACAGGATGGCCAAACGGTGGGTCTTGTTAGTCAGTGCACAATGTGTTCTATTGATAATGATACACAAATTATCATTTTGGAATGGTATCAAGTTAGTACTAATAGAGTGAAATTGATACCTGTCCTGGAATCATAGAATCACAGAATTGAAGGCGTGGAAGGGACCCTGAGGGTCTCTTGTGGACATCCAAGGAAGCGGAAGATTCGGGAGCCAAAAGAAAGTACTTCTTCACACAGCAGATAAACTTTTGAATTTGCTCCCACAGGCTGTGATGGCCTCCAACCTGGATGGCCATAAAATACATATTCACTAGCCATGATTGTTATGCTTTTCCTCCACAGATGGTGGCAGCTGGCTTCTTAATACCATCGGTGGAAATTGTAGGAAGCCTCACTCACAGGTCCTGCTTGGAGGCTTTCTATAAGCATCTGGTTGACTACCATGAGAACAAGTTGCTAGACTAGATGGGCCATTGGTCTGATCCGGCATGATCTTATTTTGAACCCTTAGAACTGATCCTCAACATCATCATCATCATCATCATCATCAATATGAGATATTTTCCTCTGATGTTTGAAATGTGAGTCCACATTTTTATAAAGCCTTCAGTGAACAGCCAGGAAAGTGGCTCTTCCCAAGAGATATATAGAAGAAAACAAGGGAACAAAATTGATTGCAACTCACTAACACCTAACACAATGCTGTTTATTTTTATACATTGTTTTTTCGTACAAAAGTCTCACAAAATGGTTCAAGTTAATCTATGCCCATGCCTGTAGACTATAAGCAAACTATTTCATATGCAGGAAGCATCTGTCGATGCTGGAGGGCAGGGGGGTGAAGTGAGAAACAATGGTGCAGTTTAAGGGGGAATGATTGACTGGAGGGAAATCAGGAAGTTCAGGCTCGAGGTGAGATCCACAAGTCCCACTTTAAACATTAATTGCAGGGAATCAGAAGTGTAAGGTACTAGTGCTAATGCAAACTCTACAATTCAAGTAATGTATGAAAAGGCTTTGATTATTTTTTAAGAAAAATGAAGAAGCAATGTCTTATTCAGTAGTGGTTGCCATCGGATGGAATTAAGCTTGGTTAGAAAAGCAGGCTGAAGAGGGTATTTCAGCACTGATGAGAGCAGAGAATTAGCATCAGTCTTGGATCATTTCGGCAGACAACCCACTGGTGGTGCAAGGGCCAAACTGTGCATGATGCTTATCTGCACATGCTTTGAGAACAAACTTTTTCTTTCACACAATGTCAGGTCAGGGTGCAGGAGTGGGGGGTGAGATCTATGTGAAGACCCTGGAATGGGGTGGAAGGGATTCATTCCTTCCCGCAATGCAAATTGCATGTGGAGGGACTGTTGCAGATTGGTACTATAGTCGGGGACAAGGGTTAAAGCCCCACACAATCCCCCCCACACACACCAGTTTCCCAGTCTGGATCCCGGTCCCCATGCTGCCAATTTGTGATAAACGTTACGTGCAATTTGGCCGTTAGCAATAGAAGTAGCAGCAGCAGTACAATATTTGCAGAGCTAAAATATTATGTGATTTGACTGCTACTTTGAGAGCCAACAGGCATTCGCATTAATAAGCAACTACAGTATGTGCATTCTACAGCTAAGAATTTAGCTATCATTCCTTTCTGCCTGGATTAAAAGTTACCAGTATGTGAAACCTGACAGGCTGCAGAGGCTTTAATTTAAAATAGTTCAGTAAAGGACCATATTATTCCACAAATCTGAATTTTTGCTATACAAAAGCATCATTAAGGGTTTTCACCAGTGAGGCCTAATGAAGTGTGGTATCACAACAACAGCCTTACTAAAATTTAGGATGAGACATAATCTCATGCTTTATGTTCATTAAAACCTCCTATCTCTTCTCAAAACTATTTTAAGAGAAGAAGCAGAAAAAGCCAGTGAACGCAGAGCATGTAGGAGTCCAAGGGGGGGGGGGCATGGCTTACTGACATGGCCCATTTCCTTGGAGATAGCTGTGAAGAGTTATTTTATTTTGGCAAGTCAGAAGGGCGAGGGCTCTCTGTCAATATGGGACAGGCAATGAGGCAATTTACCGCCTTGTGAAGCCTGTGTAGAATAATGCACTGAAGTCAGAGTCAGTTTTTTTATGGAATGTATGACTGCAACAAGAGGCCAGACTATATACGACCCATTAATTTCCCCGCCATCAGTGATATGATGCAATTAGGAATACACCCACAGCACCTGTGTGCGTTGTAGCACAGCAGGGCACCTCTGTCAATGACCTTTTCATAGCTCTACACTGTATTTACACAGTCACTAACCAGATTAGGGTTGCTGTGCAGCTGTTTTCGTTCTATTGTTCATGGGTGGCTTTTAAATACTAGCCTTGCCAGGATCCTTGAAACAACAACAGGATGAATCTCCTTCAGGGATACTTCCAGCCACATTCTTTCAGTGAAAGGAAGCGGTGTTTTCTGTCTTGCAGTCCTTGAATTCTCAGGCTTTTTATGTCCCTGACTTACTGTAAAATGAAACAGATCAATCATTAATATAATATAATATAATATAATATAATATAATATAATGAAATGTCTTTGCTGTATCTTACGGTGGGTGCATTAAAGGGGGGGGAGACTAATATAATAATATAATATAATATAATATAATATAATATAATATAATATAATAGCCTGCCCCCCCTTTAATGCACCCACCTTAAGATACAGCAAATACATTTCAGATCACCAAGGAAATTGGCAAATCTAGAAACAAGCAAAGCCTCTTGTACTTAAAGCTGAAAGTTTGGGCCACTGTAATGCCTGCACTCTCTTGGGAACAAAAAGTTGCTGTGCCCCGAATGGAAAATGAAAGTTTTGCCCATCCAGTTTCCCAACAAAGAGGGGACATAGTGAGCTAAGCTGTACAGATGCCATCAGTCATGAACCCGTCTGAGAATGACTGCTGCTGACGCAACATCTGAGGTTGGATCTCACAAAGTATGCAATCTGGGCCCTACATGGCCCTGTCCAGGGTACCCTGGCCATGCCTCTGCTGAAGTCAGTGATCACAACAGAACACACAGAGAGACCTTCATCCTCCATCTAGGCAAGCAAGAGGCATGACCACATACAAGGACACATTCCAGCCAGGCAAAGGTACTCAAGGAGAGTGCAGAGCAGGGCCAGTGAGGAATGCCACCTGGAGAGAATCCTGGGGGTTGGACAAAGAGAACTGAAAAGCTACATTTGGACCCTAGAACTGAGGGTCTGCACCTCTGCTGTATATGTTTCCCACTATGTTCAATGGTGCCGACATCAAGGTAAGTGCCATGGGATTTCAGCCTTGATAAATCAATAGGTTTGATTAATTGGTTAATCCTGCCTATCAAAATGCCGCCCTCATATTTCCTGGCTGTTGTGGCTAATTTACCTCTATTCTTCCTTGCCTCCATAGTTTTTCTTACAGTATCAGACTTTTCTGAAATAGGAAATAAAACTGCACAGAAGACATATACTGTATATTATTTCAAGATGTCAGTTCTGCTCCTTGCGGATGACCCAGCATTCCAGGCCACACAATAGCTGGCATTGTTATGACTTCAGCATATTGTTGGGGTGTTAATGCATTGTTGTACGTTTGGCCATCTTGATTACTAGGAACAAGGCCAGATGGGGAAACATGGCAGAGCAATCCCCGACAGCCAAAAGTTTTACATCAAATAATTTACTAAGAAGCCATGTCCCTTTTACAAATTATTCTGAATGATATAACAAACCTGTAATATTAGGTTTTAATTTTTGGTGAAAAGAAAGAAAGAAATGATTTTTACCTCTGAAATGATTAGAGGCCCTCTCTAATGACCGTGCTTAAAAACACGCAACACAAGACTTTTTTTTTTAAGATTCCCCTGCAATAGGATCTCTGAGCCAGAAAATCTTGGGCTTGATTCCCATGCTGAGTGTACACATTTCCTCTTTGGCAACAGGCAGTGGATCTTAACCTGTCTTGATTGCTTTAATGTCCTGAGGGAGCGCTTCTTATTTAATTAAGAATTAATTTCCTCTATTTAGCCATTTTGGGGCCGGTTCATATGCAATCAAATAGCATAAGATCCACAGTCTGATAAATCATAGCTCTCAGGTAAGGCCCCAAGAGTTCAGATGTTTATCAATACATTACAAACCTGTAAAATATGACTGGAAACCAGGCCAAAATCAGACTTGCTGATGAAATTTCCAGTGTTTCCTATTTTGGTTAAGAATCTTAAATGTCACTCAGACATGGCAATTGGTCTTTTTCAACTGACACCCTGATTGTAACACTTAATTGAAAACAAAGACTCATGGACGTCTATGAAACATATTGCCAGTCTGCCATATGGAGGACTACATACAGAGAAGTGAAGGGAGATTATCAGGTATTGATGTCTCGGGGAGATCAATTTTTTTCTTCAAATTTTATCTTAGTCAGCAATTATTTGGTGGTAGCAGGATATGTGTACAGAAAGTTGCTGACTTTCCAACTCAATGTGTGCAAATGAAGGGTTTTATCTAAAGTAGATCAACAATGAAGAGCTGCTTGAAGATAATTGGTATATCTGGTATAATAATCAGAAAAGACTTTGAAGCAATGTGCAAGGCAAAAGTAACATGTCAGGCACTGTAGGAGGTCATAAAATGTTTATCTGACAGCTTCAAGGTAACTCCAGCTCAAAACTCAACCTCCATTTCACACACCAGTGCCACACCAGTGTCTCTCCTTTCCTGAGCTTGTGGAGCAGGAGCCATTGTAAGCTGAGGTATAAATGTGTAAATAACCATATATTGTAAAGACACCACAGTCTCCACTGTGCCTCATTTCCAAGGGAAACACAAACCCTGGTTAAGCGCCTGGAACCCCTGGAATCTTGTACTGCTCAGAGACTGGGATAGCGTGCAACAATTTAGAATCATAGAATCATAGTTGGATGAGACCACAAGGGCCATCCATTCCAACCCCCTGCCAAGCAGGAAACACCATCAAAGCATTAAAGACCTCCAAAGAAGGAGACTCCACCACACTCCTTGGCAGCAAATTCCACTGTCGAACAACTCTTACTGTCAGGAAGTTCTTCCTAATGTTTAGGTGGAATCTTCTTTCTTGTAGTTTGAATCCATTGCTCTGTGCCCGCTTCTCTGGAGCAGCAGAAAACAACCTTTCTCCCCCCTCTATATGACATCCTTTTATATATTTGAACATGGCTATCATATCACCCCTTAACCTTCTCTTCTCCAGGCTAAACATACCCAGCTCCCTAAGCCGTTCCTCATAAGGCATCGTTTCCAGGCCTTTGACCATTTTGGTTGCCCTCTTCTGGACACGTTCCAGCCTGTCAGTATCCTTCTTGAACTGTGGTGCCCAGAACTGGACACAGTATTCCAGGTGAGGTCTGACCAGAGCAGAATACAGTGGTACTATTACTTCCCTTGATCTAGATGCTATACTCCTATTGATGCAGCCCAGAATTGCATTGGCTTTTTTAGCTGCTGCATCACACTGTTGACTCATGTCAAGTTTGTTGTCTACCAAGATATGTTGTGCTCCAAACTCCCACGAGCCCCAGCCAGCATGGCAAATGGTCAGAAGTGATGGGAGTCAAAGTCCAACAGCATCCAGAGACCATCCATGTTGGGTATGAATGATTTTAAAAGATGCACAGAAAGAAAGGGCACTCAATAAGAGCAACTGTTAAACCACGCTCAACTGATTTAGTGAGGAGACTAACTCAGAGGAGGTATTCTCAGCTGAAATAAGTGCCTGCTGTACAAAGGGGTGGGGGTTACCTTCCCATTGGCTCCTCTTCTCCATTCCCAGCATTGTGCTGACCTCCACACTGTGTCACATATCCGCCCCACAAGGCACAACACAGCTGCAACAGCAGCAACAGCTTAAAGGTTTGCAAGGCAGGAGGCAAACATCTAATTGAGTTTTCAAAAGCTTTGGAGTGAAGCTCCCACTGTACACATCCAATGGTCCTTGTTATCCAGGTGTTATTCGTATAACCAAAACCATTCCAAGTATTGATTTCGAAAAGACTCATTATGCCAATGAAGGGCGGAGGGAGGAATGATCAACCTTAATTCAATAATATTCCATATTTATGTTGAAAGTCATAATTAGGCCCCTTTTCTCCATCCTTATTTGTTCAGCTGTCACAGGGGTCAAGAGGCATTTGATGCCATCAGGAAAATAACAGAAAGAGGAATCTTGGAGTTACAGATGTAATGCAGCCACTAGCTACTAAAGAAAATAAATGAAGGCTGGAATTTAACATCCTCTTTGTTGGATTGAAGTAATTGTAGAAGGTTCTTGGAAAGGTCATTTCACTTAAAGGGGGAAAAAACCATTTCAGAACCATTTTTTCCCTCCAGAAATTCCAGTTATCTTTGTAAACACCATCAGTCTTCTCCCACAAAGGGTTCATTCCCAGTTTTGCAATCTTATCTCTGCAATCCACCACTCAGGTGAAGTGTGTATACTCTACAGCCACTCGGGAGTAATTGATTCTTGCGCCTTTTCAATCCAGACATCTTAAATGGGAGTAAAACTCAACCATTACAAGAACCCATGTTTTTTGTAGTATGGCTATAAAAATGATGCTGATTGATTTTGCTCCGCCTGTATTTTAAAGATCAGGCTGAAAGTGTGATTTTTGTACACCTAGGCTATGTATTTTCTCCAAAGTAAGTGAATTCTGGTCTGCATAAGCACTGAAACAGTAGGTACTAGAATGGACTGTACAATGACACGTTGTAACTGGAGGATACAAATGTTGAATGTTACTTCTTCAACACTAACCAATGCCTCTCCAAGGGCGTAGCCAGGATCAAAACTAGGGGGGGGCAAGCCATGATCATTCAGGGGCGGGGCCACAAAGTGGGAATGTGGGCGGGGCTACAGGGCCAGCTGGCCTGACGACATCGTGGTGGCGGCAGCGGCGGCAGCGGCCACCTTGTGCTTCTGGGGCTGGCAACGGCGGCGGCTACCCTGCTTGGCTGGAGAGGATGGGAGGGTCGGGCAGGCAAGAGGGGGTGACAGGGTGGGCGAGGGCAAGGCAAGGCACGGCCGCAGTCACGACGGCTCCGAGGCGTTGCTGCATATCAGCATAATATTTCAACCATGTTGTGGGTTCAAGCCCCACCTTAGGAAAAAATTCCTGCATTGCAGGGGGTTGGACTAGAGGACCCTTGTGGTCCCTTCCGACTACAATTCTATGATTCTATTGATATATTGCCATAGCATATGCATCATTCTGCTTTCTTGAATTGTCCTACTCCTAGGCATAGCAGCCAACTCCTAGAGGCCTAGGTGCCTCCCCCCCCCCAATTACTAGTAAATACCGTATGTGAAAGAGTCATCCCCCCCATGTTGATGGGCTTTCTATGTGGGGCTTATCTGCCCCCCCCCCATATTTTATTAAGAATGGAAGAGGGAGGGAAGGAAGGAGGAAATAGAGAGAGGGATAACTCATATTTGTGGGTGCCTCTGGGTGACGCTGTGATGCTGGAACTCTGCAGCAAGAGGACGGGAGGGTCGGGCAGGCGAGAGGGGGTGGCAGGGCGGGTGAGGGCGAGGGAAGGCACGGCCGCAGTCACGACAGCTCCGAGGTGTTGCTGCATATCAGCATAATATTTCAACCATGTTGTGGGTTCAAGCCCCACCTTGGGGGAAAAATCCTGCATTGCAGGGGGTTGGACTAGATGACCCTTGTGGTCCCTTCCGACTACAATTCTATGATTCCATTGATATATTACCATAGCATATGCATCATTCTGTTTTCTTGAATTGTCCTACTCCTAGGCATAGCAGCCAAATCCTAGAGGCCTAGGTGCCTCTCTCCCCCCCCCAATTACTGGTAAATACCGTATTTGAAAGAGTCACCCCCCCCCATTTTGATGGGCTTTCTATGTGGGGCTTATCTGCCCCCCCCCAGTATTTTATTAAGGATGGAAGAGGGAGGGAAGGAAGGAATAATAGAGAGAGGGATACCTCATATTTGTGGGTGCCTCTGGGTGATGCTGTGAAGCTGGAACTCTGCAGCAAGAGGATGGGAGGGTCGGGCAGGGGAAAGGGGGTGGCAGGGCAGGCGAGGGCGAGGCAAGACAGGGCCGCAGTCTCGATGGCTCCGAGGCGTTGCTGCATATCAGCATAATATTTCAACCATTTTGTGGGTTCAAGCCCCACATTGGGGAAAAATTCCTGCATTGCAGGGGGTTGGACTAGATGACCCTTGTGGTCCCTTCCGACTACAATTCCATGATTCTATTGATATATTACCATAGCATATGCATGATTCTGCTTTCTTGAATTGTCCTAGGCATAGCAGCCAACTCCTAGAGGCCTAGGTGCCTCCCCCCCCCAAAAGAAATTACTGGTAAATACTGTATTTTAAAGAGTCCTCCCCCCCCATGTTGATGGGCTTTCTATGTGGGGCTTATCTGCCCCCCCCCCAGTATTTTATTGAGGATGGAAGAGGGAGGAAAGGAAGGAAGAAATAGAGAGAGGGATAACTCACATTTGTGGGTGCCTCTGGGTGACGCTGTGATGCTAGAACTCTGCAGCAAGAGGAAGATACCGGTACACCTGTACAGGAGCCTTGTAAGCAGCTTTCTCTCTGCTTGATTTACAGCAGGCACGTCCAACAGGTAGATTGTGATCTACCAGTAGATCACTGGATGTCTGTGGTAGATCACTGCTAGATCACTGGCACCCCTAAAAAAAGCTCACCCAAATTTTTCCTCCTCCCTAAAAAAAGCTGAACTATGACCTGAAGCCCTAAACAAAAATGGGCCTCCCTCCCTCCTAAAAGAAGCTCAACAAGTTTGACCTAAACCCCCCAAAACAGGGCTTCCCTTCCTTAAAAAAACTCAACAGCTTTGACCTGAACCCCCCAAAAGGGGGTAGATCACTCCCAGTTTTTAACTCTGTGAGTAGATCAGAGTCTCTTGGGAGGTGGCCACCCCTGATTTACAGTATACAGATGCAGGAGGAGGGGCAGACTGGAACACCAATGCTTTTTATAAACATCACTGTGTCTATCAAAGCTACAGCCCCCCCCCTTCTTATTCACTTCCTTTTAGCCTTGCAGGGCCACCTTAGTCAAATTGAATCCTCTGCACCCTCATTAAATCGCCAATAGAACTGTTAATGCGATCCCTGAATGCCCATTAACAACTCCCACTGAATAACAATAGGGTGAATAGGGTGGACCTTGCCTGAAGGGATATTCTGCTCCATTGTCTTAACTGCTTAAGTACTGGTAGCCACTTTGCTTTATTTATTTGATGTGTTTTTGTTACAGCTGTGTTCCCGCCCCCAGCAAGTGGAGAGCTGCTCTTGCTAAAGCAAAGCCCTTTCCACTTCAGTTTTTGGAGGGGCAAAGTATTGGTTATGGTCTGTAAAATACAATAATTTTTTGCTTCTAGGGGGGCAGCTGCCCCCTCCTGCCCCCCCTGTCTACACCCATGCCTCTGTGAGAAAATAAAACCTTATCACATCAGAGACAAAGGTTCATCATAGTCCTCTCTCTACTATTTTAGTTGCTACCTGGAGAGAGTTCTCCATGCATAGCATTCAATTTTGTTTTTAAAATGGTACATTTAATTTTAGTGACTCCAAACACTTCCACCTCAATCTGCTGCATGTGTAAATTCAGCTGAACTGTTGAAAAGGCTGCTCTGATGGAGATCAGCAAAATGCATTGGGAAATGGTAAATAAAGATGGAACCTTATTAGTTTTGCTATTGCATTTTTATTTTCTGGTTTTCTTTTGGAAGGTGGTGCATTCCCTTCTTTTTCTGGTCATCTGTATGCTATCCCAGCACACAATTGCTCATGCTGTGATATTACAGATCCTTAAATTGTCTCTTGAAACATGTCATGAAGGAGTAATTTTGATACAATGCCTAGGCAACAACCTAAATCATTAAACTTGGTCAGATCACAAACTCTAGACCTGTTTGAGTACTTGGCCTACAAACTGGAATTTGTATCCAGAGGCCAGTTTGATGAAGTGAGCTCCATCAGCAATGATCCCATGACACTGAACATTGGATATAATGAAATATAGCTGAATACAAAGTTGAATTGATCAAAACTATCCTGCCTCTGGTGGCGCTGTGGGTTAAACTACTGAGCCTAAGGCTTGCCGATCAGAAGGTCGGTGGTTCAAATCGCCGCGACGGGGTGAGCTCCCATTGCTCAGTCCCTGCTCCAGCCAACCTAGCAGTTCAAAAGCACAAAGTGCAAGTAGATAAATAGGTACCACTGCAGCGGGAAGGTAAACGGTGTTTCCGTGTGCTGCTCTGGTTCGCCTGAAGCAGCTTAGTCATGCTGGCCACATGACCCGGAAGCTGTATGCCAGCTCCCTTTGCCAGTAAAGCGAGATGAGTGCCGCAACCCCAGAGTCGTCCGTGACTGGACCTAACAGTCAGGGGTCCCTTTACCTATCCTGCCTCTAGAACCCATGGTTTGGCTTTGTGGAAAGCAGTGAGTGGGTGGCATTCAACTAAGCTTTACTCAGAGTAGGCTAAGGTTAATTCATTTCAGTATTAACCTTGAGTTAAACTTAGCTTAATACAACCCAGAATGTCTGGTAGCCTAGAAAGCTCAGTTCTGCTGCCTCCGGAAACACCTCTCTTTGTCTGCTTGGGGCCAGGATGTTCAAAATGCAGGGAAAGGAGGATAGTTCACTCACCTTCCTAGCAGTTCTGCTACAAAGAAAGGGTAGAGTGCAAGGACATACACTAAAACCTATATACCCAAAACACAGTGCACACATCAAAACACTTCCATTCCCAAGCTTTTTTTTATGCCTGTATGGTTTGTGGTGAAGTTTCACAGCCGCAAATATAGTTCAGTGTAGATAGTCTGTTCCTCTTTGTAATGTGGGTTTACATTTCACCTTGCAGCCCACCTGGGTCCTCCTGATGACTAACAGCATAAGAACATAAAAGATGACAGTCACATTGAAAAAAAAATCAAATAAAATAGTATGAAACTCTTTTTAAAAGAATACTAATATACATATAAAACTCTCTGAATCCCCATGATAAAACACAGTTTGAAAAATGAAGCTACAATGAGAAGTTATCCAAAGAAAACTTAAGCGAGTGCCAGCCCAAAGCAAATCAAGTTATCAAGAGCACTAAATAAAACCTGACAATCCATCAAGGGACCAGGAAGTAAACCTTCCGCTGACATTATTTCCTCTACTTTTCTGCTTTGAGGGAGACCAAATGAAGTTCCTTCCAGTCCATTAAACTGTGCTTGCTAAGAACATTGTCTTGGTTGGTTTGTTGAATCTATTGATTGCCTTCGTACAACCCACCAGGAAAAAAAACCCTCTCTGACCTAAAATAACTTTGCATTTTAAGATCTTCTTTGCTAGCTGTAGCTCTATCATCAGTGCCATCTTCCTTCTGGCAGCAGTGCTGGACCTTAAAGAAAAAAGGGTGTTGGGGAACACCAAAGACTCATATGAATCTTTGACTGACTGGGGACAGCCAGCAAGAAAAGAAGCCTTAAAGTGGCCATAATTGTCATGCAGTAATTTTGACATAGTGTTTCTAAGGTGGTTTCCCTCCTTCCTTTTGTTTTCACAGCTTTCTTTCAAATTGGAAGACATTCTGACAGGGATATCGTTTATCCTTTGCATGGTTTTGAGCAATTAATAGGATGGCCATATGTCCTACTTTACAGCGCATATAAGTGTAAAATAAACCATATATCTTAAAACACTGCAGTCTCTGACATGCCTGAATGCCCAACAGAAACATGCCTGGAAACCCCTGGAATCTTGCTACCACTCGGCAGAGATTCAGGGTGGTGCAGAGCCACTGTTACAATACTTACACCAACTGCCTTCCTTCCAGGCAGCCTGCTCATGCATGGCAGGGCTCTCTGGCTCAGGCCTAGATCAGGAAGGGGGGGGTGACATGGTGCCATCTAAATATTTTGGACTACAAATCCCACCAGTTCCTGTCAGCATGGACAATGGTCAGGGGTGATGGGAGCTGTAGTCCAGCAACATCCAGCTGTAGGCATCACACTAGCTACTCCTGTACATAACTGACCACATAAAAACATATAACCAACTTAAAATTTCTCGCAGAATGTACCTTTTCTTCTTCTTAGAAACACCCTGCAAATGAGATTGCTCATGGTGTGGAATGCTTTAACTTAACTCTTTCGTTAACTGGCCTTAAATCTATAAGGCTTTCCCACGCTTCTGAATACTACGTGAGAAAGAGCTTTCCCTTTTTGTTTTGTTTTAGTAGGAAAATGTCCTTTGCGTACCTTTCCAACAGTGTCCATGTGGCTTATTCTTCTTGCATGGCAAGAAGCTTTTGGTTTTTTACATTTAACAATAGCCCAAGGAGCAGCAGCACAAATTGCTTCTTAAACTCTCCTGAGTTTTATTTTTATTTTTTAAGTTTGCCATGTGGCATGGGGAGCTGCCATTCGACAACACAAGGGAAAACCACTATTGGAAGCATAGAATTACTTTCACAGTTTTTTGGTTCTGGACAATGGAGGTCACTGTTCCCCAGAATATTTTGGTAGACAGCTATCAAAATATCACTGCATATGACCATCCACATTCAGTGCCGGCAGGCCCTGATCCAGAGCTGGGGGTCCTGCCAGGGTGCACATACCCCAGCAAATGTCCCAGGATACCAGAGGATTATGCTAGACTTGGGTTCCAGCTTCCCTGCAATGAATGAGAGCTATGTAAGAGCACTGCACAGATATTAATCTAACCGATTTGCAAGATTTTCTATGCTGCCAACATTAAGAAAAAAAAGACAATGTTGGTAAATAGCAACCATGAAATTACATTCATAAAACAAGTACAAATAAGTACATCAATGAACCAGTGAAGACATCACCAAAGCTGGATCATCCCTCAAGGAAAGCCTTGTCAGTCAGCGAAGACTTTAAAAGGAAATGAAAGAGATTTTCAATCCTGTACAAAGCTGATCTGTAGTTGTGAAGCCTCCCAAAAGTTGCCTGGGCTTATGCAATGGCAAAGGGAGAGAGGGAGAAGTTTGTATTGAAGCTTCTGGAAGAGGCAGGGGAGTTGTGATTAAAACTCACAGGGGGCACAGCTGAAGGCTAGGAAGAGGCTTTTAGGAGATGGGTATTTTCCGTCTGTTCCCCCCCCCCACCACCACTCCCTGCACTACAATGCAATAGATCAGGGGTGCCCAACTTCCAAGAGACTGAGATGATCTACTCCCACTATAAATAAACTGGCAGTGATCTACCCACTGGAACGACCGGAGATGTTGAGCTTTTTTGGGGGGGGGGAGGCTTCACCAAAGTTGTTGAGCAGGGACAGCCCGCGATCAACCGATAGATCACGATTGACTGGCAAATCTAAAAAAAATGCAGTATAAGGATGGAAAATTGGGAAACACTGGCCTGCGAGTGCTCCAAATGCAGAACAGCCTTTGCCAAAGGTGCCCTGGACTTTGAAAAAACACGAACTCAGGATGAAAGGGAGAAATGAGCAGAAAAGGAGGCAACAGATAAGGAAGGGTTAGGACAGAGTCTGCCAGCAGAATCCTGCCAACTGCTGCACAGCAAGCCAGAAAGATTAAGCCAAAGCAATAAAGGTGACTGGACTTCACATATTAATTTGAATTACCCTGTTTCTCATATTTTAAGACATACCCATAAAATAAGCCATAGCAGGATTTTTAAGCATTCAAGGAATATAAGCCATACCCCGAAAATAAGACATAGTGATAGGCGCAGCAGCAATGCCGGCTGCGGCAGGAGGAGGAGGAAAAAAATAAGACATCCCTTGAAAATAAGCCATAGTGTGTTTTTTTGAGGAAAAAATAAATATAGGACATGTCTTATAATATGAGAAACACGGTACCAACTACGTAACCAATTTGGCTACAAACTTCTAACACTCATTGTTGTCATTTGCATATCTTTGCATAAGAAATATTAATAACTTTTTTTAACAATTATTTTTATTAAGGATTTTTTGGGTTACAAAGGTAGTGCAGTGTCTCATGCATCATTTTTACACATCAATGTAAAGTGTGTTGTTGTTGTTGTTGTTGCTGTTGATGTTGTTGTTATAACAAATGGATTATGGAGCAGTTCAATTAATAATAAAATCCCAATTGTACAATGGATGTCTAGTTGTTTCGCTCTGTAAATTCACACAAGCAAATTGATATATGTTTAAGTGGCCAAGGATCATTATAATTCTCCAGTTTCTGAATTTGACACTCCCAAAAGCCAGCTAACATGGAATATACCCAGTTTTGCACATTGGACTATTTTCATGTTTACCAACATAGATTCTATACATTGCTTAGGGGAAACACAATGTATAGCGGTGTTTGGTCTCATTTCATGTCAGAATTGTCAACAATCTTGAAAATATGGGTAGTAAAGCTAATAAATAATTAGAATGAATTTGCTACTATGAAAGCACAAAATATGTTGTTTATATGCTTGTGAAGAACTAGAAATGTGTTTTTGTTGACAGAATGAATTATATCAATATTAGAACTTAAAAAGCTTCTGCTGTACCACATGCTTGTTTGTGCTTGATAGAAAGAGAAAAATAATCTGCTAGTTATCACACTGTTAAATACATGAGCTTAGTTAGCAGCTCATGATGTACATTGCAACATTCAGTAAGACAGTAGGATTGTGTTGGTATATTTTATATATAAATATGTGCAGCTTGAGGATACTGTATGGGCAAGATTTCTGGAGATGTGAGGCCCACCACATGCATTCTCAATCCTTGCTCTTTCTGGCTTATTTTGTCAGTTAGATCCCAAATGAGGTGTTTGGTCACTGATGTAATAAGGAAAGGTAAAGTCTTGGCAACTTTGAAACAGGTCACAGCAAAACCTCTTCTTTAATAAACCCTGGTGTCAAACTTCATTTGTGTGCTGGAACCTACAATGTCTAGCATTTAAAACAGGGGATATAGAAGCACAGCAGGTATATCGAACACAGCCAGTCTTGGCCCATTAGAGACACTGGATATCATATTATTTGCCTTTGGAAGATTAACATAAATGGATGGAGTGCAGTAGAGCCACTTCAGACAGATTGTTTGACAAAGCCACCGGAAAAGAAAGCAAACATTTTGAATTCACACAATCTAACTTTAAAATATGGCTTTTAAGGAGATAGCAGTCTATAAATTTTCGCTTGTGCTTAAATCACGATACTTTTTTACCCTGTGCAGAAGGGAAGAGATACCACAGAAACACAGCAATTCACATTACCAAAAAATATCCAATTGGTACCAATGAGAGGTTCCCCACCCCCTTATTAATTGCTATGTGTGAAAGCAGGTGGTTTTACTTGAGATCACATCTGGTGTGGGAAGAGTTAAACCTCATCTCCTCACACATCATGGTGCCAATGATAATTGCTCCCCTGCCCCAAATGCACCTAGTGTTTAAATAATAATAATAATAATAATAATAATAATAATAATAATAATAATCACAACCTTGGTTGCCATATGTCCTCTTTTTCCAGGACATGTCCTCTTTTTTATGGGTATGTAAAATGAGAGTCATCTTAGCAATCCATAGTTTAAAGTAGAAGTCGGCAAATTGTCCTCTTTTTTGCTCTTCAAAATATGGCAGTTAGACCTTCAATGGTCTCATGGGAGGCCCTCTTTAGATGGCAACAGGAATTATTGTAATTACTTCAAAATATGGTAGGCCATATTTTGGTGCCTGTAAGGCACCACTGCACATAAGATGAAATTAAGGAAGGCTATAGGCCTATCCTGGCATTCAAACCTCTTGCATTGCAAATTCTGTGAGGAGAAAAGTGGGGCCATGTTGATTGCCCCCCACCCGCATCTATGTGCCACAGCTGAGTGGGAGATCTGAAGCAGGTGCCTGCTCCACTTGTGTGCAGAACTCTAAACCAGGCAGCGAGCTTCAGACCTTTCCTCACCAGGCGTGTGGGTGGCGCAGCATGGGGGGCGGGGAGCAGAACCATCAAGGATATGTCTGTGGGGGTGAGGGCAGTAAGCACAGCCCCTCTGCTCCCTTCATAGGGATCGTAACTTATTGCTATAAAATTGTTCTTGTTGTTTAGTTGTTTAGTCGTGTCCGACTCTTCGTGACCCCATGGACCATAGCATACCAGGCACTCCTGTCTTGCACTGCCTCCCGCAGTTTGGTCAAACTCATGTTCGTAGCTTCAAGAACACTGTCCAACCATCTCATCCTCTGTCGTCACCTTCTCCTTGTGCCCTCAATCTTTCCCAACATCAGGGTCTTTTCCAAGGATTCTTCTCTTCTCATGAGGTGGCCAAAGTATTGGAGCCTCAGCTTCACGGTCTGTCCTTCCAGTGAGCACTCAGGGCTGATTTCCTTCAGAATGGATAGGTTTGATCTTCTTGCAGTCCATGGGACTCTCAAGAGTCTCCTCCAGCACCATAGTTCAAAAGCCTCAATTCTTCGGTGATCAGCCTTCTTTATGGTCCAGCTCTCACTTCCATACATCACTACTGGGAAAACCATAGCTTTAACTATACGGACCTTTGTAGGCAAGGTGATGTCTCTGCTTTTTAAGATATACTAGCACATAATTGTGCTAAAAAAAGCTATGTAGGCAGCTGTCTTCATTCTATTGTTTTCAACACCTCCTGAAACAAACAAACCCATACTTGAATGCAAGTTTGTTCATTTTTTCTAAACAGTTGATTTCATCTATATTTTGAAAATTTGATTGCCTGCCCTTTTATCGTCATTTTAAATGACTATTTTGCACTATTATGTAAACTGCTTAGATGTTGTTTTGTTAAATGGTATATAAATCTTGCTGAATAAATCTGTATTACACATTGTAGTGGTGGTGGTGGTGATCTTACCAGCAATTTAAAAATACAATATTAAATCAGTTTAAAACAAAGAATAGTATTCTTTACATAACTCACCTTGATTTATGTCACCACCACCCAGTCTGGAAAGGCTTCCCTCCATAGTTTTCTGTACCGTGTTTGAATGCCTGATCCTAAGAAATGAGGGGTAAATTTGGGATCAAAGCTGAATTGGTTTTGTGACATTAGTTCAGTTTCACTGGTAAATAGGCATCGTTATGGAGATTTTGCCCTGCAGACTTTCAGCAAGTAATTTCTTTTTCTTTTCTTTTTCTTTTATGGCAGCTGGCAAATAATATGCCAAAAAAGACCAGTGTTCCCAAGACTTCAGAAAGGGAATTTCCATCCAGTGGTAACAAAAATGATGTAAACTGCAGTTCTTAAGAAATATATTAAGACTAATGCTTTCAAAAATGGGGACACGTCATTTTTAATAATTTTTGGCATTATTGCAGTTCAGCTTTCTATCTTGACTTATGGGGAAGTTCTCAGGGTGAAAAGCCTCATAGTGTGCAATTCCAATGGAATCCTGTTTAATGAAAGCTTCAGTGTTCATTCAAACAGAGGAACACTGATACAGTCATCATGACACCATTTTTAGCAGAGCCCCTCATTTACTAAAAGAGGTTATTTTTAAGAAAATGTACCAAATGTACCAAAATGCTTATGGGAAAAGAGAGCAGTTTGTTGTTTGCAACTGACTTAGACATACAATGTTTAAAAAAATTAAAATGGTGTCTAAAAGCAATAAAATCCCGTAGCAATAAAAGAAAAGAAAACAGTTAAAATAAATAAATCAATATGCAGTCAAGAGTCTATCCCAGGCATAGGCAAACTCGGCCCTCCAGATGTTTTGGGACTACAACTCCCATCATCCCTAGCTAACAGGACCTGTGGTCAGAGATGATGGGAATTGTAGTCCCAAAACATTTGGAGGGCCGAGTTTGCCTAAGCCTGGTCTATCCCAACATCTTGCTGGGAAAAGGTTACCTTGGCCAGGCACCTGAAGGTCATCAAGAAATGAACAAAGACATCCCTTGGGAGGACGTTCCATTGCTATGGTACCATCACAGAGGAAGAAGCCCTTTCCTGCTTCACTTAACATTGTGACTTCAAATGCAGAGTGGGCACCATTTACTTCAGCGAGGAAAGAACTAAGCATGAGCATATCTCTGCCACCGAAATCAATTTGATGGAAAATGACTTCACTTGGGATAGATGGATCATGCATGCCTATACTTTGTATTGCCTTGAAACTGGTTATATACCAAACAAGAGAATGAGGAATTTTTACAGTATGGCCTGTAGTGGTTCTGTTCTTTAGAAGTTAGGAATTTCCCCTTCTCCCCCTCTTGTTTTCTAGGAATCATAAGACTTTGAATGTGGTTTTTAGGAGGAGGAAGCAATCCTAGCAAGACAGCTGCCTGTTTCATGACTCTAATGCATGGCACTAGATCATGTGCCGTTTGAACCTATTTCTACAGTGCCCTGCATTAAAATTTTAATATCTTGTGCCAAAAATTAAAAATGCTTGAAAATGAAGAGTATTTAGGTCAATTAGAAACAACTTTTCCCCAAAACCAAACAAACCACAAACAAAGAAACAGTGTACACTGTACTCCAAGTGCATTGATGTGAATTCATTTCCCCCGGCCAACCACATATTAGTCCCTGCTGAATAAGCAGTAGACTTTTATCATTGCCTTCTGTGGATGGAACTAAGCATTACACTAAAATGCATAGAACAAAATCTGCATGGCAACTTTTGTTCAAGAAAGGGAGGCTGGGGAAGCTACCTCACTTTGAGGGGCTTTTGATTGAAATGTGGCCTGGAAGTGACCTAAGTAAAGAAATAAGATTTGGAACTGGGAATGTGTGTATATGTTTCTCCATCTGCTACTTCCTTCTGCCTTCCCCACCCTGTGCTATATCAACAAACAGGTCATATCTAGAAGTTTGTGAGCTGAAACATCTCTCTTGAATTCTATGGGAGGAAGCATCGGGGGGGGGGGAGGGCAAGTTGTAGAAGACTTGATGGGTGGGGAAGGGTTAAGTACCCCCCCACACACACCTGCACTCTTATTTTCTCCAAAATTAAGGAGGAGGGAGAAAACAGCCTTTTCCTAACAAAAGCGGTGATTCAAGTTTTGATACCTACCTTTGCAAAAAATGTTTAGTTCTGACTCAGGCCCAAAAAACTGTTACTGCCTTTTGCCTAGAATGAGCAACTGTTTACACGCTAGAGCATGCTGAAGAGAAGGAAGCAGAGTCTGTCCATGAGACCAAGAGCCTTAAAGCCAAATCATATATTTCTAATTATACCCTCCGAGATGAATTTAATAATGAGGAAGGCTGAAGGTCATTTTGGCTACAAACTACTCAGAGTTAGACGTACTTAAGCTCATTGAACTCAGAGTAGGGCATGCTTAACTATGTGAAGGATGGTGGTCATGACATTGTTTTCCCAGCTTTGGATGATTTCCACAAATCACAAATTGCCTGCCTCCAGAGATGCATCTTGTGTAGCATGTACAGATATGATGATGATGACGAAGCAGCAGAAGAAGCAGTTGCTGAGACTGAAGGTCACCGCCTCCCCACAGCTGCCTAAGTCCTTCCTCTCCAGGGTTTCCCTTCAAAAATCCACCAATCCCTTCTCTTCCCTTTTCAAGCCTCTTATGGATCTGGGAGACAAGCAGGACGAGAGCTTTTCACAAAAGGAGGGGGAGCCACCCTCACCAGCTTCTTGACTCCCTCATTCCCATTCTCCTGCTTCAGCTTCTGCCTCTGTTTCTGGACTTCTCTCTGCCACAAACTCTCCCAGCTCACTAAGCTCTGTTACCTTTTCGGCTTCAAACACCTCCGCCTCCCAGACTGCTCCCTCTTCTCCCTCTTCATTGTCCCACATTGTCCCCACAATGTGGGGTCTGAGACTTCTTCCCTTAGGGTTCCCCGCCTGGTTCCTCCCACCATTCCATGGCACAGTCGTATCCTTTTCCCTTTTCCACATCAAACATACAATTCCTTCCCTTTAAAACTTCATTTCTGTAGTTCTGGTATCCTTCAGCATTAACTGTCCTCAAACCCACTGCTCTCAAAAATCCTCCCCTGCTGTTCTCTAGTCACAATCCAACTCCAGATTGTAAGCACTTTGGGGCAGGGACCTTACAAATTGTAAGCGCTTTGGAACCAGGGTTCTTTGAGACAGAAACATTTCCATAATGGACACCTAGTGGATTGATGGTACTCTTTAAATAAACAGTGCTATCGTATGCTATAATGATTGCTCCAACAGGCATCCTGGTGTAATCTGTCCCTATGGTGCAGGACACATTTAAATGGATGGTACAGAAGAGCAAAGCTGGGCAGATTTGAAGGCTAAAGCTGGGAACTGCATTAATTACATACTGTCTCTGCTTGAGTTAAATCAGTGCCTTTGCTAGCCTATCATCAGGCACTTTTTACATCTAGAAGGCGAGACTTGCCGTTATTCCTGCAGATGCTCTGAATGTGCACTGATCCTCTTCTGCTAAAGCTTTTGTTTTCAGGAACCCCCCCCCCTTTTCTTTTTCAATGGTTGCCATAGAATCTCTCAATTATCATATGAAAGGCACGCGCATGCACACACACACACACACACACACACACACGCAATCGCACAAAAGCCTGTTGCCAAAGCCTTGGACAATTTTATTGTATTATTTTCATGTAGAAAGAGGATGGGCCCCTGAAGGAAAATAATTGGTGAGGTTGATGCTAATTCTCCACCTAACTTAGAAGATCGTGATGATGTTGATTACTATTATTTATTCTTTTTAAATGTGTGAATTCAATTCTTACTTGATTCCTCCTGATCAGCTGTGTCATAGCTATTATGGGAACTTAATTCACTGAAATACATTTTAATTGCTCTGTGAGTCATGGGACAGACATGCATTTTTCTCACGTTAATGCATTATGCACACAGCTCCAGTTAGAGCTTGCCTGATTTTCACTGAATGTTTCAATTATCAGTTCCCATACCCTCTTGGAGATTGGGGGGGGGGCACACAGCCAGGAAATGATTAATAAAAGTCCTCTTTGGTATTATTGTTTCAGGACAACTGGCTGCTATTATTTAGGAGTAGTGGCTGTACATTTTTTGGGGGGGGGGAGGAGAATATTCAGTGAGTCCAAAAAGCAATTGAACTTTATTTTTCCTATATATGTAAGAGGAGTTGCTGTGTCCAATAAGTTTATTTATTTTTTAATGGATTGGCTCTTGCTGTTGATTTTGAAATAACACACTGTCATCAACATCATCATTGCTGGTCAAGGTCCAACTTAAGCACTTTTAACTTGAATCTACCCATCCATTTTAAAGGCTACCTTTTTTTGTAACATATGCAACAGGGTAATGCTGTAAGAAAATCAAACAGCAACTGGAACTTTTCCATCAAAGTTCACATGAAACATTTTCAAACAGCTCTGAAACCTGAAAACAAAAAGTCAAGCAGAAACCTCACTAGCTGCATGGGCCCAAGGAAAGGTCCAGAAAGGCGAGTTTTAAGATTCACTTAAAAGCCTGTATCATAGAGGCCATTTGTCATTGGGGGTGCTTCTTAACTGGGAGGCCACCTTGTTATTTTAATAATATCCTTTTATATTGCCACTGCTGAGACTTGCAATAGAAGAAGATTCCAACAACGCAAAGGTTTACAGAGGAGCCTGGGGACTTTGGACTTGTAGACATGTCCTTGCCCTCATCCTCAGCTTAATTCCAGACATGCTCAGGCCAACGCCTGAATAGGGCTATACTTGTCGCTTGTTTGTTGTGCAGAAAGCACTTCATCACATTGTGGGTCTTTCCAGCTAACCCCACCCCCAGCCCTTGTCCTTGGAAGCCTTATAAGAAGCAGCTGCAGGAGAGAAACTGTGAGCAACATGGGACAGCTATTTCTAGGACTAAGAGTGGCTGTGGCCACTGTGTATGTTCGTATGTATGTATGTATGTATGTATGTATGTATGAATAAATAAATAAATAAATGATACAGCGAAGCTCCCTTGTTATTTTTGCTACATGATGCTGCATGTTGTTTAAGTAATATTGTTATATTTATAGTATAATAATAATATCTTTATTACGGTCATAGACCAGCAAAGAAGAAAAAGAAAACCAATAATACATAAAATAGATCTTGAATATCATCTTTGAATCATACTGTTTCATAATCCTATTTTAGATTAAAATTGGGTTAAAATTTAATGAGGGATAGTTCCCTTTAACTATTATCCGCTGCGAATTAATAGGCGGCTTTATCATTGTTATTGCTTGATGTCACGGCATGTCTTAGTCTTGACGCGTAGTAACAGAATTTAGCTACATTCTTAGTGCACTCTGGATTAAAATCCGCTAGTAGGTATCTAGTGAGCGTTTCTGTTGAGCGGCCTGGTAAATTTTTTAACAAGGGATCAATTATCTCCTTCCTCATGTCTCGATACAATGTGCAATGGAGGAGGACATGACTTATAGATTCAATCTCCTTGTTATCACAAGGACATAGATATTTATAGTATTGAAATGTGGTGTTTTGTAAAGGTAAAGGTAAAGGGACCCCTGACCATTAGGTCCAGTCGTGACCGACTCTGGGGTTGCGCGCTCATCTTGCATTATTGGCCGAGGGAGCCGGCGTATAGCTTCCAGGTCATGGCCGTTCGTTTTGTATGTTGTATGTTGTTATATTTTTGTTTTGCTACATTATTGTTGTTTTGTCGTGCTTGCTTTGAATGCATCCCTAATTCTTTGTCATAAGCTGCTTACAGCATCCTTTTTTTGTGCAAAAGCCGCTTACAAATTAAATGAATGAATGAATGAACGCTAGAGGTATCTCATTTTCTCAACAACTCATTCTTCAGGTATTCCAGCTCCCATGTGCAGCACCAAGAGAGTGGCGGCACCACGTCTGATATTTAATGTATTAATAAATTCCTTCCTCCAACATCCACATATCCAGCCCTGCTCCCATTTTGCTCTATATGGGAGTTAGAAGTCTTTAGTAGAATACTCATTGAGATTCAGAGTGACACGTCTACCAGTCTATTGATTGGATCTAATGGACTCTCACTCATCATAGCGCCAAATCTGAAGCCAGTGAATTATCCTGAATATTTCCCCTCTCCCGCAAATGGTGACAGCAGCCATCATGTACGCTTGAAGCATTCATTGTCTATCTAGCTTAACCCTGTATGAACCATCTCAGCACGTGCAAATGTAAACATCACTAGAGAACTTCTTTATGAAGACATGTACAAGAGTGAGTGATACATGGCAAATGCCCAGGGAATGAACATTTCTTTTGTTGCCCTGATTGTGTGCACCCATAAGCATCTGACTAGGTGTTGTGGATGCAGAATGCTGGACTAGATGCAGCAAGGCAAAAATGTATGCGTTTATGAACCAAATGAAGACTGGAGAGGCTGAAAGGTCTTTACTGTTGGAATGGCAAGCAGCCCTTAAAGCAGCTACGTCTGGTGGCATTTATGACCTAGGCTACAAAAGCAGGAAAGGAGTTGCATTCTTTGATAAATGAGTGGACTGTCAAAAATAAACAAAGTTAACCATTCATAGGCCCCATCGGTTTGAACAGCGAACTTACGCAGGCTGAAAATGTTCAACTTTGGTTGGATTGTGTTTCTGTGGTCACTATATTCCATTTTTACTGTGGTGTTAGAAATTATCTATATAGGAAAGAAAGCATGCCTTGAATTTTCCATGGAGACAGGGAGACAGATAGGGAGGCAGAGTGACTTCAGATAAGAAATCTTTACCAGACCAAGGCTGTTAAATGGTTTCTGTCATAAACATGGCCATCAAAGAAACGAAACCAGCTGAATTTCTCATTATTCATTCAAAGTGTCTCATCTATGGTCCACCCTTACAGAATTTCCATATATTGTGAAATATCTTGGCTGCTTCTTAAGCATAACATTTATGCTAGCGATGCAGCTGGGGAATCACATCAAGTGATTGCGTTTGAGAGTTAATCCTATGCATCTCTCCTCAGAGCCTTTTTTAAGTTTTAAATTGTTTCCCAATCTTCTTCTTTATGTGAAGGAAACGTTTGTTTTTACTGAGCCTGAAGAGTTCTACTTTTCTTCCCTCTGTGTATCATCCCGCCTTATCTGAACACAAATGACAAACAATGGCATGGAGGAAATATTACACTCTCCCCACCAGTGTGGACCTCAGGCCAGGTGTTCTGGAATGTACTCCATAGCTGCCAAGTTATCCCATTTTTAAAGGGATTTTCCCTTATGCTGAATAGGCTTCCTCGCGAGAAAAGGGAAAACTTGGCAGCTATGATGTACTCATCCGTCTCAAGCAAGCTGAGGTGCTTCTGCTCCCCACTCCTCAGGTGTGCATGCTATTCCTAGCAGAAGCAAAGGTGATGGACAAGGAGGTTCAGAGAACAATGGACTTTAGGATGAATATGAATGCGTCATTGGCATGTCTAGAATGGCTAGGCCAGAGGTGTTTTGGGTTTCAACTCTTATCACCCCTGGATATTAACAATGCTGGCCAGGTCTGATGAGAGTAGGAATCTACAATGTCTGGAGGACACCAGATTGGCTAAAATTGAGGGGGGAAATGCCCACTTGAAACATTCAAGAAGCCAAGCAACTATATCAACATTCAGATCATTTTCTCCATCTGTCAAATGCATTGTGAAGGCAGAGAAGACAAATCTAATCTGAGTCGTTTAAAGATATATCTTCCCTATCTCCCAGGGCCTCTTTCAAGTCTTCTGTAGTGATAATGGAAAATTTTGGAATAGAAGGGGGAATCAGGAACAATCTCCAGTTGAGAATTCCCAGGCTGCGTCTAAATTGCTCCCAAAGTTCCATATTAGCCCATAAGAGATTCATCACCAGCACTCCTCTTTAGCAGCCCTCCCTTTTCCCAAGGAAATGTATCATTGCAAAGGGAGAAACCCCAGCAGAAAGTGTCAACTAAGGAATGAAGAATACTTGTGGGGGCAGCATCCCTAAGGCCCAGATACACCATTGCCTGTTCATCAGTGATTTCTTGCTATGTGGAGGCATGAGAATTGTAGTTTCCAATGTTAACAGGGGTGGGAGAGAGATCCATTCAGTTCACATTTTAATGTAAGTCTACCTAGTTAGCAGTTCCAGAACCAGTATGTGAACTGAAGCACAGCTACCAGCTGAAATTTGCACTTCTCTGAATTTGGTGATACATTTCTCCAACCGAAAAGCATAATAGTGGGGAAATGTGCACAAAAATCCATATATTAAAAAGCAGTACTTTAGGGGACATTGTTTGCAAAAAGGAGTATATTAGGAGAAACTGTCATAAAAAGCTGAATTTTCATGTTTTTTTTGTTTATGTTTCTTTGCAAACTGATGTGGAAGTAGGGTTAATTGAATTTAAGATTGGGGGGAAATCAGAAATGAATTAAACTGAGATTGACATATTGATTCATCCCTACCTCCAACTTTAATAAATTGAGCTAAAGGTAAAGGTACCCCTGACCATTAGGTCCAGTCGTGGATGACTCTGGTGTTGCGGTGGTCATCTTGCTCTATAGGCAAGGGAGCTGGCGTTTGTCCACAGACAGCTTCCAGGTCATGTGGCTAGCATGACTAAGCCGTTTCTGGTGAACCAGAGCAGCACATGGAAACGCCGTTTACCTTCCCTATTTATCTTGATGTGCTTTCGAACTGCTAGGTTGGCAGGAGAATAAATTGGGCTAGGAGGCATTTAAAATGATAGTTCCTGTGCAAAGGATGCTCCTGAGAATGCCAGGCCTTAAAGATAATGTTTATGAAACCTCTGCTGCCTCCATCCAGCACTCCTTAGTCACCATTGCTCCCCCCCCCCCACAGACACGTTATGATTATAAGGACATGGGAAGAGCCTGCTGGATCAGGCCAAAGGCCAACCAGAGTCTATGTGAAGCCCTCAAGCAGACCTGAGCACAACAGTGCTTTCCCCAGCACCTGGCATTCAGAGGCATACTGCCTCCATCAGCAGAGGTAGAACATAGTCATAGGGGTTATTATGCTTGGCTAACAAAAATAAACTTTGTGGCTAGTGAGAATAAGCTTGCTTGGAATGGGGGTGGGGGAAATGACTTGGAGACTTGATCTTTCAAAGCTTTTCAGAGAACCCTCAGAAAGACCCTGAGTATTTTCCAGGAATTTTCTGTGACATCTCAGAAATACCAAGCTAATTATGAGGAGAGCTAGAGGGAGCTTTCCCATCCACTGTGTGAGGTTTTAACCCCATCCAAACCAATGAAAATTTCCCCTTCCTTTGCAGAAGCTGGTCTGCAAACTGCTTTGTTCCCGGAGCAGCTGAACATTCCAAGCCATTACACTAGTTCAGCCAGTCAACCAATACAATACAGATGTCATATTTTGGTCACATCAGTCAGCAGTGTTTTTTAAAGCCTGGATGGAGTTTCTGTGATTGAGGAAGACAAGCATTTCATTGTGTCTTTGTGAGGCATTTTTATTTTAAAAAAGGTATTCTCCATTGCCTGCCATTTGAGCATAACAGAAAGATGTTTGAAATTTAAGCATGTTTGCCAAGATTGTTTTTAAACACGCAGAAACATTTTGCAGCCTGCAAGAGTTTTGGGTGGTTCTCCCTGTAATGTGCAGCTGGAAACCAGAGGTTGCATGAAGGTGGCAAATCACACTGGAAATTCAACGCTGCAGAGAGGAATGCTTAACAAGCAGGGAAATGGACTTGAAAACTGGTGATCTGTATCCCATGATCTTAGAACCAGCACTTCTGTGAGGTGAATGTGATACAATGCAATAATGCTAGTTGCTTGCCTCACCTGTCACAGAATACCAAGCAACATCCCTCTTAAAGAGCACTGTCCCAGTGACAGGGCCAGCCCAAGATGTTTTGGCAACTGAGGCGAACCACAGAATGGTGCCCCCCTTCCCTGCTAGGGAAAAAGCGGTGAGTGAAGATCTACATCAGGAACAAGTGGGACATCAGGAACTAGTACACATGCATAAGATTGCACCCTTACTTTAGAGGAAGTGTTTGTAGAATTTCAGACTAAGACTTGGCTAACTGAACTTCCATACAGCACACCCATTGCTTGCATATGGCCACCAGAGAGAGAATGCATCCCTTGCGCCAAGAAAGGTTACCCACCCCACCCCCAGTCTGAAAAGGTCGGGCACTGAACAGAGCACATAGTTCTAGGAGGAAAGGTGGTGTAAGGATGTAACAGAACAAAAAGCCCTGAGTAACTAGATCTTCACTATGTTGTCTAAAATATTTTAGTTGACTTCTGAGTCTCTTGGGCTTGTCCCATCAAAAGGTTGGTGGTTCAAATCTGCGTGACAGGGTGAGCTTCCATTGCTCTGTCCCAGCTCATGCCAACCTAGCCATTCAGAAGCCTAAGTACCACTGCAGAAGTAAATAAGTACCACTGCAGGAAGGTAAGCAGTGTTTCCGTGCGCTCTGGCTTCTGTCACGGTGTTCCATTGCACCAGAAGCGGTTTAGTCATGCTGGCAACATGACCTGGAAAGCTGTCAGCAGACAAATGCCTGCTCCTTTGGCTTGAAAGCGAGATGAGCACTGCAACCCCATAGTCACCTTTGACTGGACATAACTGTCCCGGGGTCCTTTACCTACCTTACACCTAGAATATAAAACTTTCCCCTTCTCAAAAGTCAAAGATGACTTAACACACAGTGGACTAAACTGGCCCATGTTTAAAAGGTCATCTGCTGGAGCTGTGTGATTGCAGCAACCACAACTCCACATTTACTATATAATACTAAAGGTAAAGGTAAAGAGACCCCTGACCATTAGGTCCAGTCGTGACCAACTCTGGAGTTGCGGCGCTCATCTCGCATTATTCGTCGAGGGAGCCAGCGTAACAGCTTCCGGGTCATGTGGCCAGCATGACAAAGCCGCTTCTGGCGAACCAGAGCAGCGCACAGAAACGCCGTTTACGTGCTTTTGATCTGCTAGGTTGGCAGGAGCTGGGACCGAGCAACAGGAGCTCAACAGGGATTCAAACTGCCGACCTTCTGATTGGCAAGCCCTATGCTCTGTGGTTTAACCCACAGCACTACCTGCGTCATTATATTATATTATATTATATTATATTATATTATATACAAAATTTGGAACAGTCTAGACTACACATGTGGGTTCAAATTCAGACATTGTGTGTGTTTTCATAGTCATAGGGAAGCTAACTGGTCTCTCCTGAGTTTTCATTTTGAACTCTCATGGATTTTACACACTCCAGGGTATGTTGTCCAGATTTGTAACCCTATTTCATTTCTGCACTCATCAGCATTTAGAAGTGATGGATATTAATTCATCCCATTTGGTGAGGGAGGGTGGTCAGCTGACCCTGCTCCCCCCCTTTTCTACTGCAACTCCTTTTTAGGCACTAGTTTCCCATTTTGTCCCCATTAAAATTTTGCAGCTGCCTGTCCTCTTTTTTTTTTTTTTTTTGAATGGCAATAAATTTTAGACATTTCAGTGCCAAATCTTGGCTCATTACAGGTGATCGATCTGCATTAAGTGAGTATGAAAAGAGGAATGAATCCTAAATACATGGGAAACTGCTATCAAGGGAAGAGACGTTTGTCACCAGTTAGGCAATGAGCACAGAAACAGTCTGAGGCCTCTGAGTGTGTACTTGCATCCACTCTATAAGCAGGTTGTCTGCATCACCCTGCCAAAAGGCAATGAGGATTTGATGCAAGTATTTGTCATAATGTGTAGCCATTAATGTGTCCTCCAGTGCACTGCTTTTGGAGATGAAACATTTGATCTCACTGCCAGCATGTGAAGTTAATTCCGTTTATGGTAGGTGGGCGTGAAATTACAGTAAAATTACTTTCATCACTTGCAGGATGAATAGTTTCCCGTTTGTCTGGTTACATCTACACCATAATAAGTGGCCACTTGGTCAGTTGTTGCCTGTATCTACCCACTGTGAAGAGCCAGTGTGGTGTAGCAGTTCTAGTATAGGACTAGGACCTGGGAGATCAGGGTTCAAATCCCCACTCAGCCATGAAGCTCACTGGGTGACCTCTCCACCCAACCCACCTCAAGGGGTTGTTTGAGGAGAAAATAGGGAGAAGGATAATAATCTATGCCACCTTGAGCTCCTGGGAGGAAACATGGGATATAATAATAATCATGATAATGCAGAAAAGCATCAATTGACTAGTCACTGAAGCCAGCTCAGAAGATATCTTTAGGTCAATTGCAAGCATGGCCAATGGCCAGGGATTGTGGGAGCTGTAGTTCAGAAATATCTGCTACAGGTTCCCTGAACCTCATTTAATTTATAGTAATTATTTCTAAATTTTCATCCACCTACAATTTTGTTGTTGTTGTTTAGTCGTTTAGTCATGTCCGACTCTTCGTGACCCCATGGACCAGAGCACGCCAGGCACTCCTGTCTTCCACTGCCTCCCACAGTTTGGTCAAACTCATGTTTGTAGCTTCAAGAACACTGTCCAGCCATCTCGTCCTCTGTCGTCCCCTTATCCTAGTGCCCTCCATCTTTCCCAACATCAGGGTCTTTTCCAGGGAGTCTTCTCTTCTCATGAGGTGGCCAAAGTATTGGAGCCTCAGCTTCAGGATCTGTCCTTCCAGTGAGCACTCAGGGCTGATTTCCTTCAGAATGGATAGGTTTGATCTTCTTGCAGTCCGTGGGACTTTCAAGAGTCTCCTCCAGCACCATAATTCAAAAGCATCAATTCTTCGGCGACCAGTCTTCTTTATGGTCCAGCTCTCACTTCCATACATCACTTCTGGCAGGGCCGGCCCTATGTATAGGCTGGGTGGCGCAGGGCACCATGGCGCCAGCCTGCCAGGAGGGCGCCGCTAGCTGCGGCCGCCCGCTGGCCCGCTGGTCCGCCGGTCCGCCGCGCGCTGCGCCCACCCGCCCACCACGCTGGAAAATGGGGCGGGCGGGCGCCGGAGAGATCTGGCGCACCATGGCGCGAGGGGCGCTTAAGACGGCCCTGACTTCTGGGAAAACCATAGCTTTAACTATACGGACCTTTGTTGGCAAGGTGGTGTCTCTGCTTTTTAAGATGTTGTCTAGGTTTGTACTAATTAGCATGTACTAATTTTATGAAAACTTGTGTCCTATGTTTTGGTGATGCATTCCATTTTTTTTGGCCATGCCTAAGTAGCCACTCTACCAGAAACACCACTTCAAAAAATGGAATCTCAAAGACAGACATCTGAAGAGGCAGGTTTGTGCAGGAGAATGCAGTTCTGGAAGCACTCCAATCTCAAGCCATTCAGGGCTTTTAAGGTAAGCAACAACACCTTAGATCAGGCATCCCCAAACTTCGGCCCTCCCGATGTTTTGGACTACAATCCCCATCATCCCTGACCACTGGTCCTGTTAGCTAGGGATCATGGGAGTTGTAGGCCAAAACATCTGTAGGGCTGCTGTTTGGGGATGCCTGCCTTAGATAGTGCTCTTAAAGAGATGGTAGCCAATGCAGCTTTTAAAGACTGCCATGATGTGATCCATTTGAGCAGCACCAGTTAGGTTGATCAGGGGGAAAAGCATGCAGGGCTCCTGCGCCTTTAAGGTTGCACAGAAATAACCTCCTCTACATTACTATGAAAGGTTCAATAGTCCTGCCCCACATTTGCACCTGACCATCCTAGTTCCAATGAGTAATTGTGCCACTGTACTTTTTTCCTAATTGAAGTTTATGAACAATCTTCAAGGACAGCCCTGTACAGCAACACATTACAGTAGTCCACAGTTGCCACAGCATGCCATCTGATGCCTTGATGTAGCTTGAGCTTTCATAGACAAGATGCTTGAAGTAGATACTTACTACGATAAAGATATGGACACACTTGCAAGATATGTGTCATTAGGGAGTGGGAATCTGTTCAATGAGATGACATTAAAAGAAAGAGACACGTCCAGAAAGCAAAGCCCATGTGGCATTTGTCCTTAGAGAGAACTGGACTCAGAATTGCTTCCTCCTGTTTCTAATCCTCCACCACCACCCTTCTGTTATAGTGTAACAGAGACAGACTGTAGCTAATGTGTGAAGGCAGAAATGATTTTCCATCTGAGCGCCTCCCCTCACATGTGATGGGGAAAGCAGCGTTCAGCGCGTTGTATATTTATGAAGTTGTGTTGAGTTGACGAGGGAAGTGGAGATGAGGGGGCTGGCAGAAGGAAAACCAATTGTTGAATTTACCAAGGCCGATGTGCAAAAAGGATTTATATATATCTCTAAAAAAGAAAGAGCAAACACAGAAACATTGATTTAAAGGTACATTTGTATACCTGGGCTAAATATATTCCCGACTTCCACATCTATTAGATAGTGTCATGTCTGCTCTGAATGTCTGCTAAGTATACTGCAGAGAGGGGGGAGGGCTTCCTATAAAAAGCAGCAAGTGTGCTTAATCTTGGAATCCTCTAGGAGTGCTTTTTCTTGGGCTCTGGTACAGCAAATCGGGTTGCCATGGCAAAATGGGTCAGCACAGCGAGCAAGTCAGTATGAGCAACTGAAATCAGGCTCACAATGCTGAGATAGCAGCACAGGCCAGAGCAGACAGTAATCTAGTGGAGAATCTAGGTCACTGGGATTCTTTGAAGCTGCAGCTGTCCGTGTCGGACCACTCGCTCTCAGTCAGGGCTCACAAAAGAGTCACGGCGGCTGGGCTTCTGATTAACGGTTACAATGCACGGGTTACAACGCACGGCCCTGGTTGCACGCTTTGTCTTCGGCCGGAACAATTTGCTATTTTAGATTCCGTTTTACGGTTGCGTATGTGTGGCGTGTGCGCGCGCGCATACACATCCAGAAGGAGTATACAGAGGTGACACGTCTCCGTTCCCGCAGATACACACCTCTTTATTTTCGTGTTCCAAAATTATTAATAGGTGAGTGGTATGCTGCATTCCAGAAGCCATCATATGCATTTGCATGACAGTACAAATCAAAGCTCTCTTTTCTTAAGGATAATACATTGAATTGTTTTCTTCACTCCAAAGCAGAGACAAACATTCATCTGCAAACAAGATACCGCGTTCTTCCATCCTTCCCTTCCCAGACTACACGCAATCATATTTCTCAGCCAAACGCTTATCAAAATGGAGGCAGGGGAAATTAAGTTGCTTCACAAAATTGACAGACCTCTGTATGTTCCCACACATCTTAATTTCCATCCCTAACATCTTCATCACCATCTCCAATACTACACACACACACACACCAATCCACTGGCATCTAATCAGAGGTAGAACCCTTTTCTTGAAAACCTGCTCAATAATTACACTGGAGAAATTGTGGACTAATTTGGACTTTATTTTACTCCAAATATACCCACTGAAATTAGCAGGCCTAACTTAGTCATATTCATTCATTCCAGTAGGTCTACACCGGGGGGGGGGGTCAAACCCTGGTCTGTTCAGCAAACCCCTTTACACTTTTTGAGAGTGTTTCCCATGCATAGCTGACTTTTACATTTTAAATTGTTATTATTTATCCAGCATATTATTTATCCTATTATATAGAAGGGGCCCCTTTTAGGCAGCAGCTTCACAGAAGTATGCTGGAAACTGCTTGTGAAGGTACGAATTGTCTTGGCTGCTTCTCTGGATGGTGGCCAACGTGGAGAAGACTCGTGTATTAGCAGATGAACAGCTCGCCTTATAACATTGTCATTAGAATAATTAACACAATAAAATACATATGGATGTTAGCAAGGATGAAATTGTGGGACGGATTTAATGAAGTTTCTCCAGCATCAATAATCACAAAGGAAACACTTATTGTTTTAAAAAATAATTGTTATATCAATATATGCATACACAGAGATTGAACACAATTTTGGAGCTCTTTCAAAGCTCCAAACTTGGCTCCAAACTATTCAAAAATCTACATTTTAAAGTTAGGATTAAGGAATGCATTAATTGCACCAATTAAACAATTAACATTTTGTGGTTCAAGTGCTATGAAATGTTTATGAGAGCCCAAAAATGGGCTAGAGCACAGAATGTTAGTGGGTAAAAACAAACAAACCAACAAAGCTGGGCACTGCCCTATCCCCCAGCTTGTCTCCTGGCATTCGGTCCCCTTTCCAGGTGCATCTGAGCCAGGTCAGGCAGGTGGGTGGGCGGGCGGGCGGGCAAGCAGGCTGGTAGCAGGCGGCAGTTGGCGGCAGGGGCAGGAAGTGGGTGAGCAGGCAGAAACTTCTCATCCACCGGGGGGGGTGTGAGAGGTGAGGGGTGCACTTTGCAGAAGTTCAGGGAGGAGTGTGGGGAGGGGGAAGAAGGGCATCTTGCTTTTAAAGATGATTAAGGACTTACCTAGATTACTTTGTAAGAGATACCCCAACAGCAATTCTGTCTCAACAATTAGCACCCTAACAATGTCCTATGCCACTAGCCATGTCCCAAAGACCTGTCTGTTGACCACAGGCACCTGAAAAAGGAAGCCTATGTTCCTTCAGCTCTCTCTCTCTCTCTCTCTCTCTCTCTCTCTCTCTCTCTCTCTCTCTCTCTCTGTGGGTGGGTGTGGGTGGGTGGGTTTCCACACAACTTGAGGAATCCCAATCTTGCAATGCTTCCAGTTGCATTGAAGCCTATGCTCATACAGTTAGGCTTCCCTTTTTTAGTTGTCTGTGTTCAATGTGTGGCTCAATGTTGAGGTGGGCCAAGTGCTCTGCCTCTGCACATTTTGCCTTCATGTTGAGGCTTGCTGCCTCAGAGTGCTCTGAACTCCCTGCTCAACTAGAATCATGAGAAAGTAAATCAAAGTGGAAAGACAAACAAAGGATCCCCAAAGCATGTTTCTCAGAAGTACGGTAGGTATCCGTGTGTTCAATAGGATTTACACCCTATAAGACTAGTTTAGGATCTCAGCCTAAAGATTACTATTTTATAAATCAAGTTCTATGTAAAATGCCGCACTGTTGTGGGTATTTCACCTTCCATAAACACATATAACCAAAATTCCAAAAACCAAGAGTCTCCTCTTGTGCCCTCCATCTTTCCCAACATCAGGGTCTTTTCCAGGGAGTCTTCTCTTCTCATGAGGTGGCCAAAGTATTGGAGCCTCAGCTTCAGGATCTGTCCTTCCAGTGAACACTCAGGGCTGATTTCCTTCAGAATGGATAGGTTTGATCTTCTTGCAGTCCATGGGACTCTCAAGAGTCTCCTCCAGCACCATAATTCAAAAGCATCAATTCTTCGGCGATCAGCCTTCTTAATGGTCCAGCTCTCACATCCATACATACACTACTGGGAAAACCATAGCTGCTGTTGCTGCTGTTAGTGACCAGAATTAACTGTAGTTTAACAAACCAAAAAGTCATGTGGTTGCACAAAGAGTATATGGAAGTATATATTTTAATATTTCTGTTGGAAGCCGCCCAGAGTGGCCGGGGAGGCCCGGCCAGATGTGCGGGGTATAAATAAATTATTATTATTATTATTATTATTATTATTATTATTATTATTATTTGCATATATAAGACCGGAATATGTTGGCTGGTCTTGTGTGTGCATTTGAATGGGCGCTCGTACATACCAGATATAGATATAGATATATTTGATTCTCATCATTCTTCTGTTTCAACAATGAGAAAAATACAAGAGTATTCCTTTCTGTAGACTTTATCTTCGACATGTTTTCATAAGATAAGATCCATATACTTTGGGCTTAAGTCCCTCAATTATTTTGTCATTCTAAATGGCCTTTAGAATCAATATGAAGCAACACAAATGACTGAAATATTTGCTCAGGCAGGCTTCTTCTTGCAAAATCAACAAACTCCACTTGGTTCAAAAGGGTCTGCAATTGAGGTCAACAGCCTATTGGTACAGAGAATAGCTCAACACACGCCTGTAGCTCAGAGGAGCACACACCTCCTTAGGTATCTGTAGATGTGTGTTAAAAGATCTCCTGTGATGCTGATAAAATTCTTTCCATTCTTTAAATGCCTAGATAAACAACACTGAAGCATCACAGATACGACTTGCCTTCCAGACCATCCTACCTGTGGCTGGTATTCTGGCATGACATTCCATTTGTGTTTTTGATGAGGCAATATTGCAAGGCAAGTGTGGAGCCCAATGTACATTTTGAAGGAAATGCCAAGCCCCTCTGTCTGTGGGATTCCCATACAACATCCAAATGAGAGCTTGTCCCAACACTGAAATGAATGAATGAAGAACCTATTGCCCTGAATGTACATATCACTGATTTGGATAGGCAGTAGAATCAGCAATGCATTGAGCAAGAAGCCAGTGTAAAAATCGTGGATAGATCAGTCATTAGTGTGTGAGACTCTTGAAGTCATGGGTTCAAGCCCCACGTTGGGCAAATTTCCTGTACTAGATGAATGCCTTCTAACTCTACAATTCTAATATTCGATTAACTCTTTTAAGATAAACTGGATAGACAAAATGGAAGAGAAAATAAATGACAACCCAAAAGAAGAGTAAGAGAAAAATAAGTAATAAATGTAAACAAGAGAGGGAGAAATAACATATAACTCACATATATTGCTAATTTATGTTCAGCTTTATTGCCCAGAAATGGTAATCTGGGGATTGCATGCCATTTGATGAAGAAACCTCTATGACAAAATTCCAGGGAGAGCTGTGTTAATCCATGGAAGGAAAATTGCTAGATAAATTCAGGGTTAGGTCACATTCCATTATTAAAGAGCTAAGAGTTTAAGATGTCATATCTTCCTCTCTGGTTAAACACCTCTTGGAAAAAAAATAACACAAAGGAGCAATTCATTTTTTATTTGCAATTTTGTGACAATCCTGTATAATCAGGATGCAGCAGATGTTTAATATAAGGGGAATAGGGGAATGATTTTTCTCAGTTGCAAAATATCCCAAAGGATACTTGCTGAGTTCTCACTCGCTCTCTTTCTTTCTTGATCTCTCCAGGGAACTACCAAGAGGTCAACTTTTAGGAGGAGTGGACATTCCCCCCCCCAAAAAAAAAATCTGACAAGCCAAGGAAAAAACTGGGTTGGGAGGGGACGATAGGATTTTTTGTTGCTTTGTGAAACCCAGAAAGCTGGAATTTCTACGTAAGTCACTTTAACCCAGGCCTGCAATAAGTTGTGATCCGCAAAGTGGAATAGAGCCTTCTCAAGCCATACATGGCCAATCCACCTGGGGTTTGGAAAAGGTCGTATTTGTTTGCTGCTTGCCTGTCTGCAACTGCAAATGAAATAAATGAGGATAGCATCCAGAAGGACAGAATAGAGGGCTGGTAGGGGCATGTGGCTTGATGAATCACATGTTGTGCCTGCCTGCTTTAACCTTGAAGGCATCAAATCATTCTTCTGTTAGTGATAGCTGCACCCCTATTGAGTGACATGTTTCTTTAACAATTATCCCGCATGCAAACTATCTGGTTTTAGGCATTCCCCACTCAAGTAGCCTATTTTCCCCAGAAGGGCAATCTCTTCTAGAATTGTACGTATTCACAAGGTACCTCTTAACTGTAGCTTGCATTTCTTTCCTCTCCAAATATTTAAGAGACTGAAAGAAGGAACATATCTGTCATATATAGCCCTCCCTGGAATATTCTTAGGAAAGGTTAGCACTCTGGCTAGGAGAAATATTTATATTCCATTTTACAACATAATATCTCTTTTCAAATGAACAGCGATCAAAATGGACAAGAATCCCCTTTTGGATAATTGGCTGCTTTTGCATTCATTATTCTTGTCACTGCACAAAGTACAAGACCAGACAAGGAAATCTTATGAATGTGCTAACGTGGCCAAAATAAAAATAAAAATCGATGATTGTGATGAAACTGCAAAGTTCATAAAGGTGATTTAAGTTAGCCCACCCACTGATTTCAGTGGCTGTACATTAAGCGTGACTGAAGCTGCAATCTTTACCCCACTTACTTGGTAGTAAGTCCCACTGCATTCAATTGTGCTTGTTTTGAGTTCGGCATGGCTAGGGTTGTGCTGTTACTTGGCTTCACCCCAGAGAATGCTGGAAGGCAGCCACAAAGGCTTAAAGAATAGGATTGCTAATGGCGTACTTAAATTTAAATGAAGAGTTGGCTAGAATCAGTGACAGAAATTTTCCCATGTCATCAGCGTAGACACATTAGGCTATTATTAAAGCAAAACAAACTTCCTTGGCCACTCATTGAGCAAACTGGGTTACAAATATTTCTGCCATGGTTAATTTGTTTTCAGCTACACTTTAGATTCTAAAGTTTAGAAAGTTCCTCCAAGGCAGTTACATTATACTGCTAGCTGTCAAATACCAATTTTGTAGAAAGCAAGTGTCACCATTGTGCCAGAAGTGGATTTTATTAAGATCACATTACAGTGGGATCCTAGGAAATGATAATGAATGCCAAAACAA
Organism: Zootoca vivipara; assembly: GCF_965207765.1. Classification (NCBI taxonomy): domain Eukaryota; kingdom Metazoa; phylum Chordata; class Lepidosauria; order Squamata; family Lacertidae; genus Zootoca; species Zootoca vivipara. The sequence continues at coordinate 50,053,166 of NC_142586.1, forward strand.
AGTTCACCAGTAGTTTCCCAGTTGGAGATAACAAGAAACAGCAAGGCTACAATCCTAATTGCATCGTCTTGGAAGCGAGCCTCATCTGTTTTACTGGACCCTCCTTCCATCCTAAGCAAGTCTGCCTGAGTTCCCACCCTAATAATATTACACTTTCAGCCAATTACCAATTACCCAAACTGCCTCATGCCACCATGACTGTAATCCCCAGCAGAGTTCTGTTCCACAAAAGAACTTGGGAAATATTGTTATTCCTTGTCCTAAGCTATTCGCAGCTGTGCCCAAGTGTGAGGAAGCGAACAGAGTGTTGCTCTTGGACCAGGGAGAGCTGAGTTCAATTCAGTCAGCCATAAGGCTCACTGTATAGCACTGGTCTTGTCAGTAGTGGCAATGAGCTGCTCCACACACTCATCTGACTGAGGCTTGTGGTTTAAAGGCATACATAAGCCATTGTGTGCAAGATAAATGCCATATTTGCAATACAGCAAGAATGCTATTGAAAAGCTGTCTTTCTTTTTAAAACAAATGTTTTTACACCTGCAAGCGAGGGGAGTTTGGATACTGAGTCGTCCATATTGATTTCCCACTTACATCGACTGAGCTGCCAATAGCTGTGAATGTGTAAAGGGACACAAATAAGCCCAGTGGCTGTGTTGTTTTTTCTGTGGGCTCAGTAAAGAATTTTACTTGTGTTTATGTTTTCCGAAAGCAACATCATTTCACACAATGTTGTGTGACTCCACACCCTTTTGGAACGTGAATGTCTGCCAAATTGATATTCTTGCCCCATACTGAATTTCCTTATGATTTGTGTAGTTTATTTAACTTGTGAGCCTATACAAACCTACCTGAAAATAAGTCCAATTGAGTATACATGTATAGTATTTCACCATTAGTTTTGTATTTTGTCCAGAAGGGTCTCATTTAAATTCTTAACTGGGCAGACATCAATCCTTTCACTATGTGTTATCATGTTTTCACTTGGAAAGCTTGCTTTTCACACACTGAGTAATTTTTATCTAGTCAAGCACCTTCCTCTCATTGATCATTGGCTCCATTTTTATGCCAGTCATGTCACAGATACAACATAGTTCAGTTTCACTGGCAATAATCTAACCTTAGCATTTTACTTAGAACTGCAGTTCTGAAGCCAGTAACTCACAATTAGCCCCACTGACTCCAGCAAGACTATCAGGAGTAACAGGCTTCCAGACAACCTAGATCTTTAAATCATAATATATTCTTTTAAAAATTAATATTCAGACCTCACCTTTAGTGAGCAGCCTGATAGCAGTGGAGCTAGGGGCAGAGGTGGCCACGCAGTAAACATCTCGGCAGTTGCTCATGAGATGCTGTTCTGGAAATGTCACAACTTTTGAAATATGCAAAGATAGCCAGACTGTCAAGATGCTGTCAGTGGCTTCTGGCTGGTTGCCCAGGAAAGTATAAAGATGAGGGAAAGTTTCTTAGAGTCCTTTTTTATTTCAATCTTTACAGAGATAGGCTATAAACCTCTTGGATAATGGCATTGTCCCAGGGTGAATCTCCACACACACACACACCCAATTTCTCCCACTTCCTCATTCATCATCAACATAACCTCTTCTATGGGTGCCGCTAAGTGCCCTCTGTCTTCAAACTCTTTGCTCTCCTATTTTTAAGGTTTGCCAGGTTCTGGGAGATAGTGGGTCTGGAATGCTTTCTAGTGATAACGTGTCAGCCAGCTGTTGCTCAGGTTCTGCCTGCTCTTCCTCTCCCATTATTTCCCAACTTTCCCCCTCATCTGCCTCTGAGCCATAGCTGCCAAGTTTTCCCTTTTCTCGCGAGGAAGCCTATTCAGCATAAGGGAAAATCCCTGAAAAAAAGGGATAACTTGGCAGCTATGCTCTGAGCTGTAACCTCCATCAAACCCCTGTTGTAAATCTATCTTGTCTTCCTCTTCCTCCTCCCTGGAAGGGTCAGGATGGGACGGCAGTCTCCACCACTCCTCCTCCTCTGCCCAGCCCCTGACACAGACAATTTGCACCTTGTGATCTTTTTCTACACTGGCTCTTGAACAAAGACATGAACATGTTCTCTGCTTTTTTGTGGGATTTGGGTAAAAGTCAGAATTAAAGTAGAATTAAAATTAATCCTCATGAATTTTCATGATTTTACATATGGCTTCATCCCACCCAGACACACCCGAACCATCAAATTGAAACTTACAATGATAAAATCACAGATCTGCTTTTTGACAGCAGTACAAAAACATTGATCCAAGGCATACCAGTAAGTCCACATGGATATTCATGATTCCCACCCTCCATAGGATAGCAACAAAACCACCAACATCTCTGTGGCCATAGAGCTGAGTTGGGATGGGGCAGGGGAATTTAGTCAGTTCACATTTAAAGGTGACTCCATCAAATCTGCATTTTTTGAAACAATATGAGAACCTAAACACAACCATCCTTCAAAATTCGTACTTATCCAAATTTTGTGATGCAGTTCTCCAAACAATAAATGTTTCTAAAAATACATATACTCAAAAAAGTGTGCATTAAAAGGAATATATCAGTAAAAGCAACATACAAAAGGGCATTATTTAAAGAGAATTTTCTTGCTGAATGAATTGCTGCTGAAATGCAGAGGGCAGAATTTAAGACTGGAAAAATAAGAAACTGAGAGGGTCAACATTGACAGATCCTTCCACACTTACAGGTGACTTGTTGATCTGATTGTGGGTTTGAGTGGATCGCTCATAAAACAAATAATTATAAGAATCCACATGTCTTCTTTGTGCCATGGCAGTGCTAGAAAACACCAGATCCATGATTTTTCCAGTTCATTTGATGGTGCATATGGGGGAAACCCATGACAAAAGTTATTCAGTTTCAATGGTATCCATTTTACTCCTCTGATGTATTCGTCTATGTACCTGCACACATCTTGCTCTCTCCAACCAGCATGGCCAATGGACAGGAAAGGTGGGGGTTCTATTCCAGCAATATCTGAGGGGTCACATGGCACAGGCAACTCCCCCCCCTCTGCAGCTAAAGTAACATTAAAACATTTGCTTTATTAGCAAATTTCGAAACCTCTCTAGAGTATAATAAAATTAGAAAGAGGGGTGAAAAGTCCAGAGCTGGCATCAGTGCAAGAAAGGTAGATGAGGCAGGAGCAAAAGAGCCTGAGATGCAGCAGTAAAAAAAAGACTCTTCTCTTACGCATTACGGGGTTTGGGCCTTGCTCCAGGCTCTTTCCTGTAACATTCCATCATCGCTCGCCTGCTCTGAAGTTAGCATCCAGGCTGCTTAGTGTCCCAGCCACAGCTTGGGTGAGGAAAAGGGCAAAGCCAAAGGCAGAAAAAAGAAGCTTTTGTGACTTTCTCTTTTTGAACTTTGTTGGCAACTGAGACTGAGCTTTGTCACAGCCTATTGGCCTGTGACAGAGGTTTGGGGAGATGGGCATTCTTTGAGATACAGAGCACAAAGGGAGAAAATGAAAAGAGAACTGTACTTGAGCTGATTGGGAAATTAAATGTGTGCCTACGCAAAAGTGTGTGTGTGTGTGTGTGTGTGTGTATGTATATATATATATATATATATATATATATATATATATATATATATATATACCAGTGGAAATATATCCATTTTAATTGGGTTTAATTTCAAGGGTTCTGCTCATCTGAGTGCAATACATCCTTCCTTCATGAAACACTTGTGGGAGCTTAAGGTCTTCTTCAAAAGCCATTGCTAATGTCCACCACATATTTATTTAGGTAGCCTTTCATTATCTGAAAGTATCACATCAGTGTATGGCTAAACCAAGGTTGATAACTCAAAAAATATTCCTGATTGCTATAAGTATCTCATATCAGTAGACTTCCAGGCCCAGATGACACTTTGACCCTGCAGTCTAGGCTGGTACCTGAACAAGCTTCCCCTCACACAGAATGAAACTCTCCAAATTTTTATGAATGGTGTCACAGTCTGTTTTTGGAACTAAAGGTACAATGCCATTCAGGGTTTGGGAGAGCTGCTGTGACTCAGAATCACTGAAGTGAGAGGGGCACTGAGAATAGGGGAGTAGCAGCAGCCTTCAGGTCCCATATTAATTGGCAGAAATTGAAGGAAGATTTTTATGAGGGTTGGATATAATGACATTAAATTATAATGTGCCATGGATGGTCACAAAACAATGACACATAGTCATCTTGCTTAACTTGAGAGACACAGACAAAAGTTTCAGGACCACAGTGTAATGAAAAGCTACACTGAGCTTGATTTGTTAGTATATTGTGTGTGTGTGTGTGTGTGTATGTGTGCGCGTGTGTGTGTGCGCGTGCGTGCGCATGCATGTGTGTGTGAAAGAGAGAGAATTTGGAGTAGATGTCACATTAATGTACCAAGTGCTTATTTCTTTACAAAAAAATTTGACACTAAAGCAAATGAGATGCAGCAGATTGGCTTTGAAGTTTGGAGCCTGTTTTTCCACTTCCCAAAACTCAAAAGTAGGATAGGAATCAAAAGCAATCAAATATAAAGGAAGCATTCACCCAAAAACAAACAAAATAAAAACTACGGAAGACCACAAATCACAGAGTTTAGATACAGTTTCCTGATGCTGTCACTGTGCCCCAGATGTAAAACTCTGCAACAAGCTTGCTCTATATTCTTGCTAAAAGAAGAGCAAAATATATCAGTCTGGCAGATGCCACACCATGTGCAGAGTAGAACATACTGGTGTTCTGCCTTTTTTGTGTGTGGTCCCCACTCAATGTGGGTCATTCTGAGGAACATCAGATGTGACTGAATCATTCGGTGATTTAATTTGGTAACCAGAGGTGCACCAGAATCATGGTGAGGGATCATAGCTCAGTGGCAGAGCACATTCTTTGCTGGCATCTTCAACTAAGGCTGGGAAAGACTTCTATATGAGATCCTGGACAGCCACTGAGTTAGATGGACCTATGACCTGCCTTGGTATAAGGTAACTTCCTATGTCCCTACCCTCAGAGGATGCCTGCTCAGAACAGTGACTCACAGAGAACCAGTGTTCTCTTTTTACACTTGTAAACGTACCTCTAATTTTAACTAGGAGGTGGATAGCATGTCTCAGAAATCAAAAGTATCCAACACACTGGATGAAGAATCTAATCATCATGGCTTCCCACAAGCTTACTACCTCCCACATTAGAATAGCCAATAACTTCAGGCTGAAATAATAATTCCAGCATCCCTACATATGCATGAAAATGTGTGTCTAAATGTGAACTGGACAACTCCCATCAAGTAAAGCAGATCAAGAACTGTCGTGCCGAGTGCTGGGAGAGCCAGTCAGAGCCTCAGGAAGCTGCAAGCCAGAGTGAACCATAGAGGCACCAGAGTGGCAGCAGCGAGCGACAAGGAAGCACTGCTCTGCCATCTGCTCAGTTCTCCCACTGCCCTCAGCCCACCTTCCCCACCAGTTACCCATGGAAGTAGTGGCCCAAATCATGCCACCCAGGAGCCAGCAGACCAGGGGTGCCAACCAGTGGAGTGATTTTCACACCTCTCCTCAGGCCTGTGTGCCCAGCAGAGGTCAGTTTCACCAACTCCTGGGTATGCCTCTGAACACACCTTTCTCCTCTCTTCTCTCCTCCACTCTGCATTGTCATCATAGATCAGGACTGGATATTCTTTGCTGCCTACCCATCCTGCCTACTGGAGCACATGTCACATTCCCTTTCCCCAGATCTGGGCCTGCACTAGATGCAGGAGCATCCAGCAATTTGTAATCCTCACATCCTCACTGGACTCCTCGTCAGTAGTGCCCAATACAGCTATGGACACAGAAGACCCTTCCATACCGATAAGCATCAAAGATGGCATTGTAGCATCAGAAGGTGAATTTCATTTTTCTTCTGTGGAGAAACCATGTCTTGAGAGTCCTGCAGCTGATAGTAAAATGCCTTCAAGAAGTTGCCAGGCCACCCCTCCATTGGACAGGGTAAGTCAGCCACCTCAGGCAGCTAACGTGAGGTGTCAGGAAAACTAATAGCTATTTAATTTAATATGATTATACAGTGGTACCTCGAGTTACAAACACCTCAGGTTACAAACGCTTCCACTAACTTGGAAGAGTTACCTCGAGTTGAGAACTTTGCCCCAGGACGAGAAGAGAAATCATGTGCTGGCGGTGCAGCGGCCGCAAGAGGCCCCATTAGCAAAAGCATGCCTCTGGTTAAGAACAGTTTCAGGTTAAGAATGGACCTCTGGAATGAATTAAGTTTGTAACTAGAGGTACCACTGTACTTGTTACTGCCAAGGAAGGAGGGAGGCACTTGTGGGATTTGTTGGCTTGCGTGACAAAATAACTTGGGTAGCCTTGGGAAGTTTGTGCCTTGAGAGTTGCCATTTCTGCTCCGCCAAGGCAGCAAATCATCTTAGGCCAGTCCTGCCTCAAACTTACATGCCAGGCAGGCACTAGAACCTAACTTGTATTGTAACAATCAAAAATCTTCAGCTGTTCCTTCAACCCCAGGCAAAGCTGCCACTGCACACAACCATAGGCGCTTCTGCACGAGGACTGGAGAAGCCAAAATATAGCTCCCCTGCTGTGTACTTATTTATTTGTATGGAAACAAACTGTCTTTTGTAGGACTGACAGAGAATTCTTACAACCAGCTTTGCCTGATCTAATGGCTGAAGCATGAAAGAATTTGGAAGGGGCCACCCCAAAATACCAGGGAGACTTCTGGGCATAAATATTCACAATGATGTACAGTAAGCAAGTGATGAAGCGTGCACAGAATGAAGCTTGTTTCATGGCACTATATAAAGATGCCCCATAAGCACTTTGTCTCTCTCCCCCTGCCCCCAACCTTGGTCATAGCCAATAAAACACCCAAACAAAATTTAACTGTGTTACAATACTGGGCATCATTCATTTGCTGTTTGTGCCATACTTTTTAAAGACAAATGAAGAAATGTTCGTATCAGTAGGGATGGGGGACGAATTTGGCTTCCAAAGCAGACTTACCTGCTGGACCTCCCATCACAGAGCTGCTATCCTCAGTGTTCCCTCTGAAAAGGGATTGATTGTTAAACCAATCTGATAATTATAGCTCTGGGAGAGGAATAGGGGCCTTCTAAAAACTCTCAGGACCATAAACCACAGCTCCCAGAATTCTATGGGGGAAGCCATTACTGTTTAAAGTGGTATCGTAGTGTGAATGACGCCTTGGTCAAATCTGGACAGATCATGACCCTGAACAGGGCACTTTAGAATCCGCAGTCCAGCAAATTCCTTTAAGAGTTAGTCTGATGGCTGCAGCACAGCCTGTGTTTGTGTGTGATCCTTTTAAAAAGTTCCAGAGAAGTATTTCAGTCTGAGCAGGTAGCACATGGGGTTTTTGCTGCTACATTTTTCAAATAGAGTAGAGGTGCATGTCCTGCTTGGAGCAATGGGGACTTCCTGGTGTTCAGTCAAAGGGAACTAAAAAAAAAAAATGGCTGCCCCCAGGTAAACACTTGCCAGGTCAATTCAAAACATTCATTTGTATTATTACTACTACTACTCTCTCTTCTGCTACCAGTGGCATCATTATACTTGATATTCACATAGGACTTGAGGATGTTCAAATTGCCTCACATATATTAGTCCAAAGGAAAACCAAGAGCAGAGTTGGCTAGAAACCTGTGGGCTACAGAAAGACATGTCACTGCCACCACCACCCTTCCTCATTTTGAGCAGTTCAAAGCTGTCAGGGTTTTCGCTAATGCACATGTATCCTTCCAGGACTGTTGGATATTGTCCTGCCAGAGAACTCATCATTTGCAAGAAGGTGGGGTTTTCTAAATTGGTAGCTGTGAGTTCCTAACTCATCAGCAATTGGAAAGAGGATAGAAAAGAAAGACTCATATGGTGGATTTTTACAGAAACTAAGCTGGAAAACATGAAGGAAATTATAGAGTCTGTGGTGTGTGTTTTTCATAACAGTAGATATATGGTGGGGTGGTTTTGGTACTACTTTCATTCCGATAATTCCTGGAATGCCACTTTTATTAGAACCCTGAAACTACTGGACACTGTCTTCTCTTGGTGTAGTTAGGAGGAATATGTTGTTCTATAAACAGCTTCAAAGTAGGAAAGATAATGTGTTGGTAAACTTAAAGTATGGCTAGCTGGAACTGCACAAACATGTTGGCTCCTCGATTGGAATTTACATCTGCATACCAAAATTAACAAGAAGTCTGAAAAATTGCCCTGAGATAGATTGGACATGCCACCAGGAGAGCCATCATCACATTCCCCATGTTGTTGTTCTTGTTGTTTTCAAAAAGTGAATACAACCATTGGGATTATATTGTTGGAGAAGCAGCAATAACTCTTCTCTCTGGCCCTTGTCCCAGTTTCAAACCCATCTTGCTCAATACTGCATTTTTATTTTTATTTTGTGCTAGGGAGCGTTAAAGATAACTCACATATTTTACCCCACCTGGCAAACAGTAGATTTGATGGGACAAGTTAAACCAGAGGAAATTACTCAGGGGAGCCACATTAATCCCTCCTTTCCAGCACCACATAACAGTTTCAAATTGCCCTCTTGCTGCTTTTACCTTGCGAAGAAGAAGAAGAAGAAGAAGAAGAAGAAGAAGAAGAAGAAGAAGAAGAAGAAGAAGAAGAAGAAGAAGACTGGGGAACTGATCATCCAGTTTGCACCTCTGTGTACTACTAATGCATGTGTCTATGTGTTATTTTGTAATCACTTGCTGCTTTTCTATGCTCATTGCCTCACCAGTCACACAAACACTTAACTACGTCTTGCTTCCCTAATCAGATGGAGTTTCTGGATTCAGTGAAAAACAAGGAGGAGTGGATGTGATCCAAGCTGAGTAATCATTTACACTAATGTTTCAGAAACATCCTTTTGTTGCCAAGCCATCTACTCCTTTTAATCATTGTGTTAGTGACAAAGGATTCACATTGGATATCCACTGTGAGCCAATAATAGGCCGGCTTTACCTCAGAGAGACATTGCTGTATGTTCCACCTATGATGCTGTGGTTGCTATGGTATGTCCTTGTTCTTTTTGCTGAATGGCACAGCAGAAGATCACGTACAATTCTGCTTACATGAGCAATCCACAAAGTACACTGGGCCAGACTGTAACATGCAGACAAGCCACATCCCTGTGGTAAACTTACTGCTTTTTCCTAGTCTCCATAAAATGCAGGACAAGCCTGCAACAAGGAACCATTTCAAGTTTCTAAAAAGATTGGAATGGGATGAAGTTTACCTTCCATGTAACCATCCTTTGCCATATTAAACTACTGTGACAAATTGGGTCCTCCCTTAAAGAGGGCACATATTGTGGTAAGACCTGGAATCCGACACCCTGTGTTGTGGGTGGGTTTTATTGGATAGCCACAACACCCGATTGGAGGTCCCTCGTAGCTGGGTGTAATCTGGCCAATGGGATGCAGTCTAAACAGCTCAAGGGACCTATTTATTCCCATGCACATGACCCAGAGCTTCCTCTTTTGGCGTGTGCATTCGGAGCACCAACAGCGGGTCCTCAGCGAGACAAAAGAGCGATTCACCTTCAACAATCGTCTTGGTGTTATCTTTCTGTTACCCCTTTTCTTATATTGTTTTTTCCTTATTCCTTCCCAATTTCTATTATCCCCCCCCCTTTTTACTTCCCCTCTTCCCTTTGCCCCTTGGAGCCTTGGCCCCCGGTGCACTCCGGAGCTTACCACTTCCCCATTTGTTTTAATTTTACCCCCGATTTCCTTTCCCCCTTGGAGCAGCTTCAGCCTTCGGGGCCGTTGGCCCACGGACTGCTCTGGTTGCGAAGCTTACCACTGCTCTGTCTGCTTCCATGCAGCGGCTCGTAAATTTTAACCGGTAGGGGAATTTTTCCCCAGGACGCTCACAGCTCACGGAGCTTCCTTTGCCTGCTTAGTTAAGAGGGCTGCTGTTTCTACTTTTCCTCTAGGGTTTTTTAGGATGGTCGCTTTGTTGGTTCTCTCTGCAGCTGCAGCTGAGTTCGATTTAAGTTGGAATTGATTGGGGCAATTGTTTATCTTATTCAGTTCGTTCACTATAGCCAAGTTAAGAGAGAGTTCCCTCTCTGTGGCTAGGCGAGTTTCTCTGTTTACCCTCTATTGATTTAAGCCGCTGTGAGTTAATTCCCTAGGGCCGGGAGGAACACACACACCCTATTGTCGCAAGGAATATTCTGTTTTGGGTAGGAGCACCATTTTGTTTTGAGGGGAGTGCCATTTTGTTTTAGCAGGAACATAATTTTTCTCAGATTGAGTTTATTAATAACATTTTCTGAGTGATTGTTTGTAAGGTGATTCAAGATGCCTATTAAGAGGAATCCTAGTCCAGTTCTCTCTTCTAAAAGAGTGATTAGAGACCCTTCCCAGTCCTTCCGATCAGTGCAGGCCCCAGGAGTTCCTCAGCAAACGCTGGATCGCTTGGGTGATATTATGGGTCACGCTGTGAAGTCCATCCAATCTCAGTCTTCTGCCATTTCCTTTTTCTGTATGTCCCTTTATTCTAGTGACCCTTGTGCAAAATTTGCTGTGCGCAAGGCTCTTGAGGGCTGGGCTAGGCTACAGCCTCCTAAGTCGCCAGGTAGGAGGCCGGTCACATTTGACATTTTGTGCGCCATCCGCAGCAAGTTGAGATCAATTTGTTGGTCTAACTTTGAGGCGAGACTCTCTTCAGCAGCATTTTCAATGGCCTTTTTCGGTGCTCTGTGTGTGGGTGAAGTGGTGGTGGAGTCAATACAGGGTGGAATTCCCAGGGGATTGCTTTTGCAGGATGTTCAGGTGTCCAATTCTGAGCTGGTGCTAACCATCTGGAATTCCAAAACGAACCAGTTGGGCAGAGGTGCAGTGATGAGGCTCCCTGCCACTGGTGAACCCACCCCTTGTCCACTTAAGGATGCCAAGAAATATTTGTCAATTTGCCCACCTGGGGATGGTCCCTTCCTGGTCCACAAGGATGTGTCCCAGCTAAGGAGGCATCACTTTGCTGCAGTAATGCGCAAGGTGCTGGCAGCGTGCGGCCTGTTGGCCAGCGAGTTTGCACCTCATTTCTTCCATATTGGGGCAGCTACTACCGATGCGCATTGGGGCCTGTCCGTTGACAGGATTAAGGATCTGGGCTGCGGGAAATCTAGAACATACCGGGGTTATGTTTGGAAGTGGCATTGAGGTGCAGTTGCTAATGTTGTTTGGTTCATTCCTAGGTCCACCTAACCTATACGTCTGGATAGTCAGGCACAGCATTGTCCACTGGGCCAGTAGGAGGGTGGCGGAGTCTGGATTTGGATGCAGGCTCGGGCTCCCCGACCACGTGAGCATCTCCTGGATATCCAGACTGTTGAATGCGTTGGGAGGAGCTTCTCCCAACGGTGCGGGCGAAGGTGTCTGCGGATGGCGATGGTGTTGCAGCTGGGCGAGAATGATTTGTCAGAAGCTCCGGGCTTGAGCCTGCAGACCCACATGCAGGAGGACTTGGAAGAGTTGAAGGCAGCTCTTCCTGGACTCAAAAAATTTTGGTCGCAGCTGTTGCAGCGATGCGCATGGTGAGGAAGTCGATGCCCAGCTGCCAGCGAGAGGGCCAGGAGGTGCATCCAGAGTGGGGTGGCCAAGAAGGTTCTGGCCTTGGGCGGGTCGGTGATTACCTTCCATGATGCATCCCTTTACAGGCTTGATGGGGTTCATCTGTCTCTGATTGGGAATGATTTGTGGCTGACTGCAGTGTCAGCGGGGTTAAGGGATTGGTTACAGGCGTGATTGGTTGGTGGTGAGCGCGGGTGCTCGTGTGGTGGATAGGCTCTGGTTCAGGTGATAGGGATGGGAGATCACTCTCGCCATCCCTATGTGAAGGGTACTCCGTTAAAGGAATCCAGGGACTCAATGGTTTGGTCAACCCCTGAGAGGGGGTTGTGCCCGTGCCTGAGTCCAGGGGGACATTTGAGTGGTGGAGATAGCCTGTGCCCAGCTTTCCACTTATCCAGGTGTTCACCCTTGGCTGACCTATGGTGGAACTAGTCGAACCAGAGCCTATGCAACCATTAACTTTCTGTAATCAATAAGTTGTGGCCTAAATTCTGCCAAAAACCAAACCAAAATTCGAGTCAAGTGTGAATTTATTTAGGGGGGAGGTTTCTGGGTCTGAACATGCAAAGTCACAACTGATTAAATGACCTCTTTGCTCCTGGCAGCCATGACACCATCTGGCTTAGTGCCCTGCTTGTGGGTCAACTTAAAGGTCAACTGATTCATTCAGTTTGAAGAACAGTCTGCCAGTTTTTGCACTCCACTGGTGCAGTGGCACTTTTGTGTTGACAGCAAATGAACCGGATCGTGCATTCTGGGGAGAGGGCTGAATGCAGCTACTTGGACTCAGCCACTATAGTGTACAAGGGCTCCCCCAGAAGACCTATTTATTGAGCATTTATACTGATTTGTTCGCATAAATATTATGCATATGTTAAACTATGCCCAGACTTCATTTGTTCTGATTTGTTTGTGGGGAGGTTATACGACAACAAGCATCCACCTTCATTTGCTTGCATGGTGTTTATAGATCTACCCAACAGTCCTTTGTTCATCCCACAGTCAGTCAATCTATTGTTGTTGCTCTAAGCGCACCAGGGCAACAGAGTGTTTTAATCCACTTTAATTGCTCAAACGTACCTTTCTGGTGTGCCCTTGAATCCATTCCGCAAATTACTGATGGACTGGATGATCTTCATTTTTAAGGAGGGTTGACTCACTCGACAGCTCTGCATATGTGGATCCTAGGAACTCAAGGATGGGACTTGTCAATGCAGAAGAAAGAGATTATAATATATTGAATCTGAAGGAAACATACTGAACAAACAAAGCATATTCTTGCATTTGAGAACTGGGGAGAAGCAGCCAGGAACCTGTGGAAAACAGCATGGTTGCCCTGCTTGTCCCAGGACCTTGAAACTTCAGGTCAAACACTCAGGGCCAAGAGGCACATTAGGTCATTCACACTTTGTTTGTTTTTTTAAGTGTGCTTAAATGAGCCTCTTTTATTCTGAAGAAATAGCAGCTGAAGGGCTGGTGTGCGGCTTCCCACAACCAAAGACCACCAAGGCTCAGTGATGGCTTTTCAGATTTTATTACTAAATACATATGTACAGTTCAGAGTTCAGAAAGACATGACCACCTATTCCGAGTCAGAATCTGGAACTGGTGCGTGTCTCGATCTACGCCAGCAAAACAACCTTGGCCCACCTCGTTTCCTTCTTTGCTCCTGATGCTTTTCCCATCTACAGACCTCAGGGGAGGGAGAGGGACCAGACCCCTTCCCCGAACTGCTAAACAGCCTCCTTGGTTCCCCCACTTCTGATACCTCCCCTGCTGCAGTACCTTTGGACACCTCTTCTCCCGCGTGCGCATCGGTAGCATCCCTAGACCCCTCTGCCTCGCTCAGAGCCCTTGCACCGCCTTCTGGCTTGTGCTCCATCCAGCCCTCCTCTTGCTCGGCTGGTCCCCTTAGTTCCTGTCTCTGGGCGAACTTGCTCCCCTTCCAGGGTCCCCTGACAACAGGTCTGTAATGGAATGGAATGGAAGTTGCTCAAACCACACAAGGTTAATGCCACACAAAATGTGGGGAATTACTCAAGACAGATTCTTTAAAAAATGAAAATATTGCAGAACTGTTCCTGATCTTATAAAACATCAGGTTTTTATTTATTTTTGCATTAGAAGAAAAAAAATAGTGTGATGACATTATGTGGAATCATGCAGAAACGACACAAATGTCTTCCATTGCTATTGTGCCATAAATGGAAGTGCATACCCGTAAGGACCCTTGCTATGGTCCCTCACAATCTCCTACTGCCCCAAGTCCTCCAATATGTTTGATGTGATATGTTGCTCTTGAATGTCTAGTGCAGATGAAATGAAAAGTGGCTGCATTTGGATCATCATATATGACTTAGTTGTGATTCCTGCTGTGATTTCATCACAAGGGATTGGACTAGAAGGCCCTAAAGGTCCCTTCCAACTCTACTGTTCTGTGATTCTATGATTTGTCTGTGACAAATCAACAAAGTAGAATCGCACAACACAGCTCTGACTTAATGCTATCTCTCTCTCTCTCTCTCTGTTTAATCACTTATACATTTAATAAAAATCCATGCATCTACAAGTTGCATGACAGAAAGAAAACTTGTGCAGAACATGTTTCCTTTGTGTGCTAATGTTTATAAGCATAAGAGTTATTTTCCCTCCACAGGGAAATATTCTGAGTATACTGTACTCCGAATATACATTCTGAGAAAAATTGTACCACACAATTCTGCGACATTTATAGCATGCCTGCAAAAAAGTATCCAGTGACTTCAGAGCCAGCCTTCAGTCAGAAGTCCCTTGGCCCCTCATAAAATTACAATTCCCAGGAGGGCCTTCACAGTTAAACCATAGTTACCCTGTGCTGTAGCAGAGACAAGCTCTTGCATCAGCCAAGCACATCAAGATGTGCAACTAAAACTTATGTCCATTCTTATATGAGTTTGTTTATATCTTTAAAATGAAAAGGTTTTAATGTTGCTTAAAGAACTAGTGAGAAAATGCAATTTCAGCATTCCTTCAGAGATGATGGAAAATGTGCACTTGTTTTGCCAAGACTCTGAATTGTTATTGACTATAAGACCAACAAATCAATACTGCATTAGAGAGGAGGGGGGGAAATGTTGTATGGGTATATGTTTGAAAGGCTTCAAACTTTTTTTTAGCATAAACTTTGATGTGTGTTGTACTTCCATTTTTATTAATCCTAACTGCAGCCACTGTCTTACTCAGACAAGAGGACACTTAAGATTATATGAAGGAAATGATTTGTTTTGCAGTACCCACAGCTGTTGTAATTTACTTTCCCAAGAGTTCACCAGATGAAAATATAATTCAGTCTGTCCACTTATATACTAGACATGGTTCCTGTGGATAACAGCTTTTTCTGGATAATAAATACATAAGTTGCTACAGATGACAATAGATGCGGCTATTGCCCAAATTGTTCATGTACAGTACAAAAGCTGTTTATGTTATATTGTCCGGTATAAGATGATTGCTTCCTTAGAGCTCCACTAGACGGGGCATGGAAGGACCTTGCCTGGCTGATTTCCTATAGCAAGGCCACATTCCCTTCATGGGGTGGGGGCACATACTGACATGCCCCTCTTGGGCTACAAACTTGATTCAACACCTGGTCTCCCACCATCATGTCTAGTTCAGCCCTTTGCTGCCTTCTGGATCAAAAGCGGCTGCTTCCCCAAAGTTGGTAAACTGTGGGTTAGACAAGATAACTGTTAGATGGATTTGTTCTTGGTTGACTAACAGAACCCAAGAGTGGTCACTAATGGCTCCTCGTCATCCTGGGGCGAAAGGGACAAGTGGGGTGCCACAGGGTTCATTCCTGGGCCATTGTTGTTCAATAGGGTGATGACTTTTTACAACCTCATTTCCCTGTATCATAAGTTGATAAGCTTTCATTAAAGATTAGATAAAATCTTACTTTCAAAGAGATTTGATTTAAAAACCTCACACACAAAATGATTTTTAAAAAATTATTTATCAGTTTTTTGACCATTTTTGAAGTCACTGTAAGCAGATATAAAATTGAACCTAAGCTTCAGAGTCACATATACAGGGTTACAACATTATATAGGGTCATCAAACACACAAGGAATCTTTTTTTAGCTGCAGTAACAGTATAGACACCAGTAGAGGACGATGTTTTGCTACCTCTCCTGTAGATTCTTTTCCCAGCATGCCCGGCAGGGTCTGCTGGCTGAGTTTTGAGGTCCCAAAAAGGGGCTTTTACCTTGCGCAGGTGTGACATTTGTATACCCTATGTTGCTAAGAACACTTCCCAGTGTGGAATGTGGTGCTGTGTCCAAATTTGATATATATATATATATATATATATATATATATATATATATATATATATCAATATTATATATAGAATAGTTAATACAATTTTATGAAATGGTAAAACAACATACAAAAAAATTAAAACGGTTTGTGCGTAACCTTTTTTAATATTTCAATGGAATATACCTCATTTTAGTCATTAATAGGCAAAAGTTCATCCATTTGTGCTACAGGAAATAATTTTTGAGGAAAAAAATGAAAAAGTTGTCACCCTATTGTTCAACATACTGTATTTATAAATGACTTGGATGAAGGTACTGCGGGGATGCTCACCAAATCTGCAGCGCTCTGCTGGATCAAGCCAATGGCCCACATAGTCTGGCACCCTGTGGTCACTATGGGAAGCCAGCAAGCAGGACCCTCCCTAACTGCAACTCCCAGCAACTGGTATTCAGAAGCACACTGCCGCTGACAAGTCCATTCAGTTTCCATGACTGAGTTTGCAGGATTCTTACTTCTTCCAATCTGATGTGGCAAACAGCAGCCTAAGGAGGTGATCTTAATCAGGAAAATGACCTGAGGAAAGGGGTTTTAAAACAGCCCTCTTCTGCTCCAGTCAGTTGGCATAATTACTCATATGCATGGCTGCATTTCAGTGAAGGAAAAGAAAAGAAAATGCTTAAGGATGGCAGCCAATGTGCCTCCACTTTTCCTGGGTGTCTTCCAGCTGCTTCCACTTCCTTCCAAAATGTTGTGTGGGGAGCCAATTGCAGCATCTCACTTGAGGCAGACGACTGTTCCCAAGCGTGTGGTTTACATGCCAAAAACACACACACACACTTGTAACCCCAACATGTTTTCAGGATCTTTCAAAGATGGCCATAGTGAACAAACATGGCATCATTCTGATTTTACAAAGTGTAACGTAATTGTGTAATATATAGATTGGACCTAGCAGGCAGTACCAATGTGTGGAACAGGCTCTGGGAACTTTAAGAGGTGCCACAGCAGCTCACTTATTTGTGACACCCACTTGTTTTGATCTTTTGCAGGTTCCTTCTTCTGATCCTTCACTTTGTGCAGCTTCCAGCAGACACTGACCTGTTGCCTGCCTTGCCTGGCTCCTGAACATGCACCAGCAAAAAGAGTGCCCTGTCTCAGCTGCAGAAGGACAAATGTGTTTTGAAAGACCAGTCTCCGAAGCACAGATGTTTGTTGCTTTGTATGCAAATATCCTGTGAGCTCTGGTTTAAATTTAGTCCTCTCTAACTATTGGCTGGTGATACCTCCCAGTTTTAGATGCTTGACTTAAACACAAGAGACAAAGAGAAAAAATCACAGAAACCCTGCAAGATGTTAGCACCATTCTTTTTTTAAGACTATGTGTGAGGAATGTGACATCCTTCCGTTCCCCCCAGACATAGTTTAGAGATGATACAAATCAGCAGTATTCTGTTACACTGATACAGCCGAGATGGCTGTGTTGAATGACAAGCAAGAGAAAATGTATTTAAGGGCTAACTAAACTCAAAATTGTTCTGCCGTTTCAGAATGCCTGCATGGTCTTTGGCTGGGCTCACTCACAGCAATACTCAAGGGCTCATTGTTTGTTCTTGAAAACTGATTACATTTGGTAATAGCCACTGTTAATTTGGCAGTTCACCGATGCTTTGAGTGGCAGTACAAAGGAACCCTGGTTTTATGATCTTTTTAGCAGCGCATTCTGGAATGTAAAAATAAAATCAAAATGTTTACTCTGCAACAAATTAATTCACAGCCATTAATTTTATCTGTGTCGGGCTTATTAAAAACCCTCATCTTTTGATGGCTGTGTAGGCATCTATACACATGGAATATTTGGAAGCTGTCCTGTACCAGGACAGGCAATTTGCCCATTTCATAGAATCATAGAGTTGGAAGAGACCACAAGGGCCATCCAGTTCAACCCCCTGCCAAGCAGGAAACACCATCAAAGCATTCTTGACATATGCCTGTCAAGCCTCTGCTTAAAGACCTCCAAAGAAGGAGACTCCACTACACTCCTTGGTAGCAAATTCCACTGCCAAACAGCTCTTACTGTCAGGAAGTTCTTCTTAATGTTTAGGTGGAATCTTCTTTCTTGTAGTTTGAATCCATTGCTCCGTGTCCGCTTCTCTGGAGCAGCAGAAAACAATCTTTCTCCCTCCTCCATATGACATCCTTTCATATATTTGAACATGGCTATCATATCACCTTCTCTTCTCCAGGCTAAACATACCCAGCTCATTTAGTCCAGTCTTGTTTCTGATTCAGAGACTCTCCAGGACCAAAGTCTTTCCCACCTCTGTTATGCCATCCTGCATAAGTGGAAATGCCAGGGGTTGAACTTGGGACTTTTTGCATGCAAACCGTGGGCTTTACCCTGAACTATTTGGTGGTATTCCTTTCCTATCACAGTGAAGATTAACATTTCAGACCAAGGCTGCATACACATGACATTTTATTCTAGAGTCAGTGGAGACTGAGTACTTCTTTGCTTACATAGTTTGCATGCAATCTACATCTATTGCACATTTTCTATAGCTGAAAAGTGCTTTTGAGAAACAATTTCATTCTGAAAATAATTGGTCCTTTTGCAGCATCTGCATTACTCTATAGTGTTTCCATTTGAAAACAGATGTAGGCTATTGCAGAATCAATAAGGTTTCCTACCCCTGCACAACTTAAGCCCTAGATATGTGAAAGACAGCTTGCTTCCCTAGAGACCATCTCAGGTGTTAGATTTCCAGAGGGAACCTTCTTCATAGTCCCACCACCCAGAGAAGTTTGGGGTGGAGGCCACCCAGGAGAGGGCATTTTTGGTGGCACTTTCTGTCTTTGCTAAACACATAACTCATTGCCTGGCCTTTGACATCTGAGGTATATTTTTAGGGTCTACTCTTTCCTGTCTACTGTAATTTGTTTTATACTGTTTTTGCCTTATGGTGAAGGGCAGGGGGAGGGTATGAAATAACAACGACAACAGTAATAGCTTCTGAATGAGTTGTTTGCCATAAGCAGAATCTTCAAGAAGTATGTGGCTGATGGGAAGGTGATTTTTTCAGCAGGATTTTCAGCACCAGAGATTTGGTTCCTCCCATGACCGCTTTTCCTTTGAAAGCAAAGTGACCGTGATTTTTTCCAAACATGTATAAAGTAGCAAGTAGCTTGGGCCTAAACAAAATCCAACATAAAAAACAGCAACATTTAGTAAACAGTGGGGGAACGTTTTAATCGCCCAGCCCAGTCACTATTCTTCAACCTAATATGCTTTCAGAAAAGTCAGCATATTTTATTTATACAGTAGGTATTCATTCGCAGCTGTTCCATGAGGGGAAATCTTAATGTTGCAAACAGGTGAATGAGCCCCCTGCAATTGTCAGGCACTAGAAAGGGGCATGATATTGTCACTTGGGAAATAGTATTAATCATCTGGTAACCTTCTAACTGCAGGTTAATTCTTTCTCATCTGTGAGGGAGTGAAGTACTTTTGCTCCAGCCTTGGAAGCAATTTTCCCTTGTGGCATTATTGATAACCCCTGCATATCAAAGCACCAATTAATTACCAGAAGTATATTTTTGCTAACTCCTTATTTGTTTCCCTGCTTAGAGCACATTATCTATCTGAAACAAAGGAAATTCATTTGGGATCAGGCTGAATATATTTACTGAGTTTGGAACTTGGCCAAACCATAGAGTTAAGAACATTTGACTCTTCTGAAAACAACATTCCTACCAGTCTTATTTTGCAAGCCAATGATGCTGCAGGTCTGTTATTACCTAAGGCTGAAGACGGATGTAATCATCAAACAGTGAAGGCAGCATTGTGGTAGCAGAATTTAAAACGTTAGAGCTGTGTATCAAAAACAAGATTTGAATCCCACTTGACTTTTATGTAGTTGGGAATGAAGGCTGGAGAAAGGGCTTCACCAAAAAGATGGATTGTCCACTGTTGGTCCTATTCCTTAGCCCACTGAAATTTCCTTGGTTCTTTTCTTTTTATTGCATTTTTATTGTCTTTTTTTAAAGTGTTTGTTCCTGGTGATGGGAAGGAAGGAAGGAACATAGGAAATGGTCTTAAACCAAGTCAGACCATTGTTCTATCCAGCTCAGTATTGTCTTCGCTGATTTGCAGTAGCTCTCCATTTTTCAGAATTTCCAGTATTTCCCAGTCCCTCCTGCAGATGTCAGGGGGTGAATCTGATACTTTCTTCATGCAAAAGCATCTTCTCTACCTTTGAGCTATGGCCCTTCCAGCAGTATGGCACATAAGGTCTGGTTTGTCTGCTTATGAATGAAGATTGTGAGGGCTGAATATCTGAAAGAGAACTACTACTACTTATTATTATTATTATTATTATTATTATTATCAAACTAGTCACTAATGAAATTGTCAGTTCCTCTACTATTCATGCTGTTGTCATCTTTGCCCTCTGCAGTCTACAGTACTTCCAACTAAAAAAGGATTTCTCATGCCCACCCCCTATGTACACACATTCAAATTACTTTCTGGAGATCTAAATATCTTCCTTTGCTGAAATCTTCCTTTGTATTAAACAGAACAGCTGCTTTTTGCCTCAGGTAAGCAGAACCCAACAAACAGATGTAATACAAAAAGCCATCTCAGAAAAGTCATCACAGTTCAACAACCATGCTAGTTGCCTTGCAGTGTTGAATCTGCTATAATCCGAAACTGGGAATTTAGTTTATCAATGCTGAGCTACAACACACAATCACCAGTACTGTGCATTTTTGAGGCTTCACTTCTATGCAGATACACTTACCAGGAGTAAGCCTGAATGAACTCAGAGGAACTTAACAGAGCAATCCAAACTATAGGAAGCTGATTTAATATACAGCAGGATAAATCATCCTGGTGTAATTTGCCCCTGTTCCAAACTCTGTTCAGGAGCAAGGCTGAGCAAACTAGTCCAAACCTGGAAGAGGGGAAACAAGCCTTTAAAAAGAAGAAGAGAGAGTTTGACTTACACCACACTTTTTTGACAGTGTAACTTCTGCTGGGTTGCTAGGTCAAGTTTGGAATAGGAGCAAGTCTCAAACCATCTTGCCCTGGTCCTGGTGAGCTGCCAAATTTTGCACCAGCTGGTTTCCAAACTGTCTTCAGAGACAGCACCATGTATAATGTGTTGCAGTAATCTAACCTAGAGATTCCCATAGCATAAATTTACAGAAGTTAGGCTACCCCTGTCCTGATAGGGGCACAGCTGGGCCACTGAGGCCACCTGAGCCTCAAGCGACAGCAATGGATCCAGAAGTGCACCAAAGGTGTGTACCTGCTACTTCAGAGGGAGTTTAACCCCATCAAGAGGAGGCCACCACCCAGCCATCCAGTCTAGGGAACCACCCACTAACAGCATGTCAGTCTCATCTGGATAGATCTTCAGTTGGTTGGCTCTCATCCAGTCCATTACTGAGCTGAGACAATGGACTGCCACACCTGCAGATGTAAAGGCGAAGTAGAGCTGAAATAGGAATGGATATATGTACATTACTGTAATTTGCATGCATCAATGTTTCCTCCCTTCCTCCCTAGACTGACAGGGGCACAGGCTCATGGCTTACAGTTTGCATTTGCTAATCTATATGTATAGATGCACATATAAGCCAACTTTCTGAGGGGGAAACATAACAACCGTAGTTCATGCTAACAGGGAAAACTCTGAGCTATGATGTGCCAACATGATTCTCTGGGCCCAATACATTACATATGCCCCCACAATCTATTGGCAACAAATTCTGCTTATGTGCATAAAAATAAGTCTTGTTCAGCATCTAACATGACTTCTTTCCCCCTAGTTTCCCCCACACACACACACAATTTTCCTTCCCCACCCTGTCCAGCGATGGTATGTACTTAAAAGCACTGGAGCTTAGTAACTGTGGGTATGCAGAAAGAGGTGAAGGCGCAGTTGTGCTAATACACTGATTAAGTCTCTCATTAGCTGATAGGGAGGTTTTTCTAATGAGCCATAATAATAAGCACCAAATGAGACAGTTCTTTCTTTTTCGAGTCACCCAGCCACCGTGTTTACTTAGCCAGTGCACAGAGCTTGAAGCTACTGTCATTTATAGTTTATATTGATCTATCTGCATCGCCAATGTTTTGCCTGTTAGGAACCTAGATAATAGCTTCACACACTTTACATTTCATTGGATGAAGAGGTCTCTTCAACTGAAGTATTGACATATAGAATACAGCAAAGAAAATGAATCTATTTCATTATTATTTAAGACAATGGCAATTAACTGGTCTTCCTTCTTATTTAGAGCTTAGCCCTTTTCATTGTGTTAGGGTTCCATGGCGACCTCTGTGGCCCTCCAGTTGTTGCTGGACTTCAACTCCCGTCAGCCCCAATCAGCATGGCCAATAGTCAAGGATGATGGGAGCTGTAGTTCATCAACACCTGGATGACCACAGGTTTTCCCATCCCTAGTTAAGTTAGCATTAGTGAGCACTAGTTCCACCTCTGTTCAGCTTCCAGTTTGTGGAGGGCAACATTGTCCAAAGGGCATGTCTTGTACTTGTGGAAGCTCCTTGCATGTGTCTGCATGTGCTTTTCCATTTTCCAAGCTTATGTTCCTACATCTAAAATGTACTGGTATCTTCAATGAGATATACATACTTAACATCTCCCATAGCTTCCCTCTCCTGACCAATAGCTGCTTAGAGTTTAGCCATTAAAAAATGGGGTCCATGCACACCATACCATCTGCTGACTCAGAAAAGGATCTGCACACACAACAGCTAGTTCTCTATCCAGCTAGGGATACTATTAATAGTGTCCCGGGATTATCACTGCGTTAGGACCCAAAAAAAGTGCAGGAAAATGTTTCATGAAATCTAGTGTGTGAATAATGGTTCTTGAAACAGATTAAGGGCTTGGCTAATAGTCAGCCATTGTGCAGTTCCAACCTTACATTTTTCTGCACTTTTTTGGTCCTAGCGCTTCAGCAATCCGTACCGTATTACACGCTCCATATGATAAAGATATGCTCCAACAAGTATTCTTGCTGAATAGTGCAGCTTCTCGGTTAAGGCAAAAATGAGCCATTCTTCAGAGGTTTGCCAGCATGCTCTGCGTTATTATAATAAATCATGTACAAACAATCTAAATATGGGGGTGGGGGGACATGGATTGGAACAAGCAAATTATCTTACCTGTGGTTAAATATTTTGAACCTCTAGAGCCACAGGTCAAAGCCAGCTCAAGGCACATTCTTAATAGATTCCGTAATGTTATGAACAGTACTAATAAAGCCACATAGGCATATGAAGTATGTCACAAGCATAGCCGCAGGTCTCATAGTTGTACATTGATCATACATTTATAAGTGGTAATAAATAGCAATTTCACTTCACAACAATCCAGATTCCTAAATATTTAAATTTGAATCACATTGGTAGCATTTGATTCTGCAAACCCTATGCAATATGAGTTGTTTAAGGATTTGCCTATGTAAAGTAAAAGCCTTTTTTTTTTAGGGCTGAGAATCTTTTAAAAATACAGAATCTAAAACCCTGTAAGATGAAATTCCCAACTTATGCCCTTCCCAAATGCAAATAATGGAGTGGAGTGCAATGAATAATTAAAAATAATTAAAATAAAAATAATTTAAAACTGTGCATGCACACGAAAGCTCATACCAATGACAAAGTTAGTTGGTCTCTAAGGTGCTACTGGAAGGAATTCTCTTATTTTGTTTTGGCTACGTCAGACCAACACGGCTACCTACCTTTAACTAAAAACTGGGCTGTTTCTTTTTATGAATCCTAGGCCTTTGTCTTTGAAATGGAATTTTATTCATTTAGTTCATTCATTTGCAATGCTTTGCAATGGCTTTTGCACTACCAGTAATTAGAATGGATTAGTGAAGTTACTATGTATATCCCACTAGCCTGAGATCAAATGCTGGCACCAGGATGGTGGCCTTGGGCCAGTCACTTAGGTCCTTGCCCCGCCCCCCTGCCTGCCTGGGCAGAAAATCTCCCAACTGTGTAAATTTGGATGCCCAGCATAACATACCTCAGTCCTGGTTTCCAGCTACTGAATATGCTTGGCAATCTCATTGAAAAGCAAGCCCAAACTGTGCAGAGCTGGGCACTCCAATAATAAAGTTTTTGAAATCAGGAGGAAGTGTTTGCCAACTTTCCATTGCTTGCAGAATAAGGTAATAACAAAAGAGTAATTAAAGCAATTCATGTCTATAAAGCTCTTTGAAAAGACAAAAAAGGGGGGGAGATACAAAAGAAAAAGAAACCAGGGTCTACTTACATTACTCATGTTGTAACTACAGTCCATTTGCAGTTAACGTGATGGACAAGTTTGCCCACATTGGGGGCATTTTTGTCAGTAAATGTCATATTCAATTGGAATTCAATTGTAAAACCTGCATCAGTTCAACATAACATTTGCTAGTGACATATTTCTGATCACTAGGAATTATCAGTGTTGCTTGTGGGCAAGAAGAAGTACATGTCGATTGAAATATAGGAAGGAAAATCGTGTCCTCTCTAAAAGAGGACACGTGTTGTGGTGAGACCTGGAGACTGACCGCCTGTGTTGTGGGTGGGTAAGATTGGACAGCCACAACACCCGATTGGTAGGTCCCTCGATGTTGGGTTCAATCTGTCCAATGGGGCGCAGTCCAAACGGATCGAGGGACCTATATATATTCTAATGCACATGACCCAGAGCTTCCTCTTTCAGCATGTGCATTGGAACATCCACCCACCTCTCCCTATATTTAGGGCTTCTCGCAATTGACCTTGCTATGCCGTTGTGTGTCGTCTGTTGTTGGGACAAGGACACAGCAGGAATTTTCCCCACTTGGCTGATTGGCTGTTGCCATTTGGGTTTTGCCTGCTGTGTAGCAAATCATCACAATTTGTAAGGTTGTGGATAGGCACTGGTTCAGGTGATAGGGGTAGGAGAATTGTCTTACCATCCCTATGTGAAGGGTATTCCGTTAAAGGAATCCAGGGACTCAACTGGTTTGGTCAACCCCCGAGAGGGGTTGTGCCCGTGCCCAAGTCCACGGAGGCATCTGGGGAGTGGATATAGTCTGTACCCGGCTTTTTTCCTGCCCAGGTGTTCATCGACCTATGCTGGTGCCCTGGGTCAGCACTACCTGCACGGGTGCAGGGAGCTAGTCGAACCAGAGCCTGTGCAACCACTCACTTTCTGTAATCAATAAACTTGTGGCCTAAGTTCTGCCAAAAACCAAAATAAAATTTGAGTCAAATGTGTCTTTATTTAGGGGGGAGGTCTCTGGGTCTGAACATGCAACTACGGTTCACCCCTACTCTTGCCATCCCATTTCCACAAAGCTGGATGTTGGAGGGACAGCTAAGGAAGCACAATGCTACTTCGTTCCCCATTGGGAGAGACCAGTGCAGGTCTAGTCGTGAGGTAAATTTGAGCACTTGTCTCAGGCAGCAAGCTCATGGGCATGTGGCAAATTGACACCCAACCTCTCCTGCCCGGGACTCTGAGAAAGAGCCAGCAGGGTTGTTCTTCAGAGTAAGGTATTTTCAGCAAGACAGACAGGAAAGTGCTTGTGCTACCATCACTTTGTTACAACAGCTAGAAGTTCTGTTTAAACGTAGGTAAAAATTTCACTCACAGGGAGAGAGAACAGAGCAACTATCTACCCCACCTCAGCCAAGAAAAGGGTTACTGCTTGCTACCTCCCCTCCTTGGACTTGAAGAAAACACCCCTGCAATAACCTCCCCTTCCAAGATGGTCTTTTTATTCTAAGGGTGACAGTCTAATATCTACTGTACAGAATAAAAGGGCCAATAGGGCAGGGGGTGGAGAAGCTGTATGGTGGACATTCAAAACTTGCTTAGGTCTAAGGGTTGCTGACCCTTCAATTCTAGAAGTTTGAGTTCTGTGAGGGAGTGAACTAAAAATTAAAATTCAATTATCTTCCAGAAGCTACAATAGCCAGGCCAGTTTCACAGTAATTAAAATTTATAACAGAATGTGTCCCTACAGAGTACTAATCTGATAAAATGTAAGAAGATGATAGACAAAAGATAATATATGTGCGATGCACACATAAATACTACGGTGAGTATTTATGTCTTTTTGAAATTTTTGCTTTTAAAAAAAGTAATTACCATTAAATTCAATAGGTAAGTTATTCAGTTTATGGTGCTAAAATTTGCACAAAATTGTTACCAGACAGACAAATATAAAGAACAGAGTGCTAATGAATATTGTACCATCCAGGCTTCCTTAAATTTTCGCATTCCTCCCCTCCCCTGATGCTTTCACATAGACTCACAGTTACAGAAGTGTTAATGTATTGTTGTTATTTACTATGATAGAAGAAAACAAATAAAAAGCAGACATTAGAAATAGCATATATGGATTAAATGAGAAAGTTTTGCAAATCCCTGTAGGGAAACCTTGGCCAGCCTGCTTTTAGAGATAGTTTGGAAGATAAGGCTGAAAATTGCTAATGCTTGCTGAACAGATGGAGAGGATAAGTGAAATAATAGGTATTCAAAGTAGCTGGAGCTAAAGTAAACAACTAATCACTGAGGAGCAGGACCATATAAAAGCCAAGGAGGAGGAGGGGGGGGGATAGGAGAAGGAAAACAATGCCAGGATGAAAAGGTTAAAGACAAGAAGTGTTGCAGCTCCTTGGGGCCTACCGTAGTTGGTTTATTAAAACAATAAAAAGTCCAGGAGCACCTTAAAAACTAGAAACAAAACTTTATGGCATAACCCTGCATGGAATGAGATGGAAAGTTTGTTGGTTGAGCAAAGCAAGTTTGAATGTGTCCCAGAATCCTTTGTGTGGAACCTCTGACTGCAAAGTTTTCTGGGACACATTCCAAGATGCCCTTAGTTCACATGCATACTTTCCCCAACATTTCAAAAAGACACTTATGCTAAAGTTTGAGTAACATAAGATGTACATTTATTCAAATTTAATTGATTAATTTCCTTTAGAAAGGAGATGGGTAATCAACCCAAATTCTTTAATTGGTTGACAATAGAACCCTCACTTTTGATGATGGATAAAACATCTTTGAATGAATAAAGTTGCCCTGGATTGCCTCCACCCTACCATATAATAAATGAAACCATTCCCATCTTGATTTAAAAAGCAGAAAAGAAGGTACCAGTACGTAAAATGAGGGAACAAGGTAAAGCAAAACAAATCAATTTCATCTTGTCCATTAAGTGCGGCTTTCTCTCCCGTTAATTGTTATTTTATACGTTTGCATGTGTAATAAATATTTACTATGTTATAGGAAAGCAGTGATAGCTGACAGATAAATGTTATATATAAATCAGAAATTACAGCCTTGGACATGTGCTTTTCACATCACTGTGGCCTGATTTTCCCATACTTCTGGGTCCTTGCCTAAACCTACATGCCATTCCTTAGCCGTCTAACCTCCTAATCTAACAGGTAATAAAATAAAATGTGTAGGAGCATGACTTCAAGAAAGCTGGCTAAGAACATTTCGTATTTCTTAATATTACTACCACCTTGGTTCCTTAGACCTTCTGCCAAGTAGAATATCACCCTGACCCCCAAAAGATATGTGTTAGTCTAACTATGCAATATTGTAACACTACTTTAAAATAATGCTATGCATTCATGGGCATTTTACATGAAAACCACTATTTCATCACTAGTTTAACATGCTTCGAAATTTAAAGCATAGTGACGAAGTAGTGATTTAAATAAATGCAGACAAGTGGACATAAAAATATAATATAGTGATTTTCCTAAGAGATAGCCCAGGTCTTCAGCTCATGTATATAATATCCCCCTGCTCTAGCAGAATAATGGGGAAAATGTGTTTGGTTTAGGCCCCATCTGCGCTATACATTTAAAATAGTATTATACCACTGTAAACACTCATGGCTTCAGCCAAAGAATTTGGAAAGTGAAGTTTCCTGAGGATTCTGAGAATTGTTAGATGACTCCTGTTTCCCCTCACAGAGCTACAATTCCCAGAGTGGTTTAACAATCAATCCCTCTTCTCGGGGAACTCTGTGTAACTTTCTGAGGAAAATAAGAATCTCCTAACAACTCACAGCACCCTTAAGTTAAACCAGGGGTAGGCAACCTAAGGCCCATGGGCCGGATGCGGCCCAATTACCTTCTCAATCTGGCCCGCAGACGGTCCGAGAATCAGCATGTTTTTACATAAGTAGAATGTGTCCTTTTATTTAAAATGCACCTCTGGGTTATTTGTGGGGCCTGCCTGGTGTTTTTACATGAGTAGAATGTGTGATTTTATTTAAAATGCATCTCTGGGTTATTTGTGGGGCATAGGAATTCATTCTTTTTTCCTCTCTTTTTTTTCTTCAAAATATAGTCCGGTCCACCACATGGTCTGAGGGACGGTGGACTGGCCCACGGCTGAAAAAGGTTGCTGACCCCTGAGTTAAACGAAAAAACAAAAACCCTACAATTCCTAGGGTGGGCATTTTCATGACTTTGGGACTTACATTTTAACTGTCTGGTCCACCTCACCACACACTGGTGCACAACTGCACTTGATTAGCCTATCACACCAGCCCTGACTGTTGTTATTTTTTCCACTGGCACTGCAAAGGAAGGGAAATTGCTAAAAACACATCTGGTATCTCCTTTGTATTCTTCTTGACGTTATGCAAGGCATCACACAGAAAGAAAATAAGTCCCCAAAACTACAGGTGCCCAGGTGCACAATAAGCTAACATTAGATCATCAGATGCTGTGTTCCCTTCAATCCTGACACACAAAATGATTCGGCACATTGGAAGAAGTGTATGTCTCCTCAAACAAGTGATACACTCTGAATTGGGTCATGTTCAGGTGTTCAGTCAGTGCTTGGAAGGGGATGATTGAAGGCAGGTCCACTCATTCCAACTTGAGTCCTTCAAAGTCCATCACCTCCAGCGTGTCTTGCCAATTATGAAGTCCACAACATGTAGAGGGCACCTGTTGGAGGAAGGTTGCTCTGTGCATTTAAAGACCCAAAGTACATGGAGCCTATGTGTTTACACACACTGATGGGAGCTGAATTCCAAAACATATGAAATGTGCCAGGTTAGGGGGAAGTTCTTTACTGCATGGAAGTTGCTAGCAGGCATAATCCCAATCACATCCTTCCCTGCATTCTTTCCTCTCTCTCAGAATCACTGAATGACACAAGAGTGGGCTGTTTACTTCAGTCATTCCCAACCAACTGCCTTCCAGATGTTGTTAGACTGACCACTGGCCTTCTGCCTGGGTCTGATTGGAGTTGTAGTCCCAAACATCTGCAGGAAACCAGACTGGTAGACATGAATATGTATTATACTGTACTAGAATGGGTTATAAACATTGGTTATTGCATTACCAATGTTGCAATTCACATCTGATGCAAGCTTTCATATATAATGAAATAAAAAAAAATCCTTCCAGGAGCACCTTAGAGACCAACTAAGTTTGTCATCGGTATGAGCTTTCATGTGCATGCACACATCTTCAGATATATAATGAAGTTAACCATAGGGACACGCACACTTCTTGGCTTTGGAGAACACAACTTTCCATATCACTAGATATGTGGTCTGGTAGAAAATACAATGGAATGGAATATGGTTCTTACAGATGGAGAAGCACTCATTCAGAATTTTAACAATAGCACATCACTCATTGTCGGAGAAGGAAGTACGGTAGGTTTTTGGGTGGGTGGGTGTGTTTCTACCTCCAAGCTGCAATCTTTTAGCAATCAACTTGGTAAACAATGGCCCCTGATAGGGTATAGAATTGCATTCAGACTTTACTAGTCATGTGAAAAAGTGCCTAGTGAATACTATGACTGATGTCAAAATCAAACATGCCCTTGTGTTTTATTTCACTGTCATAAACCAATGTTTGCCTAGAGAAGAAACCCCCCAGGCTAAAGAGGCAGGGGAGACTGCAGTAGCCTGAAAAGCCATTTCATTTTTCAAAGACATTTTTGCTAGGCCCATCCTTCCTATTCATTCTCTTCTCCTTTGTCCTTCCTCCCACAAACATCTGTACTTGCATGTTAGGTTTTAAATTGTGAATTTATGGGGAACTGTTTGATCTGTAGAGCTATGGTTTTTTGTTGTTGTTTTTGCAAAGGACACTCCATTGTTCTAGAAAGATTTATAATTAGGCAACAGAGGCAGTACAATTCAGTAAAGTAAACATCACAGGGTAGAAGAATTTCCCATGCTTGGGTGTGGTGTTGAATGGCATTGACTGGGTGTATCCAGGTAAGAATTCACCAAAAGACAAAAAGAAAACAAAATTTAAACCAACATTTCCAAAGAGCTAGAGTTAAACTTGACTACAGTATGCATTTACAGATGCATATTTTTTTATGCTGCAATAAATTATATATTGTACATTTCAAAATCAACAAAACCCACTTTCAAAGCCTTCTGGAAATTTTATTTTTTCATAAAATGTATACATCGCTTGATTGTAAAAAAAAAAAAACCAACAACCTCAAAGCAGTTTACAAAAAGATAAAACCATAAAATCAAGCAAAAGGGCTATACTTTAAAACAGGCATCCCCAAACCTCAGCCCTCCAGATGTTTTGGACTACAATCCCCATCTTCCCCGACCACTGGTCCTGTTAGCTAGGGATCATGGGAGTTATAGGCCAAAACATCTGGAGGGCCGCAGTTTGGGGATGCCTGCTTTAAAACATGCAGATTAAAACAGATTAAAATCACCTCAGCTTTCTAAGCGTCTGGCCAGCAACTTATAATATTATTGAATCCTAAAATCAATTCATACATCATTTGAATGTGTGTCAGCCTTAGGCTCAAGTCATATGTTACACTGATGCGGGTACTGGAAAAGTGTGTTTCTTTGCTGAAAGACCTGTGTGAAACATATAGGTGGGAAATGGCAAAGAGGCGTCAACTGAAGAGATGCAGTGGACATCTGTCAGCTCCAGATTGCCAAAATTACCAGATTTCTATAAAAAGAGAGAAAACAAGCAACAGCATTTGAAATCATAAGGAGAAACCAAATGACTGGAGTATGCTGTTTTATGAATTACTTTTAAACACATCCATTTTTATTTGGACAGGACTACTATGTACTTCCAGCTGTCTCAAGTGGAGAGTGATAGACAGTATGATAGACACACTTCACTGAAATGTCCAAAAGCTACTGCTCATTTGTACATAGCAATTCTTAACTAGGGTTGCCTAATTGTTGAGCTTTTTTCCTTCCAAAAATAGTTTTGAACTATTTTTAAGGAAATCTACACTTCCAACATGGGATGCCATACTTCCAGATTTTTGCAGACATTTCAACGATTTTTGCCTAGGCACTGTTTATGAGTGCTGAATCCTGGCTAAGTCTGGATGTATGGCAGCTCTATTGCACTGACATGCCATTTCACAAATACTAACTCACTGATGCAGAGTAGATTAGTATTACTAGTTCCATATTGCACATGGTGAGTGGGCAATGCTGAGTTAGTGGTTCGCTTTGGCCCTGTATACCTGAAGGAGCGTCTCCACCCTCAACATCCAGCCTAAATGCTGAGGTCCAGTTCCGCGTGCCTTCTGGCGCTTCCCTCATTGTGAGAAGTGAGGTTACAGGGAACCAGGCAGAGGGCCTTTTCGGTAGTGGGGGGGCCCCATGGAATGCCTTCCCTCTCATCAGATGTTCTGTGTGTTAAAAATCATTGCTTCTGAACTCATTTTCAAGCCCAACTGATTGATTTACTAAAACTCAAACGACAAATTTGTGACAATTTATTTAATCATATGATAGTCCTAAGTGTTTTGCCTCTGCTTCTTGAGAAACACATGCACAGTCTCCATTGACCCATGTGTTGCTGAGACAGTTCTGTCCTGGTATGTGTTGGTTCCCCCAAACAGTAGCTAAAAGCTTTTTTTCCTATGTAGCATTGGCAGCAATATACTGCCATATGGAGCATTTAACTGTATTTGCATTATGCTTTGAAGCTTTATGAGGCAGTCGCATAACTACAGCCTACTGAGTGTATTATATTTTATTATGGACAAGATATATGTAATATTTTCCTTGGGATCACTTCTGGATGTGAATCATCTTATGCAGGATATTTCATGAAACTTTCCTCTGTTTTAGTACATGGTGATCAGAAGTTGAAGGTGTGTGTATCTCTAATCTAGCAGCTACTGGAGATGATGGTGCGTGTTATACTTATGAAGTGTGGATGGGCTAGTGCTATCACATCCAACCAGCTGGCAGTTCTCTTCCCTACAATGCCAAATAGCCTTGGTTAAAATATTAGTGGCTGGAGCAATGGAGATCCTGTGTCCGACATCTAACTGTGGGAGACCTAATTACTGGATAACAAAGGACCCAATTACAGGAGAATGTGCTTTGCTTATGTGGGTGTAAAGGACAATGAGTGTGTCGCTGTTCTACATCCACACCAGCCAATAAAGACACTGTGAACAAGGATGGCAAATTCTTTTGTCAAGTGACTAAACCACTAATGAAGAACATTTCTTCTTGAGGAATTTTAAATGAGTCAATTAGGAATGCTTTGTGGCCAACCTCCATGATTTGGAAAAACACACACACACACACCAAAAAAAAAAACTACTCTGGAATGATGACACAAGTCTGGTCTGGTAAGATTCTTGGTTTCCCAATGTTATCTTTCAGAACCTGTGAGAATTCCCATGGTTCATGACTCTGCGGGGCCTAGTCACATCTTGTTTTCAGTCTGCACCATAGTCATGAATGAATGTTCCCTTATTAGAAAGGAGGAAAAACAACCCTGAAGTATCCTGTCATAACCTGGCCCCTGACTCTGTGCCCTCACAGTGACCTTTACCTATCTTAGAAGGGCTCAACCCACAAGCCCTGCAGCTCCCAAATCTGCCTTAGACAAACTCTGAGAATGTACCGTACTCCCTGAAAACCTCTTGCAGGAGAAGGAGGAGGTTGTCCATTACTGAATCTAGGAATAGTGGCTCATAAATCACCTAAGGCTACCCAAGATCCTGGACTACGCAGAATTGGGTAAGATGAAAGGGAGAATTCAAAACCAGTGGAACAGAAGACTGGAGTAAATATATGAGTTATTTGAAATACAATTGAAACCAACTGACTACGTTTGTAGGACTACAAGAAGTTTTGTAAGGAGAACTATATGAAATATTGCAGAAAAGATTTATGAGAATGGATTTTAAGTTATTGATTATTAAAAGTAATAGTTAGGATAACAAATGTAAGACTAAGAAGATGAGGGTTGAAAATAATTAGATGCAGTTGATGGAAGTCTCAGGCTAAAATAGCCAAAAAGATGTATAAGATGAGATGAGATGATATGTTCTGTTTGGAAAATATATGTAAAAACTAATAAAAATGTATATTTAAAAAAGGCTACCCAAGGTCCCTAGCTGTGGAAACACATAGCTAATTTCAACTGTACCTTTTCTCAAAGCAAGCTGCTGCTACAGTCAGAGTTGTTTTCAGTACTGCAGCCTTCGTTACAATTATACTACCTGCTGTCTTGCAATTAATTAACCTTAAATGGTTAATAAAATGTTTGACAAATTGTCAATGGACATATAACAGACCAAAAGTTTTGCAAAGATGCAGCCAGGTCCTAAATGTCCCTGATTGGAGCTGTCATACTTGGTTCAGTGAGACTGATATCAAGATAATGTGCAGAGTATAATAGTTTTATAGAACATTGGCCTTGAGTCAGTAGGCTGTTACCCGACTGGTGCTGAGTAACGACAAGTGCACTACCATTAGGCACCCCATCTGCAATATGGAAGATAATAATATCACTACACTACAGGGCTGTTGTAAGGATTACAACTAGCTAATGTGCATGGAGTGCTTTGAACACATAGATTCCAGGAGCTGTAGCTCTGTGAGGGGTAAACTACAATTCCCATAATTCTCAAGGGAAGCCATGTAGGATGCTGATGTTTGCAGTATTGCTGTTTTCCATTTGCAGTCAGAGAACCGAACCAACATGTGAATGGTGAATTGCTGTTTTGAGATTGCATGGTTTAATTGCTTGTGGTTATTTTTCTATACATCTTATGTGAATAAATTATTATTATTATTATTATTATTATTATTCTTTTTAGTAGAAGAATTGTGTTAATAAAATGGTTAATTGAAAGAACACAAAATACATCTGGTGTATTCTGAAGTAACAGAATCCACATCCAGTCAGTTTAAACTGACAAATATAATGCAAAACTCTCTTCATATGTCAATGGTGACAATAATGATGATTAGGAAATTTTAAAACATAAGGAGGAAAGGTCAAGCCCATCTATTTTCTGAGCAAAATCATCAACACCTGTCTAATGTCATAAACAGTAAAAGAAAAAGAAAGAGAGAGAGAGAATCTGTTGGAGAAAAAACAGCCCTGAAGCTGCTTCTAAATGCCAATGCAGAATGGATAATACTCTTCAAAATGTAGCAGTGACTGATTTTTGTGACAAGGCATCACCTGGGAAAGCAAATGAATAGTGATAGACATCGTGCCTTTCTATACACAGTTTGCTTCAGTGGATCACATAATCAGATATGAATTAACTATCTCTGTTTTGTTAAAAATTGAAGTTATTGAACACGGTTTATTTTCAAAGACCAACAAAGCATGCTTAAATATTGATGAGGAAAAATAAAAAAATTCCTTCAGTAGCACCTTAAAGACCAACTAAGTTTTTATTTTGGTATGAGCTTTCGTGTGCATGCACACTTCTTCAGATAAGGAGGATGAGGAAGAAAGTCTTTGATGAGGAAGAAAGTCTTTTTGGTGTAATGTCCATGGTACAACACAGACCATACTACAATTCATATGTGGTGCCCTTTGGTTGAAAAGCTAGACTAAGCAGGATATATACTCAAGTTGCCACCATTTTTTATTTTTTATTGTCAGTGCACATTTGCCTTCGAGACCGATATGAGTGAGTAAAAATCAGCAGCTGACTTTTTCCACAGTATGGAGATGCAGCGATGCAAGGTTAATTTCTGGAAGTTCTTCTAGTGTAGAAGACACAGGAGCCTTTCCTGAAAACAAGCAGTAAGAAGGGGAGCTTGAGACTCTTGGGGGAGACTTTAACTGATCTTTGGGAGCCTTTAACTGTCAGGAGACAAGAGTTAGAGCCAAGAAAAGCTGCAGGACTGGAGAGTGAAGAACAGGCACAGGAGGAAGGAGAGGCAGGTCAGGCTGATAGAGAGTCAAGGGCCCCTGCCTCTCCTGCTCCACTGTCTTCCAGGACCAGGAGAGAATTGAAGAGGGAAGAGCAAAAGCAGTACACGCACATGCAATCTTTGCCTGCTTGCACACAGCTCAGGTGAGGAAAATACATAAGCTGAGGTCAGGGGCAGGGCCCTCATGGTGCTGCAACTGCCCTATTGTGTGGGTGCACATCCAGGAGTGGCTGAGAGACATAGGACTGATGGACATGCTTTTTCCTAACTTGTAAGTGTACTTTTGACAATAAAGAGTTAGTTCCTCATTTTGGACATTCCTTGCCTGATGGTGCCATGACAACGAATGTCTGTGGGGATGAGAGCTTTGAGTGTGCAGTTCCCCTCATATAGAGCCCTAAATGATTGCTGATGTATCTGCATATATCAGGGGATGAGCACATGACATTGAGGGCATGGCTATTCACCATTGTTCCTATTCCTTGCTCCCATGTTACTGAACACAGGACCGAATAAGCCTTCTGTTGACACTGCATGTTGCAACAAATTCCAGCAGAAATATTTAGGAGTCCAGCCTGTACTTGTTTCTAATACTAACTCCTTCCAACTGGTCATTAGAGTCCATTAAAAGATAACTGTTGCTACTCTTTTCCTTCAGGCTCTGCAGGTCTTCCTTGCCTTGAGATGATTAGCTTTTGGTAGAGTGGTTTTCCTTTTCCTTCTTAATCAGAGGCAGTCCTAAGTGGATTGAGGGATTCCATTATGCAATCAAGCCCATTACATTTAAAGTGCCTTTAGTGTGTTGCAACCATTTGTATATAAGTGAACGCTATTTATTAGATGCACAAATTAAAAGCATCATTACAAATCCGTTTGCAAAAGATAATTCACTGCCAGCTTGTCAGAGATATTGTATATATTGCACTTTAATAGAGTTAAAAAGCCAGGCCTTATTTTCATTTGAGTATAAATGTTTTCTTTATATATTCACACTCTAAAATAGATTTCCATCTCTTGTAAACTCTTAAGTGATGCTTTGCAGTTGACAGAAAATACATAAACTGAGAGAAGTGTATATAGATTCTGCGTGAAAGCCATGACAATCCTACCAGTGAAAGAGTGAAATTTAAGCAAAAATAAAATTGATGCAAGAATGGGATCTTACATCATATTCACACAGACGACCATCTAAGATTTATGCTTCCACTAAGGGAATAGGGACACAGGTGGCACTGTGGGTTAAACCACTGAGCCTTGGGCTTGCCTATCAGAAGGTAGGCGGTTCAAATCCCCGCGACGGGGCGAGCTCCCATTGCTCGGTCCCAGCTCCTGCCAACCTAGCAGTTCGAAAGCACGTCAAAGTGCAAGTAGATAAATAGGTAACTCTATAGCAGGAAGGTAAACGGCATTTCCGTGTGCTGCTCTGGTTCGCCAGAAGTGGCTTTGTCATGCTAGCCACATGACCTGGAAGCTGTACGCCGGCTCCCTCGGCCAATAACGCGAGATGAGCACCGCAACCCTAGAGTCAGTAATGACTGGACCTAATGGTCAGTGGTCCCCTTTACCTTTAAGGGAATATTGTCATAGAATGTGCTTTACATATTGTACCTCGATATATAGGAACAATAGAGCATCCATTAAGTGACCCATAACGACAATGTGTGTGTGTGTGTGTGTGTGTGTTTCTTTCCTCCAAGGAGTTTAAGGCACTGTATATATGGGTCCTAACCTCCATTGTCATTCCACCTCAGCCTGCTGAGGTGGATTAGGCTGACCAACAGGAACTGGCCCAAGGTAATCCAATGAGCTTCATGGCCATGGGTGAATAAAGATTCACCAAGTGGTTCTCACAACATTGGAAGCAGTGCAGGACATAGTATGCACCATGGAGGATGAATGTACATCATGGCCTGTCTGATGTGCATCAAATGCCAGATTTGAGAAGCAAAAAAGACATGTCCTGCCAATCCTGAAATCACTAAATGCTGCCTCTCAACAATGGAATGAAAACACAGCTGTCGGGAAATGTTTCTGATACAATTGCAAAGCAAACCCTCTTTCTGTCAGACTGACACACGTTCTATTTTCCCTGTCTTTTCCCATTCCTCGAGGAATCAATTCTCTGAGACAAACTGGTAAAATTACAACTTCTGACATCCTGAATATTATCCTAATATAGGGGAGGGCAAAACCTGATTAGAATGACTCCATAATAATTTCCCTCCATTTTGCTGACATGGCTGACACTCCTGAGTTATTCATTGCAATCACAAGCAGCCTTTTCTGCTAAGCGTGCCACTATCTCAGAGCCAAACTGCTGAAACTTGGAACCTGAGTTATTGCAGAAATTCAAAGATCCAAAGATATGGTCCACCTGTTCCATTGGGCGAAGTGACTTAACCATTCACCATGAGCCATATGTACTGAACACCCATGGCACAAGCTAGTAATATTTAAGAGGACTGTATGATGGCTGACAGGACTGGGGAAGAAGGTCTGTAGAAATTCAGGAAGACAGGGCAAACAACAACAACATTGTCAAGCATGTAATGGATGTGAAGCCTAAACCACTCCCTGGGCCCACCCATTAAACCCCCTCATGACCTGCTCTAAGAAGCCAAGATGGGCCAGGGTCTTTCAGCAGTTATCGTAAGAGGTTTCATTTGTCCCAGCTGATTTTTTAAAAGTGAGTTGGTCCTGGGGTGGGAGAAGTCCAGATCCCAGGCCTCTCCTTTCTACTGAAGAGGCCAAGGTTTAAGTTGGAAATGTTGACGAAGGCAACACATGGTAAACATTCAACTTTGTCTCTCTTAACACTTTATCTATAAATCGATAGCATGGTGCTGAATTCTTTTGGAGGATGTGGAGTATGTTCCTGAATGTAAGCTTCCATCGTATAACATATTTATTGCCTCGTAAAGCTGGTGGAGAGCTCTGCAAAGATCAAATGTAAGCGTAAATCAAGGGCAGACCCTGTGCCATACCAGCAGTTCCCGTGCGAAAGCCTTAAATTCCAGAGCCACCTTTTATTTGGGTCGTGTGGGGAGCGAGCGCTGCTGCCGCATTGGGGTGGGTACTCCCGGCCATAGTTCTTCTTCCACACATGAAGCTAGCAGTAAATAAGAGTGTTGATTGTGTCCCACAGAGGAAAGCCTTGGGTCTTAGGAAAGAAGCTATTGACTTTACCTTTATGTGAGCCCTTCCCCCTGGGCTATCTGTGAAAAGGGCCTTCATGGTGAATTATGGGAAAGATTAATGTTTCAGCCTACCAGCTGGAGAAGGCCAACAGGGTGCTAGAAACCCGGGGGACGGGGGGGTTAGCTTGCTCCCCAGACTGACAAGGACAAACTCTCGAGCACAGTTGTAACAAATTTAACAAAATGTGCTTTAGAAAAATGTATTTAACACAAATTGCAGCAATGCCTCAGCTTGCATCATCATTTTTTGGTGTGTGTCTTCTTAACTGTGCTGTGTTGCCATGCGCCAGGAGGCCAAGATAAAAATGGAGACCGTATGCCAGTAGGCTAATGCATTCTGATGTGGCAGCTAACAAAGCAGGGAGAAACAAAGGGCAAAAGAAAAGGGAACTTCAGAAAGGGACAGCAGTCCCTAGAACCTGAAAAGGGGATTAACTCAATCTCCTGGGTGTGATTTGCCATGCTGATATGAACAACTAAAAGGACTCTGAACTGGGATGGCTGGCAAAGTACTAAACCCCAAGGAAGCCTGCATTGACAAATAGCTCAGCCTATCCTGAATTACTTGCTCCATCTGTATCTGTTTGCATCACAAATGACAGCTGCCAGCCATCTTTGGCACGGAATAGATGCAATTTGAAACTGCAGCGAGATGTGTATTTTGCATGTGTGTACATGCAGTGCTATTTTTCCAGAAAAAGAGGTGCTGGAACTCACCTCCCTTGTTCTCTTATAATGGCAATGGCACTCACCTGAGAGGTGCCAGAACTGAGTTCCTGTAGGTTCTGGCTGAAAAAAGTGTGTGTGTGTGTGTGTGTGTGTGTGTGTGTGTACAAACACCCACACACAGACACACCAAACAGTTCTACTAACAGAGATGTTTATTGGCAATCCTAAGCACATTGAATGCCTCTTCGTCTATAGCCAAATTGTAGTTCCATTCATGTGGCTCAGCTCGGCCTCCATGGCATGGCATTTATTGAATGGATATCAATTCAGAAAAGTTAGTGTCAAGTTCAGAAGACTTCCATATTCATGAGCTTTCCATTAATGAGTGCAACTGTAGAGGATACATTTTTTTAAAAGGGGAGGATAGAAATTTAGCATTATCTGGCAGCTAGTTTCATTTTTTAGTAAGATAATATCTGAACCTTCAAGAATTAATGAGATGCAAAAGATTGCCATCTTTATGTTTGAATAACAGGGAAACTAATTATATTTTTCTATCTATAAGAAAATTGCAAGTGCACATGGAGTGATTAATTTGAGATAACCCCTGTCCTGGCTACAGGTGTTGAGCAACCTACATGCCCATCACATAATCAAAATATAGGAAATTTTATGGCATGCCCTACATCAGATGGTTTTTAATGTTTGATGTTTTAATACATTTTTATATGTGTTGGATGCTGCCCAGAGTGTCTGGGACAAATCAGCCAGATGGGTGGGGTACAAATAATAAAATTATTGTTATTATTACAGCTGGAACTAGCAAAGATTGTGGCACACAGAAGAACACAAAGAGTTAACACACAGCAGATTGCTCTTGTTATGAGTTTGTGGGTGCCAGACTCCCCTAAATTCTTGGACCCAGCAAGGGTTAAAATATAAGCAAGGTCAGCTTCCTCATGAGTAATCACCTGGGATATGAGTCATTAAGAAAACAAAGGAAAAGTAATGGGCCATTAATAAAGCCAAGGAGAAGGGGCTCTGTTCAGTTGGGCAAGGCCCCTCCTCTAGCTCATGGTTAGATAGAAGACAAAGCCAGAATTTAGATTACAGGTACCTAGGTAGCCGTGTTGGTCTGGATCGAAGTAAAATAAAAAAATTCCTTCAGTAACACCTTAAAGACCAACTAAGTTTTTATTTTGGTATGAGCTTTCGTGTGCATGCACACTTCTTCAGATACCAGAAACTCCAGAATTTAGAGTTGAGTTGGCTGTGATGTAAGACCTGGGTGGGGGAAGTTGTTGACTGGAAAAGGTTGCAGAGCACGATGCTTTAATTTTGAATCCAAGGCTATAGCTATGGAAGAAACAAAACCTCCTTGGAGTGTTGATGTTATGAACTCCTCCATCAAAGGCCCAGGTTGTATATATGAGTAAATAAACCATCTATCATAAAGACACCACAGTCTCCACTGTGTCTCAGTTCCAAAAGGAAACATGAACCCAGGGTAAGCTCACCTGGAACCCCTGGAATCCTGCATCACTTGGAGATTGGGGTGGCGCGCAACATTACTGTTGTATTTTTGGCAGGTACCATAATGTGGTATCCAGCTTGACTTTACTCTTGTGGAATTTTTGTTAACAAGAGCCTTCTAATGCAATTTAAATACTGTGTGGATTTTGATCTATGATAAGAAACTGTCCACAGTCAGAGCACATGGGAAGACACATGCTACTTTAAAAATAAATTCCAAAATAATAATCATAATGAAATCCTATCTATTTTGAAGGGTAAAAAAAATCCTATTAATAACTGAAGCAAAAAACAACAACAATGTGAAACTTTTGTTGCTAATAGTCAATAATGGTACGATTAGGCAGGCACATAAAGTTTATGTTCTGCAGAGACAGTGGTTGTTTCTTTTGAATATTTTATTCTTCAGGGATTGGCCTAAGGCAGGCATAGGCAAACTCGGCCCTCCAGATATTTTGGGACTACAACTCCCATCATCCCTGACCACTGGTCCTGTTAGCTAGGGATGATGGGAGTTGTAGTCCCAAAACATCTGGTGGGCCAAGTTTGCCTAAGGCATATTTGGGAAATCCTGCAGTTCGTGACCTCCATCTGTATCCCCTATGATTTGACATGCCCTGGCAGGATCTGCCATAGTTTTCCTAAACCAAACCCTCTTTGCTATCTCTCAGATCATTGGGCAGCTCTTCACTGAGGGCCCTAGGGGCCCTTGTGGAGCAATCCAAACCCAAATGACACTGGAATGAGGGGGGGAGGTTGGAAAAGTTGAATCTCTGGCTGAGCCTGGACTACCCCAACTGAAGTCTTCTATCCCGGCTCAGTCAAGGCTGGGGTAAGTTTTAAAAATGGGGACTTCCAGGCTTGCGGTGAGGGCAGAATGGAGAAGGGGAGACCCACCCATGTTCCAAACTCCTTTCAGCTTGATCACATGACCTAACAACCCAACAGAAGTTACACTGGCTAAAAGGGTGGTTTAGTTAGGTCACACTCTGTTTTAAAGGCTCTGTTTTAACCTCACTCCTGAATGTAATTTGGAATGGGGTAAATTACACCAGCCTGGTTATAATGGCTTCAATAGTTTGGATTGATCTGCTAGTTAGAATGTTCCACTTAATCCTTTCCCTTCAAGTCAAAGGGACTCTTTATTCCTTTCTCCTACAATTGCCTCTGCTTGTGTATTCCATCGTTTGCTGGTTTTCATTCATCCTGGAATTATATTCAAAACTGTTCAAAGAACAAAGCTTTCATTACACTGTAATCTAAAAGGCCACCATCAGGCTTTGAAAAGGGGGAAGGGAGTTGTTACAGAACAGGTTCAGAACATCGCCATCTCTCCTAAAGAAAATTCATTCAGATATTATCAATTTATTTAAATAAATGCAAATTCCAAATTGCCCACTGCATATAAAAAAAATCAAAATGGAGAAATGAAATAGTCTAGTTGGTTTGATGCTGCTCAGGAAGCAGTCTAATTGCAAGTTTTGGAGTCATATAAAGGTTCAAATTCTAATTTATATATTAAAAAACCATGGGAACTATAATAATGTTTCCAAACTATAAGGGGGGGAGAATATGACTGTGATCCTATATACTTAATTGGGGATAAGTCCCATTAAACTCAACTCAGTAGGGTTTATTCCTGAGTAAATATATGTAGGATTCCATTGTATTTTGCATGTTAATTGGCAGGTGGAAAATCTCAGGGGGGGGGGTTAAAATAAAATGCTAGTAGGCAAAGAAACGTCTTCAGGCAATAAACTCCACTGGTATGTGATGTATGAAGAATTATTTCTTTTCGAGCCCCAAAGTCGCTGCCTGTTAATTACACGATAGCTCCTAGTTTTTATGTGGGAATACTTTTCTCTGTTCATTCATCCCCTCAAGCCCCACGTTATCTTATAAACCTGTCATGTCGCTACTAAATTGAGTCTTTTTCCTAGTTACAAAGCCCAATTGCTCTACTAGAATGCAGTCAACCAGTTATTAACTAATGCAGGTCGCAGGGATACATTGCTCCAGTACTGGGCCAGTTACACTGGCTTTCAGTTTGATACTTTGCTAAATAGAGAGCTATAGAAAAGAGCTTGAGGCTCAAATGAGATGGTGGTAGAATTCATTGAGGATGTGGCGACTAGCACATTTCTCCTCTGAGCTCTGGGAATTAAAAACTCCAAAAATTATTGGTGCTTGTAACCTGCTGGGTGGAGCTTGTGATTTACAGCGGCAGGTAGGCAGAAACTATTTCTAGGAGTAGCTAGCTTTGGGGCAAGAGGTTCAAAGTGGAACTCTGGAGACAACAAAAGTTTGCATGCCTGGAAGGGAGAACAGCAAAAAGTCATACATCTGCAACC
The DNA here is from genome assembly GCF_965207765.1 of Zootoca vivipara. NCBI lineage: Eukaryota > Metazoa > Chordata > Lepidosauria > Squamata > Lacertidae > Zootoca > Zootoca vivipara. The sequence continues at coordinate 50,096,042 of NC_142586.1, forward strand.
TTAGGGGATGTAACTAGGGAAATCAAATGGATTTGCATGTAGCACGTGGTTCTTTTCACTTTTTGGGTGAAAATCCTACTGCCAATCGGAAGCTGCAAAAGCCGTGTTGGACGTTCGGGTTCCAAAGAACGTTCGCAAACCAGAACACTCCCTTACAGGTTTGTGGCATTCGGGAACCAAAATGTTTGAGTTGCAAGGCATTCTGGATCCAAGGTACGACGTCTGTATGTTCTTCCTCTCTATCTGTTGAGAGCAGACATACTGTACTTGGAACTCTCTTCTCTGGAGATGCAAAGGGCTAGCATGGGTCATTGCATCTCCACCTTAGCCAGATACAACTAGGATCCTTCCTATCAAACATGTGTTTCCAATTATAAATCTTACTTATTTCCCTAAACCCAGAGCTTCAGTTTATGTAAAGTGTGTTTGTCCAATGGGGAGTCTATGCTTAGTTCCACTAAGCGTACAACTCAGGTACTAACAATTCCTAAGTGAGGAAGTGGGGGTGAACAGTAAGTGGACTTTTTTGTTGGACTGGCTCTCCCTTCCCCAGGAAGCATAGGACCCAGGTTGCCTGAGGTGCCAGCATAGCTATAGTAGCAAAGTTGACATTCCAAGGAACATTGATCCAAGTTCTCTCCCTTGAATCACTGCAGCCAGTTCAGAACCCATCAATGTAGACATACAGAAAGAAACAAAGATATGCAAATGAGGAAGAAAATAAATGCTTCTCCAATCCCCAAAATCATACAGTGGGAATGGCATTTAATGGAGATAAGCCACATTATATATATATATATCTTTTGGAAAATCTGATTTGGAAAAAGTGTGTAATCAGGTAATCGGGCCCCATCAGCATATGCAATTTCCTATGATATATGGGGCCATGTTGGTCCATTATGAATATTCTATGTTAGATTATAATATATCTGCAGTATGTTTTATGTACTGCTTATTAATAAAACATACTTGGTTTCATGCAGTTCAACAGAAGTTCACTGTCGCTACATGCAGTCTTTAGAAGATGCTATATTATTTATTTATCTGTGAACTAAACAACAGCAACAACAAAATATCTAGCCATCACATACTCTCTCTGAATGCTCAAAAACCTTAAAACAATCTACAGTTAATTGATAAAATGTCAGCTTACATTGAATCCTGTTTCCTGAATACCGCCTCATACTGAACATTACAAGTTCCTATGGTTGGGTCCCTAAGGCAAAAGGCTGAGTAAATTGATTGACCTTTCTACAGTGCCTTGAAGGTCAACCTATGCTCTGCCAAGCCGATTGATGATGTAAGTTTCAGGAACGAGGATCTTCCTCTGTATTCCACTTTAGACATCATTTCCACCTGCTTATTCATGCTGTAAACGGAAGCATAGGAGGTCAATTGTTACTACTACTGGCACTTAAGGAGGCCCTTCTATGGAAGCATCGTGAGTCTCTTTCAGAAGGGGGCATATGCCATGGAAAAGGAGGTTGTTTCTGAGAGATTCTTCACTTCATTCTGCATTAATGACCTCAGCCTCAGAGTGAGAGAGCAAAAAGCATTTGTGTATATAATTTATGTGATGCAACACATTAACTTCTGAAAAATGTCTCAACGGCTATAGCCATACTTGTCATGTAGCATGCTTTGCATTAGCTTGTCGTAAACAGAACAATGGAGGGGGAGGGATACCCTCTCCATGTAACCCTTGTGTACTATGTTGGATGCGTAAACCAGAGTTCTGATTTCTTCTCAGATATAATCTACTTGTGAGGCCTTTTTGTGTTTCAGGAACCACAGGACAAGTAGTTGTGTACCATGCACACTTGTCTGATGATACTGCAGTGCAAAATTAGCCTGTATGACATCGCCCTCCAGGCTAAGGCTGATGGTAGTTGCAGTCCAACAAGATTGGAGGATGGAGGATGCCATGGTGGCTGTTCCTGCAAAGTATAATAACCCTTGGCACGGCCACCCCCTTCTTCAATATTGAACTGCATAGGGGTCAACTCCAGGGAGCCATGGGTGCTTGGGCACCCACAATAATATAATTGTGTGGGTCAGGCACCCACAAAGTCAATGAGAAAAGCTTAGGGTTGCCAGACTCAATGGAGGACAGGACTTCTGTGCCTTTAATTGCCCTGCTCTCTTTTGAGTCTGGAAACCTTAAAGAGAAACCAGCAGACATAGGGACATAGACAGATTGACGCCTTCAGACCACTCCATAAAGGAATCTGCTTGATTGCAGATTCTAAAGTGTACTCATGACTCAACCTGGGTTGTGATCCACCTGGATTGAAGCAGGTTAGAGCACTTTGGAATCTGAGTTCTGCAGATTCCTACCCCATCACTAGTGATGACCATCAACTTTGATGGCTTTAAAATGGGATTAGATCAACTCATGGAGGATAAGACTAGCACAATGGGTACTAGACTTGATGGTTATATGCTACCTCCAGTCAGAGAGAACATGCTTTTCAATACTGTTGCTGGCAAACAACAGCTGGGCAAGACTATTGCCTTCATGTTGAGCTTGTGAAATACCAAGAGGAATCTGTCTGGGCACTGTAGGAAGCAAGAGCTGGACTGGACTGGTGGCTGCTCTGATCTAGCAGGACTCATTTTACAATCCCTGTAGCAAGGGTTTTTAATCTGAATTGTTTCTGATTCAATGATCATCTAAGTCCGATTCCTAGAAATATTGTGAATGAGTTAGTCAAGTTTAAGAGCAGCCTAGTTTAAGTCCCATTGAATTCAAATGAAGAGTTAGACACATGATTGATCTTTTGCAGGAAAATAAATGGGGAAAGTGCTTAACATTGGCCAAACTGTGGCTTTTCTTTTCACTTAATAAGAGTCCAGTGGTGACAGTCCAATATGAAACTAACAAAGGTAAATTCAAAATGACAATTCAAATATTTAGTGGGCAATCCTTAAATTTCTGATCCAGCAAAATCTTATAAGGGTACATAACCTAAGAAATCCAAGTCTTCCTGTTGTGACTCTGTTATCTGATTTGGTTTTGGGTTACCATATGTCTAATAGAGAAATTTCACATTTGGGTGAGAAAAACAAGAAAACATTTCCCTGGTGAATTGGTTTGAGTTTTAGTGACAGCTGTTCTGAGACTCTCAGAGGATTGGAATGTTATCCCAATTTCCCTCCCAGTTAGATCAGCAGGCACAGTGCAGGTGAGGCAATCAAAGGTACATGAAAAATGGCATTTTATCCGCAATGGTGTCATCACCCCCATCTGTGGCCAGCCGCAAATATGTCAGAGATGGGAAGAGAGCAAGTTTCCAAGGACAAGCAAGCTTAGCCTTCAGGAGCAGTGAATGCAATCTCTAAATCCAAAAGGATGTGAGCAAACATTACATCTGTCTGCCTTCCTTACATACTTGCGTAGTCACTGTGTGTGCAATGTACATACAGCACATCTTTCTCAAAAGGATTTTCTCTCACACGTACTGCAGATTAAACAGACAGAAATCTTGTCAGCGTAACTGGAATCACCCTAGTGAGCTAGCAATGAATCCAATTGTTAGTCCAGTTTCCATGTCAGCAGAAAAACAGATGTATGATACAACTGAGGAGGAGAGAGTTGCTTTCTGTTTGTGGAGCAGGTGCTGTATTAGCAATTGCAAGGAGCTTTCACCAGTGGCTTTCGATCCAGTTGAATAGAAGCCAACTGTAAAGCTTCCATTTCGTACTCTGGAAATCCAGCTGTTCTGCTGCTTGCCTGCAAAAGCTCCCCAAAACAGCTGAAGAAGTATTGGAGACATGGGCACTTTCACATCTTACCCCACCCCTAAAAGGAATCAGAGATGGAGTCACAATCCAGGATGATATTGAGTTTCTACACACACCCTCCTGATGATTATTGTATCTAACACCTCAAGGGATTAAAAATATGTCTTCCTGCACACGTGCAAAAAGAACCTTGGGAAAGATCAGTGGATGGTCTCAGTTATAAGATTATGATTTAGACTGCCAAATAATTTAATTTCAGCTGGAAACAAAAATCTGCATTTAATCATTATGAATTGGAAACATAAGCAGTGAAGTAAACTTTTCTCAAAATGTGTTACACCAAGGGCCTGTTCTCACAATCATATCAGTGCATGGTTGTAAATGCTCGAGCTCTGCCAAAATTCAATCCCAGCTGCTCCCATCCAGCTGAGTGCATCATCCATTATCATATACTGGATTTCATCTTCAGAAAGCCACCACCAACCCTTTCCCAATGCAATCATATGCATGTTACTACAAAGTAGCTACAATTGGATTCCATGGGACTCACTCAAACGTGTGCTTGGGATTGTGGCCTTATGATTTGTACTGGAGTTTCAGAAGCATTATAGATAAAACCTGAACACCTTATGCACACAGACTAGCTATTGTATAGTAAATTAACCACTGATTCGGTGCACACACGCACACATACTACCCTCTCTCTCTCTGAGATTTAAAGATTTAACAGGAAAAAAAGAGGAAATCCTGGGCCATTGGGATAGCTCAGTTGGTACGGTAGAGCATGGGATTCTTAATTTTGCTATGTTGGGCAAAAGTTTCCTGCATTGCAGAGGGTTGTACTAGGTCAGGCATGTCCAACAGGTAGATCGTGGTAGATCACCGGTAGATCAGTGGCTCCCCCCAAAGAAGCTAAAAAACTTTGGCTGCCCTAAAAAAAGCTCAACATCTTTGCCCTGCACCCCTAAAATGACCTGAACCACAAAAATCAGGGCTTTCTTTTCAAATAAAAAAAGTTCAACATCGCTTTCTTCCCTAAAGAAGCTCAACAACTTTTACGTGAACCCCCCAAAACAGGGCTTTCCATCTTAAAAAAAAGCTCAACAACTTTGACCTGAACCCCAAAAAGGGAGGTAGATTACTTCCAGTTTTTAACTCTGTGAGTAGATCGCTGTCTCTTGGAAGTTGGCCACCCCTGTACTAGGTGACCCTTGTGGTTCCTTCCAGCTCTATGATTCTGTGATTGTAGCACACAACGTCAACACATCTTAGTGCACCACAATTGCTGTGACACCAAATGGAATATTCCATTTCTCAAACAATAATAAAATACTCCTTGGGGCAGATTCTTACTTTTTGTATCCTGACTGAAGAGGTGTGAGTTATAGAAACAGACTCAGAAATACCACCCCTGAATGCCATTTCTGATTTTTTTTTCTTTTAAAAGAAACAGAATAGTGCTTAGTTCTGAAACCGTGTGTCCCTCACACTTGCTAGGATAAGTATGCATTTTTTACCTAAGCCATAGCTGCCAAGTTATCCCTTTTTTACAGGGATTTTCCCTTATGCTGAATAGGCTTCCTCGCGAGAAAAGTGAAAACTTGGCAGCTATGACCTAAGCATGTATTGCAAAATACAAAAACCAAAAGCTGAGAAAACATAAGAGTCATGGGATATTTTTTTCCTTTTTTGCTGCAACTCTCTAACACTGGTACTCGTTGCCAGTACAGTACTGAAAATTTTCAAATTGTCAGTTAATAAGATAATGGCACCCTTTAGAAACAAGTCTATATTAATAAAGTTAATTTCCATCCTATGCCTTATGAACCATGCTACCCTGCTGTGCTTGGTTGAGTTCACACTTCATTATTTTAAGTGCTGCTGTGAAAATCATAGCAAAATCATGAGGATGGAGAATGATGATAAGTCTGTTTTGTGTCCCACCTTACCAAGTTGAAAAAGGTCAACCTAGTACTCTCTGCTTACACAGAAAGAGCTGCACATCTAAATTCTGGAACTCTGAAAATGGCCATGGGGCTTGACTTTCACATGTATTTTAAGGTATGTCAAATGGCTCCACTTCTTGTGACAACTAAATAATGTGTGACTCAAGATTTCATAAGCATTGTCAGACAAATTCAGAGCATTGCTCGGTAAAAACCCTCCAGCACAGCAAAACAATTAAAAAGAACTTTCATCTTATCCCAAGCAGTTCACACACATGACTCCACCTAAAAACTGCTTTTGATGACCATAGTTTAAGACACACTGGGACTTATCATTGACCTTGCTATTGACCTTGCTTGCATGTCATGATAAGTCCCAGTTTGTCTCAAACAAAGGTTTGATTGTGAACACAACCACACAGCACCTGCGCACCGCAAACAAACATCTGAACCTGGAATGTAGTTTGTTTGTTTCAACAAACAAGGAATGGTATGCCAGAAACAAACCACAGTCTGGATTCAGATGGCACAGCAAGCCATAGTATGACTTGTTTGAGTCACATGGACACCACACTGGGTGAAGGCCGGGGAAGACAAGTCATATGGGACCCTAAACGACAGTGATTTATCATGACCTGCAGACCTGCTGTTGACAAGTAATGTCACTTTTGTGCCCTAAGCACGAATTTGTTAAAGGGGGATTTGCAGAGTTCTAGGCCTAAATTCCAAGTTAAGCATGATTTAAATTATTTTCATATGAATTTGGGAATTCTGCACAGCACAGCCATCTAAATCCACAGAAACACAGTGGATTTATCCATTTTCTGAGACTGTAAACCTTGATCATATCCTGGGGTCTATAAATGGCAAGCAGAGAAATAAATTTCCTTAGTGAAAGACCGGTATCAGGCTTTGATACATCCCTCCCATCTTTGCAGACCTTGTTTGATGGAATGTACCGGATTCATGCAGTGTTGGGTGTGGTGTCCCAGGGTCTCAGAGGGATGAAATGAGGGCAAGGGCATTATCCAAATCCTTTCAAGATGAATCATGTGGAATGGATATTCTCTAACAAGATATGTAACTAATAAAATGTCAGATTGGTGAGTCAGGAAACCCTGACAAAGCAACAGGCTATCTATCCAAGTCACCCTGAAGCAAAGGCAATTCAATTGGTCTCAGCAATGATAACACAACATCCATTCTGTGATAGAGGAAAATCTGTTCTTCCTAGAACCTACATGATGCTAACTATATATTTTCCTCTAGTCCTTCCTCAAGCCTCACAGTAAAGCCCTTGCTTCATCCCCCCCCAACCCTCATGATTTCTAGCCCTAACAGGGTCTAAAGTAGACGTAACTTCATTTGCTCACATTCATCCCTTAGCTTTGGCTTCCTTGCCCTTCCTCTTCCTTTATTGCAGGCATGGGGAATCTCAGTCCTGGGGGCCAAATGGAACCTCCCAGGACCTCCCAGGACCCTCAATATGTCCCCTCCCACAACCCCCTCTTCCCAGGTTACCAGCCCTGCTTTGCACCTTCCTGGAATGTTTTTGCTTGGCTGCATTGTGTCCTTGAACTTGGATCATGCTTGGCCAGGAGAGGGGAGTGTAAGTGTGTATAGAAGCCAGCCTACTGCACAAAGGCAAAATGTGCATGTGTACCTCTGACCACTTTGTCTCTGGCCCTAGAATGTGGCCCCAGAAAGTTCACCCAGAAGGAAATATGGCCCTCAAGGTGCTTTATTCTAACCTGACTGTCAAATTTTTTGATTGTAATGAAACTTGATTGGTGTGTGTGTGTGTGTGTGTGTGTTATGCTCTGAAGCTAAACACCCACCCTATCCAGAGTGCCTGCCATTTTAAATGCCAGGAAAACAGAGAAGAGAGAGAGAGAGAGAGAGAGAGAGAGAGAGAGAGAGAGAGAGAGAGAGAGAGAGAGAGAGAGAGAGAGAGAGAACTCTGGGAAGACCACCCTTGCCCCTTGAGTCCAGATGTATCAATAAGACAGAAAATGTTTCTAATTGTGGTGCATGCTTGGTACTGCAAACATTATACACTCTCCCAGCTGATGAGTGCAAAGTGCTTTTAAAGTGGTTTCTCTCATTTCAGGGTGCCTGCATTTCTGATACTGTGGGTTGGCTTGGGGCATCTTTTGTGTCAGCAATATTTTCTGCCAACAACAAAAAAATAAATAATCCATTTTGAAAACGCTGAAAACTCTGCTCTCCTAATGAGGACATTTCAAAGGACTTTTTCTCTCTCTTCGCATTACAGAAATAAAGCTTTCCATCCCTAGCAGCTGTACTCTTGAGGTTACAGTCAAATAGTTTGTATCTTTTCTAATCCAGACGTCTGTGGAAACTGGCCCTTTCCAGCCACGGGACACATATTCCAGGGCTCCCCCTGACATAATCTTGCCTTCTTTGCCAGGGTTCTGAAGTCAGGCCAACTGCGCAAAATGTGGTTCAGGAATGCAGAATGAAAGATGTAGCACTGACTCACCATAACAGAAAGCTCTTCCTCAGCAGGATGAAACAATGAAGTTAGGTACAGTTTTCCTTCTTTGCCACTTATGTAAGTAAAAAATAAATAAATAAGGTTGTCAACCAACTATAGAGTTTCCATTCAATAATCCAGCTTGATCTTAATGGGCTAATTGATTAATTAACTGACAGTCACACTAAAAGCACTATGTCCATCTGATTTATAGGCTGGTTCATGCATTAAGACTCCAAAACATTGTGACTCCATGTGGAGGCCGTAAGATTTGGAAGCTGCTTATCATTTCGATTAGGCCAACAGCAGGGGGCGTTTCCACAGCCATGTCAGGGGTCACCAGATTTACACAACCTGGAGAAAAGGGCTGATTTATATCTAAGCAGCTTGTAAATCTCATGGCTCCATGGGAAGCGGAGAAGTTTACTTGCTGCTCCTTAAATCCTGCTACCTGTAATATGCTAGGTACTGTACAGAACACAGAAGTGATGAATATCTATGCAAAGTTCTTCCACAGTTATCACTGAATGGTGTCAACACTGTAGAATGAGCTTAGTAGCCTTGAGGTAACCCTGCCCTGAAGCTAAAAGGATTTCTGTCATTTGCTCCTTTATTTTCATTATTCTTTAGTGGACAGCTTTAGGCAGCTTAAGGCATAAGAATAAAAAGCTATTCATGTTTTAAAATATGATGGCAGCCATTTACATTTGCTTTGGTATAGCTAATTAAAAATATGTTCTGTGTCAATGCAGCTGTGTTTTCTTCGTTGACTTCCAAAGACAATGGACACCTGGCAGTTTCCTTCTCTTCCTCCTCCTTATTGCTGTTTGTTTGATGCAAACCTTCCTAAAAAGGGGGATCTTATTAAGGAAGTGTTCAGAGACAACACTGGCATCAACTACCATCTCAGTACAGGGAAAACAATGCTGACTGATTGCAAGTTGAATATTAATTCCATTGATAAGATTTATTTATTTTTTTGCAACACAGTGGCTCTCCAGATTCTTCTGTATGATGCAACTATGAAGCAGGTTATCCATGTACTAACAGGAGTTGGGTCTCAAGGAAGAACACCAGCATATGCCAAGAGGTGTTCTGGGCCGTAGAGCTAGGGATATTAGAGTGACCCACAGCTTTCACTTCCAAGCATAGGAACATAAGAACCTGCCTTCTGCCGAGTCAGACCTCTGGTACATCTAGTTGCAGATTGTGTACACTGACTGGCAGCAGTTCTCCAGGATTTCAAGCAGAGATATCTCCCAGTCCTATCTGGAGATAGCAGGGGTTAAAGTTAGGACCTTCTACGTGCAGAGTAGATAACTCTACCAAGGGCCGGATTTAGGTTTGATGAGGCCCTAACCTACTGAAGGTTATGGGGCTCTTTATGTCCAGCTGTCCTTTGTCAACAACAAATTGTCACTGTTTTTTGTGTTCAATTTATGTGTTCGAATTTTGTGTTCAATTTATGTGTTCGAATTAACAATTGAGATAGTTTTGAGAATTTACATGCTAGATTAAAATTGATTAATTCATTGAGAAGGGGTTTGTAAGAAAAACACTGGGGCCTAATTTGAATAATAGAGTGCCTGGTATCTGGTGGGCAATCTCCTCCTTTATTTCCACACTGTGGCTGCAGACCAAATCACCTGCCAGGAGAGCTATGAGATTCAGGTGAGAGTCTTATGCCTTGTCAATCCCAGCAGGTATATAACAGAAAGACCAGCCTGCCCAGGCCTGCGGCTTCCCCAGGTAAGATGCAGCCTTCTTCCATCCTGAGCACATTTATTTAATATTTCCTGGCGAAGGCAGCAATGGGAGTGACTCCCTATATGGGTGAGTGCATGAATCAGAGCTGGGTTTGTGGCCGAGGCAGTAGAAGCATCCCCCCACTTACGCAGACATTAAGGCCCAGACCCTATTTTAAGAATAACATTACAACTTCATTTTCCTAAGAAATAATGCTTATTCCACAAAATGTTTACAAAGTTCAGCTATTGCAAAAGTTTTTCAGTGTTAATTTTATGCATTTTTTAGAATCACCATGGTATTTAACAATAACATCTTATATCCTTTAGAGGGGAAATTGTGAATTGCAGAATTTTAAATACCCGTCATCATCGTTGGCTTCACTCAGTTTTCTTTATAACACTCTTCCATTTTCTTCTAGTGAGGATGGGGGATGGGGAGGGGCCTAACAAGTGGAGTAGCCTAGGGCCTCTCTTCATCTAAATCTGACCCTACTAATAGGTATCTAAAGCCATTTGCCTAATAATCTAAAGCCTACACAACACAAAACAGTGTTGCTGTCTGTAGGTTTTATTTTATTTATTTTTTATCTTATATTTTGGAAATTTACATCAAGTTTTTTTTTCTTTAAATTTTTTGGGGCCCCCAAGAGTGTGGGGCCCTAAGCTATAGCTTTAGCTTATACGTAAATCCACCACTGACTCTACCACTGAGCTATGGCCGTTCCCCATTTAAAACCTGCCATTTGCGGTAGGAGTGACGAGCAACACAGATAGGTCCAGGAGTGAAGAGCAACACAGATAGGTCCAGTCAACAGCATCTTTTCAGGTAAAGCTCTATTTGCTGTGGCCTTCGTCCAATGTCAATCAAACTGCATGGTTGTAGTGCTATCCAACTATGTATTATTTAAAATACTTAGAAACATATTTAATATTTAAAAATTTTAAACAGCATATGAAAGAATATAAAACATACAATAAGTAATAAAACAGTATAAAAACAGAATCGAATTCAATTTCACACTTTCAGAGTGACCAGTAAGGCGTGTTCTCCTTCATGGAGAGCACATGTTGCGGTTGGGGCTGGCAAAACACCCTCCTCTTGCTGTTGGGGCGGGTTTGTTTGGATGGCCACAACTGTGATTGGAGATTTGGGGTCCTTGGGGAGATTTCTATGCTGCCAATTTTGATTGACAGCCTACTGGCTTTATATTCCGGGCTCGCAGAGGGGAGGGGGCTTTTCTTTCGCTGCGAGCTTCGGATCACCCACCCACCCTCCCTTTAGTTAGGCTGTTGCGCTTGACCTTGCTAAGCCTGTCATGGGGTCATCTGCTTTTGGGGCAGGGGCGTGGTAGGAATTTTTCCATTTGGCTGTTTGGCTGGTGCCACTTGGTTTTTGCCTACCGCGTAGCAATTCGTCACAACTTGTAAAGGTTGCGGTTAGGCATTGGTTAAATAAATTGGTTGGTGGAGTGGTCAGGATTGGCTGTGCCTGACCCTCCAATGGTTGCTGTAGGGGAAATGGTTGGCCATGCCTGACCCTACAGTGCTGCTGCTGCTGCGGGGAATTCCGTTAAAAGAATTCAGGGGCTCACCATGCTTTCGTCCGTACCCCCTACAAGGGGCTAGGGCCACGGAAGAGCCCCTGGAAGCAGTTGAGGAGAGTAGAGTCTCAAACCCCCGTTTCCATTCTCTCCTCAATTTGTTTTCCTCGCCCTGAATTCCGCAGGCAGGCGGAACCAATGCCTAAGCAGCCACTCACATTTTTTATTTAAATAAAGTTGTGGCCAAAATTATGCCAAAAACCTTAAGCTTAAATTTCTGTGTGAAGTGTGATTTATTGGGGGGGGGTGTTTGGGGGACCTCTATACGCAATATGTGTGACTAATATGGCTCCTCTGAAAATGCTCGTGTGAACAAATACATTTTTAGCACATGTTAAAAACATAAAATTGCCGTTGTTTGCCTTATTTCTAAGGGGAGAGTGTTCCCTACAGTCGGTGCCAACCCTTGATCTTTCCCGCAGTCGTAGAACAATGGTCACTACAACTGCAATATTGTGGAGAGACTAAAGCTCAGACACGAGTGTAATTCAGAACGGCAAAATGTCAGGTGTCAAGTGGGAGATGGTTTTAGCTGATTGTTCAGTGCAGGCCAGTTTTGCTCTGTATTAAGGCCAAGGCCAAGAATGTGCTTTCAGGGATATTTAAGGGGAAATAAAAGCCAGCAACCTTGTCGGAGCATAAGCCTCAGCTGGGGGATGCAGAATAAATTGTTTCCATCTAATGTGCTTTAGGTTAAGGCAGAATCTCGGTTTGTTCCATAGCAACATAGGATTTTTCCCAAACACATGATTAGCATCTATGGCGAAGCTGACAGCGAGGAGCAAGAGATACAGGTGATGTCAAATCCATTTTCAGCGCTTTCACCCTTTGCTGCGCCTTTTCGCTGCTCACTCCCACCCAAATGTGTAGAACGTGACACATCTTTTCCTTTTTGTTAAATGTTAAAAGATGCCACTTTTGCACACTCACCCTGGGCATGCTGCTCCCAGGCAATGTGCTTCTATCAAGTGAAAACTCAAAATAACCATTAGTGGATGATACATAAACGCAGAAAGTGAGATACAAAGCATGTTTCTCTCCCCCCCCCCCCGCTCCTCCTCCCCCTCTATCTCTTGTGTTTCCTACCTACCCACCCACCCAAAAAAAATTAATACTTGATCTGGACAGGGATTGGGATATAAAAGTAGAAGATACAGGGCCAGGGTGGTGCAGTAATTACAGTGTCAGATTATGTAGTTCACCAAGTGACCTTGGATCAACCATTTTCCCTCTCCCTATTCCCTGTAGCAAAACTGTGCCTCACTAGGAAATATCAGTTTCCAGAAGGGTAGCCATGTTACTCTCTTGCAACAAAACCAACAAAGAGTCTCGTGGCAGCTCACACAAATTTTATAATGACATATGCTTTTGAGGAGCAGTCAACAGAGGACTAATCTTCATACATCTGGAGAAGTGGACTCTAGTCACCAGAATGGTTTTTACAGCACCACCAAACTCTACCTTCCAATCGGGATTCAGGCCTCACCATGGGACTGAAACTGCCTTGGTCGCGCTGGTTGATGATCTCCAGCGAGCTAGGGACAAAGGTGAGAGCTGTTTCCTAGTTCTGCTGGATCTCTCTGTGGCCTTTGACACCATCGACCATAACATCCTTCTGGACTGTCTAGAGGGGCTGGGAGCTGGGGGCACTGTCATACAGTCGTTCCGCTCCTTCCTCCTGGGCCGTGTTCAGAAAGTGGTGGTGGGGGATGAGTGTTCAGACCCCTGGGCTCTCACTTGTGGGGTGCCTCAGGGTTCCGTTCTCTCCCCCATGCTTTTTAATATCTATATGAAGCCGCTGGGAGAGATAATCAGGGGGTTTGGGCTGGGTGTTCATCAGTATGCGGATGATACCCAGCTCTACCTCTCTTTCAAATCAGAGCCAGTGAAGGTGGTGAAGGTCCTGTGTGAGTGCCTGGAGGCGGTTGGAGGATGGATGGCAGCTAACGGATTGAAGTTGAATCCTGACAAGACAGAAGTACTATTTTGGGGGGACAGGAGGCGGGCAGGTGTGGAGGACTCCCTGGTCTTGAATGGGGTAACTGTGCCCCTGAAGGACCAGGTGCGCAGCCTAGGAGTCATTTTGGACTCACAGCTGTCCATGGAGGCACAGGTTAATTCTGTGTCCAGGGCGGCTGTCTACCAGCTCCATCTGGTGCGCAGGCTGAGACCCTACCTGCCCGTGGACTGTCTTGCCAGAGTGGTGCATGCTCTGGTTATCTCCCGCTTGGACTACTGCAATGCACTCTACGTGGGGCTACCTTTGAAGGTGACCCGGAAACTGCAATTAATCCAGAATGCGGCAGCTAGACTAGTGACTGGGAGTGGCCGCCGGGACCACATAACACCAGTCCTGAGAGATCTACACTGGCTCCCAGTACGTTTCTGAGCACAATTCAAAGTGTTGGTACTGACCTTTAAAGCCCTAAACGGCCTCGGTCCTGTATACCTGAAGGAGCGTCTCCACCCCCACCATTCAGCCCGGACACTGAGATCCAGCACCGAGGGCCTTCTGGCGGTTCCCTCATTGTGAGAAGTGAGGTTACAGGGAACCAGACAGAGGGCCTTCTCGGTAGTGGCACCCATCCTGTGGAACACCCTCCCAGCAGATGTCAAGGCAATAAGTAACTATTTTAGAAGACAACTGAAGGTGGCCCTGTTTAGGGAAGTTTTTAATGTTTAATGCTGTACTGTTTTAATATTTGGTTGGAAGCCGCCCAGAGTGGCTGGGGAAACCCAGCCAGATGGGCGGGGTATAAATATTATTATTATTATTATTATTATTATTATTATTATTAATTATTGTTATCATTACTTTTTGCAGCAAATATCCATCATTTTTCTTAATGCCCTGTCAGGCAAGTTCTTTGCAGACCAGGCCCTACATTTTTCTGTTGTGAATACTCTACAGTATAAGCTTCTCAAAAGTGAAACTCTGTTGTCTTCATTAATTATTACCACATATAAGGGCTACGGTGATTGCAGCATCAAGTTCTTTTGTTTTTTAAAGGCTAATTGGAACAATCCAAACAGTAGCATTTGAATTACGTAGTCTACCAAACATTCCACCAATGTTGGGAAAGCCTCTGAGAAACATTTCGGATCCTTGATGTCCTATCAACCTTTAAATGTATTTGGGGAACACACGCTTCCTTTTTGTCTGGAATGTGGAATCCTGATTTTATTGTTGACTCGTAACTATGTGCTACTTAAGGTGGAAAGATCTGGTATTCTATTGCTCCATTTTTGGTTTTTATCTGCCTCAGGTTACTATCCCAAACTGATATGAAGATAAGATTGTCTCTTCAAGGTTGCTGCAACTTCAGGCGCCTTTGTCATTTGCAAGTCATAGGCATGTTCGGTTGCCTCACTCTACCTGGAATTTCTATTGTACAGTATTAAGTCTCCATACTGAAGTGATTCCATATACTTTAATGCTTAATGGATACTTAACCATGAAAATGGAATAATGACTGTAATAATCACACTCAGAGAATTGGGACAAGCACTGTCCTTATACTTTAAGAAGGTATTAAGCCATAAACTTTAATGCACCATCTTTCACAAGACTTAAATATGGGGTACAACATCTTTGGCTGTCTAGTCTCCAACTCTTATTCCCCTCAGCCATCCAGGCCTAGGGTCAGGAATGATGGAAAGTGAAGTCCAGCAACATCTGGAGAACCTCAGGTTCCTCACCCCTAATTTAAAAGGAATATTACGCAACAATTAGCTGTAGCATAGCATGATGGTTTGCAATGTCTCTACAATGACTTTTCTCTTCATTTCCCTTGCCCCTATCTGAATAGAAATATTCAAAGTGTCTTTTCCAACTTCTGATTTGCACTCTAACCATATTCTAGCCATGCAAATGCTAATGATGCTTCCTTTGTTATCACTGTTGTTTCACAGATAATTGATCTCCATATTACCTTTTTTAAAAAAAGAAGAACAGCAAGCAAAACTTCTTGAACAAAGGGATAGCTAAAATGGAAATGGTGACACAGCTGTTTTCCTAGCATGTCCAAGCCTATAAAGTTCCTGTTAACATCAAATAAATGGATACAGCATATAATTTGTTTCTTTTGAGGCTTGGTTCCCATGAAACTCTTTCTGCTACTGAGAAACAAATCCTGCTGCATGCTATTCTTATGATCAAGCTTCGTGGTTAATGCTCAGAAAACTTCTCTTCCCTATTTTTGAATAGGATAGTAGTATACTGTTTCCGGCAGAAAATGCCTCCCGGAGCAATTTTCTTGTGTCTCTGTATGAAAAGGGAAGACGGCATTTTAACACAACACACAGGTGGGCAACCTTTGTTCCAGAAGTTGCATGCAGCCCATGACCTCATTTTATTGTGTGTGTCCCCCCCCCAAAAAAGCACCTTCTGCAGCTTCCCCATTCTTCTAACACCATCAGAGTTCCTTCCTCCCTGGTTGTTTTCTGCTTATTTTTCTTAGCTTTTTAATGTGTGTGTGTGTGTGTGTGTGTGCGCGCGCACACACACACACACACACACACACACACACACATGCTGCCTGTTTCTGTATCATTTCAGAACAATTGGAAGGGACAGTATTTTATTGGAGAAAAGTAACATGGTTGTTACTGCATGGCTTATGCTGGTTCTTAGTTTACAAACTGCTTTTTTTAAAAGAAGCAGTCTATGAGTCATTACATAAATAAGCATTAAAAAATAAAAATAAAAACTTTCCCTTGGTTGTATGGCAAGGGGAAAAGGTTTTCCTCCACAGCTGTCTGAGAACAAATTGGTAGTTTCTGCTCTGTATGTGTGCTTGTGGTCATGCATCAGACTAGTCAGAAAGGAAATCATCATAATCCTCTGTAGCCTTATTTGAGTGTAACTCTACCTCTACCCAATCCTGTGGTGCTTACTTCTGAGTAGACCTATAGAGGATTGAGAATTTTACTTTGAGGTGGTTATGGTAAAAACTGAAGAAAAGTGGTCTTTCACCCAGATTTGTGAATCCAAAACATCTTTATAGCTAGCTCACCCCATCATCAGTTCTGACTCAACACTTATGGCATTAGTACATGCCATTAGTACATAGATTGTGCAACAGGGCCTTCTCTCCCCCTCCCAGCACATGCCCCTCCCCAAAACCACAGAACAGATATAGGGGTTGCATGGGGGGAGAGCACTAGCTGAAATCCTTGCCCTGACAGGAATCTGTGCTACATTGGAGATAACCCATACAGCCCCCGATAAAGACGGCTTACTCCCCAGCCGAGGAATACAGCCAACAACAGCAAAAAGTTTTCCCACTCCTCCTCTAACAAATTATTTCATATGCATGCAGGGAAGACTGCAGGAGTGAAGGTGTGTGTGATGTCAGCAGGGCCTGGTCTTGAATGGTGGCAACCTATCAGATTGGGATCTGACTTTGGTCCAATTAAAAGGGATCTTAATGTGGGCTTAACTGCCATGGTGAATATGCTCAGAGACTGTGGGTATGTACACATTAGTAGCTTAGAATGAAGTGAGGTCCTTCTCCCACCACTGTGGGGGAACGCTATGGTGTTCCAAGTCACATTTGCATGATGTTATATACATCAGGCGGGGCAAGGGTGTTTTTCACCTTAAGCACATGCCCTGTTTTGTTTCCCTGCCCCTGCAACCCACCCACCCGGGAACTCATATTCATGAAGCTGTCATCTGTGCATGTGCGCTCATCTGCTCATATGCAATGGCTGTCTCATATGTACACACTTGGCTTAAGTACAAAGACAATGCAGTTTAAGTTTTCAGGGCAGACTGAAGCTGCTTTGAGAGGGGGGGGGGGAATTCATCAAGTAGCAATATTTCTCAAGAAACCACAAGATCCATATGGAGTTTAGATAACATCATGTGCATGAAACTTCCGAAGCTAGCAGTGTGGGAGCACCGGATGTGGAGAAAGTAATAATGTGTGCATACCCTTGGAGATTGTGTGTACACATGCACAGACACGCACAGCTGCAGCCCGTTATGTGTTTCACAGACCTACCAGAAGGGCTGCTGCTCATCAGTAGAGCACAAAATTTGCATGCAAAAGGTCCCAGGTGTGCACCTGACATCTCTAGGTAGTAGGTAGGGCTGAATATGCCCCTTGCCAAAAATCCTGGAAAACCACTACCTGTCAGTGTAGAAGATGGTACTGAGCTGATGGAGCAATGATCCAAATGCCGCTTCCTGGATTCTTTCACTATGGGGGAATTTGGTCCATATCAACTTGTTCATGATCACAAGAACTTGGCTGTTCTACTGAAGGCATGTTCAATTGGGGAAAAGAAGAAGAAGCAAATATCATTACGGGATAATGTGCCAGTGAAAGGAGCTACTTAGGAGGTGAATGGCGGCTGGCAGTCTGTTCCAGCTGGTGGAGCTTTGTCATATGGACTGAGAGCGAATGGCAGAGAACTTGAAGGAGATATTTAATGAAGCTTATATGCCTTTGAAATGCAAATCGTGCTAAAGGGAACTGTTTGCTTTTAAAAGAAAATGACCTCATTAGCCGGCCAGCAATCACTGCTGCAATGGCAGCACTTTAGATTGCACCAGTAGAGTCATCACTCTGTCGAGAACGACTCACATCTGTGTGTCATTTACCGGGGCTCTCCAAATGCACGCCTTTGAAACCTGTTGCGAATATGCAAGACTGTTTCAAGTGGCACGGCAATTAGTCGATGAGGAACACGTTGTGTTTTGATGTAGCTAATTGTTGCCAGACTATCAGGGTCTAGATTTGTTTGGTGAGCTGACTGGCATGAACAGAATGCAAGCGGAATAAAGATCACACAGCCCTAAATTACACCACTTCTCAAGTTTTTTTTTTTCTTCCAGTATACAAATTGCATTATTAGATTGCATAGCTGTGTGATTTAAAAGAGCTTCTAGCCTGTTTCCCTCCATCTATAACACTTTCGGTATCGCTGCTTGCATTGCAAATTTATGTTGTGGTTGCAGCGGAAAAAATCAAGACTGTGAATGTGGCTACATGTTCCAGCTGTCCCTTTGCTGTATTTTCCTCCGTTAGCTACATGAGATTGGGGGGGGGGGAGAGAAAGTGCTGGCCTTTTCTCTCCCTTCACTTCATAATGCACCATGAGCTGGTTCAGATAAAATGCTAAACCATAGTTTAGTTTCATTTAGTTCAGCATTATGAGAATTTCCCTAGGAGAACCTCAGGTTTGAGACAAACTTATATATAAATAAAAGTGTGTGTGTGTGTGGCCAAAGTCACCTGTGCTCACTTTAATCATAGCTAATAATGAAAATAACTTAAATTATATGGAAGAATCAAGCTGTAATCCTGGGAGTGAGACTGTTAAAAACACTGGGACTCACTTATGAGCAAGCATGCATAGGGTTGCACTATTGTACTTTTACTATTCCTAATAAAAATGAAACAAATGATGAAACAAATGGGATTTTGAAGTTCTTAATGTCAGCAGATCAGGCCCATTAAAATGATAATTTTTGGATACTATGTACAAGATCTAAAGGAAATATAGAATGTGCTGATATCTTGCATTAGATCAGTGTGAATGAGGCACAGCAAAGCAATAACGTTAAGAATTTATTTGTACTTTTTCTAGCAGCAGGAGCAAACAGTTTAACACATGGCCACCTGCCCAAGAGAGTATCTGTTTTATGACTCTTATTAGTTTGCACTACTCCACGAAGAATCTTTGGTTTTTAGTACTACATAAAACAAGATTCAGCAAATGCCATGGCAGATTTTCAACCATTTAATGTCTGGTTCCCTTATGTTCTTCTTCTTTTTTAACAACCTATCTGTCAGTCAATCTGCTTTTAAAATTATGCTGCAAGTTCTAATTAAAACTAATATATCTTGTGTTAGCTATTTTGTGGACATATGCACGGAAAAAGACATCAGCTGATGTCAAAGTTGTGATTAGCAGTGCAATTCTTGCTCAGAAGCAAGAAGTGTAGATTCCAGGTTAAGCACACACGATTGCAGCTGAGGTCTCACAGAAACCAAGAAAGCCCATTGACAATGCCTAATTTCAGTCCCATTGTTTTCAGTAGGACAAGCAGTACAATCATATGTACATTTACCTGGAAGAGATCCAGTGTGTTCAATGGTGGATGTGTTTATGATTGCAACTTTACATATGTGATCTTTGCTGTCTATTTTGTTGTTTCCTCAGCATGTAAACCACTTTGTGTATAGCAATATAGAAAGGCAGTATACATTTTTTTTAGGGGGGGAACTTTAGCAAGATCTAGCTTTAGCTGAATTAGGACCACAATGTTTCACAATGTTTTATTGTTGAAGGGCCATCGTTCTCAGCGATGGTTCATCATTTAGTGGTAGAGCTTCTGCTTTGAATGCAGAAGGTCTTCGATTTGGTCCCCCACCACAACCACCAGGTAGGGCTGGGAGAGCCCTCATCTGAAGTCCTGGAGGATCACCACCAATCAGTAGACAGACCAATGATCTGGCTTGGTATGACAGCTTCCCATGTTCCTATCTGTTTCAAACAGAATAAATGCATTTGCATTCTGTAATTAAATATGCTTCACGCATAATCCTAACCCCACACCCACTGAAGTTCTCAAATTCCTTGACAGCAAGCAGAACAAGCTCTCATTATTTAGATATAGCAAGTCTTGAATTCAGGCAATACATTCAGGGGACTCACCAATGAATAGATGTACATCTGCAGAGGGAGCTTTTCTTCCATCTTGTGCTTTAGCACATGGCTGGATGCATATGAAGTTGCTTTGTCGGGGGTTGGGGGTTGCAGACTAGCTTTCATACCCACAAGAGACAAAGAATGATATTCAGTCACAGAAGGGCACCATGTACTTGTGAGTTTTATAATCAAATTACTCTACTTACCTGGGACTAAGCCCCATTAACTTAATGGGACTAAGTAAACATGTGCAAAATTGGACTATACAATCTCAGTAACATCTCTGTAATAAACCTCTCCTTCTTGCCAAAATGTGGTTTCAGGAGGCACATTGTCCCTGTTGGGTTCTGAAGATGGCACCAGATGGGAAGGCTATCCTAAAATAAGTTATAGAGAAACATTTGATGGTCGGGTAAAAGGCTGCCACAACAGTTTTCCATACAGATTTGAGCCATGCATATTTTTAAAAATGAAAGCCAAGATTCTCATGGTTGTAAAAATGGCCTTGCCATAAATCTTTCAGCTGCCTCTGCCAACCAGATGGCTGGATTTATACAAGGCTGAGTGAACACGTTTCCATTTTTAAGATGTCCCTAACTTTATTTTGTTTTCAAAAGTTGGTAAGAAGATGGAGCAATCCATATTTACAGATGTTTGGAGGAACCTAATACTATTAACTGTCAGAAACGTTATGCTGGACTACATGCATGGTTCTTAAGGCTGGAAGAGCTGAGAAGCTCACCTCTTCTGTCTCCCTGCTAGGAGAGATGTTAAACATCTCTCTTTCAGAAGGCAGCAAGATCCATGTGTTAGATCACAGCTTGTGCTTAACAGATATATTGGGAGAGGGAATTTCACTTGGAGAGGGGTGCTGAACCTTTTCTTTGACACATATTATGTCCCTAAAACTGCGTCCCTGCTGCCTCGTTTCTCCCAATCTCCAATTTGGAGATTGGCTGAGGCAAAGAAAAAGCAGTTTGGAAAAGATATTTCATGGGGCAAGTTCCAACAAAGGAAATAGGTTCAGAATCCCTCCTGAATGTACCGTACCTTTTCACATGCAATGTGCAATGCCTTCAACACTTTATACTTGTCCTGTGATGACCCTACAATCTATGGGTCAACTGGTGTCACATTAAATTCGATTAGACCCTAGCCATATTTTTTATGTGCCATAGTACTATTTCCAACCATGGTATCCACTGAATAAATGCTTCCAAAACCTGCAAGTTACACATGTGCAAGGACTTGCCACACATGCAGGACTAAGCGTTCAACCACTGCAGAATTTTTTTTGGGGGGGGGAGGGGAAGCAAAAGCAAAACACATCCAACAACTTAAGGGCTGGTACAGGGTATTTTTCTGCCTGAGGCAAAGGAAATGATGGCTGTTCCCTTGAAGCCAACATACAGAAGCAATCTGTACTGGCAAATCAATCTTTCTTCAACAGCAGCAGCAAGACTGCATCCTCCCTTGCACCTGAGGGTAGCAGGCTAGATTAAGGGGCACAAGGGAAGTCACACAGTTCTGTCTTCTAATACCTCACCTGAAGCTTGTCATCTGCTCACTCAGACAAAAATTGCAGCAGCAGCAGTGTGGGGTCACATCATCCAGAGCAACACAAGCTGTAGGGCAGGCATCCCCAGACTTCGGCCCTCCAGATGTTTTGGACTACAATTCCCATCTTCCCTGACCACTGGTACTGTTAGCTGGGGATCATGGGAGTTGTAGGCCAAAACATCTGGAGGGCCGCAGTTTGGGGATGCCTGCTGTAGGACATGGCCTGGCCTGGCTACTTTTCTGCCTGCTCGCTTGGTCAGGGGCCTTTTCAAAAGCTTTCTATGACATGTTTATTGGTGGTGGTGATAGTGATTAACCTCATACAGAAACATAGGAAGCCAGACGGCAGGTCTTGCGCAGTCAAAATTATCTACATGGACCTCCAGAGTTTCAGACAGAGGAAACTCCTAGCCCCACCTGGTTTTTATACTTTGCGAGTGGCTTAGGAATCTATTGCTGGTGTTGAGCATTATATAAATTCAATAACAGTAAAATAATCATAGCAAAACCTGGAGATGCCAGGTATTGAGCATTCATGGCAGATGCTCTACCAATGAGAGACAGCTTTTCCCCACATATTAGTACCTCCCTGGTAAATAATACAAAGATTGATAAAAAAAGCTGTGTCTTATGGCAAAGAAGGGTGAACTTGGTTCATACTATTGTGGCAGACAGTGACAGCCATTTACAATGATTTCTTACAGTTTTCATATACACAAGCCCACACATTTAATAGAATAACAGTTGCCTCTGTAGAAGAGGAAGAGGCGATGATGACAGACAGCCGTGTTCGTTCCTCAGACAGCAGCGCTGTAAAATCCAGCACCAAATATAATAGCAGCTGAAAGCTTCATAATGTTAAAAGAGCATACACAACATTATGAATTTAGAGCCGGCAGTAGAAAAGTCCTATAGAAAATGTTGTTTAGAGCAGCAACAAAACTAAAAAACAGGGCCATTTTCTCTGATGGAAATGGCCTTAGACTTTGGATTGTCAAGCAATAAGGAGTTTTAAAGCAAAACAAAAAAGTCCGTGGCCATTTTCATAAGTGGCACTTAAATCTATCTTTGCATTTCCTGGTATTGTCACCTCTCGGATTCAACTATTAAGCCTATATCTTCTGAAAATGCCATGAGTTCCACAAATATGAAGCAGGAGGCAAGAAAGATGAAGGGAACTGGTTTTATCTCCATGATCCTTAGGCCAGAGCGGGCATGTCTAACCACTCACTGAAATGACGCAATATCCCCCTTAAGCCTTTTGTCACAGTGGAGTGGAACTGTGCTGTGATGCCAATACAAGTAAATGAGCTTGTTCATATTTGTGGTTTGCCCTTGAGCAGTGGTTTTAGCTGAAGTGTGAACACAGTCACCATGGGTCAACTGGCAGTGGGTAGGCATCAAGTATAGTTGATATTGTTTCTCAGGGGACATCAAGGCCAAGCAAAGTTTGCTTAGAACCAAGCCAGTGGGGGGGGGGGGCAGGAAAGGCCCAGCGCAAGAGGAAAGGTAGAGGGCTCAGTTTTAGCATCAATGACCCAGCATAGAGGCATCCACAGAGGACAAATGCTTTCTGTTATCATATTGTTGATAGATTCTAGCTCATTAGCACTTGAATGCAGAAAGAAGTAGCCCGTAGGTCACCCATAGCTTGTGATTTGTCATTCATGTGCCAACATGTCTTGTAGCCAAGTTCTGATGTTGCTGTAAAAAACAATATTTTTAAAAATATATATATGTAACTATTCAGTGTTGCTGATCTATACCTATAGCATGGACAAGCCAACTGAAATAGGTATGTGAAACCAGAAAACCCTGCAAATTTAAAGAACACTAACCCACAAAAGAGGGTGAAGTCACTGGCTCCCAATTCACATAAATAGAAATTTGTAGGTGAGGCGGCTGGGGGTGAAGCCTTTTCATGGATTGTACCAACTCAGAATGCATGTTTTGTGGGGCTTGGGCAGACATTCATATACAAATTCTATTTCATTTGAGTTCTCTGTAAAATTCTAGCCTCCCTTCTCTGTCACTCTCTGTCACTGTCGCTCTCTCTGGGGCTAGGAGCAGACATCCATGCATATAAAAAGCTAAGATATCAGCATTGCTGGGTTAGAAGACTTCTCCCTAATCTCTTGCTTTCTGTCTGCAGAAAATGTTGTGTATGAAGCACCAGTCAACCATGCAATTCTTCAGCTGTGGCCTGTTGTTTGTGAATGATAACTGTAATAAACTCATGCCTCTAGAGTGGAGTTTGCTGTGAAGACAAAGCTGTAGGCAAACAAAAATTAGAGATAGCTATGCTAGTTTAATGGTTGCCTTTATTACAACCTGCCAAAATAGAGATAGGCGACCTGTGTCCCAACAGTTCCCACCAGCTCCAGCCACCATGGCCAATATTCAGGGATGATGAGACTTGTAGTTCAACAACACCTGGAAGGACACAGATTCTTTACTTCTGCGCTAACGTGTGGCTGCACTGTGACGGTTTTGTTGGTTGCCATATAATAAAATCATATAAAGTCTGCTATGGTTTTCCTGTTTTTCATGAGTTTTCAAAAGATCCATCTTTTCATAATTCCCAGCTCCTGAGAACCGATGGTTTTGAACCCAACTGAGAGATGACTGAAAAACACTTGAGAAATGTATGTGCTATAGTGTGGTGATTTCACTTTTCTTCTTTGTTAACTTTATATATGAATAAAACATAACTACCACATTTTCATTCACTGTTGAGCCAGTAAAAAGTCAGTATTACAGAATGCTTTCTCATGTTTGATTTGATTATAGCAAAAGATGTAATGCCAAGAGTAATTGGATGAATAACTAAATTGAGTAATATTCTATTTGGATACATAAGATTATTCTAGTGGACATTAGCATATTGGAGATGCACCTGGCTGCTCATTAGTTAATTGTTACGTCTTGTAGCAGTTAAATGACTATTCATGAATATGATATACAGTGGTACCTCTACTTACGAATAACTCTACTTACGAATGTTTCTACTTACGAATGGAGCTCTGTCCGCCATCTTGGATGCAGTTTAGATAGGATTTTTTCTACTTACGAATTTTTAGATAGGGTTGCTTCGACTTACGAATTTTTTCTCCCAATGCATTCCTATGGGATTCGACTTATAAATTTTTTCGACTTACAAATGTGCATTCGGAACGCATTAAATTCGTAAGTAGAGGTACCACTGTACAATCATATAACATCCTTGAGGGATGGGCTTCTACAAATGGGATACCACAACTAAGAATTTCTTGTCTCATGTCACTACTCCATTGTACCTATTGATATGACCACAAGCAGGGTCTTCCCAGTGATCTCAAAAGCTGTGCATGGCTTTTTCACCAATCCCAATACCTTAAATTGGGCCTGGTAGCTCAGAAGAAGCCAGGGCAGTTCTTTAAGGACTTACTACATGTCATCCCATCTCGCTGCCCAGCACAACAATCTGGCATCATCCTGCACCAGTTGCAGCTTCCAGGCCATCTTCAGGGGCAGCCCAACACCGAGGGCATCCCAACAGTCAATTGTGAAGTTATTAGAGCATAATTCATAATGCTCTATACATAATAATACATAAGTCATGGTATCTAGGTCCAGGAATAACCACAGCTGGTGTACCAGCCTGAGCTGGGTGTAGAAAGTATCAAGTGATGGCTACACGTGCAAATATAATGTATAGTTAGACCCCCTTTTCCTTTCTATCTTTCTTTAGCGTTTGCTTGGCACGGAAAGCTTAAATTTTGATAGATGTTGACAGAATGGGCACAGATTGTACAACACCGGGCAAATCATTAGCACATCTCATTTTTATAATTGTATATACAAGTGTCATGTGTTTTTCTTGAGATAAGAGCTTTACCTAGCCTGAACCACAATACTAATTTTGAGTTCTGAGTCTTTTCTGCCCAAGGCTGGTGATCGTGGAAATCCTGCACTTGGAGTAGGTTGGACTAGATGACCTGTGAGGTATCTTCAAAAACCCAGAAAATGTGGGAATTCCAGGGAAGAGCTAGTGATGAAGAGCATCTGTGTAGAGCAGCAGGGATGGATCAGTCAGATCCACTAGCCCAGCAGTGCTTCAGGCAGATGTCAGGACCCTTTCCTTGAGCAGAGAAGGAGGAGGGAGACTAGTATTTTACAGAGAATTCAGATACCCAGCAGTGTAACCCCTCACTTGAAAATGGAAGCATACAAATTTCATTCAACACAGAATGTTGTTCATATGAAGTTGGTTCAGATATTTATGAGTGGTGTGTGAGTCCAGTGTGAGACTTCATTTAATGCATTAGTGAAAAACCTAGGCCATAAGGCTTCCTCCTGATATGATAGCCTTGTATGTGGCAAGAGAATTCAAAAGAAGCCCTCACATCAACTAATGAAAGTAATTATTAAAACTGAATAGCATATTTATTTTAAATAGTGTTTCCATCATGTTTGTTCTAGAGGTGATACAATCCTAGAAGGGCCGTAACATTTGCCTACATTGATGTTTAAATTACCTCATTGAAACAGCTCTCCACACAACTGAAAGAATTGGAACCTCTACTCCTCTTTTTCATGGGGTCGCAACAATATGGTTGAAACTATCATCGTATGTGAGGCCACCACAAAAACAGCTTCCCACATTAAATAACGTTTCCATATTTCTATTTGTGGTTGTCTTGTCTTGTAATGTGTGGATAGGGCCTAAGTAAACCAACAAAACTACAGCTCCCATGGTTCTTAGCAACAATCCATACTGCCATTTATGTTTATACTGTAGATGTGCCCTATAGTGACTCATTACCAATCCCTTTGTGTAATAACCACTCATTTTTCAACTCTATTAATTTTATTTAATTGCTAAGGGAACAAGGGAAATGTCGATTATCACAATGGGAATGAGAACGACGTGGTTCTGCTGTGAACTGTAATTAACTCTAGGCCCAGTCACAGGCTCGTGTGAGCCCCAGAGCCGGACAAATTTTCCCAACCAAAGTTATAAAGGTAAAAGTTTGACTGAACAGTAATGGGGGGGGCATTTTATTTGGGCCTTTCTCAGAATTCAGAGAAGTATGTGAAGTGCCCTGGTCACTCATGGCAGTGGTTGCCAACCTGGCGCTCTGGGGCACACAGGTGTCCACAGGTGCTTCCCCTGGCACCCACAGTGTCATCTCTCCTAGGTTGTTAAAGGGCCTGGAAACACAGCCTTATGAGGAGCAGTCAAGGGAGCTAGGAAAGTTTAGCCTGGTAAAGAAGAGACTGAGAGGAGATATGATAGCCATCTTCAAATATCTAAAGGGCTATCAGATGTTTTCTCCTGCTCCAGAGAGTAGGATCCAAACCAATGGCTTCAAGTTACAAGAAAGGCAAATCTGACTAAACATCAGGAGAATGTTCTGACAGTAAGAGGTGTTTGACAGTGGAACAGACTCCCTCGAAAGGTGGTGGACTCTCTTTCTTTGGAGGTTTTAAAGCAGAGGTTGGATGGCTATCTGTCACAGATGCTTTAGTTGTGTTTGACAGCTCCTTTAAGAATCCTACCAGCTCCGCTATTCTTCTTAGATTAACTGATGCAATTTGTTTTGCTCTTTAAGCTGCTGAGTCTTTCTTAATCACCATGGATTCATGTGGAATATAGAAAAACTGCAATTATAAAATATTATATACATACACACACACATTAGCTTGCCACATGAAATGATTTTTAACACACATGGATATAAGTTAACAGAAGATATTTTGGTCCTGGCAAAAGGACCAAGTAACTGTAAACCATTTTAACCAGGCACCCTGCTATAGGGTTCCACACAGAAAGTATTCTGAAGCAGACCATTTGTCTGCATTAGCAACAGATTTTTATTTCATCTTCTCTTGACAAAACGTAAATGCTGGACTATGTGGCATGGATTTTCCTTTGTGTCATGGAAATAGAGTTTCTATAAAAATATAGAATTTCAGTGCAGCTGGTATAATACTATGTCAAATGTAAAAGTCAGTGGATTTCAACATATTTTTAAAAACAAAAAGCTTTTAAAATATGTATTGGTAGCAAATTTATTTCATATACTTGGTGCAATACTGAACAAATGACAGAGTGCAGATTCAGTGTGTTTACTTGGCTCCTTGGTATATGTGGCTCAATACATACGGTACATTTATATTGAGCATAGACAATCCCTTGATGTGCCAATAAAATGTTATAGGTATGTGATGCAGCACGTGAATCATATCTCAGGCAGTTTTAGGAGTAATTCCTACATATGTCTATCCATTTCCCCCCATAACTCATAAAAGAAACTTCCCAAGATTCAGAGATTAAAATAGGGACACTTGTAATAAGCCTACACTCTTACCAAGAATCACTAACTGACTGATTTCTGACTCCAAGATGCTCTAGTCTTATGGATATCCAGTCTGCAATAGCCTCTCCCACTCTTTTAAAAGCCAAGAAAGTGCCTGCACATTAATAATAATAATAATAAATTTATTTATACCCCACCCATCTGGCCGGGTTCCCCCAGCCACTCTGGGCGGCCTCCAACAAAATATCAAAATACAGAAATCCATCAAACATTAAAAGCTTCCCTAAACAGGGCTGCCTTAAGATGCCTTCTAAAGGTCTGGTAATTGTTATTCCCTTTGACCTCTGGTGGGAGGGCATTCCACAGGGTGGGTGCCACTACCAAGAAGGCCCTCTGCCTGGTTCCCTGTAACTTGGCTTCTCGTAGCGAGGGAACTGCCAGAAGGCTCCTCGGCGCTGGACCTCAGTGTCCGGGCAGAACGATGGGGGTGGAGACGCTCCTTTAATTACATTAAAGACATGCTGGGGGGGGGGAATGATTGCTCTACAGTTCTTAATTGTCCCCACCAACACATGAAGACTGTGAAGCATGACTCAGTAAGTTTGTCTCATGCATTTACAACCAGGGTATCAAATCAATGGGCTAATCTCAGCCCAAAAGCCACTTCTAGTATCCCACTGCCAACATTGGGTTGGGGGGAAATAGTGCCAGAAACATGAAGGAGCTCTAAGACCTTCTTGTAATGATACAATGCCCAGAGGAAACTTCTCTTCTGATCTCAGCACTGCACAATGCAGAGAAAAAAATACTGGGTGTGTTAACAAACTGCATTAATGTAGCTATTGTTCGCTTTGGGACATTTCTCCTGTACCATCCCCACATGGAAGATTAGGTGGGTTTTGGAGAAGGCCAATTTCCCATAGAATGTGCAAAAAATAATAATTGTGTGGTCTAATATTATTCAGAGTTGATGTGTTGCATTTGTACATTGTGCTTGTATATATATACCACTGTCATGGAATAAGATTGTATCAATTACATGTTACCTCCTTTGATAGTAAGTTATAACTAGACTTGAAAGCGGTCTGATGCCACTGTGTTTCTTAGCTAAAAAGTGAACACGTCAAAAAAGGGAATGTGATTTCCAGCAGTGGCCAATACCAAAAGAAAAAACCCACACATGAATTGGACCCCCACCCTGACTCCAGACTGTGAGCTTTGTTTTAGTCAAATATACTTGATGAAGCTGATATGTATTTAGTTTCAATGTAGTATGGTGCTTGCTGAGAGTAGCTGCACCAGTTCAGCTCAGTTATGTAAATTACTTGGACAAAAAGAGTTGACAAAGCAAAGTTGGGCATCAGTGAAGTCAGAGTGACTCTGACAGCTCATCTGCTAAGCTATGTGACAGACCAAGGCTTCACTCAACAGTTAGAAGCACAATGCATGCTGCTTTCAAAGCGAATGCCAGCAAGGAACCAGATGCTTTAAGAAAGATGTCTGAGGCAGAGCTGGAATGAACTTGCTTGCGTAAACTGTCCACTGAATCTTTCTTTGCATATTTGGATGTGGTATTCTGGCTGAACATTCACTAAATCTTTGATACCCAAGTCAACATCTATGATTCAGTTAAGACAACCCTTTACTGGATCAGACAAGTGGCCAATCTGGTCCAGTATCCTGTTTCCCACAGTGGCCAACCAGAGGCCTCTCTGGGAAGCCCATATGCAGGACATGAAGGCAACAGCTTTCTCCTGCTGGTTATCCCAGAAAACTGTCTCTAACATTGAAGGCCGCATATCAATAGACATTCTCTTTCTCAAATTCCCTTTTAAAGTTATCGGCTTTATGTGATGGTAGATAGCTAATAGTACCTGAGAGCTGACGTGTAATGGTATTTCAAGTTGGTATGCAAGGGTATTTGCTACTTGGTTGCCTTTGAGACATACCATGCAATGCTACTTTGTTTTTAAAGGCTGGCAGCTTATGAGAATTTCATGTCTGATGGCCCACAAAATGACACCAACATCTAAAACTCAAAATATAAATTGTGGCTTAAATTTCACATTTCCAAACTGCAAATGTTTTGCATTAGGAATTTTAATGTTGAACATCTAGAACACCTTCATATACGTGGCATATGTAAATTCTCTTGAATGTACACTCTGTTCTACTAATAATGCTGAGTTAGTTGCTTTCTTATCTATATAACAATTTTGTGGAAATTGCTATGTAAAAAAACAAATAAATTCCCCATGTCAAGCTACCCAACCAAAGAGGAAGTAAAAAAGTACAATCCTTTGCACTTGACTATTATTTTTGTTTGTTTATTTGTTTATTTTGAGAGCTGTTGAAAGCTACAGGCAAGACCATATTTCCTCTCAGCCTTTTTATAGCTGCCCAATTTGGGTGAAGAGGGAGCTTTTGCACTTGGTTGCATCTTTAGGCTCTCACACCTGCCTCAGCTATTTCTAGACCTGTCAGAAACTGCTGGGCCCCACCCCAAATCTGCACAAGGTTTCGCCTCAGAGACCGAATATCTTTTTCTTCCCTCAGCTCCTCACTCCCATAAACTTAATACTAGAATTTGAGTTTTTATGAATTCTTCTGTCCTTTTAACAGTGACTAAATTCAGACTTGGCAGCTTAACATGTTTATGTAGCCCTTCCTAAGAAGGGCCTAACTACACATGGCATTAAATGTGCCTCTTGCACTGCCATGTTGTTGTTGTTGTTTATGCAACACTAAGCATACGGGGGCAGATCTATTCTAAATTGGGACTGGTGTGCATAGGAAGGGGAGGTTTAACCATTCCCTCCTTCACTGTGTTTCTGGCAAAATTTCCCCCACTGCACATGCTGCTCTTAGTGATGGGGGAAGCTCACACTGGCACCAATGAATGTTTTCTTCTGCTCGTAACTCCAGTACAGGGGGGAAGGTTTGTCAAGATTGTGACAGGAAGGGAAAGGGCAACGAATGTAGGCATAAACCAGAGGGGGAAAGTTATCAAAGCGCTCTGAATACTTTATTGTTGTCTGGTGCATCTTAGAAACAAGAAATCTCTTCCTCAAGGGCAAATCCCCCTTATCAGCACCCTGTAAATACATACGACAGCAGCAGTCTTCTGTTTTGCCTGGGCCAGCCCTGGGCTATGCAGCTTCCATTGCACTCGTCAAATATGGCACAGCTCACTAGCATCCTCTATGCATTGTTGCAGTCAAAGTAAAAATCCAAATAATCCCAACTTTAAAAAAAGAAAAGAAAAAGGTAAAGACATTGAGTCTACCCTACCATGTGGGTTTAGGAGTGACCTACTTTAAAGTCTAGCCGAAGTCGTTCCTTCAGAGTTCTAAGCTTTTACTTTTACAACCAATTTATGTTCTTCCATTTGCAGAGCGATGATCCGTTTTTTTATCACAGGGGAGTCTGTAACCAACTTTAAGTGTCTGATAGTAAATGTAGGGGTAGTTTAATAGGTTAGAACAGGACTACGCTGTCTTCTTCAATAACACTTCCCCTTAAGTGTTAGAAATATGGACACCAAACTCTTCAGCAAATAAAATGCAGTGTCATAAAAATACTTCATCTACCTGGGACAACTGTCATCGCTAGAACACTAATGGTGACAGATTCATTGCTTCCAAATGGAAACAGAAGAAGCATTATGTACTTGGTGAAGCTGGTTCTATTTATGGAACAATACAGACACAGAACAAGTAGGCATGGAATACGGTTTAAATAGTCTGTATTTTCTATGGTCCGGTTCAGACAATCATATATTGGCTTAATAAGCACAAGACTTTTGACTACACGCCAAGCCCCTTACCTGCTCCCCTTTGTGGTATCTAATAGATGTTACCTGGAAATCGTCAGTTAACTATTGTTTCATATTTTGTCCAAATCAGAAACAATGCTTAGCAGGTTTGGAACAAGCCAGAATCTTAAACCAACTTGTTAAGATCCTGGCCTGATAACCAAAGCTTCCTAATTTGAACAAAGCAAGCAACAGTGGTTCATTAGAGACTAATGGGCTTCATTTGTGGTTAATATGGGCCCTGGTAGGCTAGGCATTCATAGCCAGCAATTATGGTAAGTTTAATGTACAACATGAGCAACTATGAAGAATTAAGATGAATGATACTATGTCCTGACTGTGTAATTTTTGTGTAAGCTGCCTGGAACTTTATGCAAACTTTTGCTGCTTTAGTTGCTGTTAGATGAGACCTTGGCATCATGATAAGAGTCACAGCAAATGACCACAAAGCCATAACAAAAGTGAGAGCATCATATGTTTTGGCACGCCAGTGCTAGAATCTGTGTCAAAGTGTCCTGTTTGCAGAACCGCTGATATAGCAGGGCTCCCAGCTATTCATTTCCCTGCTCCCAGGTAGATTGTGGTCATTCATGGCCTATGTCTTATGGGGGTCTGCTCACATGAGTAATGAAATTAATGCAAAATTCATCAAAAAAGAATCCAGCCCTATGATTAATTACTGATTGATATTAAAGGTGTATTCGGGTTTTTCAGATAGTTCATTGGGGGGAGGGGTTGAGGGTTTTTCCTTTGTCTTTCTTCTGTTTAGCATTTTTATCACGCTCAAGTGTTTTGCAGTACAGTATTTACAAGAACTGTGTAAGGCAGCAAAACATTGCTTCCAGTTTACACTGACTTGCCCAAGGCCATTCAGGGAATTCATGCTAGCTATGGAATTTGATCCTGGGTTTAATGGCTTTCCATGGATTTTGGAAGGCCAACTGTTGAACATCATGGGCTAACAAGTGGAAATAAAATATTTGATCCTGTCATAATATGTCAGGACGTCCCAAGACCCCAATATCAGCCTAATCTGTCACACTAAAAACAACTACCAGCATGGTTTGAGAAGTGGCCATGGGGGAAAAAATATTCCTTGAGGTCAGTTTTCAAATGACCTGGATATTATTTTCTACTAAGTAATGAGTGAGCTGGCAAGGTGCTTGTGAAGGAGATAACTACAGTATGAGAGGAGGCCATGAACCTCAGGGCTTTCACTAAATTGCTTGAGAGATCACATTGTGAACATGTGTTTTTATTTATTTATTTATGTTCTGACAGACATTTCATTGGGTGCTCTGTCATCACACCAACTACTTCTGTTTGCTTGCTGCCTGACCACAACCTACCAATTTTGTTTCCATCTGCCCAAAGGGAAAGGATGCCTCCTAGATTAGGGGTGGGGGACTTTTTTTACAACTGAGGGCCACATTTCCTCATGGGCAACCTCAAGGGGGCCAAATGCCATTGGTGGGTGGGAACAGTGGTCTAGAGTGGGGGCTGGGGGGGGCATGGCCCCAGGCACAAAATTCTGAGGGGGCACAACCAGTCGCCCACACACAGGTGCCGGCTTCCATGGGGATCCTTGCCCGGCCATGACAATGCCAGCTGAGCAGCTCAGGCTCACAGTGAGCAGGCATGGATGGAGGGACGACCTCTGTGCAGGCAGGCAAGTGGCACAGCATGCTCCATTTGACTCGAGTGGGCACTCCAATGGCATTGGTGGCTTGCTCGCCCTGGGCACCAGCAACCCACGCTACGCCACTAGGTGGGAAGAGGCAAAAGTGGGTAGCACAGCCAGTGTGGTCCTTACCTTAGTACTGTGTGTTCAGAGGCATTGTTGCCATAGGGCCTAGTGGCACGTGGCGCCAGGGCGCCAGCCTCTGGGGGGCGCTGGTGGGGCGCAACCAGCCACTAAGCCCTATGCTGGTCCCGCCGCCGCGCTGTGCCGCCTCCTCCTTTCCCCCGTGCTGTGTGCGCGCTGGTAGCGAAGCCTCTCCGGAGGCCGCGCTCTCCCCTTCTCGGCCCTGTGGCTCTCCACGCAGCAATGGCTCAGCTGAGGTGGAGCATTGAGGCCTCCCGGCGAGGGGGAGGATGCGAGCACGGCGGGCCTGTTGTGGGATGTGGCGATGGCGGAGGACAAGGCACCGTGGTCAGGGCCTGGCGGGAATGCACACCGCGCTCCCCAGGAGGCTTCAGTGCTGCTCTTCCCCGGCCAAGGCAGCCGCTGAGGAAAGTGTGTGCGAGGCAGCAGGCGTGTGTGTGGGAGGGTGGGGGGACCCCTGGGGGTGGGGCACCCTAGGGATCCCTGCACCAGGGCGCGAGACAAGCTTAAGACGCTACTGTGTGTGTTGTACAGTGTGCTGTATTTCAGCTGTGCAAAAATCAGAATTTTTACTTATACACATATCCCCACCCCACCACCCCATCTGTTCATTCTCCATCCCAGCAAACAGGGGTATTGTGACAATTCAAGGCCACTTTCTAACCAGAGCCATCAGGGAAAACATGAAGCAATGCCACTGAAGATAGAGTGTGTGACCTTGCATGGCCTGAGAAGAGTCCCAAGAGTCAGATAAAAGGGCCGTTGGACAGAGTAGGACTTACTTCTGAGTATACATGCATAGGGTTGGGCTGGATTTATGTGGAAAGATGGACTCAAATGTGCCTCCTGGTTCTAAACATATTAAGGAGACAATGAAACAAATGATGGCTTCCTTAGTAGTGTAGTGTGCAGGTTAAAATGTCATTGGTGTTTAGATCACACCTGTCCTCTAATTGCAAAGCTCTCATTCTTTTGCTTTGTCTAATGCTAAGGGAAAGGAGAATTTCCAAATATTTATGAAAGAGGAGTTTGTTTACATCATGGTACAATTTGGCATTGTGGTTCCAATGTCAACAGTCTGCTGCTGAAACTTCCAGTAATTTTTATCCCAGGCACTCAGATGTGATGTCACATGGCAGGGTTTTGAGCTGGCGTATGAAACTTGATGAAATGGATTGAGTCGGTGATCTTCTCTTAGTTTATCTTCACAGTTGCCTTCAAAAACCAGAACTTGTGACCAGCACCAAAGACAAGCCATGTAGCTCCTTGGAGGCCTTAGGCTCTGGGGGGGGGGGAGGAGGAAGTTCTAGCAGGACTTTTTTTTTACCCACTTTCTTTTGCTTGATTGTCTGCCACAAACTTTTCCAGTTACTTCAGAGCTCTATTCTGCTTCAGACAGAGCCTCAGATTGGGATGGGCAAAAGACATAAACTGGAATTGGGAGTTACAGGTCTGTTGGTCTGACGTAGTCGAAACCAAAAATAAAAAAAAAATCCTTCCAGTAGCACCTTAGAGACCAACTACGTTAGTCATAGGTATGAGCTTTCGTGTGCGTGCACACTTCTTCAAATATGGTATCTGAAGAAGTGTGCATGCATACGAAAGCTCATACCTATGACAAACTTAGTTGGTCTCTAAGGTGCTACTGGAAGGATAATAATAATAATAGATATTTAAGCAGGTGCCTGCTGAGGTCCATTAAAAAGCAACTGTAACAAAAGGAACTATTGTGAAAATAATAAATTGGGTGGGGGTGGGGGCAATTTTATTCCTACATCAGAGCACAAAATTACCAGTCTGCCCCTGAGTGTTGCTGTTTCCCTATATTGTTCTGTCTCTATGCATATGCAGACAGCATGGAGAATGTTCTCCTAAATAAGCTTGTGTGTATGCAAATGTGCAGGGTCTACATATGTGAAACTGCACAAATGATTTCCCAACACCACCCTTGTGATTCTTAACACTACAATGTTTTTGACTCTAACTCTGGCATTGTGTAAGTGGCTGACTTAATAGTGAAAAAATGTCCTCTGTACTCTGCAAAAAGTCATGGTCAATCTCATTCTAGCTTACGCATTTTGTTTGAAACTCTGTTTATACATGATAAAATATCTTAATGTACACAAGGCCATTAAGTGTTAGATGTTTGAGTACTTCTTGGCGTATCAGTTACGGTTTATACCAAATCATTAATTTTCCTAATATATCCTTGAGGTCTCTTTTTATGCAGTTCATCCCCTCCCCACCCCAAATTTGCATCAGCATGCCAGCCTTGAAACATCTTGATAATTACAATAATGAATCATAGATTTGTGGTATGTTTTTTGTTTGCCTTTTTACAAGTGTTGGAATTTAAAATAAAAGAGCCAAATGAAATGGAATGTGCTTTTAAAGTAACTATTGCATTTCTAATTACATACATTATATTCTGCTTATAAGATCTACAGTTGTGGTCACAATCCTATTCACACTTACATGGGAGTCAGCCCTGTTTCGGCCCAGGAAGCATAACATTTTAGAAAGCTCTACAGCAAACAAATAACAAAAATTAGAAACTAAAACTAATAATTTCCAATATGTCTAATTCTAATTTATACTGGAGATTTCCAGTTAGTCAGGTGAATTTGTTCCATGGTTGTTTGTCTTCTGATTGTATGTCTGTTTCACCCTGTGGAGGAGTGTTTATAAGATCATAGAGATATTCTCCACAATGAATTTACCCTCATTTCAAATTGCTGTTTCTGGGGCTATTTTCTTAAATAATGAACCATTTCAGTTATTATTTTAGGGCCTTTCCAGATTATTGCTTTTGAATGCAAGAAGGACACATTGTCGTCTCTTTGTTGAGTCCAGTCCACATAATATTCCTTCAAAGTTATAGTTCTGTTACAGAGGCATCTTGTTTCTATAGTTCTGGGTGTGTTGTATTCCCCCCCCCCTGGAAAAATATTGATGTGCCTTTTGTGCATCCTTGGCCATTGCAGTGCAGAATATGATTGCACCCGCACAAGTATCAGGGACAGTGATTTAATATGTGAACAGATATGAGTGACACAGTCCTTTCCCCTGCCTATGTCTGCACCATTTGGCTAACAATGCATTTAGAGGCTAAGTCTTCCTCCAGAAAACCATCGCAGGGCAGGAATGCTCACTTAGCCATTAAAAAAATAAAAAAATAAAATGGTTGCACTCCAGACATGCATGCAAATGTTTTGCAGTGTCCACACATCATTTGTATTAAAATGCCACCTTCTCTCTCTCTCTCTCTCTCTCTCTCTGTGTGTGTGTGTGTCCCCACAATTTAATTTGGATTTCCCCCAGAAAGGTTTAAAAATCCTGTTGCCAATGACCTGTTTGTGATATATGAACACCCTGCTTACCATTTTAAGCCCCTGCCTGGAAGTGGCCCCAGTCGGACTACTTGTGACAGACTTAGCAGAAACAGATCGGAAGACTGCATCCAAATAAGATTAATAAAAGCCAAAATCTTAGGCTATGAGTTTGACTTCAGCCTGATGTATGCTGACTTGGGAGTAAGCTTTGCTGAGCTTCTAGCCATTCTTTCTGATGACCTGCCTTTATGCTTCGGGGGAAAACAAACCCATATTGTCAACGGGCAGTTTTAGGAGTGCTAGCAAGGTAAGCATTTGCCTTTCATACTTTTTTAATGATCTAGTAAAAATGCAAAATGTTTCCTAATTTAAAGAAATGAAAGGGCTGGATAGACCAATAAATATTTATAGACTGTTACCAAGAATGCACTTAACAAGTCTTATCTCTGGTGGATAAGATATATGAATAGCACACATAATAGCTCTCTTTGGGCATTCAGAGGCAAAGTGTGAAGGGGGCAGCAAGGTCATGTGCACAAGCCCTGCTCCCTGATGTGCCTGTCCTGTAAGCTAAGAGGCTTTTGCACATTGACTGGGAAGACCTGAAGAGAATTTCTACCCATGGTTAGCTGAAGAGGATTAGAAATCTCTGCATAGTCAGGAACCCTGCATTATAGGCTTCCCAGTCACATGGAGACTTCTAAATACTTTCATCCTTATGTGCTTAGACACCTCCTTTGGACTTCCTTGCTCAACATATGTGCCCATGTGCCCTACACACTTGCCCACATGTTGCTTGAATGTCCAAGCAGTGCTATTTAGTCCTAGGGTCCTTCCAGGGAGCTCCTAGGCTGTGAGCATCAGTCACCTGAGGCCTGGCAGAAGCAGCAGCAGCTGAACTGGGAACTTGTAGGGGCTCATGGAAGTGGGCAGGATGGTGCCAGGCACATAAGAGTACTGGGAGGATGTGACACAGATGTTTGAATGCCAACTCTTATTCCTGGACCCCAGAAAGACAGAAAGGGCATGAAAGGCAAGTGGTATGGTGTACGAGCTCACCCATGGCATCTCCCTCAGTCAAATCTATGAGGAACTGCAAGCATTATGGAAGGCAGGATTAAAAACTCTGCTGACAGATGGGTATGAAAGCAATACAAAGGAATTCAATGAAGACAAATGTCAAACATTCCAAACCGATGTATCAACATCATTTACAAGACCGGGGGGGGGGGATGGGAGGATGGGATAGTACTGCTCTACTCAGAACTGACAAGCCTGGACCCAGAGTCTTGTCAGGGTACCACACTTAGAAGAGGCATGCAGTGGTTCATAATATCCTGAGGATGTGAATTTAGTGGGGGTTTTGTAACAACATTTATGCACCACCTAATTGCAATAGAAACCTTGAAGTGGTTGACCAAAAGAGTAAAGCGATAAAATTATCCGTAAAAACTGTTATTAAAACATTCAAAAACCATTCAAATAAACAATGAGCTAAAGCCAGACCAGCTTTTACATGTCTGAATAGGCCTGCCTAAAGAAAATGTTTTGAGAAACTGCTGGATAAAGTACAGTGATGCCATCTGCCTGATATCAAAAGGCATACCTGTGTGCTGCCACACTTTGGAACTCCCTGCCGTTTGATATCAGGCAGAAGCCTTCACCGTACCATAGAGTTTATTTAGAGAAATCTCACCACATTCTTAGCCTCATGAATCTGGCATCTGATTGGCTGCTGTAGGGAGCAGTATTATGTATCCGCAGTGCCTTAGTATGGAAAGTAATTGAAAGTCTGCATATGAAAAATATTAGCTGATTAGTGCATAAGAGGATGTTATAGATAGCTGGATGGATGGATGGATATGCATGATAAACAAGTGATGAGTCATAACTTTTTCATTAAAGAAAGGTAGGGTTCATTAATTGTATGTTGTGTATTCGCTCACTGGAAGAGAATTATGCATAGCAAATAAAGCACTTGTTTGATACAGTTTCTACAGGCCCCTTGTCCTTCTCCCTTTTTAAGTGCAAAGTAAGATCTTTTTTTTTAATTCAGAAAAAGGCTGGAAGTGATTGGATGAATTCCCATATCTCTGCGTTAATCCATAACCCATTAATTAAAAATGAAATTAATTAAGGATTACAGCCCCAGAGAACATTTCCAAATGATAGTGTGCTGCTAGCTTGCTTGAGACAAGTTAGCTGAACAGATGGAATTGTCACATTTTCCAGGGTGTACACATTTTTCAGGAATTCCTTGTGGTGACTGTTATGTAATACATAATAACAAGTGGTGAGAAAAATGCTAGAAGAGAATTCTAAGAATTGACCGGGGAGGGGACCCAACCCCTGCCCCACTCCACCCCATAACAAAACCAAAAAGTTTTGTGGCAATATTCAGTCAATAGTAGTAGCATAAATGATCACTTATGCATCAAACTAAACAAGTTGTGCAAGTTCTGTGATTAGAATTCCTAATGTATTTTCCTGCTACACAAAAAGCCAGGTGCCCGGAGCCAGATGAAGACAGCATTATGAATGGACCGGGTGCATTGTATCCCCACTGATATTGTGCCCCATCTCCTATTTGTCCCTATTGGTGAAACTGATGGGGGTACATGGCTTGTGCTCACAGGTTTTAACAACTATTAGCTTCAGGTGGCAGTTTTTAGTGGTGAAAACAGCATGGAGGAAAAGTTTAAACTCGCAGCACTCCTGATCAGAATCATTTCCCTTCTGTAAAAGAAAATTACGTTGGGAGTTCCAAGGACAGAATGCTAACACCATGATGCACAAGTATGGTATCAACTGATATAAAGTGAATCAGAAGTATTTTAATTCATTAATAAATTCTGAGGAACAAGCCAGTGCAGTGCACCCTGGACTATGGTGTTGGCTTGGATGTGGGTCATCCAAATAACAATTATCATTACCATTATTATCATTGGCATCATCATGAAATCTTTCAGTCATTTACAGATCTTTTGGGTAGTAATGGAGTTTTAAGATCAGTGAAACGTTGGCACTGTTGTGAGTCCTGCAATATTGATTTCATCTTCCTCTACGCTGCATTAGTTTTTATGTTTCTTTTTTTGCTGTCATGTCCCTTTTTTAAGCTTTAATTGTAAGCTTCCCAGAGAAACTTGGTTATTGAGCAGCATATAAATGTCACAAATAAATATAATAGATAACAAATATTTCATTTTCATGCACCCATCACCATCAGTGTGCATGGTGCTTTGCAAAGTGAAAGAGCGAGGTCGGGTCCCTGTCCCAAGGAACCTGCAAATCCAAATCCAAAATGTTCCACATTTAGCAATAGTCAAAGTAGTGGTCTTCTCAAAATTACTCATTCTCTCATCCTAACCTTCCCACCTCACAAGGTTGTTGTGAAAATATGCCACAGTTCCGAACCCCATGGAAATAGGGTAGGACACAAAGGAAAGCAGCTTTTAATTAGTTCACGTTAAAGATAATGGAATAAATAAATGAGCCGCAAAGCAATTAATTTTTCTTTTCTTTCTTTTTTTACTTTCAGGTGCTATAGAAGTCTTCCACAAGGCATTTCTATCATGTCTACTCAAAGGTAATTCCCACTATGTTTAATGGTAGCAAACCTGTATTAGGATTGCAACAGGGCTACCTCTCTGAAATTTATCATCAGCGTAGTGTAAACATGGACTTTGTCATCAGCCAACCCATAACAAATAGTAAGCTGCAAAGTTTACGCTGAAATCTACACAGAAGTAATGGTGAACCTTGCAAGGGGACTTGGCTTCTCCATCAGTAGCAGTATGTCTAGTGTTTTGCACGCCATCTGGTAAGAAGAGCACGCAAATTGACTGGAGGGACATGGCC
Source organism: Zootoca vivipara (assembly GCF_965207765.1). Classification (NCBI taxonomy): domain Eukaryota; kingdom Metazoa; phylum Chordata; class Lepidosauria; order Squamata; family Lacertidae; genus Zootoca; species Zootoca vivipara. The sequence goes on from NC_142586.1 coordinate 50,136,933, forward strand.
ATCTGCTTTTGTCAATAAAGAAGCCACATGGATTGCTTGAGGATTGATGCAAGCCATTTGCAGTCCAGTGGATAAGAAGAAGAGGAGTCTTCCTTTCAGCATGAGGAAAATATTTTGAGTTTGTAACTATTGCATCGGGGGGAGGAGATGGGAAATTAAAAAAACACTATTTGGATTTATGCTTACAGGCAGGTGACAGTATTTCCTGCTACAGCCACTGTTACTTCTTTGATGTTCCATGACCTTCTGTTGGACCATCTCCCACAGGTGATGCAAGAGCCTATTGAGTCTTGCTCTAGAGGGCTAGCAAAGACATCTGATGTCCAGGTCTGAATGAGAATTTGAGCTTTAGAAGGATTTACACTTTGTAAGCACTGCCTTAATGCGACCACTTTCTCTGCTAATTGCTGGGAAACCTCTTCCACGGCATCAACAGTAGATCTGAAGAAATGAACATGGTATCTTTTTTTTGTCATTGCGTCTGAGCACTAAACAATTGATCATAGTTATGCCCATACATTAAAGAGTCCTCCATGTGTCCCTTATATTGTGCATTCATGATTATTTGTGCTGATGATAGTTAACACACTATCCTGCTTTCAATACTGTTTGCACATGCAAAGGGGTTTTGGGGTCGACATCCAGCTTCATTTCCAATCAGTGCATGTCATATAACTTCCCGTTGAAAACCTAACTGTTTCCACCAAAATGTTCTAGTTTATTTTCTGTCCTGCTTTTATTGCACTACAACACAACGTCCCTCCAGATAGCAATAAGACAATGATATTGGGGAAACACCACAAATCAAAATGATGAGTTGATGGTCTGAGATAAATCCACCACTAATGTACTAGTATTTCATCAATGGCATGTTAAAGAAGACCTCTAGGGGGTGGGACCAATCTGGATGGGTCCTAAATGGAGTAAGGTCATGTGCTATTTAACACTTGAATTGACTGCTGCCAGGAATATCAACAGTGCTGCATCAAAAACAAACCCTTATGATGTTCAACGTGATGCTATTTTGTTTGTTCTGGAGAAAAAGGTAGAGCATGCTAAGGTAGGTTCTTCTGTTTGATAAAACAAATTTAACAGATGACCAGCTAACAGGCCCCCACTTCCTACCTTACTATTGAAGTTTTCTTGGTTTACAAAGATATGTGCAATGTCTTTCATAACATTTTTACAAATCAGTTTCACTTGTTGAGACATTGGGAAGAAAAGGGGAAAAGAGATAGGTGGGGGTGGGTGACAATGTTTCTATTTTGCTTAATATATGGGGAGGGGGGGTTCCAGCATCGCTTGTGTAGGTTCTCTGCTGTTCACTTGTGTTCCTTTGGTGGAACACCTACCTTACATGGTGCGACGATACCAGGACTTTGCCACCAATTAATATGCGACAAACCCAGTCCCGGCGTTGTCACTAAACTTTCGGGGATCCTTCTTAATATGTGACGAAATGTCCTCCCTCTCTATTACTAAAAATGTGACACAGGAATCCAGGGGTGAAACCACCACCACCCACTTCTCCTGCTGCCTTAAAATAAACCCGTTACTTGGGTTTCTTAGTAAAGAGAGTCTTCCAGCTTACGTGGCCTGGTATCATGAGAAACTCTAGGCTGTTTGACGGAATAACCTCCTGCCTACAGTAAAGGGTCTCACTCAGTTTGATTCCCCACTGCAAAAGTTTGCCCTTTCCACTCTGGCAACTTTGTAGCACCCCAGGTTATCCTCCTAAGCCTCCTCAGTGTAACTCTAAGACACAAACCGTTGCCTCTATTCCCGAGGTAAGTTTTGTCCTCTATTGAGCCACCACTTCTGTGAGTTTAGATACCCACCTGGAATAACTAAGCACATTCACTAACATTTAAGAAAGCTTTATTTAGACTAGATGACTTTTAAATGCGTAATTGTTTCATGTGTACATGCTCTTAGATCATCTTCTTAGTTTCAATTAACAATGGCTAGATAATATAATTGAATTAAACTCCTCAGAACACTTTAAGATCTCCTACGCCTACCCACACTCTCCCTCGCTCCCACAACCCTCTCAACCAAATTAACTGCCTCCCATTCCTTTTAAACTCCTGGCAGTCCCGCCCCTCAGGAATGGAATGCATCATTTATCCAGGAGGTTGGGGTTTAACTCCTGCACCCTGGAGTTCTTTTGCCCACCAGGCCAATCCGTCACACATGGATAGTGAAGCCCTTTGTGATGTACATACCTTCCCCCCCCACTAACACAGGTGTTAATACCTATACAGGAATAACATCAGGTACAATGACTGCCATGTAGCTCCCTGAGAAGGGCATCTGCTTGTGGCATCAGCTGGTCTAGGCTGGATCCCTGTTACACACCATAGGTCTTGTTGTTGATCTCTCATCTTCCTCTGAAGGATATGCAAACAATGTAGACCTCACTTAGCAAACAACGTTAGCCTTCCCTCATAAAAGCTTGGTAAATATTAGTAAAGGGCTGAACCCAGCCTTAAACAGCTAGAGTAGATAACGAAGCTCTGAATTGTGTGGCACAATGCTGGGAGAGGGAGAGAAATAGCATAACAAAAGGAGAACAACATTTGATGGATTGTCCAGAAGTCATAATCCAGAACAGGAGTGAGTAAATACAAGGTGGTCCTGTAAATTTGCTTTTCTTACCCAAATGACTGCCCTGCTGTTCAGTATCGTGGGGCGGGAGGAGCACATCTGACACAAAACAACACCTATATTGTTTTTCACCGGTAAAGCTGAAGGGTCTGTGGAAAAACAATAACACCCCACCTTTTCTTGTGCGTATGCTACATTGCTTTGGGCACAAGGAAGAGGACAACAGAAAGAATGGCTCCAGGGAAGGCTGATACACAGGGAACATCATTTGTTAATGTAACTTGTGATCACTTGTTTTAAATTGTTGCTACTTTCTTTTTCAGTAGGAAGGCTTTCAGCGCATACCAAAGAATTGCCTTTTCAGTATGTTCTCAGATAACTGTTGAGGTCAGAAGTTTTCATTAACTTTTGTGAAATTATCCTGGGGACACAGTTACAAAAGCAGCACACAAGGAGTGGTAGAACCTCAGGTGGGGACGGGGACACGCCATATTTTGTCCATCTTTGGTCCCCACCCTGCACTCAGCTCTTACCCGTGGCTTCTAGAAGCTGTCAGCATGCAGCAGCGGCCACACCTCAGGAAACTGCTTCAACTGGCTGGCTAAACTAGGTGAGGGTAGCCAATGAGTCTCAAACTCTCAGTGAATTAGGAAGGTAGTCCATCTCGAGAAGAAGGAAAACTCTGATCCTAAACCTCTGTTGCCTTGCAGGATATCTTCAGCAGAAGAAAAGGCTAAGGAGTAAACCCAACACTGATCCCAAAGACGGTTGGATGGCATCTTGTATGCCTCTTTCTGGCAACTCCTGCAGCCAAGCTGGTGCCAAACATATCGCTCTGCTTTCCTTTGAACCACATCTGTGAGGTCGAGAGGGGGGTCTTGTCATCTGGGCAGCCCAGGACCTCCAGGCACACTGCCCAGGCTTGTGCCCCAGGGAGGTCATTTCAGTGCTTCTAATGCAGTGGTTTGTCTTCTTCACCATTGGAGGTGGATTCCATTGTATCTCGAGGCAGACAGATGCCAACAACCAACACATATAGTTGCTTTGATCCAAATATTTTTCCTTTGCCTGCTTAAAAAATGCTGTTAACTTTTTGGATTTTTAAAAAAGTCCACTTGCAGTTTCAAGTGAAAAAGGAATATTCTAAACTCAAGACACTTACAGCACCATCCTGGGTATGCTTGCTTGGAAACATGGTGTTCAAAGTGGAGGTGGGCTTACTCCTACATAAGTATGCACAGGATTGCAACATTAATGAGAACCTTTGCAAGCATATTAGCCTGTGTGTCAGCCTGGAACCGGCTGTATTGGATCAGTGCCTGAGAGATCAGTATCAGCAAAGCTGCCGTAGGCCAGAAAGCACCTTTTGTTCTCAGGGCAAAGAATAGGCATGTTTTAGTTCCTTCACTAGAGCAAAATTTTGTATGCATAGCTCATATCCTACCTTTCTCCTCCTAGGGGGTCATAGAAGTTAATTCTTAAGACTATGGAAAACTATTTTATATGAATGGTGCAATCCTATGCATGCTTGCTTAGAAAAGGGGTGGGGAATTTTAGGCCTGGGAACCAAATGCAGTCCTCCAAGCCTTGACCACACCCATCACTAGCTCTGCTTCACACTCAGAGGGGTTTTTGCTTGGCTGGAATGTGTCTTTGAATTCCGATAGTGGATTGAGAAATTGTGTGTGTGTGTGTGTGTGTGTGTGTGTGTGTGTGTGTGTGTGTGTGTGTGGAAACTAGCCTACTGTACAAAGGTTGACCTTGCTTGTTCCACCCACCTCTGCCATGAGGCCCTCAGAACGTTGCCCACAAGGGAATGTGAAGAAGGTTCTCCTCTCCTGACTTAAGTGCCATGGCGCTCAGTGGAGCTTACTTCTAGGTTTGAGTGCAGCCTCTATAATGTAGCCTTAGAGGCCTTTCTATCAGGCCCTTCAGACTCTCTCCAGCCCAGGCTTCCTTGGCGTTCAACTTCCGCTGGCTCTGCTCCACACTCTCCCTGAACTGTACTTGGACAGTGGCCTTGAACTGTGGCAAAACCTTTTGCCTGCCTAAGAGGATGGAAAGAGAAATATAGATGTGCGTGGAAACCTGGAATGTAGCCTCCTGCAATGCTACTCAAAGCAGTGAGCCACAGGACAGGACCATGCCTGTTTGTGAGCCTTCCATCTCCTGCGACTTGACCACATTTCAGGTTGGGTGGGATGCTTCAGGGTTCAAATGTGGCTCTGGTCCCTGGCACATCGGTGAGGGGGGAGTTTTCTGTCCACCACATCAGATAGTTTGAGAAGCATGGGGGGGGGGCTACCATTCAAAAAGCAAGGGTCACATCTATTGCTCTGCCCACTTTTACCTCCAGCTCCACTCACCCTGTTTGTATTATTGTGATTTTATAGGGCAAAACATGTGGCTGAAGATGCTAGTGTGTCCATCTGTTTGGTAGACAAGATGGTGGGTAGTTAGCAGAAAACCTTTTGATCTTGGGGTGGACTTGCAGGGTCTGTACCTGGTGTTGGGCCAGAGAGAGAGAGACTGTGGATGCTGCTTGCTTGAATAAGCCAGGAGGGTTTGGATTCCAGAGAGCAAGTTGTATAGCCACAAGCACCTTGTTAAATAAAGTAAATAAAAATAGCAGATAGCATCATCTGTAAATTACCTAGGGTGATCATGTACAGCTTTGCTCATTCTCCCAGAGGCCACACCATACATTTAAAGCACATTTATAGCACTTTAAGTCTCACAGTTTCCCCCAGAGATTCCTTGGGAAGTATAGTTTATCACCTCCAGACTATGACTCCCTCCATCCTTAAACTACAGTTCCCAGGATTCATGTATGGTGTGAATCGGGGTGTAGCAGCACTAAGAACCTTATTACCCAAGACGCCAAGGCAGATGTAGAGTTTTTCTGACAATTACAAAATTCAGCTGCAGAAACTTCAATCTACAGGTGTTTTGTCCAGATTATGGCTTCTAACTCTTTCATCCTTCAGCAGGTTTCCACTAAAATCCCATTCCATTTATGTATTTTTATTTTTATTTTGTCCTTTTCCTCATGTCTGGGAACAACTATGGGAAAGTTTTAGTGGAAAACCCTTCAAAGTGTAGGTTTACAAAGGAAGCTCTTCTCTGCTTCTCTTCAGCACCAGATCACAGCCTCTTTTTGCTAGACTTTTCCAAAAGAAAAAGGGAAATATCAGGAGGAAGATTGACTCTTATCCGGGTATCAGTTTAGGTCAGGGTCAGTCTCCTTCAAGGGACAGATGGTGAAACTGTACAAGGCAAAACCAGTCCTGGTCCCAGGAATCACAGACATTTTAGAAGCACACCAGGCTACTGATGCCAAGATTCTGCTTCCAGCCACCAGGATACCCAGGTATTTCAAATCTAGGCCCAAATCTGGCTCTCTTGCATTAGGGTCCCACTAAATCTTGGACTATCCTTGTTGCTGGCTATTCAAAGTGAGTTGTTATGTAAGGGAGAGGGGGAAGAGACCAAATTTTACAGGAGGAAACCTTTGGGTTTTGTTTGTTTTCGGCAGGTGCTCAGTGCTACTTCCTTTCCAAGCCTCATATTGAAGAGGTGATACCAAAATACCCTGGAACATGTTTTTCTTGGGAAGAAGCTCAATCAACTAGCAACATAAGTAAGAAACTGCCGGTACATCTCACTAAGTATCAAGGTTTGGCAAGTGGCATTTATCCATTCTGCAAAACCTTAAGATGTGGCCCCTGAAGGTGTTTTGTTTTATTAGTTATTTACTGTTTGATCTCAGCCATTCACGCCATGATCAGAGCCCCCTGTCTGCCAAATAAAGATGTTGAAACTGCCTCACAGCAATAGGCTGTGAAAATGGATATTTATAGCACATTTTACATGATATTCTCCCCTTGGAATATAAAACATAAAACTTGGCAGAATAATTCATCACGTGCATAGCACTTTGCAATGCACCAAAGTACTTTCCTATCTTTATCTCGCTCTCTCTTTTGCCCACACAAAACAAGATATTAAAATTCCAGGGGATTTTGTTTTTGTTTTACCGATCGGGAAATGAGGCTGAGAGTTAGTAACCCACCTGAAGCCACCCATTGAGATTTGAACCCCAAACTCCGAGGCTCAGGTCTATCAAGATCATACCTGTCAGCTCTATCTCTTTGTCTGGCTGATCTACAAGAAGTGAAAGATGCACCTATAAATGCAATAGATCCAAGCTGGATCATTCTGACTCATCAACAGGAAGATCAAGGAGATTCAACAAACACCTCTTCTAATAAGCAGGTACTCACTATATCTACCAAAAAATTGCCAATATAGACACATAGGCTTTTGGTATGCATGCTCAGCAACCTCTGTGTAAGATAAAACACATAATTATTCTGTCCATTTTACATCAACAATGAAGTGTTTTGCCTCCTTAAGCCCATCATCCAGTTCCTGAAATTTTTAACACTTCAGTGGGACTGTTCTGACGTAAGGATTTTGCAGGCAGATGTGTAGAATCCTGATCTATCATCATCATTATCATTCATGAATCACTTCCTATAAAGCATCATGAAGTGATTTCACAATGCAGCAAAAACACACATAAAACAATGGCATATACACAACTGTTTAAAAAATCACATATATAAAGAATCGCGTGCACACACACACACACACATAATACATATATAAAAACAATTTCAAGTCCAATACAGATACGGACTGGGGTAAAAATCAAAGGAGTCTTCATCAGGCACCAAAAAGACAACAGAGCTGTTTCCTGTCTGATTCGCAACTGGGGGAAGTCCCAAAATTTAGGTGCCACTACACTAAAGGCCCAATGATAACATAGTATTTTCAGGATGCCCTCTTCTGCTGAGTATTGTGATCAGTTGGATATATAAGAAATGGGACTCTTTTTAAGGTATCTTGGTGATATCCCAAGGCATTGGGATTTGTTCCCCGGTACCGGCACCTTGAATTTACGCTGGTAGGCAATTGGCAGCCACTGTAATTCAAAAGAAGTGTGATATGATGGTGATATTTTGCAAGAAAATATATACTGAAAGAACCAGCATGAGAGAAGGGTGAATGATTCAGAACACGCTTTGATTCAAAAGGACCGCGAATCAATTCCTGGCATTTCCAAGTAAGGCTGAGAAAGACTCCCGTCTGAAATCCTGGAGAACTACTGCCTGTCAGTGTAGACAATACTGAGCTAGATGGATCAGTGATCTAACTCGATATAAAGCAGAATGCATTGCTTATCTATGCTAGTGTAACATAGTGACTAGAGTGTTACGGGGAACCCTGTTGGGCATCTGCCTATGTGCAGATTTACTTGCACTAAGCAAGTAAATGCACACCAGACTTCTCTGAGCATCTCACAGAAAATGTAGGAGACAAATATGATGAATAAAGCGTGCAGAAGTAAGTTCCAAAATCGATGGTACTTACTCCAACTTAATGTATTCAGGATCAGGGTGTAAATTTTCCAAATTGCATATACTCCCGCTAGGAATCATAAGTGCTCCCTGTGCATATAGCTTATATTTATATCTCAATTAATTAAGCACCGTGAAATCCTTTGGGGAGTAAAGGGATGGCACAATTATTTGAGATTTGTAGTGTGACTTTTAAACGAATGTTTAAATGCAACTTCCTCTTCCATTTGTCTTCTTCCTTTCAGTGTAAAGTTGTCTGTATATCATATCATTTTTAAATGTAAAAAAATGCACTTACAGTGTGATCTTCTCAGGCATGACCCCTGTTGAATCCAATGGGTCTTCTTCCCAAGTAAGCATACAGAGGAGAGCAGTCTTATTCTCTTATGATATTCAGCCCAACCTAGATTTATGCAGACATAAGTTCCATTTTGTTCAACGAGACTTGAATACTGCTACATTAAGATTTGTTTATTTTCATTTACATGGATACTGAGAATGGTGAGCGTGAAACAGGGAACTCCATAGTAATCCAGACACTAACTCTTGCATTTAGCTTGACTTAAGGCAGGTTAAAATGTCACCACCCCTGCACGGAAGTGGACAATTGGTGCGCCACCTGCAGCTATAAGAACTAAAGTATGTGAAGACACTTGCTACACTGTTTATCTAAATTGCTGGGAGCCTTAATGCTGCAGAGTCCTTAGCTGGCTTGCCCAGTGAACCCACAGAGAAGTGGCTGGCTGAGTGTAGCACTTCACTATGGACACAAACTGATTCAGGGCAAGTGGTTCAATCCAGGGCTGTTTGTAGCATTGGACCGAATAGTTTGCAAGAGGCACTGAGACAAACTCATTGATCAGCCAGGAAAGAAGTGAAACTGCTAGCCCGTCTCACATGCAGCAGCGTGGCTGTGAATATTTAGGCCGATGCTTAATTCACACCTGCCTGTATTAGGAACATTTCCCAAATTATCTTTCAAAATGACTAAAACCACACCAGCAGGAAAACATCTGAATCCACCCATGTTGGAGAACAGGACAGCCTCAACATGACAGGCAGGGGTGCAAGCACAGCAGTTTCCTCATCCACTGATCTACATATACAAAGATATTCTGAACTTGTTGAAATTCTACTCTTGCAGCTTTGAAAGGCACCAAGTCCCACCAGAAAGGAAAAATACCCATCCTGCTCTGGTGTCTTGAAAGGGAACTACAGTATCTCCAAATTTAGGCAGCTCTACCACACTCTCTCTAAGAAGAGTAAGTTTGTGTGTGATTTTTTTGTCCACCCTTTTCCTGTCTCACCCTGTTTTTTTCTTTTTCACCTTTTCCCTTTCCTGTATCGACTTCTGGACTCCGAAGTGAATTCTGCTTGTCGCTGGGGTTGCCCAACTACTCCTGTGAGAGCCAAGGCCTCCTGTGTCACCTAAAAGCACAACAAATGCATTATGTCAGGGATATGGAACCTGGGGCCCTCTCATGCGCTGCGGAGCTCCAACATCTATTGGTCATGCTGGCTGAGGTTCCCATTCCAGGTATGTTTTCATAGACTTGAGTTCCTTTCATCCTGTGCACCACATAGTCTGCCAGAGCTTATGCCACAGTAAATGTGTGAAAGGTTTTCAGGTACCACAAGACTCCTTGTCATTGCTGGTTTTGCTGCAGTAGGCTAACAAGCCAGGAGCCATTGCAGCATGAGAGTTACAACGTTGGGGGGGGGCAACCTCAATAAAATTTGGGGAGGGGAAGTAAGCCGCACCCTGCATAATTGATCATAACTGAACCAGAGAGAGGGCCTTCTTGGTAGTGGCACTAGTCCTGTGGAACGCCCTCCCATCAGATGTCAAGGAAATAAATATCCGACTTTTATCTGAAAGCAGCCCTGTTTGGGGAAGTTTTTAATGTTTGACATTTTATTCTGTTTTTAGTGTTCTGCTGGGAGCCCAGAGTACACCATTTGAATGGCAATGTCCATGAACTGGGGGTGAGGGGTAGGCAGCCCCTTCAAATATTTTGGGGGGGGGAGGGTTGAAAGGACCTCAGCCCCTAGGAGTTGGCTCCTTTGTTACAGCGCCGGACTAGGACCTGGGAGACCAGGGTTCAAATCCCTACTTGGCCATAAAAACTCACTGGGCGACTTTGGACCAGTCCCTGCCTCCCAGCCTTGGAGAGAAAAAGGTGGGATATAAATGCAACAAATAATCAACAAACAAAACATGGCTCCCCCTTTGGAAATGATTCCAAGTTGTTCAGAGAAAGGAAATGAGACTCCCTCCCCGCTCTCGGAGCTCCTTTGCTCTCTTGGGGTTTCTTCCAGCTGGCTCCTTTGCGAGTCTCCTCCCAACTCCAGCAGCCCATCTTCCTCTTCACCCAACCCCCCGCCCCTCTTGATGGTCCATCTGCTTGGTGCTGCCGCGCCTCGCCCTCGCTTGCTCGCTCGCTCGCTCCCTCCCTCTCACGCGAGCCCCTCCCCTCCCTTTCGAATCTTCCCCGGCCGTCGCCTAGGCAACCAGCCGATACCGTGTAAATAGGCACCCTGCAAAAGCAATGCAGCCGGGGTAACAAAGGAGCAATAAAGGAGCCGAGCCTTCTCAAATGAGGCTGGCCGAGAGAAAAGAAAGGAGTCCCCAGACTAGCTCAGTTTGCCCTCCCTTTGATGCAGATGCTTGCAAGAGATGCCTGTGGCCGCCGCCGCCGCCTCCTTCCTCTTCCTACTAAGACAGGATTCTCAACAGCGATTTAAACCAACAGCTCCCAAATAATGCAGATGGAAGGGAATATGGTGGTGTTCCAGTGAAGAAAAATCAACAGGCTCCAAAACTGCGATTTTTTACAAGCACCTGGATGCTAATGGATTTATCCATATGACGTTTCGGTTGGGGACCGCCACATGTGCGCGCGCGCGCGCGCGCACACACACACACGGTCGGTTTGCATCAACTAGTGTTGCCGGCTGCCTGCCCGATTTCCCTAAAGGGCGATAAGCCCTGTTTGTTGGCACGATGCAAATCTACAAAAAAGGGGGAGGGGGAGCTCTAGGGGAATATAACTTGGAGAGTGAATAATGCATCGAGCTGAAACAGCGCGTCTAAAACCGTCGTCGTCGTCGTCCCCCATCCCCTTTCCAAAAGAGCGAGAAATAATGATTAAAACAAAGAAATCGCGGTTGGCACTAATGGATTTCCACCACGCGATCCATTTTTCCCGTCCTCCAGGCTGGAGAAAGGAATTGCATTTGAAGGAATACCGCGGGGGAGGCGAGGGAATAAGGAAGGAAGCGGGGAGGGCGGGGGGGGGAGCGAGAGAAGGAAAGCTTGATGTAAAAACCAAATGCCTCGTGGTGTATTTTGCCCACAAGAAACTAAATATTCTTTGACTGAGTGCCATCTTGCTAAAAATACTAGAGTGTTGGCAATGGAGGGGGGGATTACTGAACAGCAGTGAGTGCAAAAATCTGAAGCCATCACACAATGAAGTCCGCAGGGAGGGAGAAGGGTGGGCTGTGGAGCTGCAGCTTTGCAAACCCCCTTTTAGAAACCATCACCATCACCACCACCCCAACCTCAACCCACCAGCCTTTTGGTATCCTGCGTGATGTGATTGCTTTCGAAGCAGCAAGAGGAGAGATCGCTCGGCGTTTGCTATCACTCTACTGTAGCCATTTAAACTGAAGGGGCGGAAAGCGGGGGGGGGGGGGAGAGAAAGCCCAGCATGAAGCTATGCTAGGGTTGTACTCCTAACGATGCAAAGCGAGGTGTGCCCGAAGCTCACGGATTTCGATGGGTGGGGGGAGGGAAGGAGGCGAAGTATAGGATCGGGCTGCGCGGTGCTTAAGATAGGAAGCCCCCTCCCCGCCTCTGTCGAAATCCAGACCATTCCCGTTTGCACACAAGCCATCATGGCTCCGACGTGCACCACATGGAAACGAATCAAGACTCCCGTTCCATTTGGCTAGGAGCGTTTTACAAGTACACGTGGACGCTTCTCTCGCTCGCTCGCTCTTTTCGGAAAACACACAAGCAGCTCTTTTGATGGTATTGGCTTCATCTCATCATCATCATCTTCATTTTTTTAAAGGGGCTTTGCAGTCTCAGCAGCTTTTTTTTTTAAAGATACAAATCAAAGTTAATCAGGCGGCGAAATTTAATTAGACCCGTAGGCTCCTCGCAAAATATTTTATTTCAAACCAATATTGATGGAGGGAAGGGCACTCTCCTTTTCCCTAGCCATGGCAGCGGCGACGGCAGCTGGTGGAAGCATTTTTCACATCTGGCCTACAGACCTAATAACGTTCAACTCGTGATCTCGTTTGGCGAAACTTGATCTACGTGGTTTAAATACCTTCCAAATTGGGACGATTGAACAATTGCAACCAATTAAAGGGGGGGGGAAGCGAAACCTCGAGCCTCCATATCTGTTGAATCCTCCACCCCACCCCCACCCCTCTTCGAGCTGAAAAGGGGGAGGAGGAAGAGGAATGGAAAGGGGGGGAAGGCAGCGGGGGCGAGAAGATGAAATCACAAACACACACACAAGTCAAAGCATTGTCTCTAACTTAACGCGGGGCCGTTGCGGGGGGGGGGGGGGAGAAGGAAGACACGGAGAGACAGACACCAAACAGAGGCTCCCACCACTGCAAGAAGAGGGATACCTTCTCTCCCTCTTCCTCCTCCCCCCCCTTTTATGAGGAGTGTTCGTCCGCCAGCGAAAGGAAAGGGAAATAAACTCTCAGTCTCCCACAGTGCAGCGTTCGATTCTCTCTCTCCCCCCCGGACCTCCCCCGCTTTTTAAAGAGAAATCGGGGTGCACGCTCTAATCTCATTAATTTATTTATATTCTTCGGAGTATTAATTATCAGTCCAAGGCCGATTTCAAATTATTTGCAATCGCAGCTCCATTGTTCGCTCCAATTGGAGGCCCCGCCCCCTCTTTTGTCTGGCGGCGCCGTGATTGGTCGGCGGCGGGCGGGGGCTGCCGTCAGCGCTCGGGAAGCCCATTCATCTGTGCACTTGGGCGTTGGACTCCGCATCTTATTAGCGACCAGGGAGATTTCTCCATTTTCCCCTTGTCTACAGTACGGCTACAAATCTGGGATTTTTTATTACTTCTTTTTTTGTACTAACCTTGGGCTTCTAATATTTTTGCTCGACTTTTTTCCTCCTTCCTTTTCCCCCCTTTTTGCTTCTGCGCTGCTGCTTTTTTTACCTCTCCAGCTTTTAATTTTTTAAAAATAAAAAAATCCGGGAGTGTACATATTTTTAAATAATCGGTTGTCTTCTCTCTTTTTTTCCCACCCCCACCCCCATCACCTCCTCCTCCTCCTCCTCCTCCTCCTCCCCCTCTGGTGTGTGTTTGTGTTGCTGCTCTTCAGGCTGCTGGTCTCCCAGCATTTATACGAACCCACCGCTCTTTGTTTCCCCCCTTCTTTTGGATCTGTTGAGTTTCTTTGTTGAATAAAACCAGCATGGGTGCTCAGTTCTCCAAGAACGCTGCGAAAGGCGAAGCCGCTGCCGAGAAGCCCGGGGAAGCGGTGCCTGCGTCGCCTTCGAAGGCGAATGGACAGGTAAGCGGGGGTGCAATGGGGAGAAGCGATGAAGGATGATAATGGAATAATGTCTCTCTCTCGTTGAAGAAAATAAATGGTGTGCACGGTGTTTCGTTCTGCTCCCACTTTCTTGCTTGGTGGGGATGCATGGCTTAAAAAAAAACCGACTACAGCCCTTTAAAAGAATGGTAGTGAAAAGGAGTGGCTTTTCGCACTGCTGTGGATCCAGTGTTTTAGGCGTAGTAGTGTGGTGGAGGCAGAAATATGCTAGATGCTTGTGTACAGTGAGATGTGTTTTCCCTTTGGCACAGTTTGCTTCTTATAAACTGGCGGCATCTTTGAAGACCTTTTTGCTGTATTCGTGCTCTTGGTTGGAACTGATCGTGTGCTGCTCTCTCTATGGCTTCCTGTCCTGTAGCAGCCCCTATTCTGTTCTTTCTCTCTCTCCCCCCACCCCCAATTTCTCCTCTTTGGCGCGTGAGGAGAGTGTAGTGGAGCTTGGCAGCGATAAGGCAATAGCAAGCGACAGCGGTGCTTGGTGGGTGGGGGGCGCTGGAGAGTTGTCCGTGTGTATTGAGGAAGGGGCTAAGAGACCGTCTTCTCCATCTTGCTTGCTGGATCCTTCTTCGCTCTGTCGGTTGCCTGCATACAAGCTTGCGGCACACGCTGAATGTGGTTGATCGTAGACGGCACTACAAGGACCCCCCCCCAAAAAAGTGCATATTATTGTTGTAGCCAAGGCTACTCTCCCGGCATTGGTGGGAGATTAGGGCGAGATTGTCGGAGAGGCGCGAGCGTGCCGACGGCATCGGGCTAAACATGGGGCAGACCGGGCGCTTTTGCGCGCCTGCAACCGCGTGCATGTGCATGTTGCATGTGGCGGCGCTTCGCTCTCGGCCGCGCTGCACCGTGTAGCTTTCGCCGCCGTGCGCGCCATGCTGTGGAGGGCGCCGGGCTGCACCACGCCTCTTAGCAGCAGCTGCTGTCTCGTTGCCTAGCCGCTCCACCGAGGGGCTGGAAGCGCGCTTTGCATAGAAATAAAAAGGCAACCGGCGCGATGGGGAGCGGAGGCTCCGCTCCTTCCACTATAGTGGGCAGGAGGTGGGGATTTGTCTCTCGGTTTGGCCCGAGGAAGGAGGAGGAGGAGGAGGTGGTGGTAGTAGTAGAAGGAAAGGGCTGGGAGAAGCTATGGCTGCGGACGGAGCTTTGTTCGCCCAGCAGAGGCGATCCTGGCCAAGGCGACGCTTCCTACTGCTTCACCAGCGCTTCTCTCCGAAGTCTCCTCCCTCGGCGCTTCGCTCCACCTTCGGGTGGATTTGGCAAAATGGAGCCGCAGTGCCCTCTGCCGGCGGAGACTCCGCGCTGCGTTGGCCTCGTTTGATTCTCGCAGGGTGTGTTGAGAAAAGGAGGTGGTGATGGGTGATGCGCGCGCGGGGGGGGGGGTGTTAAATAAATCGCAGAAGGGAAGAAGCGTGGACGGCGGCCACGCGGCGCGTTTCCAAACGACGCTGACTTGACGCCGCGCCAAATAGGTGAGTGGGGGGAACCCCGAAGGGACAAGCCGGAGTGAAAAGGGCGCGGGGAGGAGGGGCTTGCGTCTGAATGGCGTCGCCTCCCCTCCCCAGAGCCTGGCCATTGCGTCACGCGCTTTCCTCGGGAAAAGCAGCGGGAAAGTCGCTGGCAACGTGCTGCCATGGCTGGCAAGGGAGTTTATCAAACAAACTGATTTGTGTAATGCTGGGTTCCTTTGAATAGGTTCATATCCCTTTTGACTGAAAGTGCTTCAATGACACAAACAGGGTATATAGTCTTGTGTCAACCTGCGCTTGACATGAGAGAGATCTTCCTCTCGCTCCCCCTTCTCCTCGAATAACGCTGAGTTAATCTCTTCCAGGAGAACGGCCACGTGAAGGTGAATGGCGATGCCTCGCCAGCAGCCGCCGAGGCAGGCAAGGAGGAGGTCCAGGCGAACGGCAGCGCTCCAGCCGAGGAGTCTGTGAAGGAAGAGCAGAGCCCTTCGGAGGCCGCCTCGGAGAAGGAGGCCGCCGAGGCCGAGAGCACGGAGCCGGCCTCTCCCGTCGAAGGGGAGTCCTCCTCCAAGGCCGAGGAGGCAGTCACCCCTTCGTCCAGCAACGAGACCCCTAAAAAAAAGAAGAAGCGCTTTTCCTTCAAAAAGTCCTTTAAGCTAAGCGGCTTCTCCTTTAAAAAGAACAAAAAGGAGTCTGGGGAAGGAGCCGAGAACGAAGGGGCAGGCGCTGCGGGAGAAGGGGGGAAAGACGAAGGGGCGGCGGCCACCCCGGAGCCCACCAGCAACGAGGAGGAGAGCAAAGCACCCGCCCAGGAGGCGTCTCCTTCCGCTGCCGCAGCTGCCACCGGCAGCACGGAGGAGGCCAAGGAGGAGGCTGGGGGCTCTCAGGAGGCCAAATCGGAAGAGACTGCACCCGAGAAGCCTGCCGGGGAGGACGCCAAGCCTGCCGAAGAGCAGAAGCCTGAGGAGAAGCAGGAAGAGGCGCCCGCTGCCCCAAGCGCTGCCACTGAAGCCAGCTCAACTGAGCAAGAGGCGCCCAAAGCAGAGGAGCCAGCGGCAGCAGCTCCTACACAGGAAGCCCCATCCGAGTCTAGTCCAGAAGCTCCACCAGCTGAGTCGGCAGAGTAAAAAAAGAGAGAGAGAGAGAGAGAGAGGAAAATTTGGCAATTTGAGATGATTGAACTTTTCTTCCCCCCCGTTTGTTTGTTTGGAGTGGTGCCAGGTACTGGTTTTGGAGAACTTGTCTACAACCAGGGATTGATTTAAAAGATGTCTTTCTCTTTTTTGTCTCTACCCACAGATCCCATCTCAGATCATTCTGTTACCACCATTCCAACCGGCAGAGGAGAGACTAAACGCCTCCCTCTGCCTCGTTCCTCCTCCTCCTCCCTTTTTTTTTGCATCAGTATTAATGTTTTTTGCATACTTTGCATCTTTTACTCAAAATGTAAACTTTTTTTTCTCTGTCAATCTATGGACATGCCCATATATGAAGGAAATGGATGGGTCAATAAAGGGATAGCAAATGAAGTGATAAGGGGTCACAGTGGGGAATTAGTGGTGCAGATAATTTGCCAAGAAAATGTGCCACAAGAAATAAGGGGTTAGTCTTTTTTTAAAAAGAAAGTTATTACAATGTATTTTGTGAGGCAGATGTTCTATAAGGTTTACAACACTACAAGTCTTGACTAAGAAGGAAGAAGAAAAATTCCAATACTCAGATTTTAAAAAAAAAGATCATAGTCTTAGGAAATTCATTTAAACCATAGGAACTTTCACTTATCTCATGTTAGCTGTACCAGTCAGTGATTAAGTAGAAATACAAGTTGTATAGGCTTTATTGTTTATTGCTGGTTTATGACCTTAATAAAGTGTAATTATGTATTACCAGCAGGGTGTTTTTAACTGTGACTATTGTATAAAAACAAATCTTGATATCCAGAAGCACATTAAGTTTGCAACTTTTTCCACCCTGCCCATTTTATTTTATTTTTGTAAAATTGCAGTAATCTTGGACCTTAAAAGAAAGGAGAAAAAAAAAACCACACACAATTTTAAACTCAACCAAGCTGTGATAAGTGGAATGGTTACTGTTTATACTGTGGTATGTTTTTGATGACAGCAGACGATGCTTTCTTTTTCCAGTTGTCTTTCAGAATAAAGAATAAAAACCAGTTTCAGATGCAATGGTTTTTGTGTAGCATCTTGTCTATCATGTTTTTGTAAATACTGGAGAAGCTTTGACCAATTTGACTTAGAGATGGAATGTAACTTTGCTTACAAAATTGCTATTAAATTCCTGCTTAAGGTGTTCTAATTTTCTGTGAGCACACTAAAAGCGAAAAATAAATGTGAATAAAATGTAGAATTGGCTGTGTTTCTTTTTCTGGATACCCTTGATAGCTTAGTAGATAGCCTGTATTGTCTAAATTTGTATAAAAGAAGGCACTTGTTCGCCACTTAACATTATTCTTTATTTCTAAATTACGGATTGGTCTTCTGGCCTACTTAAAAGCTGTATCTGTAGAGGGAAGACCATTCAGGCCTTCTAAATAGAGATGTGCATTGGATTTTAAATGAATAACCTGTTCTACTTTGGACATTTGATTGGCTAATCTGTCAGATCTGGGGGAGGTGGGACAAGATAAATGTGTTCACAACAAGCTTGCACAAGTTGACTTTAGCTAGAATGGATATGTGTGTAGTCAGAGCCTTGAGGACCACTTTATGGTGCATTAGATTATTATCTCTTAGCTTGAGTTGACTTGACACTTTGGCTGTGGTTGTTTGGGATATCTTGGGCTTAGCCTGAGTTTTCAAACAGGTGTAAGACAGCAAAGGTCCAATCTTACATGCGACTTCTTAACCATTTCAACATCTACTTCAGTGCCTGACTTTAAGCTTGCCAGCCTTGGAAGTTTGGCCTAAATTTTAAAAAAGGAAAAAAAGTTTTTGTTCTACCAAATTGCTGAGCAATACTTTTTGTATGTTACTCCCAAATTAATAGGTGAGCTAACAAACAAACAAACAAAAAAGATTGCTATATTTGTCTACAAAAGGGTCACTTGGTGCTTGCCTTTTAACTGTTTAGTCTTTTGGGCTAATTTCCACCAAATTGCTCAGGGCAAAATACGCCTTAATAAAACAGTAGGCTTTTGTAAAAAACAAAAAAAACCAAACAAAAAAATACAGTGTAGTAATGGTGTTGGAGGGTGGAAATTGATTCAAGGAAGTGTTGCTCCTAGGTTTATAGGTGAAATTTAGTGTTACACTTAACTTGCTTCCATCTATGTTTTCAGCAGTAACTTGCTTTGGAAGCAATTACACTCACTTTATATGAGAGTGGCACATTAGCACCTTGTTCCCTGAAGAACAAAGCCTGAGCTGAATGAAGTTCAATGGATTCCATACTGAATACATACTCTTATTCAGCTGTCCACATCTTTATTTTATTTTTTTATTTTTGGCTTGTATATATACTCTGGTCACCCTGGTATTATTTCTCTGTAGTGTTAGAAATGTATTGACTATTATGCTTTAAATGGCCATGGGATGAAATAAATGGATGTAAAATGAGATCTTCCATACCGGTGTCATTCTTGGACTGCATCTGTTGGGAACACTACATTCATACCTCTTGATAAAAAGTTGACAACAGCATGGCTGCACACCTCTCTTCTGTTACTCTTGGTGCGTCATAAATGTGTGTTCTTAAGTCAGTAAAAAAAGCTGGGCTTTATTTATTTACATATTCTGCACTTAAATGGAATTCTCTCCATCTCCAAAAACTAGCTGGGGCACAGTTTTATATATATATCAAGTCCCACTGCTTTCAATAGGACAGGGCCAGCTGGAATGCTGCAAACTGGGAAACGCGTGTATTGTAAGGTACACGTATCTCGGAACTTTGTGTGGCAGCAGTTCTCTGTAGGGCAATACCTTTGATTTGCCTCTGTATCGGGTCTTCCCAAATCTGGTATTCGCTAGATGCTTTGGACTAACAGGTGTTCTAAACCAAAGAATATGGAGGGCACCAGGTTGGGAAGATTGCTCTGTGCAATACGATATATAGAATGGCTCTTAAACTCTCTGAATTGTGCAGATTACAAGCCCTGGTTTCTTAATTATGTTAAACTAATTATTTCCATCCATCCCCCAAAGATGTCCACTACTGCGTCACTCAAGATTCTTGGTCACTTGTAGAATTAACTGCATAGGTAACAAATTTCTGCTCCTTCTCCCAGAACATGTCTGGCTTCTACAAGCAGTAGCGTGAGTAAAAAGTGCTTTGTTGGCACCAGTACAGTTGGTTAGCCAGTTGGAAGCAAAATGCTAGGTTAGACAGCCATGCAATCTTCTATAGTACTGTAGTCTACTAGATTCCAGTCTACACTGAAGTTGGATAATTCATCTAAATGTTGGACAGTCATTTATTTTCCTAGTACAGGAAACATTGCTGTGGATTTTAAATTATTGCAGGGATTATTTCTCAGACAATATACTATCAGATGTCCCATAGTGGAGCTACCTAATTGAATCTGTGCTGCTGCATAGTAAGTGGAGGATTAAATTGTTGGATGTTGAAAAAGAATAGTACACAATAGAATTCTATGGAACAATTGAGTTTACCATGGAAATGTACTGTTGGATATTTTGAATTGGCAGCTAACTTACACAGTACCTGATGAACAGAAGTACTGAAGCTGCATTCTTACCTTGAATCAGCCCATTCGTTAAATAGCACTTTCTTTCTAAGGTTGAATTAGGTGCTGGTATCTTATTAAGCCTCATGTGCTAGATCGTGATTTCTATTTTTTAAACCAATGAAGAATCGGTGTTGTTATTCAAGGCATGCATATGTGGTGATGGTGATGATAATAATATTTATACCCCGCCCATCTGGTTGGGTTTCTCCAGCCACTCTGGGTGGCTTACAACATATCTGAAAACATAATGACATCAGTCCTTTAAAACTTCCTTAAACAGGGCTGCCTTCAGACGTGGAAGTAAATCCCACTTCTGAGAAAATGTGGTTGGAGCTGGACTTCCAGTTCAAAGGACATGTACTCAATCCCCATTGATTTCAGTGGGTAATGTAACAGTCTCAGAGTTACTTTCCCAAGACCATTGTTGTTATGTCTGAGTTGAGATTTGAATGCAAGGATTTAAGTCTTGACGCTCTGTTGACTGGCCCATCATGATCGCTAACAATGTTTTCTAGCAGCCAGATAGTAGTAAATAATAGTAGGCTTTTAAGATAAGAGATGAGATTCAACATAACATGAATGGATGTCTGTTGTGCTTACATACAGTAATGGGACCTTGCTCCCCTGCAGTCCCCATTCCCGAAATGATTACTCCAGAGGGTTGAGGGATCTTCTGGAGATGATACTTCCCTAGGCTGGAGGAGAGAGAAGAGAAACCAAAAGTCCTGTTGCACAAGGGGGGTTTTGCTCAACAAGATGCATTTGGTTGTCACCAAACTGAGAACTGATTAAAACAAATTCTTCTGAAAGGATTGTGTGCAATAGCCAGTTTGTGCTCTATGAACATCCTGGTTGTTCAACAAAATTTAGCTGTGGAGTCTTATACAGTGGCGTCCTTCAGTGAAGTGCATTGTACTTGTTCCTATACCCACTAGTAGTAAGTTCCATTGAATTCAATGGGGCATATTTTTTAGTAAACGTCTATAGGATTGTACTGGAAACTGCACAGGCTGCCAAATATTTTAGAACAAGGATCATCTAAATTGGGTGGCCAACTCCCAAGAGACTGCGATCTACTCACAGAGTTAAAAACTGGCAGTGATCTACCCCCTTTTTGGGGTTCAGGTCAAAGTTGAGTTTTTTCAGGGAGGAGGTAAAATGTTGAGCTTTTTTAAGGGGAGCCACAATTGTTCAGCTTCTTTGGGGGGAGCCAATGATCTACCGGTGATCTACTGCAGACGTCCAGTGATCTACCGGTAGATCATGATCTACCTGTTGGACATGCCTGATCTAAATCCACCATAAATCTTTGTGTTCTGTAAAAAAAATTAATTAAAATTTTAGGTTAATGGAGGAAAAACAGCTTGCGGCAAACATTGAGGATGATTCCCTAATGTCCTGAAACCAGTTTTTTTTAAAAAGAGGGGGGTGGCTTTCAGTGTTGAAAATCAAAAAGACTTCCACAGATTAATAACCAGAGATTTTCCCCTCCTCTCCCACTCCCAGTGCTACTATTTTTGATTTTAAAACAACCATAATCTTCCTGATCTATTTACAGGTAGGTAGCCGTGTTGGTCTGAGTCAAAACAAAATAAAAAAATTCCTTCAGTAGCACCTTAAAGACCAACTAAGTTTTTATTTTGGTCTGAGCTTTCGTGTGCATGCACACTTCATCAGATACTTCTGTTTCAGTGTATCTGATGAAGTGTGCATACACACAAAAGCTCATACCAAAATAAAAACTTAGTTGGTCTTTAAGGTGCTACTGAAGGAATTTTTTTATTTTCTTCCTGATCTATATTCACTAAAATTAGGTGGTGGTGATGTCACCCTATGTAAAGAATTGTAGTGAAATAAATGGAAGAGCGACAAGTGTTCTGAAATGTTGGACTATGGCCATAGCAGTCCTATTGTGAGGAGAAGGGGAGCATTCATGGCATAGAAACTACCCTATCCAAGCCCTTTGGGGCTTGCACTAGTCAGGGCAGAGGCTGCGGGGTGGCAGATTTTCCCCAAGCAATTTTTGTGTGTTTCCGCCCATTGGTTCCTAGAACCAATACTTTCTGCCCATTGGTTCCTATGGGAGGGAAATTCCCGATGCCAATATCGGGATTGGATTCATTTTCTTCCTAGGTACGATTCTCCAAATCCAAGGCCTCCCTCAGTCTGCCCCAGCATGCCCTTACCACACACATTACCTATAAATAAACATCGACCCAATTCATTTCTGTTAGCTTATCTGGAATATGGCTTGAATGTAGAATGAAAGGCTTTGAAACCAACAGTCAAAGCTGTGATAAACTTACAGTATCCATTTATGCCTGTATGCTCTTGACTAATTATGAGAATTGCCAAATGTGTTTCCTAAAAGCTGTTTTAAAGGTTCTGTACCTAATGACTGTATAATATGTACATTTATTTAGTAAGTGGGGTTTGACAGTGTTTACAAGCTGTTCCGGGCGCTTTACAACAGCTAATCAAAAAGTGGTTGTAACTGAGCTGTAATTTTAGAAAGCACTTGAATATATTCGGGGTTGGCCTTTTCAAAGACCTACAAAAGTATTGACACTCAAGACTGAAACATGTTGAAGAAGAAAAGAATACTTATTTAGAACTGTTTCATTGTGCAGTTGATAGTTACTTGTTAACATTTTCTGGAGACAAATAAGTATGTTTACACACTTCTGGGCACCACAATTGCACCTGGGAGACAAGAGAATAATAATTGTGTGTGGCTACATGGGACGATGTAGATGTAAAACTGCCATTAATCAATTTACCTTGGAGTAAGGAAAGCAAGCTAACGTTGAAAGTGCTAATTTAATCACCTGTATGTGTGGGTGGGTTTGACTAGGGTGCTTCAAAACAAAACCAAGCTGTCTATTTATGGTAATGTGAATATGCTATGAACTAAAATTGAAGAACAATCTTGTTGCATGTGAGATTTCCCCCCATTTGATGCACTTCCATTTTTAAGGAATCAAAGTCCACTAA
The DNA here is from genome assembly GCF_965207765.1 of Zootoca vivipara. Classification (NCBI taxonomy): domain Eukaryota; kingdom Metazoa; phylum Chordata; class Lepidosauria; order Squamata; family Lacertidae; genus Zootoca; species Zootoca vivipara. The sequence goes on from NC_142586.1 coordinate 50,159,738, forward strand.
TCCTTGAGCCAAATAAGAATCAAAGCAAGAAAAAAAAGAGGGGGTTCTTCTTCTTTTCCTCCTCCTCCTCCTCCGGTTGGGCACTGAGTATAGGTCAACTCTGCATAAGTCCGATCATTGGTGTGTACCTGCAAGTCTCAGATTGCCTTTGAATGTCATCAATCAACATTGCTTTCTGACCTTCGCTTAACCATTTGCTGGCATTTGCACCCTGCACTACAGAAGACTACTCCAGAGCTATGCTAATGTGTCCTGAGTTCCTTAAGGATTCCATCTGTTTTCATGCACCACATCTAGAAATCTGTTAATTTCACATGCACCAAGGGTGGAGAAGCTCAGGCTTGGGAGTGAAGAGCAGCGCCCTTAGGACTGTTCTCAGACCACGTCTCTTCCCCAGGTCACCCCCCCACACACACACACACAATGTCCCTGCTCCAAGCCCTCAAGTGTGTTAGCCAGTGGAATGTATCCTTGGCCAGGAATAATGCCTCTTGTTTGCTTGGATGAAGAACTGTGTGTGTGTGTGTGTGTGTGTGTGTGTGTGTGAGAGAGAGAGAGAGAGAGAGAGAGAGAGAGAGAGAGAGAAGGGTGGGATGGGGAAACTGACTTTTGTGTTGTTGGAATGCAACCTATTGTACAAAGGTAAAAGTCGTATCTGTTGCTCCATCCACTTTTTGCCTCTGCCTACACTGGCATGTAGCCCATCAGGGAACATGGTCATGATAATGATGGGTTTGTCTCACATTACACCTGTCCCCTACATATGTCAGCATCAAACACTTGATTTGCTGTTTTGTGCTAAACCGGAGGACCATTCTTCTTTGCTTTAAGGGCAATTTGGATGAAACTCTGGGGATATTTCTTGCCCATAATGGTGATAGGAGGATGGCCTGGATGGGTGACATAATTTAGCAAGTGCTTTCTTGATACATCAGGAAGAACTTTCTGACAGTAAGAGCTGTTCAATAGTGGAATGGTCACCCTTGGGTGGTTGTGGACTCTCCTTCCTTGGAGTTTTTTAAAGCAGAAGTGTTGAATGGCCATCTATCATTGATGTTTTAGCTGAGATAATTGAATTGATTCTATGATTCTTCTACTGGTTTTCTGAGGAGCTTGGAGTGATGAAACAGCAGGGATGGTGGTTAGAATGCAGGACAGAAACTCAGACTGAAGCTGACTGAACATGGACCAGACTCTAGTCTGTAGCAGTGATTGCAAAGGAAGCTGACTTCTCCATCACCATTGCATCTGCCCAGTGTCACTCTGTAGAGCTGATCCAAGTGTTGAAGTGCCCATTTCATATTGCTCTCAGTAGTCTCTATTGAGGATGGGCAGAGTGAGAGAGCAGAAGAGCCTTGCTAGCCTGCTGTGACCAATTTGCATATCATTATTGGATATAGTCATTCATAAAATCACTCCAGCATGAACTCCATATTAACTATGGACATTGTTTTGGATGTCTGCATATGGAATGGGAGCAAAGAGGGAAAATGTAAGTGGCAAGATTGGCCAACCACCCAAGGTATGTATGTGAAGTGTCATTGTCCAGGATAGAACAAATTGTTACATCAATCTCCCAGGTAAACCAGTCCAACCTCCCTGATACTTCTCTCTCCAGGCCTTAGGTTGGTAGGTCATTAATCCCACTACCTGCAGCATTTTGCTTCCTTTTACACCAATGCCTATGCAAACATCCAGAACAAAATTGAGTGGAATAACACATAGGTTCAAGTTAAATTATTAAATTGTGATAAAATAAATTGTCTGCTGTTCCCTCCTTGCCTTGCTAATGATAGCTTTGCTGTTTATAACCTCCATTTCTTTCTCTTTTGCAACATTACCCATTGCATTTCTGCTCAGAAGAAAGCCCTACATGAAGTTCAGAGGAGCTTTGTGTCAGGTAAGTGTGCATAGGATGGCAGCCTCTCCCTAGATCACGGCAATTGTCTTCCTCGTCTCTCCCCTGTTTATTGGTTAGCTAGGGAAATCCACATACCATGTCTCTTTTTATTCCCTTTCTGGAACTGCTCTCTAGCACAGATTTGTCACCCTGGATTTTGGACTGGAGGAGAAACTTACTTGCATATGCAGAGTCAATGACAGGCAGCCGATGATGGGCAGATTGTGCTTGCCCTTAAAATTTTTGTTTTCTGTCATTCTTAATTTCGCATGTGAAAATCACGCGTCAGCCCTCCAAAATCAAGCAAAACAGATGCAATGCACTGATCCGTACAGCAAACCAAAACACAGGATTGGTTTCAAAGTCAAGTTATTTGTCACCGAGCTATACTTATGTTAGGAGCGTACGGAAGTGAGATTTCTACCTGTGGTGTCCCTTCACAGGTCTGTTTTGAAAAGTAAATGGATCTTGAATCTTAATGTAGTGTTTTGTGTGCCTGTTTCTCTGTGGAGGATGAAATTTAGATCACAATTGGCCCCTTCAGGGAGGCTTTCAATTTAAACACCTATGTAAGCCAGGTATGTAAGCCTCATATATTATACTTTCACTAGTATTAACCTTCCAGGAAAAAAATGACTGTTATACAAAGCTGATATTAATGAAGCTGAATGCAGCATTTTAATTAAGAATGGTGAGAAACCAAAAGCAGATACATATTTCGAACAGATTTGGTCATTATGTAGAAAATGAACGTGGGAAGAAGTATGGGTTTTATAGAAAGCTCTCTGGTGACACAGTGAGGCCACTGTAGTGTATTACTTCAATGCATCTATTTGTCTAGTTTGCTTGCTAAATACACTGCCGCCACCGAGAGAATATGTTTATTATATGAGTATAAAAGAGAAGTTTCAAAATACTCACGGGGGTGGGGAACACCAAACACTATATTAAGCCAGTTCAGAAAGTCTTGGTAGGCTTTCTCCATGAATTCTGTTCTTAGTGGGCCTGATCGTCAGTCTGGATAGCTCAGTTGGTTAGAGCTTGGGCTTGATAACACCAAGGTTGCTGGTTCGATCCCCATATGGGACAGCTGCATATTCCTGCATTGCAGGGGGTTGGACTAGATGATTCTCAGGGTCACTTTCAACTCTACAATTCAGCGATCCAGCAGGTTTATTTGCAATGTAGGCTGGTGAAGCAGCAATTTGTGTCTCCACAACTCCTTACGTTGGTTCTCTCCTCACCCAATCACCAGTGGAAGCTGGTTGAATGACTGTATGAGCAGGCTGGAAGCTTCCCAGTGAGTTTGTGAGAGCAAAATTTATTTACACTCAGATTTCCCAGGTCTAAATGGACCATTAAATTGAACATTATCTCCGTTGGGCTATGCTTTTTGTGTATTCACCAAAGACGAGTTTAGGTCTTTGTGTCCCATGTGAACATCACTGAATAGCTTTTTCAAAATGGAGGAGCTTTGTGCAGAAGCTCTTATCCCTTGCACTCTTGTGCTGGTAAGGGATGTGCTGGTACTTAAATGTGTGATCCCTGTGATTGTGCAGGGGACAAGGTCAAGAACATTTAGATGTTACAATGTCTGGGGCATGCTGCTGTAAATCTGTGGGTGCAATTTTGAAGCAACATGATGATTTCTTGATGCAATAGAACAAATAGTTTTAGGCAGAGACTAACAAAAATAAGAGAAAAAATAAGTGATGCCTGTAATTAGAAATAAGGTCATGAATCAGCCCACAGTTCAGTATGAAATTAGTACTATACTGTACATAACGTTCCAGGCAACCTCCTAAAAGAGGTATGTGTGACTGCTTGCTTATATATATTTAAATCTCCCTGACAGAGCAAGAGGTTTCCACCCCTTTTGTACTCATTATAATTTTTCTGTAATTCTTTTCAGATGGCTGAATTAATTTTACTGATTCAGCAAGAGTTGCTCTTTGAAAAATGGTATATGATCACTCAGCACCCAGCAGACCTTTTCAGCAGGAAACACCTTTGAGCTGAGCCATGAAACGCTTTCTGCTTAGATATTCATGTGTGTCGTGTAACAGCCAGCCAGCCAGCAAACTAGCTCATAAGTTCAGGGTGATAATGTTGTTTTCCTCCACTGAAACCCCAATCCTAATTCATTTGTCAAAGTACATCTAGGAAACTAATCTGGCATATGTATAACAAACTGATACACCTGGATGGCTGTTTACCATATGGTATTGCTAGTTCTGACCTTGACATTTTTATTCTTAGGTTTTTTAGGAAAACCTTTTGATTTCGACCTTTCAAACAATGCAGGAACCAAGTGTGTCTGAACTTGCTACATATTTCAGCATAATGTAATCAAGATTTTTAAAAACTTAAATCCTTTGCTCACTATTGACTACACAGTGCTTTGCTAAAGTGCACTCATTTACACACACACACACACACACACACACACACACACACACACACACACCTTGAAAAAAAAAATCCCCTAGGTTTGGAATGTTAAGCAGATGGATGCCAATATAACCACCATGTTGTATGTAACACGATGAATGGGATTTTTAAAAGTCAAAATGGCATACCTGAAACCTGTAGCTGGTCCTTGTCAAATAAACATAAGGGGAAAATGTGTTTTCCACCTATTACACTCTTTAAACTTGTATTGAATGAATAAACAAATAAATACAGTGGTACCTTGGTTGTCGAATGGCTTGGCTCCTGAACAAATCGACTCCCGAACGCCGCAAACATGGAAGTGAGTATTCTGGTTTGCGAACGTTTTTCGGAAGCTGAATGTCCAACATGGCTTCTACAGCTTCCAATTGAGTGCAGGAAGCTCCTGCAGCCAATTGGAAGCCACTCCTTGGTTTTCAAACAGTTCCAGGAGTCAAACGGACTCCCAGAACGGATTAAGTTTGACAACCAAGGTACCACTGTACAGGCAACACCCCATTTATGCAAGACTTATGTTTCAAAGCCCCATGTGTTTAAGTGAAATCGTGTATATTTGAAACACCATTGAAAAAGCCTGCAAACACCCCATTCTGTCCCTGCCCCACACCTTTTTGTGACATTTTGCGGTCCCTTCTGGGTTCAGTGTGATGCGCATGTGCAAGGTTGCACTGGTGCACACTTATTGAACACACATAAATGGGGGGTTGGTTGCCTGTACACAGGTAAATAAGATATATAAATAAACAATACAAAAATAAGAGGAGGAATACATTTCGACTGCTATTATATTATCTGCCTCCTCAGAAGTCCCAATATGTTCAATGGGATTTACTCCCGGGGAAGTGTGTGTATACAACTACAGATCTAACTTTTTAAAAAACCCAAAAAAGCAAAACCAAAATATGACTATGCTATCCCAATGTCCACTTAGAAGAAGTAACCATTATATATAAGTATGTATCTCTAGGTCCTTTGAGAAACTTAATAATGCCTAGTTGATGCTGGCATGACAGGGTCTTTTCAGTGGTGGTTCCCCTGTTGTAGAATGCCCTCCCTAGTGAGGTTTGTCTGTCTCCATCATTATTAGCTTTCAGGAGGAGTTTGAAAATGTTCCAAGCATTTGGTGGTTAAAGAATACTGTTTGTAGCAACCCTGAGATCACTGGGTGTAGTAATGTTTTTAATTGTAACTGTTTTTAAAATGTTTTAAGTGCTCAGGATGCTTTAAAAAAATTAAAAATTGTGGATGGGTTTGCTGCCCTAGGCTCCTTCTAGTTTTTTTTATTGCACTGACCACAAACTATTAGCTGAGTAGAAGTGAAACAGCTGGAGTGGAAACATTTGCAGAAACTGTGTTAAGTTTCCTTTTTACACACTTTCATTGTTTTCTTTCAAAAACACGTTTGGGTTGTAACCAAATATTATGTTTTCACCCCAGGGTTTCTATCCCCCCTCCTTCCTCCTGCAGCCTCCTTCTCTAAATATAAGGGTACCTTACAGTATTTTGTGCTGCTTTTTTTGTTCACATTTTACAAAGCTCTGATGAGTGGATGAACCTTTGCCTAGGTCTTATTTTTTTGCTCTTTGAGCCATCAGGTTCATGATATACTGTTGGCTTCTAGTTTCACTAAAATTATAATCCATTTTTCTTTTAAAAAGATCAAAAGGGCAAGAGATGAATTTTGCAACTGCACCCTTCAAGTGATGCCAAATTTAGTCTTCTTGCTGTACTAACTTACTCGTTATCATACAATTAAACAGAGGACCTGATTTTTTAAAATTGCAATGAAATTTCCAAAGCTTTCTTGCTTTCGTTTGAAATAATCTTTGATCATGCTGTTTTAACAGATTTCCAAATGCAATATATTTTGCAGGTGGGTAGGGAACACATTCAGGTCAAACTGAGGCTGTAATTTGTGTCTTTGATGGTGGAATGTGAATTTTTGGTAACAATGAAAGCTGATCAGTGCAGATCATGTGCTTGCTCCAGACGTATTAGATATTTCATGGTGTCCATTTCCATCTAGGGTCAGGTGTTTGCATTGGTACATATTATGTCTATGCATGCCTTCTTTTCCAACAATGATTAGTTTTGTTTGTGGGTAGCCACGATGGGCTGACTCATCTCACATTGGATCACAACTTGGACTTACACCCAAAGGGTAGTTAATTGACTTGGTCGTAAGGCTGCGGTGAAGAGTCAGACAGTGCCTTTTTTGATGGAGCATCTTAATTGCCCTGACCTACTATATTGGTTTTTTAAAATATCTGGAATTGAAAATCCTCCTTGAAATTTCTGGCATTTTGCTTTGCGAGCATTCTCTTGGGTATCTGCTATTGGCCTTTAATGTGTTTCCTTGTGTTAGTTGCTGTAATCTGAGGTGTGGGAGAGGTGTTTGTGTGAGAGAGGAAAGGGTGAGGTACACCTTGCTATACAGGATGCAACCTGCATCCAAAGGATGGAATCCTGCCATTGGATAGTTTCCAAGCAACCTTTAATGTCTTACAAAGAATTTAATTTATACGGATGGCATTTATCTTTCAACTAAAGTGTGCAAACCTTTTATTTGCATTTGCAAAAGCTTTGGAGGATTTTGTGTGCATGGATGCATGATGGTACCGTTACTAGTCACTGATTAGTACCACTAGTCTAAACCACTGAGCCTCTTGGGCTTGCCAGTTGGAAGGTTGGCATTTCAAATCCCCACGACGGGGTGAGCTCCCATTGCTCTGTCCCAGCTCCTGCCAACCTAGCAGTTTGAAAGCATGCCAGTGCAAGTAGATAAATAGGTACCATTGTGACAGAAGGTAAACAGCGTTTCCATGCGCTCTGGTTTCCGTCATGGTGTTCCATTGCACCAGAAGCGGTTTAGTCATGCTGGCCACATGGCTTGGAAAGCTGTCTGTGGACAAACGCTGGCTCCCTCGGCCTGAAAGCGAGATGAGCACCACACCCCATAATTGCCTTTGACTGGGCTTAATCATCCAGGGGTCCTTTACCTTCTTTACCTTTACTACCTATATCAACCATTCCCAACCTGGTTCCACCCAAATGCCATAATCCCTGACTCTTAGCCACGTTGGCTGGGGGGTGAGGTGAGCTGTATTGTGGAGGGCATTAGACTTAGAGCAAGGAAGACTGATGGAGATATTGAGCCACGTCAGACATAACTTTGTAATGTTTATCATCGTGTTTTCAGTCTGATCTTCCCATCCCACATCCTTCCACTCCTCCTCCTGCTTTGGGTTAGTTCAGCTCTGGTGACCTGGCTGATTGGAGCAGCATTTTTAAGATTGCTTCCATTTTTTCCTTAGCAGTTTGATGTCCAGATGAAGCACGGGTCATTTTAACTGCTTGCCCCATTCCTCGAGTAAAACTGTGGCACCAAGATCACTTAAAAATAAGCAGCTGTATATGTGTGTTCATTCCTTCATGCCGTGAATAAAGGAATGCAGCTTCTTTTCTTCATCTCCTTTTAAAACTGGAAAAGTTATAGTTCAAACTGGAGCTTCATTGTTGTGCAAAAGAGTTTCAATCAACAGATCCTTGATGGCATTTGTTTGGAAAGTTATCATAACTTAAACCAGTCTTACATTCCTGTGTGCTTAACACAAATATTCTTCTTTTAAAAGGCCCCCTTTCGGAATCTCAAACTTTGAACAGATTCCAAAGTATGTTGCACTTTTTTTTTTTGCTTTTTGTCTGAGAAGCCCACATTTTCCTTGAAATGACAGAGACCAAAAATGATTGCAGCACAATCATTTCAGGTAAGATAAATCACACACTCTCCCCCTTTTAAAAAAAGAAAGAAAAGAAAATGGCTGCTTTATCTGTGGAATGGTTCACACAATACTTTACTGCCCCTGTGATAAGACTGCCAAAAATCTTTAGATTTGCACTCACATAATTATTTAAGAATGTCTAGCAAATACATTATCAGGATAGCGTAGATACCATAAAATAACTAAGGCTGCAATCCTAATCCCTGGCTGGCAGCATCAGGGCTTGATGGAGCGCCACAGTGTTGCATCAATAGTACCCCTCCCTCCATGCCAGCTTTGTAGGAAGGGAAGGAAAATGCTCCTCTGGGGGCCTATTCCTGTCCCATGAAAACACCCTGGCCTGGCCTGGCCCCATCCCCACCCCAAAATATCATGTTTCAGGAGTTTTCGCTGGCTACTGCAAGTGGGTTTTCTGGTGACAGTAGCTTCTGCCCACCATTTAGGTGGGTGCATTAGGGTGCTGTTTGCTGGCAGGGCTTCCTTTAAAAGACCCCTGCGCGGTGGCAATCAACCACACTTGTGTGAAGGTGCATGGGTTTAAAGTAGGGAAGAGATGCCAATGTCTGCACGCACACTGGTTCCATTTCTGCTCTTCATATATTGAACACAAATGTTTGAAAGGACAAATGTGCTTCGAAGCCTCCCAACAACCAAGCGCCTTCTGCTATCGGGGTTTCCAAAGCACAACGCTCAATAGTAGAGCACGTGCTTTTCCTGCAGGAGGTCCCATATCAAATCACTGTCCTCTCCAGGTAGGAGCAGGAGAGAAATCTTGGAGAGACCCTGTCAATCAGTGCAGACAATATTGAGCTAGATGGAACCATGGTCTGACTCGCTATAAGTGTGCATGCACACGAAAGCTCATACCAATGACAAACTTAGTTGGTCTCTAAGGTGCTACTGGAAGGAATTTTTTTATTTTGTTTCGACTATGGTAGACCAACACGGCTACCTACCTGTGACCTGGTATAAGGCACTGAAAATCGGCATGTGCAGGGGGTGGGCCTTGCTTGCACAGCCTTGCTCCTTTTCAGCACACATTTGCCCCAGACATACGCCTGCAAGATCATAAGATGACACTACAGACATGACACGTTGCTGTATGTTTGGCATCCGCTTCTCAGCTGCTCTCCTGAGAATACTGGTTCATAGGACAAGAGACTTACAGAGCAATTTATATGTACTTGGTAGTGAGCTGCATTCAGTTCAATGGGGCCTGCTACCAGGGAATCCTGGATAGGACTCCAGCCTCAAGAACAGAAGACTTTCACCTGAAGGAAACAAAGAGACAGTTTGGCTGCCGAGACAGGGTGGGGCTGAAGTGAATTCCATTTATGGGGACTTCCCAGGTATCAGTGGTTTGAAATGATAAAAAAAAAACCTTTCATCTTTAACTAGCAATCCTCACCAGACTAAAAGGAAGCTTCAAAGACATAAGTGTTAAGGACTTTCTGGGTGCCACACACCAGTACTGGATGGTTCAGATTTTTTAAATATTTGTGAATGAATCTTCGCTGGAACACTTTAAAAAAGAAGAAGCATACTTTCCAGAATTGCTGGTGGCCACTGGAAAAATTAAGTTTCCATCTGTGATGAGCTCATTAGCTTGTGCTGTTTATTCTTTACCCCAGTTCTATCCATTTTCCAATGTTGTAGGTAATTAAGATAAATAAAAGCTGTGAGCTTTGTAGCCCAGATTATATTTGTTCTCCAGAGAATCACATTATTGAGCCTATATACAGGTTTCTGTAGCTGGGAAATGGCCAAGTCTAAAACAACCATAATATTGATATCTTGTGTAACTTGCTACAGAAATGGTTAAAAGTTGCTAAAAATTGGTAAAAAGTTTGTCACTGATTGTTAAGAATAACAACAGTGCAATCTCATGGATATCTGCTCAGAAGCATGGGATTTTTCTATCAGGTAAGTGTGTATATAGGACTACAACTTAAATACAGCAATATGTTGTTTCCATTTAGAATTAAATACTGTAATGCAATGATAGAATCATAGAATTGAAGAGTTGGAAGGGATGCTGAGTTGTTGGCACAAAATGATTATCAGGCAGAAGGTCTGTTTTCCTAATTATTGGTTATACCTGAAAGTCTTCCTGAAACCAAATGAAACAGACATCATTAAACTGCTTCGCAAGTTGAATGAATTCATTTTGCATTATGCCTACTGGGCCATTCTCCCATGAAAATTGCAAAGCACTCAGCGTCTTTATAACAATGCAGTGATTAGCAGAAACAAACATGGATTTGTCGAGAAGAAATCCTGCCCAAGAAAAAAAATCTGTTTATTAATTGGGTTAACAGCTTAGTAGATTGTAGAAATGCTGTGGATGTAATTTATCTTCATTTCAGCAAAGCATTTGACAATGTGCCCCATGATATTTTGGTTAGCAAACTGTTTAAATTGTATACTAGATGATACTGCTGTCAGGTTGGAGTCACAGCTGGTTGGAAAACTGTAGTAAAACACTGCCTCAAAAATAAAAATACATAATAGATAAAACTGTGGAAAAAGCAAGGAAGTGGGAACAATACATTACCTTCAATTAACCACCCTTCCTACTTACTCATGTAACTCTTACTCAGAGGAGTCTGCTCTTTCCTACCAAGTCAACAACTTCCCCACCTCAACTTCAAATCCTAGGTGATAAGTTAATTTTGTTATCTGTAATATCTTTTGTTATCTGTAAATATCAAGTGACACAGAGTAATACACTCACTTCAGCAAATAGTTTTGGTTTACAGACTCCTACTCAGTATTACAGCTCCCTTTCCTGAATTAAGGCACTTCCTCTTCAGCTTTAGTGGCTAGCTGACCTTTTGAAGATTTGTTTTGCTGCTTTCCCCCCTTTATTACCAGCCTGTTTTATTTGGGTCTCTAAATCAGTAGCGCTCAAGAACAGTGCATTTTTCTAGACTACCTGCTGGGAAGAGAGAGAGCAAAACTACTTCAGAGCGAGCTGTTGAATTAGTCAGATTTTATTGGAAATATTCATGAGGCCTCTTTTTTAAAAAAAGTAAAATCATGGAAAATCATATAACCTGCTTTTCTATCTTGGCTAGGCAAAATGTCTGAAGACATCTTGATCAGCTCATTTTATTAAATGCATTTTAATATGCGTCCTTCAGATGTGCTCAGTGGTACATATCCAATTGTAGAACAGACCATTCCATTAATATAAATTACAGTACCTGATAGTTCATGAATAGAGGAACAGATTCACATGGGCAAACAAATGAACAGGGCAGCTGATGAAAATGGGGAACTTCTAGAGGGCATTGGAGTTAAGAAATCATTGGATTTGGGGAGGGGGGAGATGATGTTTAAACATACTAATTCTTGTCAACACTCACGATAGTTATTTTCTAGGGCTGGATCCAGACAGTGTCATGTTTACACAATACCCATACCCATTTAATTGAGTCAAATTCAGGTTAGGGAGCAATCCTTAACTCCTGTCTGTGGGGAGATGTGGCTGAACAGAGCTGTGGTGTCACCTCCAGGGCAGATGATGCTAGTGAGTGGCTTTATCCTGCTCCTCATTTTGCGGCACCGGCTCTAGGCTGATGTTGCATGGAAGCACAAATCTCGACCACCGATAGTAGCTGGACCATTTAGCCTGCAGTGAAGCCTTGGCTAGTCTAGCTGTACACTATCCCATGTGTCCCAGTATTTTCACAACCAGGTCTACGGCCGTTGGTAGCTTCCACCAGCTGTGCTTTCAGTATGGGCACAGCAGGGACCTCCATGGAAGATGCCTCTGCCACACCCAAAACCCCTTCCAGGAAAGTGAAAAAGGAGTTGGATAATTAAAACCACGTGCAGTGATTATATGTGCAGCCTAAGTTCATAGTGCTTTGTCTGTCTTTCTACTCATTGGGTTTCTTTCCAGCGAAGGATTAAAACTGCATCCTCACAGCTCAGTTCTGTCCATGTTTCCTCCCAAGTCTTGTTGTGCAACTGGTCTTCCTCTCAAGTAAGACTGAGGCCTTAGCTATTGGGAACAAGCTTTCACTCTTGCATTAATTGAATTTTTGTGTCACTGCATTTCATTCATCAAACACCGAAAAATTCACAGTGCCAGGGTGTGCCCTAGTTATGCATTCCTAGACAAGATTTCCAGGTGTGCAGGGGCAATGAGGGTCACTTCACGGAGGAGATTTTACTCACACAGGTAAGTGAACAAACTCTAGGAATAAAGGGCATTTAGAAGACAAGCCAGAGGCACTCTGTCAGAATAATGAAGACAAGCTGGGGGATGAGAAACTCTTGAAGAATTTACAGAAGTGGAAAAGTAGGAGAATTCAGCAGAAAAAAGAAGCAGCAGTCTTCCACAGGAAACCATATAGCGGAACGGGTGAGAAAAGTATTGGAGAAGCAAAACCATGCCGAGTAAGAATGCAGCAATCATTATTAAAGCTCCACATTTTGTTCATTGAGGGGCTTGTGTCCTGTCTAGTATCAGGATAATGGTTATTGCCATCATTTCACCTTTCAAATGGATGCAGCATCTTCTGTATGACACATTAGAAGCTTACTAGTGCACCTGTAGTGCTGTAACAGGTTTTTAGCCCACAAACTTAATCTTCAACCTGGTACCTGCCCTGTACCCAGCAGCAGAGCGTATGCCCATGCTGCCCAGGGCAGGGTGCGCTCCCGAGGGGGAAGGGGCATGGAGAATGCCTTCCCAGGCACGGGATAGCTGCTTGGGTGCATGGAGTAGCGCGCATGCCCTGCAGCCGGGGGGGCGGAGTAGGCTTGGGAGCCACAGACGGGCGGTGCACCAAATGTCACTCCCCTCAGCAAAGACACCCGGGGTGGACCACCCCTACCGTACCCCCTTCCTCCGCCACTGCCTGTACCTTCAGGGAAAGGGGTGGGCTACAAATACTGTAAAAACAAAAACAGCCTCCCATCATAATGCAGAGAGAGAGAGAGAGAGAGAGAGAGAGAGAGAGAGAGAGAGAGAGAGAGAGAGATGGGACTCCAAAGAGAATACCTTCAAAGTAGCTCAATTCTATGTATATTGACTTGGATGTATGGTAAGTCTTAACCTAGCTCTGGCAGCAGAGTTGCTTTTGAAAGCCTGCAGCCTCCACACACCATGGCACCTAAGCTGCTGCTGACTTAAGGCTGTGTGGGTGTGAGATGGAAAGGTGGAGATGTGGAGGGGACTACTGGAAAAAAGGAGAGAAGCAAATCCAATAGGATATGGCAAGGAGGTTGGCGAGCAGGAGGCAGAGCTCCTCATCTCCGCTCGTAGATTTATAATGTCACAAGTGGACCTGTAATAAAACATGATAGTACAGTATATCTTCATCTCCTAGTGGGTGTGTTTAAGGTTTCTGCCATGCAGCCATACCCTGCTCCAGGATACTCCATTCCATCGCCTTGCTTTCCCCCTTTTCCTCAGCTAACACAAACTCCAGAGTTACTGACTTTGCTCCATGCTCATGGAACTAATTTTGTGTGTGCGCATTCCTTTTGTTTCATATTGTTTAAAATTTTTCCTTCTGTCCTCCTGTATAACTTCAGGTTCTGTCAAGCATGGCAATATACCCCTTTTCTCTCAGTCGCCAGAGCTTTTGGCACATGCTGTCTGAGGGAGCCGAATAGGGAGCAATTGCCAGCATAGCCTGAAGTGGTCATTCTGAAGTAAATATCCCACTCCTGCCTAATGCACTGTGCTTTGGGGCTGGGAAGTGAAAAAAGCAGAACCAGCAAAAAGACATGCCTCTCAGTGAGACGAGATTCCCTTGTAGTTCAATATGGCTTCCTGTTTCACCAATGGAATGAATTGTGGGTATGGCTGTGGCCTGTGCCAGCTCTGACACAAATATGCCTGGAAATCTATCAAAGCTACATTTGAGAGCTTCAGGAAATGACACACTGGTCATAAGGTTATTGCCAAAGATATAATCCCCCTAGTGGGTCCTTTGCATGTTTGCATCCTGGTGTAATGTTTAGAATTGGCCAACAGCAGCTGCCAGGAGCACGGAACGGAAGCATGGAAACTCAGTGCAATGGCAACCACTTTTGTGGGTAACAGCAGGGTGTGTGCATGTGCCCAAGTCAAAGTTGCCACAGGAATGTTATTGATGGCATAGTGTGCAATGCAGCCCTTAGCGTGGCTTTGAAAAGTTTCCATATACATTTCTGTTGGAGCGAATATAGGCCCACAGCCATGCTGACAATGCACTCCACTGGCAGGGCTGAAAGTCATCTTGAGCTGCAAGAGTTTCCCTCTATAGAGGGGCATGCCCCCTTTTCTGATAAGAGTTTTGTGACATCTATAACCTTTGCTCAAATGGTAGGCTAGCCTCCACATGTTTCCCTTTTCCTTTTGTACAGCCGCCCTGCAAAATAGACTTCTCACACAGAGGAATCTTCTCCTTCAAAAGGAATAATTACAGCAGGTGAAGATTTTATCTTTAAAGAGCTTAAAAAACAAACCTTTGCTCCATTCTGTGCATCTGTTAAAGAAGCACAAGCTCTTAAAATGGCAACCTTATTCCAGAACCCCAATATGAGGTCCAGTGCTGAGGGCCTTTTGACGGTTCCCTCGCTGTGAGAAGCCAAGTTACAGGAAACCAGGCAGAGGGCCTTCTTGGTAGTGGCACCTGCCCTGTGGAACGCCCTCCCATCAGATGTCAAAGAGAAAAACTACCAGACTTTTAGAAAATATCTGAAGGCAGCCCTGTTTAGGGAAGCTTTTAATGTTTGACGGACTATTGAATTTTAATATTTTGTTGGAAGCCGCCCAGAATTGCTAGGGAAGCCCAGCCAGATGTGCGGGGTATAAATGAATTATATTATTTATTATTATTATTAATTATATTCTACTGTTCCCCACAATGTCAGCCACTGAAAATTTAGATTCTGCAAACCCCACAATGTTTAGTTATTAGAATGAATAAAGTCATGCAAATGGATGCAGAAGACCTCTGGTCTACATTTGGAGATACTGTATGTGTTGTAAAGAGAGAAATCTTGATGTTCCACTTGCAGAATGTGCCTTCCATGGTACAGTATAATAGTAGTTTAATACTTGAACTGTATTTCCATTTTGTTCCCCATACTTATCAAGAGATTGTGTAGCTAAAGGGTGGGGGAAATCTGAATGCTGAAGCTTTTAGGGCTATACATAACTGACATAAGCACTCAACTGGTCCATCTAGTTGAGTACTTTTGATTGGCAGTTCTCCAGACTCTCAGGCAGAGCTTTGCTACTCAGAACACTTTACAAACTGGAGATAGAAAGGACTGAGCCCAGTGTTTTTTGAATACAAAGCATGTGATCTACTACTGGGATCCACTCCTATCACTTCTCTCTTTAGTGATATAGAACTCCTTTCACTAGCAGGTATGTCCTAATAGCCTTTAAAAATAGAGTTACACTTTATTTAAAAGCGTACTCTCCTAAAAATAGACATTAGAAGGACCGGATTCAACAACAGACTGGCAAATATGTGATGTGGAATGATTGAACACTTGCCCACAGCTCGTTTTGTGCATTTTTTAGCTGTGCAATGGGGGTGGGAGGAATGGAAATGGATTCTTATTCAAAGCTGGGAGGTTCCATTTATTTCTGCCTACCCACTACCAGTTCAGATGTCCCAATCTTGGCATCTGATTTAGAATATACACTCACTTCTGGTTCGCTATGGTAGCCCGCTCAGTGTCATCCGCTTAAGAGACGACAGTTCTAGCTGTTAGGGCTCCTGGGGGTGTGCGCCAGGGCTAGGCGTGCCCCCCCAAAAAAACCCACAAGCAAGTGGGGGGGGGGGTCTAAAGGTACAATGGAGCATCAGAGAACTTGTCACGACCCCAATCTACCCATCACTTTTTGCGAGGGGAGAAGGGGAAGAGGCTGGAGTCCGCTCAGGGCTTCACCATACCCTGCAGCTGAAGCCACATACTGTCACCGTAAGCAGAGGATTTTCCAATCAGAGGTAAAGATCAAATAAAGCTATAAAGAATAAATTTGACCTAAATTAATTGATTTGGCAAAACGGAAGCAAAAAAGGAAGTCAGCTTCCATTTTCTGTGGACAGGTTCTGCAAGGGGACTTTTTGTGAAGGGGAGTAGATACAGTGTAGCAGCTAATGGAGATTATTTAGCAATTTTGAAATACAAGAGATTTCCCTTCTTTTGGATACATATTGGATACAATTATGTCTGGCTGTTCTTTAATAGAGCAGCTTTGAGATACAAGCCAACAGCTGGGCAGAGACACAATTTGACAGACTAAGTGATACCTGGCAGAGCAGGAAAAAACCTCCTGTTTAAAGACAGGCTTGGAAATAAAGGAATTAAAACTTTAAACCCTGGAAAAGGAGGCACAAACCAAAGCTAGCAGGACAACTCTCTACCTATTTTGGAGGAGTAATCTCCCAGGAAGGGAAGAGAACCTGGAACAGCAGGAGTTGGGTTGGATTAAAAGTGCTTACTGAAGACCATGGATTTTACTGCAATATTATCCGCCAGCAAGTAACTTTTCAACATTCTCTGACACCTTTGGAAGCATATCTCTTGAAATTTCCAATTTGGAACGTGGATTATAACACATTTAAAATATATTGGATTATCAACATCTTGGATTACAATTAGAAATTTTAGGCTATCTCTCATTTGCCGCCATTGATTGAGCAAAGAAAGGAACTGCGGAAGAGAAGCATACTTTTGTATGGTGTATTTGTGCGGATTTTGCCTATTTTTGATTTTATTTTATTGGTGAATTGCTCTATATATGGTCTGCTTTTTGGTGGTAGGGAATTTGGTTGTACTAACTAAAAAAAACCCCTTTGGTGGAAAGGGTATTGTAACAAATTGATATTATCCATTCTTGCTTTTTACTTGTATTTTTATGTTCTGGTTTCTGTTCTCCCTCTGGTAAGTGGCAAAAGAGTCCAAAAGTAGTGAAGAGAAATTTTATGGTTTAGCTTGGGAGTGGGAAAACACTTTCACTTTTGAATAGAGTGGGAAACGCAGGTGTGACCTTGAATAGATCCTAACAAAGACTTCTAACTGTGGGAAAAACTTTCAGATAAACATGAAAAAAGGGAAACATGATAGGGGAGCTGTGACCAGGAAAGCCTCTATTGAGAGGAGATGCGCAAACGTACAAGAAGAGACAACAACAGAAAAAAATAGAAAAAAATGGGGAAGGCAGATTATACTGACTTCCTTACACAGCAATTTATTGATTTTAGGAAAGAGATGGCCCATCAATGAAGAGTTTGGCACAAGTACACTCAGATTTAGAAAAATCTACCAATTTATTGACAGAACAGTTTGGGAAGCTGGGTGAGAAGATTAATAATTTAGAAATGAAGGTTGAGAAGTTGGGGAAAAAATACTGAGGAACTGAGCCAACTGAAAGAAGAAAATAATAATAATACAGTATTCTGCTAGAACTGGAAACAAAGGACGAGGTCAAATCGGTCATGATCAAATAGGCGCAAGATAACGGACATAATATACAAATTGAGGATTGGGAAAAACTGTGGAAAGTAGATTTGAAATTTACAGACTGTTCTCTTTTGAAGGAAAATTACATGAAAATGATGTATAGATGGTATATTGCACCCGTAAAAATGGTAAAAATGTACAAAACCGGGTTGAACATATGTTAGGAATGTAAAGAAAAAGAAGTTACTTTATATCATATGTGGTGGGAATGTAGAGAAGTCAAAAAATTCTGGGAGATGATATATAATGAATTGAAAAAGATGTTTAAAATGACATTTGTAAAAAAAAAAACCAGAAGCATTTTTGTTAGGGATCCTAGGACAAGACCTGCCAAGGAAAATAAAGAACTTATTTATGTATGCTACAACAGTGGCAAGAGTCTTGTTAGCACAAAGATGGAAGAATGAAGAAATCCCAGCGAAAGAACAATGGCAAGAAAAACTGATGAGCTATGCGGAGTTGGCAAAGTTGACATCTAAACTACGTGAGAAGGGCAACCGTGACTTCAAAGAAGAATGGAAACTTTTTACAAACTATTTAAAAAGACAACAAAAGGACTTGGGCTCCTTGGCAGGTTTTTAATAAACACCCACAATTTATTAGTAGAACATAGATAAGGCAATTATATGTACAATTTATTAACATGCAGGAAACAGTATGTACAAACAAATCAGAGAGGGGAGCTGAGGGAAGTCCTGAGAGGGTGGGAGAGGGAGGGGAATTGTAATTGGTTATGTACCAGCAATTTGTACTGTTTAACAAATCTTTTTCTTTAATTAATATCTATAAAAAAGAATATACACTCAGTGCTATTTATAATTCATCATGTACAATTTAGGATACCAAGCACTGTATGAAAACAGCCACAGATGGTAAATGGCCAGTTTTTAATGTTGCCCACTGTATATATCTGTGTCATCTGTGCCATTGTGTGTGCCAATGAAGCTGAGAAGACTTATTTCCTGGAAACAGAAAATTAATTATTGCAACAGGTTAAAAGGGACACCTAACAAGCACACCAATGGCTGTATCTACAATGCAGTGTTTAGCCATGGCTGTTTGTTAAAACATGACCAGTTTGGTATGGAATGACATGGTGCTCAGTGTTTTTAAAATAATAATTGTAAAAGTGCAGGTCTAAACTTAAGTACTCAACTTTAGCAAGAAGTTCTCAAACTATGGCCTCTGTCACATCATACATTTGAAGCACTACAATACTTCAAACAGTCATGGCTTTCCCCAAAGAATTATGGGAGCTGTGGCAATAATCACAATCCTATATTCTTACTGGAATAAATGCTTGCATCCTAATGAACGGCTTGGATTCAGAGTATATCTTTTGCAAACAAAGATACTCCTTCCATGTGTGTAAGGGCAGACCATGGAAGGGTTTTTTTATTTAGCAGATTCCCCTTCTGTGCAGCCTCCCATACTGTTCAGAGGATACTCGAAAGCAATTCTTCCAAAGGCAGGTAAGAGAAAATCAGAAAAAAATGCCCTCTCCACTTTTCTGTGAGTAGGAAGATTCCATGAACTCTGTTCACAATATTCAAACTAAATGTCTCTCAAAAGCTTTCTCATTTTGTTGCTAGAGACTGTGTTACCCCAGTCCTGTAAGCAAAATCAGACACTTCGTAAAGAGTTTCTGCTCAAATGATCCTATTTTTTTGATCTAAAGTGCAGTTACTCTGTTTGATTCAAGGCTGCATTCCATAACTCCCCCTACCCCACCCAATCATTATTGTTCCATCAACGAAGCTTCATTTCAAAACCTTGCTATTTTTCAGACTCTAGATCATACGATGAGAGGCATCATCTCATCTTCTCTGCTCAGAGATACTGATAAAGCTTTTAATGCTCTAGTCTTTTAGCTAAGATCGCAATCTGAAGGTGTAGAAGCATTTTGATGCAGTAAGCATTTCAAAAAGGTGCTAAGTGGAAAATCGTTACACAGGCTACTAAGCATTTGTGTGTATGTGTGCTCACTCAACCACATGCTTACTCTACAGTCCATCAACCTTTCAGTGTGGCAGCACTTACACCAGGCATAGGCAAACTCAGCCCTCCAGATGTTTTGGGACTACAACTCCCATCATCCCTGACCACTGGTCCTGTTAGCTAGGGATGATGGGAGTTGTATTCCCAAAATATCTGGAGGGCCGCGTTTGCCTATGCCTGACTTACACTATGGGACTCTCTGCCCATTGACATTAGGCAAACACCATTACGGTTTTCAGAGCCTGCTGATGGTATACAAATTCTATTATATAAAGCACTCTCAGTGCTACAGACACTTTGCAGTCTTTAGAATCAGTTCCCCAATCAAAATGTTTTATTGCTAACATTCAAATCAGAATGCTAGTCTTTAAACTGTAATCACCAAGCAGAAGCTGAAAAATTTGTGCTGATGTTGTTGTAGGTCAGTGTTGAGTGCACTCTCATTTCATTCGTGCCTTTAAAGAAATGAAACTTTTGAGAAGTGTATTGTCAATGAGGAAGAAGGGAACTTCATGGGCAGGTTGTACTAAAGACAGACTCAATCTTAATCTTGAACGTTCCAAAATAGAAACCTGTCCCATATATGAAAAACATAGAATCCGATTATAAAACATGTCCTATCAGCATTACACCCTTTAAACACTATTTTTATTCTTAAATCAGTTTGCAGCGACCTGGGAAGTAAGAAAGGCCAAAAACTACATACAACTTACAAATGTTAGTAGTGTAATCCAAATTTTATAGGAAGATTGTTTAAAATGACACAAGCAGCCTTACAGGGCATAATATTTTTGTGTCAAGCTTGCTTCCTACGTATTAATGTTTACTTCTCTGGTTGAGTTCTCAACTGTTACCACCCTAAGATGCATTTGGATGGTGGGGCAGGGGTGCAGAAAAGAGGAAGTTGCAAGAGGCCTGATGGGTAGATGGTTTGACACACAACCCTGTAGTTCTTCATTCACTAAAAGCCTGTACAACCTGAGCTACAAAGCCAAACATAACCTGCCAGCCAGAGTCAACAGAGCTCGCTTTGCTGTCGGTTTTGAACTGCAAGAACAGGGTTCTCAAGCACTTGACTATTATATATTGATAGACAGGGCAGTCTCAAGCACGTGGGGCGCCCTGGCGCCGTGGTGCGGACATTGCTCCGGCGCCCCCTCCCCGCTCCTTGCCGCGGCTGGTGGGCGGGCACAGCTCGCAGCACGGTTTCCATGTGGCGGCGCCCCCAGACTACCCCTAGAGCCGGGGTAGAGCCCTGTTGTTAGAGGGAGTGATATATTGGTAGTGGTATGTTTTTCTACTTGGCAGGTCACATTATTTGATATTCTGTATCACTGATAGTACTGAATATAGCGTTTTCTTTCAAAATATCAAAAATTGTTAGTGATAACTATGCTGCTTCCCCCTTAAGATTCTCTTAGGTTACTATACCTTTTCTTACTTAATACTTGAACATAACTCTGTAGCTTAATTAGTGTGCTTTAATTCCAAACATGATTTCCACAAGTAATCTCCTAGTAGTTATCCATGCAAAGTAATCTCTCAACACGTTCCCTGTTTGTCCCAATAAAGTTATACAAAAAGCATTCTTTGTGAACTATCCAATGTAAAGGCAAAGGTACCCCTGACCATTAGGTCCAGTCACGGATGACTCTGGGGCTGCGGTGCTCATCTTGCTCTATAGGCCAAGGGAACCGGCATTTGTCCACAGACAGCTTCTGGGTGATGTGGCCAGCATGACTAAGCCGCCGACCTTCTGATTGGCAAGCCCAGTGGTTTAGACCACAGCGCCACCTGCATCCAATGTAGTTCAGTGCAATTTCAACCTTCATTATACTTCTTCATAATAGTCTTACCAGCATGACATTTATGTGTTTTCTAGGCAATGATGGACAAGACGGCTGAGTACATTTTTTTTTAATAAAGATATAATTACAAAAAGGGGTAAAATCAGTTCAGGAAAAGGCAAATTTTAATAGATCATTTAGACGTCTAACATAATAGCACATCCATTTTGAATACTATTACTTAAAGCCTGGCGGAAGGAACAAAATTTTGCATCATAATTAGAAAACTCACAATACAACTTGCCAAAAACAAAAACACAGTTGTTTGAAAATAAATACGCTCCATGCCAAATAGTACAAAATGAAAATCAAGAGTCTCTTCTCATATGAAAAGTTCCTTTTAACTTTTCCCCCCCAGTTTTGTATTGTGTCCTTTAATTGATGTGAGTCTCTACATTCAAGGATTGCTGAGCTGTTCTGACTTTGTGCTGTTCAGAGGAGGGAAAAAGTCAACTGTTAACATGGGTCACAATTTAATGCCATTCTCTACTCGTTTAAAAACAGTAAGGGTTGCATTGCTCACGTTATAAATTCTTTAACAGCTATTGGCACTGATTTATTGTCATCCATAATGGATAACAGATGCATAAGTAACATTTCAAAGTTAATGACTGTTCTGAAACAGGCACATTATAGGATGGCCACAGTTTACTTACCCTTTGGTATCTGCTTTTTCACCACTGCTATCCTTGGATTTATCTTCCTCTTTAATGTCTAAAAATAATTAAAAGCGGCAGGTTTATATAAATAAATTTCAAATCACAACTATTGACTTAGCTGTTAACAAATTACAATGAAAATGAACACTGATATGAATATATGTTTGAATGTAATTTGTTTTGTTTATTTGGAAAAATTGAATAAAAATTATTTTATAAAAAAGGAAAGAAAAATAAAATGAACACTGATAGAAGAATTTGAATGAAGATACACCTTTGCCAGTGCCGATTTCTTCTTTCAAAACAGGTGTGTGGAATCTTTGGCCCGCCACATGCTGCTGAACTACAACTACTGGCCATGCTGGCTGAGGCTGATGGGAGTTGTAGTTTAGCAACACCTGGAAGTTAAAAGCTTTTAAACAAAGAATGAATATTTTAAAAGGGGTAAACTAGAGATATTCTCAGAAAGATAAACATTCCAACCAACAGCCTAATCCAGAAATGCACAACTTAGATTCAAACTAAAGGAAAACCAACAGTTATGGATCATGGCATGTGAGCTGCTTGATGCCCCAACTGTTTTTGCAGAATGATGAATACAGTGGTACCTTGGTTCCCAAACGGCTTAGTTGTTGAACAAACCAGCTCCCAAATGCCGCAAACCTGGAAGTAAGTATTCTGGTTTGCAAACGTTTTTTGGAAGCCAAATGTCCGATGCGGCTTCCGATTGAGTGCAGGAAGCTCCACGCCTTGGTTTCCGAACCATTCTGGGAGTTGAACGAACTCCCAGAATAAGTTCGAGAACCAAGGTACCACTGTATAACAAATATTGGTAGTTTACCACCATAAATTAACTAGGTCTGACCTAATCTCAACAATATTTAGTAGGAAGCAAATCCCATTACTTTCATAACTTGCTTTCAGAAGATTATGGCTTAGGAATATAGCCAACAAGGAAAGTAAGAAAGAAAAATACTGATTTAGACTTTTACCTGCTTTTTTATCTTCTGTTTCTTTTTTGTCTTCTTCTAGTCGGGCTTTCTTTGCTCCTTTCTTATGATCTGCAACATTTCTGCGTCCACCTTCCCCTTCATCTTCAGAATCAGAAAATTCTTCATCACAGGCTATTCGCTTATCTGACGCACGAACTACAAGTAAACGAACAGGATTAGAAAACAGATTCCTCCAAGATCACCTTCTTGTGTGTTCCATTTCTCTCACCATGGGAAGGCAAAAAATAAATAAAAGTTATTTCGTGACAACAACTCTTCCCTGCAATTTGCATCAGTAAAGGAAGTCTTGCTGCATGTCGTGTTTAGAATGACATTCTACACTACAGTGAGTGGGTGGGAACTGAACTCATAATGGAGTTGCAGTTTCAACAGCGTATTGGTGATAAGTGCAATGTGTACTCTAGCTCTTATTCAGGCCTGAGGCAAAATTTGCTGCTGATTAGCCAAAAGATGCAGTAGAAATAGCATGTAGTACCGACATGAAATTTCAACATATAAGCAGCATCAGTCCTCATTCACAGGCAAACAGGTTATAAAGTCCAAAGCAGAAGTTACTATTGCAAAATAGCACCTGCAGTGTCTACCTGACTCAGTTATTCCCTACCTGGAAACTAAGGAAAAACCAGAATTTCTAGGCCAATTCAAATGCTCAGACATGTCTTGTGATTTTATTGAACAGGTCCAATATGTAAGGCCTGTGTATCTAATTTGTGCCCTTAAACAGGCATTTGCTGAAGGAGAAGGGGAGGCAGTTTCCCCCTCCATCCTGCAGCCCCCAGTGCCCACTTCCCAAATCTGTTCTAAAGAGCCCCCAATGCTCCAGAATCATTTTTAGTAGGACTGGGGACTATAGGGGAAATAGGCAAAAATCACATTCTCTGCCTTATGCTAGCAGAAACCTCTGCTGAAGCAACAGTACTAGGAGAACCAATTTGAAAAGCTTGGTGTAAAATCTAAGAACTATGCCAAAATTGGCACAGAAAATTGTGTAAGTTCATATGATTTCAAGATTGGCTTTAAAAATTAAGCAGCTTCCCCTTGGTGGCCAGTTGTGTTTATTTCCCAGGCTTTTTGCCATCATGTTCTGATACATAATTGCTGTCTTCCTCACAAAGCACTAAAGCCAATTTGTTTCTGGATGGTCATTTTAGATGTCCATCTGACTTATTGGGGCACTTCTGTTCCACCTTCTTTAGTACTACTTCTTCAGCAATCCACCCAGTATTAATGTTAGCCCATTCTTACTAGAAATACGTTTGTCTGGATCTTCGCCATCTTCATCACCACTGTCTTCATGAACAGCATCTTCAGGAATAGCCTGCATCTGTACACCTGGGGCATGGGGCAACATGCGCAAGTTCTCAAACAAACGCTGTCTGCAAGGCAAGTAATCCAGGGAAAAGTTGTTATGAGACTACTTTCTTCTCAAAAGGTTGGGAGTTTCTTAGTTCTCTTCCTCACAAAAATACCCAGCTGCCTAGTAATGGTAGTTACATAGCAAGAGGACTAGGGGCAATTATATTGAAAAAGGCAAGCCATGGGGTCCAAAGGAAATACATGCATCAGACAGAACATCTATGGTTAGAGGTGCACACATTACAAACTTTCAGAACATACGGCTGGCATTCAAGCTCAATGCAAACATGACGGGTGACGCTGTGGGTTAAACCAGAGAGCCTAGGGCTTGCCGATCAGAAGGTCAGCGGTTCGAATCCCCGCAATGGGGTGAGCTCCCGTTGCTTGGTCCCTGCTCCTGCCAACCTAGCAGTTCGAAAGCACGTCAAAGTGCAAGTAGATAAATAGCAGATAAATACCTTCCTACAGCAGGAAGGTAAACAGCATTTCCATGTGCTGCTCTGGTTTGCCAGAAGCGGCTTTGTCATGCTGGCCACATGACGCCGGCTCCCTCGGCCAATAATGCGAGATGAGCGCCGCAACCCCAGAGTCGGTCACGACTGGACCTAATGGTCAGGGGTCCCTTTACCTAGTGATAATTTGATCATGTTTCATGCGTTTCTGCTGACAAAAAGAGCTTACCGAGACGTAATAGCTCTTTTGCAAAAATAAAAAAAATGATTTTAACAATGTGTACCAAATTTTGAAAGATAAAAAGTTTTTTCTTTCCCAAACATTAAGCACTGAGAGCTGTAGCCATCTAAGCCATGCTCGGAGTAGATCTAATGAAATCAAACTAAGTCTACTAATATTAATGGTCTAATCTGAGTATGACTTAGTTGAATACAATCCTGAAACATTAAAATACAGGTTTGGGCTTATCCAACCTTGTCCCTCCAGCAACAGAAGATAATTTGATCAAGGAAAGGCTTCCATCAGAAGAATAAGGTTTGGGCATTTTTTTCTGCTTTTTCCCTGCCCCAGAAATCTGCTCCAGAAGGTTGGTCAACTTTTAGAACATGGGAGGTGGCACAGGAGTCCGCAGGGAGGAGGGAGAACTGGTGAAAAGTGCTTCTCCCCCTTCCATTGACAGAAGCATTCACTGATCAGAGAGCCTTTCTTCAACAGAGGGACACTAACTGAATACAGTCTTTTACTTACTAGTCTCACCTGCTGGCTTTTAAAGCAGTAATTCTGCTATCTTAAGCACCCAGGACCTTTTAACCCCTCCCTTCCCCTGCTTCATATTGAGCATAAAAAAGAAAATGGATCCTTACCTACTGCAAAGATTTAGATCGTTATATTATTTATGTGTCTTTATGGCATTAATACTCACTTAATCTTCTCCATATATTCTGGGGTGTTCTGGTTTGTCATATTTGAAGGGCTAATATGCAGCTTGAAATCTGGTCCAAAATACTCAAAGTAGTCATTGTATGGCAATTCTGTTAAAACAAAATCAAGTAATAATAGCTTCTTAAAACAGCCTTCTTGCTCTTCAAATTATAGTGATCAGATATGATAGTATGCACTTTTTTATGTCTGAAAGCATAGTTTTTGTTTTCTTCTACTAATGCTGAAAAAAAGAACAAATTCAACCTGATAGACAAAAGAAATGCAATGCAGCATATTTAATAGACATTCAAAATTATTTTCCGATCCAGAATAAATACATTAGGAAGAATCTGAATTCTAAGCAAGAAAGAATATTTTTTCAAGATTAAATGTGCTACAGTTATCTTTTATAGTAGAAATCTAGACGTTCCACCATGGTATAAAAATGAAGCCTCCTTTGTTTCTGTGATTGTAAGTTGCTTTGAACTGTTTTAAATAATGTGTGCTGGTTTTTGGAACCCACCTGGGATCTTAGGGTGATAGGTGGGTAATTAACAACAACAACAACTTCTTACTGGAATATTTCACACACCATGAATTATGTTGAAGATGTAGAAAATCTGATGTTTATTAATGTAAAGTTTAAATGATTGTATGGTTTGAATGCAACAGAGGAAACAAGCTCAACTTTAGTCATGAAACCAGGCATTGCTTCCTCAAAGCAGACAACAATCAGTAAGCCATAAATACCGTGTTTCTCATATTATAAGACACGTCTTATATTTATTTTTTCCTCAAAAAAACACACTATGGCTTATTTTCAAGGGATGTCTTATTTTTTTCCTCCTCCTCCTGCCGCGGCCAGCATTGCTGCTGCTCCTATCACTATGTCTTATTTTCGGGGTATGGCTTATATTCCTTGAATGCTTAAAAATCCTGCTATGGCTTATTTTATGGGGATGCCTTAAAATATGAGAAACAGGGTAAATCTTGGTTGTGGTTTGTTTGGAGAGAAACCAACATGAGTCCAGCGAGGCTCTGACTTGCTTCTTCCCTTGCACAGCACAATCAGGAGCTGGGAGGAGCAAACCTCTTGTGCATTTTAAACCATAGCTTATTTAAACAATAGTTTAAAATAAAATATACTATGTTGAAAATAACACTGTGTTTAAATAAAACACACCAAATACAGTTAATCATTTATACAATCTATAAAATGTCCATGCTATGCATCTCATTAATGCTTTCTAAAACATCTGTGTTCACCCATCTAGGTAAACCATTTGAAGCTACCAAGAGTCTGGCTAATGAGCCAGAAACCACATGAGTTAAGACAGATGTCCCGCTTCTTAATGATTCAACCATTAGCAAAATCCCCTGTAGATCAAATAATGGTTATGGTGTAAGTATTTTCTGTCAGTCTCCAATCCTCTGTAGCAGGTTGGTATAGGCTCTATGGCAAGATACATTGTACTGCAATACAAATATTTGCAGTTACAGAATACTAACGGTTCAATTTAAGCACTTTTAAATCCACTGATTTCAGTGAGAAAGATTTAGCATGTGCTTAGAACCACTAAAATCAAGGGGATTTTGCTTGGACTATGCTCTGATTGTGTCACATATTCTTTCTTTGTACTCATTACTTTGCTTTAACACCCCACATTAAATCAGCAAGTGACACCACATTTTACAAAATTTCTATTTTCTGCCTAGTTATTCATCAGCATTTCCAGGCTGTATATTTCAAAGAAAAAACAATTTGACATTATCTGGTAAATAATGGTTGTCTTATTCAGGACTTCGGGTACCAATCTAGACCTGAATGACATGGCAGCTACAAAGGGTATCATTTGCATATCCTATGAATTCAAACACAATGCGAAAGGCAATCACCCTGGCCACTGAAATGGGGGATCTGATGACTAAGGCAAGCTAAAGTTTAAGTCACATGTTATTCTTCATATGGAGACAACTTATACCCTAGTGTCACCTGTGATACTCCTTAGAACAGTGGCTCCTAAACCCATTCTCCCAATGAACCACTTCATGAGGGACTTTGTGGACAACTTAATGATTTTTCTGCCTGTTGTAACAATTGTAATACACTGCGCTACGCAATTTATGACTTTTCATGTATTTTTACAGACATGCTCTAGACCACTTGAATGAAGCTCATGCACCACAGCTTGGGAAGCCCTGCCTCCGAGTATTTACCATTAGGGATTTCACAATCTAAGGCAACAGCAGTCTCATAGGTCCAACATCGAGCAACGTTCCGTATGGTATATCCACCTCCTCCAAGCATCAGAAGAGGCAAGTTGAAAGTCTTCACGACTTCTACACATTTTGCATGTCCTTAAAAAACAAACAAACCATAAAGACATACAGTTATACTAATTTCAAGATTACACAATTAAGATCTGTATATAGAAACATCAGCTCTAGAAAAACAAACTTAAACACAACTGAAAGATGCAAGAACTAAAAAAACGGAATAGGATAAGGTATCCTATCAATTTTGGAATCCAATCTTCTGTTTTGCATTCATGGCATTGAGTTACACAAGTGTTTTTTGTTTTTGTTTTGCAAGGGTCATAAAGGCAAACAGATGCACACTCAGTTTATTAATTGTTGCAATCTATTCATAAATTGAATGCATTTAATACATTACTGATGTAATTATAGTAAAATATTGGCCATATTGTATCTCACACATTATGCCATATTTAATAGCTTATTCACATAAACATCACTGAATTTCTACATGTGATGTCTGCCTACTAAGACCTAAACTTATTTCCTACATCACAAAAAAATGAAGCACTGCAAATAAAGACATCGACACGGAACATCTTTTTCTCATCTTCCTTTAGATGTACTATGGTCAAAAGGATGCATACTTGACAGTCACCAGTGTGTTTGTGTGTGGTCGGGGGGGGGGAGGAGTCCCAGCATTAGATACAGCCCAGAGAGATGGCTGCAAGAGAACTAATACTCAAAAAAACATTTCCACTAAATCTGCATTCAGTACTTATTTCCAAAACATATGTAATTGTGACTCTACAGGAATGTTTTGCTCTCTGACCTTTGACGGTAAGATTAAAACATCCCAGCCTATCACCAGACAGTGAATCTGCCCCACACTGCAACACCACAGCACTAGGTTGGTACATCTCCATGACTTTGGAAATAATCTGTAAAGAAGCAGAAATCATGGTAAACCTATTATGCACCCTCACAAAAGCATCTCTAAAAAATGTATCTAGAATATACTCACTGGCTTAAATATCTGACCATATGACTCATCATCTATTCCATCTCTCATTGGAAAGTTGACAGCATAGTATTTGCCTTTTCCAGCACCTATGTCCTATAACAAAACATGAAAACAAGAAAAAAACAAAAAATCACAAACTCATATCAAAAGGCAAAACACATTGTTTACCACTGGACCACTTGTGGCCAAGAGTGTTTGAAAGTAGTTTAGATGCTACCATATGAAAAATATTGAGTATGAAATGACTACCAATACTGCATATATAAGAAGTGTGCCAGATATTTATTATTTAAATGTATCTCATCCTTTCTCCCAAAGCAGCCCAGGGAAGCAAACAATACTTCAAATCAAATCTTCAGATAAAGCATTAAATCTTCAGATAAAACATTTGATCAGTGCAGTAGAAGAAATCAGTGCACAAGGAAGTATGTCCAAAAAACCAGAAGGATGACATGTGAAAAATACGGAAGAATCAGACCCCCAAGTATAATTTGGATTTTATGACTTTACTGAATCTCACCAGAGTATGGTTTTAGAATCATTGCAGGGGTTTAAATAGGGTATCACCAAGAGTGGGGATGGCATAAAACAGAAACATATGGGTACATTGGCTTTAAAAGACAACCAGTTACCTGGGGATGGGAAGGAATGTCATGGGTCTGCTGTGTCAGATCCGTAAAATCACATGCTATTATATCTACAAGAAATGTGCCACAATTCCCTAAGTGAAACACATGAAGTTTATTCCTTTTTGTACCAGCTTCAACATTCATGATTTACAAATGGAATACAAGACCTTTGACGTCTGCTTAGTACATCAGTAGTTTGAATATATTCTTCATATTTACTAATAAGAAGTTACAATGTTGTTCTAGAGAGGAACCACAATTATTGTACCTTAAGGAATATTTTGTAACAGAAGCTTTCATGGTCCACTTCAGGTGCATCAAATTTTATATAGTTTGACTACAAGAATTGTGCTAGTACAGGGCAACAGTCTTCTTTGTTTTTTAAGGTACAAAGTATACTGCAGCAGTTCCTTCAGTACAAGCTTTATATATCTAAACAGTAGCAGATTTTTAAAGTGACACAATGAAAATGTTTCTTATAGAAACAACCTCTTTCCAGCAGAGTCAAATCTTCAAGTGAGGAGCTCTAATTTGTTACGGAGTCACTTTTTATCACCATGTTTCCTTCCTTACTATTTCACAACAAGAAGCAAAACTGTGCAATGCATCCAGGCTCAGGGCTGCAATACCTCAAGGACCGCCTTTTTCCATATGAACCTACGTGACCCTGAAATCATCACCTGAGGACCTTCTTTGTGTGCCTTCTTGCCATGAGGCTGGCAACATGAGGCAGGCCTTTACATTACTGCAGTGGCTCCCCCCATTTGTGGAATGCTCTCCCTGGGGAAGGTTGGTTGGCACTATCATTATACACCTTTAGGTGCCAGGTGAAAACGCTCCTCTTCAACCAGGCCTTAGGCTGATTAACATCTTCTATACCCCTTTTAAATATGTTTATTATTTGTTTGTGGTTGCTGCTTTTTGTTCTTGTTTTATTATGTATTTTGTGTTTTTATATTGTATTTTTATGTTGTGAACCACCCTGAGATCTTTGGATGAAGGGCAGTATGCAAATTTAATAAAAAACAAAAAACAAAATGCTATTAAGAGAATCTCATACAATGGTTTTATCTAGATACAGCTGAATAAAAACGCAGTGCTCTTAGCATACATTGTAACATACAGAAAAGGCACGTAAGCAACTTAAGCTTACTATATTGTATTATACAGTACATTTTTATAGTTATTGTATTATATATTGGATGATAGACAGGACCCCCACCATGCTCCAAGTAAGCAAAATAAAAAAGTCTCAGAAAATATGGGAATCAAAGAAATATATTCCTGTTCAGCTGAGGTATTAATGTCAAAATTAACTGAATTTGCTTTCTCGACAGATTATTAAAGATATCAGGAGACTAGGTTTAATAAAAAATTAAGCTTTCATGCATTTGACAGGTGAAAAGCCTAGTTTAAGGTCAGTGCTTCTGCTCTTTAGAGGCCTGCATTTAGCATGAAGCAACAGTACCATCTTGTGGTCAATCAGGTTGAGATATAAAAGTTGTCTCCAAGCTAGCACATTTAATTTCTATTGAAAAAAGAAAGAAATACCACAGCTAGCAACAACATAAATCATTCCCATGGATTATATTATGCATAGGAATTTTTAATGAACAACTTTGTGTGCTCATGCAAATGCAAGCATCTCTACTATAGTAATGTTCTAGATAAGCTTCAACTATGATTACTGGTGATTTTTTAATGGCATTTTAGTAACTATTAGCAAGATGGGCAGTTTTTTTCAGCTATTTTGACGTTTTGTATGATACCTATCTTACTCATCATCGATATGCTTGAAAGTATTTTTGCCCACTTCCAAAATGGTTTATAGATCAAAATAAAATGGCGCAGGCTTACAATCTAAAAAGCACAAAAAGGAAAAAGAGATGGGAGAGGGAGGAAGAAACTCAGATCTACTCTTTAAGATATAGATTAGCAAAATGGACATCAGATATAATATGACAAGAAAAAAGTCACCCTAGTTACCAAAATTGCCATTCATTCCAATGTTGCAGTACTATGCCACTCAAGGGCAACACACATTGTTTACATAATAGCCCAATGAGCATAGGAAAAAATACTGTAATTAAGATGAAAAAATACACCATGTATAGAATCGGACTCATCAAGTTAAGAGTTAGCCTTTTTCACCCTGATCAATTCTAAGTGTCCTTCTTCAGAAGGAAGGATAAAAACTAATTAAATTAAAATTGTTAACTTGATAACCAGGCTTAAATATAACATTTGGAAGATGCTACTTTAATCAAATGGTAACCTCATATCTGAACTTACTCTCAAATCGCCTGTGCCAGGGAAATATTCACCATATTTATGGAATGATACTGTCATTACACGATCTGTTGTGTAAAATGCTTCTTCAACGCCATCACCATGATGGATATCAATATCAATGTACAATACTCTTTGGTGGTATCTGGAGGGAGAGGGGAGGGAGAGAGAGAGAGACTTTACTTGAGCAGTACCAATGAAACTCATTACTTATCTTTCAAAAAGTTTATCTGGTGCCAGATTTATCCCCAGACTATAAATCAGATATATAAAGCAGCAAGACTACTGTTCTCCCTTTTCCAATATAATGCTTAAAACTATGTGTATCATAATGACACAATATCAAGAACCAGGAAGGTCACTGTGTATAGCCGTACTGACACCTCATTAATAAACATAAAATTATCTGCAAATTACACTTGTTTAACTCCTAGAGATGGACCAAATTAGGGCACCTTTGCTACACCAGTCTACAGCTCATGCAGCAACAATGCCCCCCCCCCCGAAACCCCCAAAGCCTGAATCCCCTCACTTTTTGCCCTGGGCAAGGCTTCAGATGGAACAATAACTCTGCTGCTTTATTTGGTCCTGATCCAGCCAGAGTCTGGATTGATCAGGAAGTTAATTAGAACAAAAAGGGTTTTGTGAATTACATCATGCGTGCATGCACAAACAAACACATATATAAACATAATATAATTTAAAACTACCAAAGAACAATGATCGCTAGTCCTCTGGTCAATATAAAAAGATTAAGCCAATACATAGCCTATATTTTTAACATTTCTAGAAGACAAGTTGTGTATATAGCACCAACATGAACTTACTTTAGTAATTCCAGAATGGCAAGCACAATATCATTGACATAGCAGAAACCCGATGCCTCTGACTTCTTAGCATGATGAAGTCCTCCAGCCCAATTAACAGCCATGTCTGTTTGTTGTCTGTTTAATTTTACTGCTCCAGCTAAAGAACCATTGTAGAGAAAAATGCAGGTAAGGAATGAAAAAGGTAGACAGTATGTCTTGCCAAAAAAGCAACAAAGAGAGAGAAAGAGAGAGAGAGCTTCAATGTAAGACCCCGTGGTGCAGCCTGGATTTTAATTGTTTATTTTTAGGCACTTCTACAGTTGGATATGGGACGCGGGTGGCGCTGTGGGTTAAACCACAGAGCCTAGGGCTTGCCAATCAGAAGGTCAGTGGTTCGAATCCCCACGATGGGGTGAGCTCCCATTGCTCGGTCCCTGCTTCTGCCAACCTAGTCGTTCGAAAGCATGTCAAAGTGCAAGTAGATAAATAGGTACCGCTCTGGCGGGAAGGTAAAGGCCGTTTCCGTGCGCTGCTCTGGTTTGCCAGAAGTGGCTTAGTCATGCTGGCCAGATGACCCAGAAGCTGTACTTTGGCTCCCTTGGCCAGTAAAGCAAGATGAGCGCCGCAACCCCAGAGTCATCCGCGACCGAACCTAACGGTCAGGGGTCCCTTTACCTTTACCTTTACAGTTGGATATACCAACTCATGCAGCAGAATGAACTACAGTGGTTCCTCGGTTTAAGTACACAATTGGCGAACTTTCCCATTGAAAGTAATGGAAAGTGGATTAATCCATTCTAGATGGGTCCGCAGAGTACTTAACTTGAAGCGTACTTCACCTGAAGGGAATTTTCCCATTGAAAGTAATGGAAAGTGGATTAATCCGTTCCAGACGGGTCCGCGGAGTACTCAACCTGAAGCGTACTTAACCCGAGGTACTTAAACTGAGGTATGACTGTATTAATTTGTAATGGGAGGTGCTGAAAGATAAGAGGCCCAACTAGTCCAACATTCTGTTCTCACATTGACTAACCAGATGTCTAGGGCATGGATAGACAAACTAAGGCTCGGGGGCCGGATCCTGCCCAATTGCCTTCTAAATCCAGCCTGCGGACAGTCCAGAAACCAGTGTGTTTTTACATGAGTAGAATGTGTCCTTTTATTTAAAAATGCATCTCTGGGTTATTTGTGGGGCATAAGAATTCGTTCATTCCCCCCCCCTCCAAAATATAGTCCGGCCCCCCACAAGGTCTGAGGGACAGTGGACCGGCCCCCTGCTGAAAAAGTTTCCTGGCACCTGGTCTAGGGGAAGCAGAGTAGCAGGACATGAGGGTATTAAACTTCTCAGATTCATGATCCCCAGCTACTGGCATTCAGAGGCATACAGACTCTGATACTGGAGGTAGCACATATCCATCATGCCTAGTAGCTACTGATAGCAACATTTTGTTTTAATTAAACATTTCACTTTATATTTCT
Source organism: Zootoca vivipara (assembly GCF_965207765.1). Taxonomy (NCBI): domain Eukaryota; kingdom Metazoa; phylum Chordata; class Lepidosauria; order Squamata; family Lacertidae; genus Zootoca; species Zootoca vivipara. Next base: position 50,194,090 of record NC_142586.1, read on the forward strand.
ATTAAATTCTTTCTCCCTCATTGATTTCCACAAGAGCTATAATAGTTGTCTCATGGGTAATGTTTGGGGAAAAACTGGTACAGCCTTTTAAAAATTAACAACTCCAGGGAAACATTAGGATATACTTACCCACAGAGCCTCCTGTTGACAGCTGACAGAACTCAAACAGCCCATCAAACACAGGACAGTCTTCCCCCACGTTAACTATACAAGACAAGTTTTATTTATCCTTAAATGTATTATTACTTAAGTGTGTACATAATCTTTCTTTTTTTAAAAAAAAAAAGTATAGCATGATGGTCAATTGACTAAACACTGTCTAATGTTCCATGAAAAAAGAACACCTCTGCATTGGTAGCATTATCTCAAATGTGGCCACACCATAGGTTTCAATACTTTTTTACAAAACTGATTTCACTGTTTGTTAATCATTCAACCTGCTGATGTTGAATGTGTGTGTGTGTGTGTATTGTTCTTTAAAAAATAATAATGCTAAATGTCTATTACTTGACCAGTGATATGGATCAAATAATTTTTGATCCGTTAAATGCCCAACACTATCTTTAAAATGAAAACCAAAACCTTAGAACAGAGGTACCGTATTTTTCAAAACTTAACCTAACCATTACCACAGATGTGAAACTTGGTACACACATTTTTTGTCAGTTAAGTATATTTAAATATGCTTTTATGGATTCAGAGCAGTTTGTAGCTGAGTGTATGCTGAAATTTACAGCGTCACTATATGTCAAATTATGGCTTATGAAGTTTTACCAATTAACGTACTATAGGTTGTTTAAACTGAGCAAATAGTTATCCAACTAGTAAAATGTAATTCTCTTGCAAGTTATGCTGTCATTCAGAATTCGTAATGGAAATCAATGTTCAGAAATCAAAGAAAGTACAAATTAATTGAAAAGATAAATATTACAGCTTTTTTCATGCTATCTAATGTTCTAAATTTTGGGATGAAAAATTACACAAGTTTAATTTAATACATGTGGCACACCTGTTACTATGGTCCAATTCAGATATATAGCTTTGAAACTAGAGAATGAAATTAGAAGCTGATTTCCACCTCTGGTGTAAAAGCTAACTATGGTTAGCAGTAACTATCCCCTAAGAAGAAAAGGGAGACGTGTACAACTCCTAGGGAAAGAATCATGTGCAATATGACTCAGTTATCAAACTATGATTTGGTAACTGGGCAGCATTGCATCTGAACAAGCCTGAATGTTATAACCACTATAGCCAACAACTAACAATTCAAAATGATTAAACATCATATAGACAGGGTTCTGCACATTACAGTAAAATCTAATATAATACTTTCCATCTTAACAGATCAAGTTCCCAAAACAAGGTGGGAAACTGAGGGAAGCCAGTTAGTTTAGCATTAGACTTACATCTTTGCATTTGTTTGCTATATTCAGACATATTGTCAGGTCTAATTGAGCGAAGAAATTTTATGTACTCATCACTGTGGTATTTCGTCATTTCTTCTGCTGTAGCTTTGTGAGGCCGCTGGAAAAGAAACAGATTGAATTTGATCTGAGACAGAATAAAAAGCAGTAGTATTTCAAGTACTTTACTTCAAACAGATTTGATCAGGCATGTATTAAGTTGAAACTTGCTGAAATATTTTAAAATATTTCAGCTTTGGCTCAACAACACATTATAAACAGAAAACACTTTGTTGTATATATTTTACTGTAACCATATCACGTTTTCCATCCAGTAGATATTTGAACACCAAATGCTTGTGAATTTTGTTTCCTTATGTGGCATTTTCACAGGTACTTATAGGTTTCATAGAATCATAGAATTGTAGCGACCCTGAGGATCATTTAGTCCAACCCCCTGCAATGCAGGAATATACAGCTCTCCCGTATGGGGATTAAACCTGCAACATTGGCATTATCAGCACCACACTCTAACCATCTGACCCAGGCTCAGTTTGCGTTCTTCTTTGGAAAAAAAAAGTTACATCAGAATCAGCCAGAGGATTTTCCACAACAAATAAAGTGTTGAAGTGAACTCATAATCTTAGGAAAATATAGTCTCTTCACTGCTCATCAACTTTCAAGTGACAAAACTGTAAATGTATACTCACATAAATTTCCATTTTTCTGTACAAGCCATAATTTAGCAACAAGTTGTGTGTCATGCGAATCCTGTGAGGCTTCATTGGGTGCCCCTGTCCATAATAATAGTTCCCAATATCACCTAAAAGAAAGCAAATGAGTCATGCTTGAAAATGTAATGATCACTTTTTCTGGCTTTACTTAACTAAGATCTCTCTCTAGAACAGGGATTCCCAATACAATCACTAGTCATAATGGCAGGCTGCTTTCCTGCTTTGGTGAGCATTCCTTCAGTAAGACCGTGCCCTCCCTTTGCATCTCGGAGGATGTAGGGAAGAACCATAGTCGTACCTTTTTTTGTGGTTCCGGAGCCCCGGCCACTAGCCGAAAAGGACGCAGGGCAAAGCTCTGCGTCTGCACATGCACGCGGAGCGGTTTGCGCTTCTGCGCATGTGCGAGCAGCAAACCTGGAAGTAACCCATTCCGGTACTTCCGGGTTTGCCGTGGTCATTCACCAGGATGGACGCTAGACAAGGTGGACATTCATGGAGGCAGTACTGCAGTTGGAGATGATAACAAATGACAGTTTCTTAATGCAATCTATAGCTAAACAGGTGCTCTTAGACACGTTTGACATTTCCAGGCAAGACTCTCACATTCTTGCAATGGTCTCCTTCCCCTAATAGCACAAGGGAAACTGATAAGTGATTATGTCTGATTTGCATATACAGGGAATGGATGGATATTAGACAGGTATTATTACTTGTCTTGGCAAACTGTTCATTATTATTTCACATTTAAGGCAACTGTGCTTAAGAGAAATAAGAAATAAAACTAGAAGTGCATTTCTGCAATTCACCAATAATCCATTTTGCATTTCATTTCCTCGTTGCCTGAGGAAAGCAGCTAGGTGGGGAAAAACTGCAGAAGAGAAGCAATAGGCACAGAAAGGATGAAGTACAGTATACCCTTTAACCCACCACTACCTCTGCACCTTAGTACTGTATGCCTTTTGTTTTTAAATAATAGCTGTCAGAGTTAAAGTTATACCATCTTCTCCATTTAGATAGGTCCTTCGTCTTTTAAATCAAATCACCTGAGTTGAATGCAGATAGCTTCAGACTACAACTTTACAATGAAATCACCTACTTTTAGAGGTATTAACAAGCCAAAATGTAGCAACTGTCCTACTAAATCTGTCTCCTAGGTAAGTGAGGTTAGAATGTCAGTCTAACACAGTATTACCTACAATCAGTGTGGGAAAATAATACAAAAGGGGAACATCAAAAGATTCAACACATCATTACAACCACTACAAAAAAGATTTTGCATAAATTGAAGTTTTGCTGCATGCAGAAATTGTACTAATATAAGGATTTCTGGTCACATACAATTAATTTAAAATCAACAAACAACTAAAGTCTTTTCTCCTTTTTTTATAAGCTCTGCCTGGTTCACCAGCCACAAACATTTCGGGACAGGGATAACCTGGTCATTGTAGTCCATGAGTTGGTAACCTCAAGGCTTGATTACAGTGATACCTTGGTTTGAGAACAGCTTAGTTTATGAACAACTTGGATTAAGAATGCTGCAAACCCGGAAGTAGGTGTTTTGGTTTGTGAACTTTGCCTTGGAAGCAGAACATGATCCGCTTCCTGTTGAGTCTGTTCCATTTGTAAATTGAGTCCCCCACTGTTATGGGAAAGCACACCTTGGTTTAAGAACACTTTGGTTTCTGAACGGACTTCCGGAACGGATTACATTTGTAAACCAAGGCACCACTGTACGGTAATATACTCTATATGAGACGGCTCTTGGGTCTCGTTCAAAAGCTCCAGTTGGTGCTGAATGCAACAGCCAGACTGGAGGCATCTGGCCGAGAATATGTGACATCAAAGCTGTTATTTAGCTGGAACTCAGTTCCAGCACCTCTTAGGTGGGCGCCATTGCCATCATAAGAGAATGGGGGAGTTGTTCATGATGAGTTCTGGCACTATGTGACATTATTATTAAAGCAGCTGCATTGGTTACCCATCTACTACTGAGCCAGGTTCATGATCCTTGTACAAAGCGCTTAATGTACAAAGGGCTTGTACAAAACAACTTAGTGCAGGATACCTCAGGGATTGCCTGAACCCTTACATGCTAGAGCTGGGCGATATATTAATATATAGCCCAAAACTACTTTGAAGTTCACATCGTGGTAATTGTTTCATAATATTTGAGCTGGCAATATATTGCAAATAACAATGTATGGGCTAGGCGATATCTGGTTTTCAACATTGCAATAACTCACCAGTTAAACACTGCAATGCTATCAGCAGCTAAACTTCACAATATCACCAGCTAAACATTGCAATGTTATCACCAGATAAATATTGCAATCTACCACAATGTCTGAAATAAGGATGGAATGATTGCAGAGGTAAACAGGGCAATGTCCTGGCAACTGCTACTACTTAGGGGTCTAAAACATAAATGACAATAATATTAATCATCAGTCAGTTTCATCAGCAGGCAAGCCAAAATGCATCCCAACAGATCTTTTGGTTTGGGGCTTGGCTACCAAATGGTGGCATTCAAGACAATCCAAAATACAGCCACAGTCTACTGCCGCCATGACAAGGCTTTGCAGACCACCATTACTGCCGCCGCCATGACAAGGCCTTTATCACTGCTTTTGCCACTGCCACAAGGCCACCACATGTTCTCACAGGCTGTTGTTGCTTCTGCCCACTGCTGCGGTAAGGCTTCACAGGCTGCTGCTGATTCTGCTGCCGCCTCTGCTGCCTAGTAGGCCTGCTGGCAGTCCCAGATTATTTGTATTCACTATGACTCATCACCAAACTTTGGATTGCCCCGAATATAAGCCCAAAACCAAAAGTCTCATTTGGATGCATTTTGGTTTGCCTGCTGCTGAAAGTGACAATGAGGCGATTGATAATATCATCATTTATCAGTTTTAGACCATTAAGTAGTAGCAGTTGCCAGGACATTGTCCTGTTTGCCTCTGTAGTTCCTTCCTTATTTCAGATACCGTGATATATCGTGATATTGAAAACCAGTTATCACCCAGCCCTGTTACATGCTAGCTTGATCACTGAGAATTCAGGGGTAGGTAACCTAAGGCCCATGGGCCGGATGCGGCTCAATCGCCTTCTCAATCCGGCCCGCAGACAGTCCGGGAATCAGCGTGTTTTTACATGAGTAGAATGTGTCCTTTTATTTAAAATGCATCTCTGGGTTATTTGTGGGGCCTGCCTGGTGTTTTTACATGAGCAGAATGTATGCTTTTATTTAAAATGCATCTCTCAGTTATTTGTGGGGCATAGGAATTCATTCATTCCCCCCCCCAATATAGTCCGGCCCACCACATGCTCTGAGGGACGGTGGACGGTCCCACGGCTGAAAAATGTTGCTGACCCCGGACTGAGATCATCTGCAGGAATGTGGTTGGTTGTTCTTCAAGTTGGCAAGGCTCATTTGATTAGCACTCAAATAAATGGCTCTGAAGAAAGAGAGTTTGCTATTTGCCCACTATCATCTACAGGAAGACCGACAAAAGACTTGCCACATGTCTGGGTCCACACACCCCCTTTAAAGCAATGAGTCACAGTATCCTTACTTTCTAGAGCAGTATAGAGCAATGGATTCTGGGCACTCTTCCACCAGGAGACAAGAACTCTTTTGCCCAAGATAGTGGCAAAAAAGCAACTCTCCTTTCTGCAGCACTCTACTTCTTGCAGACCAGGGAGAAATTAAGCATCCCCATCCAATTTATTTGAAGAGAGCTTTTGAGTCGCCAACTCAAGTGCACCTGTACAGTGCTGTCCTAAGCACACTGCAGATGAGGACCTTGTGGCATTGCTATCAGCAGAGCTATAAACACACAGACAAAAAGAAAACAGAATAATCACTTAGAAAATAGAGGAGGAAATATACTGAGCTAAGTAATGTTATACCTGGAAAAATGATGCCTACACTTATATTTGGACTTCCGTTTAACAAGATTAGTGACAAATACAACAATTAAACACATTATTTAATGTATGAAAATCAGGATGCATTCTCCATGTATTCTTGCAAAGTACTGGACATACAACAAGATTTTAACACTATCTTTCGCCTATAAAAACAAAATCTCAGTTCACAAACAGCTCTCCCTACTAAGGACTATTTTATCCTCTGTTGAAAACTAAACAAAGAAGAGTGAGCAACAAAGAAGGCTGCTGCAACCACCATTCTGCCTTTCTTGGCAGCATTTTAGAAATTTATACTAGGCTGAAAAGCTTCTGTCTCTGCAAAGCAGATTAACTGCACTACAGTCAAACTTTGAAATGCACAGCTATCTACCCCAAAACTGTCCATTCAGAGTGTGCAAAGTACTGAGTATATCCTTTCTTCACCCAGCTCCCACTGAGCATAACTATCAGATTCCCCAATTCTTTCCATTCTCTCAGTGAAAAGAATCACTTAATTGGTGGTTATATATTTAATATGATCTAAGCATATTTGCTGAAGAATCATTTCCCAAGTAGATGCGTTTAAGACTGAAATCCTATTCTAATTATTATAGCTAGCATATTGATGGCAAGACAGAATCTCAAACTATGGTAGGATGTACTCTCACAACCCACATTCTGAGCATGTTCATACTCCTGTCTCAGGGAAATGTGAAAGTATGAGGATTTGTGATAGTATTAGTATTTTTTATTTCTGTATGTGAAATCTTTAGTGTATTTTTGAATAAAAACAGTTTAGAAATTTCTGTTGATATGAAGTGTAAAATAAATTAAAATAAATAATAAACATAAAATATGAAACAATTTTATTAACAATTAAAATTAATTTAATAACTGCAGAGGTAGCAAGGTACTGAAACCCAGCAACTGGGGCTTGGGGGCTGAAAGGGAAAAACTACTGCTCTCATTCACTACTTCTGGGTTTCCTGGAAGCATCTGCTGAAAAATTGTACCCCAGGATGCTACAATATGTAGCTTTTTAAACTGACCCTGCAGTGTTCATTTTAAAATGAACTTAATAAGAACTTTAAAACGAGCTTATGAAGATGCAATAATTAAATTAAAAGGCTGAAAGCAAGACAGAAAGCATGTTTTAATTATCTGTGCCCAAGAAATATTTTAAATGGCTGTTTGAAGTTTTTACCTTTTTTATTTTTAATCCTCCATCCCTCTAGTGAAAGTGCTGGCTACAAAAGTAAAGCTAACATATGATGCAATGAGAGAGGAATGAAGTGAATGCATTCTGATAAGAAGCCAGGGAACTCATGCATAAAGCAAAGACTGTAAAATTTTGAGGAATGAGAATTATTAATAAGACCAAGAACACTCAGTATGGCAAAAATACGGTTAGATACCCCATTTACTGTTGGCATCGTGCAGCAACTGCTGTATGTGCAACTGGAAGAGCTCAGAGCTGGGATGCATAAATTGGTGGATGAAAATGGACCAGAGAAAAATAAGGCTAAAGGCGGCACATAACCTTTGGGAAAAAATATTGATGGAGGACTACCAGAACAGGAGAGTGGAATGGTAAAACTGAACCAGTAGATGGTGAAATGGAGAGGACCTCCAAATAGGTGCCTGGAGGAGTAAAACTGTCCAATGGTGGAATTATGAAGTTGAAGAGTGGAATGCAACCATGGAGAGAAATATTCTGGGCTGGCAGATATAGAGGTGAGAAAGGATTCTGTATACAATTTTGAGTGAATTAATAGAGGAAAACTATCAAGCCTCTTGTAACACTTCTGGAAAAAGAATGGAAGAAGTGATTGTGAAAAGAATCTCCTTGTTCTAAATCAGGATGGAAAATCACAGCCGACAGGAAATGAGATTGGAATATATGGAACTGGGTGTGAATTAATAAATAACTATGTGGAAATAACTATGGACTGCTGTTTTGATGTATGACTACAGTGAATAGACTCCTGTGTAAATGAAGACGAATAATTTATTGTTTTTCAACACTGGAGGCAAAGTTGTTTTGCTGGACTTGAGGATGACTATTGTTGAAATTTATTGATATTAATAACTGGAGAAGCTTTCTTAGACTTCTTGTGTGGAAGGAAAAATAAATGAACTTGAGAATCCTAGATTTGAAGACTGGGAAAATATCACCTAGCAGAAGGAGGAACAGCTGGATATCATCTTGGAGTAAATATTTTGCATAATATTTATATGCATAACTGTCAGAGAATTGGAAGCCCTTTTTATTTCTTCATTTTTTATTATTTTTTATTTTAGTTTTTCTTTCCTATATATTTTTGCTTTGCTCTTGCTTATAGGTGATGGGTGGTTGGTGAAAGACCCTGTGTTAGAGGCAGAAAATGGAAGATCTCCCAGGGTGGGAAAAGAAAGGGAAACTCTCAGGAGGGTCCACCTTTCTGTGTGAGACAAGGGTTAATATCTACCCTTGAGAGAGGACTTTGCATGATGATGATGGTTTTCTCTCTCTTTTGTTTTCATTTAGATTAGTCTGTTTTTATTGTATTGTATTATAAAAAAACTTTTATAAAATTTTATGGAAATAATGAGCCATAATAATTTCATGAGATCACCCTAATGAATCCCAGCAAACATATTTCTGCACAAGAATGAATCTATTTGTGAGGTAGTAATCTTTTCTGTGTACTTGATTTCATCTTAAAATAACTGCAGCCAGTTTAAAACTTGCCTGCTGATGTGTAACCAATAATTGCCCCCAATGTATAATGAATGGTGTTTCCCCCTTCCTCAATGTTGAGCTATCCAGATTTTTTTTAGTCATGAACAAACTACAGATTAATTCAACCTCCGACTGAAACCCACTTAATTCAGATGACACCACCACCACCACCAGAGCCAGTGGGATCAACATCTCTAGGAGGTCCCTAACATTTTTGAATTGAGGAAAACTGTGTATCTCTGCAAGTGTATATTGTCTACCTTACTAGAGCCACAGTGCCAACAAATAAAGGATGTGTTTGAAAAAACATTTCTGGAGTCTCCAGTGCAAGATGTAATCTAGCAAACATTTTAAAGGTAATTTTGTATTAAACTGATGTGAAAATGCACCTAAATGATGAGTGAGCAGGAAAAATCCCACTATCACTACTTCTTTAAACAACACCCATAGGCAAACATTCTACCAGAAATAGGTAACATTCACAACTTTCAAGTCTTTATCACCATACAAGTTAATTACCGGTAATCTAGAACAATCCTTAGTTCCAATGCAAAAAAGTCAAGATTTCACACATGCTAGACAAAAGATTTGTTGCTTTAAAAAATCAAACATATTCAAGTTTTGAGAATCAATATACGTACTTTAGGGAAAAATTACAAGGGACATTAGTTTTTTGGAGAATGGTATACAGTTATACCTCAGGATACGTCCGCTTCAGGTTACGGTTACAGACGTGCTGAACCCGGAAGGAACGGGTTACTTCTGGGTTTGGCGCATCCGTGACCTGCGTGTATGCACAGAAGCACTAAATCACACTTTGCGCATGTGCAGAAGCGCCACATTGAGTCACGCATGTGTGCAGATGTGGCACTTCATGTTGTGGCCTTTTCATGTTGCGAACAGGCCGCTGGAACGGATCCCGTTCGCAACATGAAGTACCACTGTAAGTACAACCACCTCTTGGTTTCTCTCTCTCTCTCTCTCTCTCACACACACACACACACACACAATAGGCTGGATGCTTCAATTTCTTGTATTATTTTCAATAGATGCATGTTCTGCTGTCTATTTGTGGATAGCCTAGTGAAGCAGAAATAAAGTTCCCCTACAATGTCCTTACATCTGCAGTTTGTAAGTCTAAGACCAAATAAACTGAGAATAAAACTTAACAGCTGAAACATGCAACCTATTTTTTTTGCTAAAGAAGTGGTTGAGAAATAAAGTCTTGCTTTAAATTAGTGGTTGCTTTTACTTAAGTGCCCAGGAAGATGCACTCTGTTCAAAACATTTACATGTTGCATTTGAAGTTTAATAAAGTGGTACCAGTTTTTGAACATCTTGGAAGTTGAACGTTTCGGTTTACGAACGCCGAAAACCTGGAAGTAAATGCTTATTTTTGAATGGACCTTAGAAGTCGAATGGCTTCCGCTGAGCCCCCCCCCCCACTATCTCTATTAAATTTGCAGACCGCCCTTTGTGCCTCGGTTTTTGAACATTTCTTGAACAGCCTTCGAAAACCGAGGTACCACTGCAAATGTTTGCCTTATACCCATGGGCCGTCCCGCACCCACATTGTGCTTCTTGATGGCTGTAGTACAGTAATTCATTTCTACCAAATTTAACATAGAAGAGTAGAATCTTCACTTTTCTACATATTCTCCACTCCACTACATAATTTTAAATTTTTACCATTCTTTTGGCTACCTAATTTAGTATAACAGTGTTCAAAACAATAAGCCTATTAAATAATCCAGAATATAAACCCCTAACTACAATTAAAATAACCATTTCCTGTATTAGTGATGGGGTTCCAATGGATGGTGGGGACAACCTGTATTCACCAGGGTGAGGTGCGCAAGAAAGATGCTCTATGCAGCCATGAGGATGCGAAAGGCAGGCCATTCATCCAGATCAGGCATCCCCAAACATCGGCCCTCCAGATGTTTTGGACTACAATTCCCATCATCCCTGACCATTGGTTCTCTTAGCTAGGGATCATGGGAGTTGTAGGCCAAAACATCTGGAGGGCCGCAGTTTAGGGATGCCTGATGCAGATCCTTCCAGTGGGGCTCAGTGAAGAGCTTTCAGCTTTGGTCAGAGCGTGCCAGTCTCGCACCTTTCAGGGATTCAACGTTGAGACTTTAAGATTCTCAACCCAGACCTTAAGATTCTCAGTTACTCGCGCGCGCAAGTCCCCACTCTCAAAATGGGAACCCTTCCCAGGAGGTTTGTTGCTAGGCCGAGCCGGGCGCACAGCCCTCACCCCCTTTTGCAAAGCGTTCCTTAGTAGAAGCGCGCGGATTTCGAAGAAGGCGAAAAGGTACATCCGATACAAAAATTAAAGGGGGGTAGATGCTGTTTAAGAAACCAGGGGCTCAGCACCTTCCTTCCAACCCAGATGCAGCCCCTGCAGACACAATGGGTAAAAGCAAGAGAGGAGGAGGGGAGGGAGAGGGCGGAGGGCTGGAGAGGCGGCGCGTGCGCCGGAACGAGAAGGGGCTGCCGAGGGGGCCGGGGCGCCCGAGGACGGAGCCAACGAACATTCCCAACGGCGGAATAAGCGCGCCCTGGAGGGGAAGGCGCGCGGAGACGAACAGCTGCTCTTGCTCCCACGCGCACACGCACCCCAACCGACACACAAAACACAACAAAAACCGGCGCCGTGCCCCGCCCCCTCACCGTCATAGTAGTAACAGACTTTCTTCTTGCCGCCTCCCTGGCTGTACGCCATGAGACTGGTCTGAGGGGAAACCCGGGGCCGGGCGAGACTAGGCTTGAAGGGGCCGGGATTTACGTCGGCGGTGTCGGTGGCGGTGGCGGCGGCGGCGGCGGCAGCAGCAGCAGCAGGGACGCCGGAGCCGGGGACAGCCTCAGGAAGACCCGGTCCCGCCTCTTCCAGCAGTGACTGGTGCCACCCGGAGGAACCACCCTGAAACGGGGGGGGGGAGAGAGAGAATGCTCTAGCGCCCCCCTTTCGCAGTCACGGAAGCTCTGTTTCGACTTTAAACCGCTCTGTAACGCGTCGCCCCCTTCCTTGGATGCTTCGGATTGTAAATTGCTAAGGCTTCCGGTTAATGGGAGGAAACGAAGAGCGGTCAGCCCCTCCCCCCCTGGGCAGAGTCGCAATGGTACAGGCCATTCTGGTTAGACTCTCTGCAGGGCGCGTGCGCATAAGCATCTGCTCTGTTCTTGCTTGTATGGGCTATGACCACGAGAGCGTTGGCTCCGCCCCAACTCCTTTCTTCTTAGGCCTCCACCAAAAAACCCCACAACCTCTCTCGCTTTTACTAATAGAGATTTTGCGATGTCTGAAATAAGGGTGGAATGATACAGAGGAGAACAGGGCAATGTCCTAGCAACTGCTGCTACTTAGGGGTCTAAAATGGATAAATGACAATATTATCAATCTTCACACATTCGGTTTCATCAGCAGGCAAGCCAAAATACTTGGGTTTTGGCCTAGGCTACCAAATGGTGGGGGAACGCGGGTGGCACTGTGGTCTAAACCACTGAGCCGAAGGCTTGCCGATTGGAAGGTCGGTGGTTCAAATCCCCGCGGCGGGGTAAGCTCCTGTTGTTCAGTCCCAGCTCCTGCCAACCTAGCAGTTGGAAAGCACGTCAAAGTGCAAGTAGATAAATAGGTACCGCTCTGGCGGGAAGGTAAACAGTGTTTTCATGCACTGTTCTGGTTTCGCCAGAAGCAGCTTAGTCATGCTGGCCACATGACCCAGAAAAACTGACTGTGGACAAACGTCGGCTCCCTCGACCAGTAATGCGAGATGAGCGCCGCAACCCCAGAGTCGTTCGTGACTGGACTTAACTGTCAGGGGTCCTTTACCTTTACCTTCCCCCCCTTTTTTTAACCAAATGGTGGTATTCAGGACAATCCAAAGTATGGTGATCAGTCATAGTGAATACAGATACCTACTCTGGGACTGCCAGCAGGCCTGCTAGGACGCAGAAGCAGCAGTGGCAGAAACGACTTGCCATGACTGTGGTATGGGTCAGCAGTAGCGGCGACAACCTGCAGGGCTGAGATGGCGGCAGTAACAGCGGCAGCCTGTGGGGCCTCATGGTGGTAATAGGGAGTGATAGCACCCTGCAAGGCTTCGCAACGGCAACGGGAGATTGTAAACAACACTTAGTTGCAAAAGGGTTCTTCTAACCCTTTGGCTTAGGGGCATGTAAGACGAAGGCAGTTGTAGAGTTAAGTGAGCAACAGATACCTTAAATGAGTTTCATGCTGACTAAAAAAAAGCCTTAACCCTTGCAAATAATTACCTGCCAATGTTCAAGCAAGTGGCTGTCTTGCTTTGTGGCCAGCCATTTTAGGGCAGGCTCCATTCAACTGTTTGGCTTGGCCAAAATTGTGGCTTTCAGAACCAGCCAGGGCACCCTAGACTGAATGGCACCTAGGATACATATTTGGGTATCTATAGGTTAATTTTATTTCATTCTTATCATTTTGCTATTTATGTCTGCAATGAAAGGCATTGACCCTAACAATTTAATTATTAGCATTGGTGTGACACACTTTACACACCTGTGAATAAATGCAGTGGGGCATTTATTCGTACATTTATTCGTACATATGAATAAATGAGTGTTGTATACTAATAAGATTTGAGAGAGGAACTAAGGCTACAGAGCTTGTCTCAAGCTGTTCAAAATATTTTCCCCAAATCTATAATATTGCAATGAAAAGAAGATAGAGTACCATGCAAATACCCACAGTGCGTGATAAAGGAGTGTGACGTAATACGTTTATTTTTAAATTCTAGGAATGTATATAAAATAATGTATCTAAAAGAAAGATTTATAGAATGTATCTAAAAGAGCCCTCAGGTAATGAGTGTTTTTTAAAAAAATATTTGTGTGTAATTCAAAATAAAAAAATTCCTTCAGTAGCACCTTAAAGACCAACTAAGTTTATATTTTGGTATGAGCTTTCATGTGCATGCACACTTCTTCAGATACACGAAAGCTCATACCAAAATATAAACTTAGTTGGTCTTTAAGGTGCTACTGAAGGAATTTTTTTATTTTGCTTCGACTCAGACCAACACGGCTACCTACCTGTAACTAGAAGTGTGTAATTCTGTAATTCTTACCAATACAGAGAAACAAATAAAAACACTCTATTGGATATCATAGTAAAAATAAATAGCAGAAAGAGAAGTCTACAGGGAGATTTCCATGGTTTAACTAAGAAGGGGGCAGCTGCCCCCCATCAGTTAAATAAAATAAAATACAGATAGCTTGGTTCTGTCCCTCTAACATATATCCTGCCCTCCCCCCAACTCCTAGCTACGCCCATGATGGCAGCTAAAAACTAATTAACAATAATGGTGTTCTGTGATTAGAGCAAGGCTGGGAGAGTGAGTCTGGCCCCTGAAACAATTTTACCCTGCCTTTTCAGGCACTGGCCAAGTTTTATCTAGAGTGAAAAGTTTTAATACCATAAATTTTGTTTTAACTTTAATTTCTATTGTTTTGTATGTCCAGCTGTGCTTGGACCAACTTTATTGTGGCACTTGACCATTTGTATGAATGAAAATGATTAGAACACCTGAGAAGCATTCTAGAAGAAAATCAGTGGAGTCAGACCAAGGTTGACTTGAACCCGCTAGGGATTGAATGATTGTTGGGGTGCCACTGCAGACATGGTTCCCAGATCCACCATATGTCCCAGTCTACTGTGGAAGCAGCAACTTGACCACACATTCTTGAAGAAACTCCATGTTTACCTCATAACATGTAATTTTGCCCTTAGCCATGCTATACTGCCTCATAATCTTTTCATGTTGGCACCTGTTTTTCTCGAATGACAATGGTGTGCACTTCTGGGGATGAAGTCAAACTGCTGGAGAGTCTTTTTGGCCTGGCAGGCCAGACTCTTATCTCCCCCAACCCCCAGTGGCCAACTTTGACAGGTGGGACAACCCACCAGTCAATCATCTGACAAAATGATGATGCCAGATGATTGATACATGTCAAAGTCCCTTGTGCAGTGCTTCCCAAATGTTTGCAAAGCCTTAGGAGATGCTGAGCACAGGGCTGGTAAAAGTGCTTTGTGCAGTGGTTTTCAAATGCCCACAAACACCCAGCTGTTGGGCATTTGAGAAGCACTTTGGGCAGCAATTGCCTAGCAGCCAGCTGTTTGCCAGGTGCTTGGGAAGCAATGTGCAAGACTCTTCAAAATCCCCTTTATGCAAATCCCATCTTTACCTGTCCCAAAGCTTATGTCAGGTGTAGGGCAAGATGCATGGGCTTGGTGGGCTGAAGGTTCCCTTCCCCGTTTCTAATTTAATGCAAGCTCCAAAGTCTTCACACTCTTCATCTTTTGAGAGAAGAGATGGCAATACAATGCTATTTTTAACTTTTCCAAAAAGATGAGGGAAGAGAACTTAACACATTTCATTTATTTCATAAAATTTATATACCTCTTAATTGTAGAAAGAAACCCTCAAAGCAGTTTTTGCTTGAAGCCTTTGGGGAAAATAAAGAATAATTTCTTCATCCTTTGAAGTGTATAAAGTCAAGGTCAGTTTTTGTTCAAGCAGTTTCTTCCCAACTTTTGAAAATTTAAGTGCATTCTAAATCTAGCAGATAACTAGTGGAATAAAATGGCATAATTTTTTTGTTTAAGTGATAGATTAATCTTAACCATTCAGATTAATGGTTAAGATTGATGCTATTAATCTTAACCCTGTCTAATCAAGGAAATCCTATTGACTCCAGTGGGGCTTATTCCCAGGTAAGTGGGGTTAGTACTGCAGCCTACGTTCTGATATTGGTCAACGTCTGTCTTTGGCAAATCTTTAAGTTGTGAGAGAGCACAGCAGGGAAAACACAGCACACAACAAAGAAAAGTTTAGCAAATTGAAGCAAAATAAAATTTGGCTTCTTTCAGGGTACTCCTTTTCATATTAGTATACAAAAGGAACCTTATTTTGATCTGATTCAACTGTCCCTTCTTAATGCTACATGATTTCTTAGAATTATGAGGTTGGAACACACCTTGGAATTCATCTAGTCCAACTCTGCTGAATTCATGACTTGCAATATAGGATGCTTTGTGCAACTACAATGTTTCTGACATGCCTCTACTTAAATTTCTCCAGCAAAGGAGAGCCCTCCACTTGCGGAGGCAACATCTTCCACTGTCAAACAGCTCATACTGTTAGGCAGGTCCTCCTTATGTTTAGCCTAAATCTGCTACCTGCTAGGTCTTGTGCACGACATCCTTTTTGACACTTGAAGACTGCCATTGTGCATCCTTTTGACATTTGTCTTCTTTAGGCTACCCAGCTCTTTCAACCATTCTTCCTAGGACACGGTTTCCAGACCCCTTACTATCCTAGTCATGATCCTCTGGACATGTTTCAATTTGTCAATGTCCTTCTTAAAGGATGCTGTGTTCTTATAATTGCAAATAGTATTCCAGCTTCAGCCCAAACAGTGCAGAACATTTGTAATGAATAATAGCTTCTGTGCCTTTATGGTCTCTGGTCTCACTGGGGTGGTAATTCTATGACTGGAATGTAGGTGGACCTTACCTGATTGAATGCAGCACATAGAAAACTAGTCTAGCACTCTTCTCATTGACATGCAGTTTTTATCTGCAGATATATTTTTCTTCTATTTTGTTTAGTATAGAAAAATATTCAAACATGTGAAATCCCGCATGCAGTCTGAAGTGGTGTAGACCGGATTTAGTGCCTGAGTGAGATGTGGCCCTCCATGACACTATAGGAGAAAAATCTTACTCCTCTGTACCATGTATTTCTGACTGATGCTTTCCTGAATCGATGTGCTTTGGGCAAGAATCTTTTGGATCTGGGTAATCCTAGTAATCCATTGTTTAGATTTCCACCCGACTGGATGAGGTCGTTTGGGCATGATCCAGTTACGGAGGAGTAGATTCATTTTGTTACGTTCTGTTATCATTTTGCTATTCTAACACCCTTTTCATCCACAACCTACTGGTGTGGGCAGACAGCAGGCAACTTGGAACTTGGAAACACATCCAACTGTACTGATGTGTACAAGGATGTCCACCTGCAAGTTGAAATGCAGTGGAAAACAGTAGCCTCTCTGTGTTTTATGCTGGCATTGTGCACATAGACTGTGTCTTTCACCAGGTGTTTATCCATGCTGCAGTCTTTCCCTGACCCTTTCTCAGAGCCATATTCTGCTGAACCTTATGACAGAAAGAGATGGGCTGTGGTCTAGAATACTCGTGGGGGGAAACTGTCAGCCCCTGGCAAGGTCCTGTGGGGAAACAGAGTCATCTGACTCTGCTTTCTCTCTTTCAAGCCAATCAATTGGCAGCAGCACCAGTTGGAAGGAGTCATGCCGTTCTCATAGAGGCCTCCATGGCAGCTGCTGTATATTGCATAATACAAATATACATATGCATGTTAATAGCATTCTGGTAATTAACATCACATCTAGTTTGCGCCTTATAGTGTGAGAAATATCTCCCAGTTTATGAAGCTTTGGATGCTGAAAGGATCCAACGAGTGCATGATGTAATTATGGTTGCAAGTTGACTGCGTGGGCTGGAGGTTTGCTAGATGCACAACCTGTTCCTCTTCAAAGCCATATGCCCTTGAAACACACAAAGATGTTTTGCTTTCCTTCTTTCTGAGGAAACTGCGCTTCCTGAGTCTGTGTTGAAAACAGAAAAACAACACCTCTGAAAAGGCAGCATTTACAAGATGACCCCACACTTCTTTGTGGGTACTGGGGCTAAGGATAATTAGCCAAGTCCTGCAGTACAACTAAGGGAATTAAAGCAATCTCCATATTTTCTATTCCTCCCTATCAAATTATGACATTGCATTATTAACTCAAATAGACTTGATGAACTTCCATTACAGCAAAACAAACTTTGTTTTTAACACCATAAAGTGGTTATGCTGAGAATTTTTTAAAAGGTCACTGAACAAGGGCGTTCTACCACAAACAGCCACATTTGGTATTTATTCCCTTATTTAGAAAGTTCAATAATGGATGTGGGGCTGAAAACCTCTAGCATTTGGCGACTCGTCCAGAATAGCAAAGAGGCAACTTGCTACCTGAGATTTGTTGCAAACCTGTGAGATGACTGCTTTTTTTCTATAATGAATCAGATGACACAAGGTGATGGTGAGGACTGCATGAATCACAGATGATTCATAAAGAGAATTAGGCTGAGCGCAGGAGCAAAAGGGGTCAGCACATGGGCCTCACATGGCAAAATGAAACTTCGGGTGCAGCTTACCGAGAAGTGTGCATGCACACAAAAGCTCACACCAATGACAAATTTAGTTGATCTCTAAGGTGCTACTGGAAGGAATTTTTTTATTTTGTTGAGACAAGAAGAGTTAGATACTCAGTAGGCAGGCATTGGATCCCAGCTCTGTTTTTAGATAAGATAATAAGAACATGGTAGAAGGTGGAGGTGCTTCCTTGGAAATGTCACTTGCAAGGCAGTTCCCCCCCCCACATTCCAGTTCAGAAGTTCAGAATGTAAGAAGAGCCTGTTGGATCAGGACAGTGGCCCATCTAGTCCAGCACCCTGTTCTCACCAGGTGCCTTTGGGAAACCTGCACGCAGGACCTGAACAAAAGGGCAC
Organism: Zootoca vivipara; assembly: GCF_965207765.1. NCBI lineage: Eukaryota > Metazoa > Chordata > Lepidosauria > Squamata > Lacertidae > Zootoca > Zootoca vivipara. The sequence goes on from NC_142586.1 coordinate 50,212,480, forward strand.
TCTCTGTGGTTTCTAGCAACTGGTATACCCCCCCCCCCAAGTGTGGAGGCAGAGCACTTCCCGCGTGGTCAATGGCTAGTAGCCATCGATAGACTTGGCCTCCAACCTAAGTCCTTTAGGTTTGTGGTCATCACTGCTTCCTGAGGGAGGGAATTCCTTAGTTTAACCATGTGCTGCATGAAAAAGTGCTTTTTAATCTATCCAGTATTCAGCTTCATTGGCTGACCAATTAAGTTTTAGTGTTATGAGAAAGAGGGGAAAACTTTTTTCTAATCACTTTCTCCATACCGTGCATAATTTTCTAAACTTTTATCCTGTCAGCTCTCATTTGCCTTTTCTCTAGGTCCCAAATGTTTTCCTCATAGAGAGTTGCTCCATTCTCTTGATTGTTTTGGTTGTTCTTTTCTGAACTTCCAACTCCACAACATCCTTTTTGAGGTGAAGTGACCAAAATTGTACATAGTATTCCAAATGGGGTTGCACCATAGATTTGTATAATGATATTACGATGTTTGGATTTTAAATTCCTTTCCTAATGATCCCTAGTATGGAATATGCCTACCCGCCTTTCTAAAAACAACTGCACGCTGGGTTGACATCTTCAGTGAGCTATCCACTTTAACCCTGAGATCTTGTTTCTGGTCATTCACTGCCAGTTCAGACCTCATGAATGTACTGTATATGTGGAATTAAGAATTTTTGCTCTGGCATGCTTCACTTCTCACATGTTTACATTAAATTGGAGTTGCCTTTCCCGATATACAGAGAGGCTTCTTGTATTATTTCTCATATACAATAATACTAACTCAGAAATTAGATCATCATGTTGATGATGATATATCTTACCTATTCGGGCATGAATATTTTGGTCTTTGGCTTGCTATGACAAGTGAGAAGACTCACTCAATGCTTTGTAACCTGACAAGAGCAACACTCACTTGTGCAGTAGCGTATATGTAGAAGTAGTATCATTTAGACAACCTTCTCTTTAATAGAAAATCAATTGTGAGACTAAACATTTATGATATCCAAAATAGGGAAAATGTAAAGGACCCAGGTAGCGCTGTGGGTTAAACCACTGAGCCGAGAACTTGCTGATCAGAAGGTCGGCGGTTCGAATCCCTGCGACGGGGTGAGCTCCCGTTGCTCGGTCCTAGCTCCTGCCAACCTAGCAGTTCGAAAGCACATCAAAGTGCAAGTAGATAAATAGGTACCACTACAGCAGGAAGGTAAACGGCGTTTCCATGTGCTGCTCTGGTTTGCCAGAAGCGGCTTTGTCATGCTGGCCACATGACCTGGAAGCTATACGCCGGCTCCCTCGGCCAATAATGCGAGATGAGCGCGCAACCCCAGAGTCAGTCATGACTGGACATAATGGTCAGGGGCCCCTTTACCTTTACCTAAAGGAAAAATATAGATTTTTGAATTCCTTTATGGTTTATGCTGATTGTCCTCCCTCCAGTTTCGTCAAGTAAGCCCTGATAGAAATGTTGCCACAGTGATGAGTATCTGGGAAAAGGCTTCCCCCACCCCAATAATGAGGTTTTTTTGGGGGGGGGTTTGAAGTATATAAAAAGGCAGTGATGCCATGGCACAGGAGAAGGCCACTAGGACATCTTGAATTAGAGTTTGTAGATTTTAGGGAAGTGCCACAATGTGCTGCCCCCCAGCAGCATGTAACTGAATCTGATTTTCTCTGCTAAATAATGACTTGTATTTTGGGAATTCCAGGCCTCTCTAGTCAGCTGATATGCCAGAAACATAACCGCTTTAATATTGTCATCTTGTTTTAATTGATTATCCTTTTTAATTTTTATTACTAGCTGCAGTTGCGGTTTCTAAAAATAAATTAATAAATTAATCCCATTAAGATTTTCTCCCATCTTCTTCATTAATGTTTGCACTCTTTGGTTTTATTTATTGAATGATTAAATTACCATTAGCAGATGGCAATTGAAGTATATAAAATGCAAATGCCTCCAGTATCAAACAAGCATATTTTACTGGCAAAACCCAATTTGCAAGCATGTGGCAATTGCTCTCTGTTTTGCACACAGAATGGAAAATGATAGGGATGCACACAGACCATCTCACTTAGATAAATTAAAAATAATTTATTCATCAGATCAAAGTACTGCCAATAGTGCAGTTCGGAATATGGATTGGGAGATGGAATTTGAGCATATGGTTTTCAGTTTACTCTTCATCAAGGAGATGAACTGTCTCTTTCTCCCCCCCCCCCCACTGTCAGTTTAACAGGAGGCCACCAGGGCATTTGGGGTGGTAAGGAGTAGGTTAGTTTGGATTTGGTGGTTACACATACCCTTATGCCAAGAAAAGTATTGGTCTTTAAGACTCAGAGCTTGCATTAAAAACTTGGCACTAAAGCACTGATCTAATGCAGAACAGACCTTTGTGTGCAGAATGAAAGATACCAGAATGAAAGATGCCAAAGCAGCAAGACTGATTGATTAGTTTTTATTGGACCTTCTGTATATTGATAAAAATGTATGTAATATCCCTGGTCATTTTCATTGTTTTCAGAAAAATCATTGCACTTTCAGTTACTTTTGCAGCTAGTGCTCAGTACTAGTACCACCCCAGGTGTCATACAACATATTCAGTACAATCCAGTGGAACAATTCTATATTCACTGGGCACCATTCCTCAAAGAAATACGGTACGACATAGGATTGCAGCCACGTTATGCTAGTTTTGTAATCTCCAATTGGGAAAGTGAACTTTTCACTTTACTCCTTGAGGGGGAGCTCTTGTTCGTGCAAAGAGTCTCACTTAAGTTAACCAAGGCAGAAAAAAACCCGACAATCCATTAACAGAAGAGCTTTCCAATAAATGGTTTTGTTGAAACTAACCTGCACTGCACTGCAGCCCTTTACTTATGCTATTGGAACTTCTGTATCATCTTCATACAGAGCAAGGGCGTACCCACCATTCGGCAAGTTAGGGCAGCTGCCCTACTCTAGAAGCAGGGCTGGTGGGCAGAGGCGGAGCACAGCCCGGCGGAGCGCGAGTTCGCCATTCCCGCCGCACCGCGCCGCACCCTCCCTCCAGCTCCCCGGCGCGCCCTCAGGCAAGGCCAAGCGCGGCGGGGAACCAGGGAGCGCGGCGCGGCGGGCGGGAACGCTGAACTCGCGCTCCGCTGGGCTGGGCTCCGCCTCCGCCCACCAGCCCTGCTTCTAGGGAGGGGCACAGCCCGGCGAAGCGCGAGTTCGCTGTTCCCGCCCACTTTGTGGCCCCTCCCCTTCCGTGCCTTGGCCCCTCCCCTTGCCCCCCCCTAGTTTTGATCCTGGGTACGCCCATGATACAGAGCTGTAAATATTTGCTATGTTCTTGACATTTCACGTTCTCTGACTTTTTCTGAATTAAAAGAAGTACACAGAAGTGGATAATTCGCTCAAATAAAGCCTGAATTATGGTTTAATAGAGTCTCTACTTCATTTAAAGATTAATATTATTTTTGGATCATTTTAGTTTATGCTTTTCAGCCACAACCTTTGAGCTGAATAAAAATATTTCCAATGTTCAGACTAATTTATTTAAAATAATGACATAAATCAGAAGTAGCAACAACTGCAAATAAAAGAAATGAAAAGAAATGAAAAAGAGAAAAAGGCAACCCTCACACAGTACGGCTAATTATAAACATCCTTATCAGATCAGGTAGCTGCCCTGTAAATATAACACTATATAGAGACTGATTCTGAAGTGATGTGAGTTAGGTCTAGCTCCACCCCATTTACATGGGTAGAGCTCCTCTTTGCATGACCCAATCATGGCCACTCATTGCCTGAAAGAGCACTATGCATATATAGGTGAGTTGAACGCTTTCTGGCCATGAAGGGGCTATCACCTATTACATTCAAAGGGTATGTGAATTACATTCATATATTACATTCAAAGGGTATGTGAATGGTATCTGAAGAAGTGTGCATGCACACAAAAGCTCATACCAATGACAAACTTAGTTGGTCTCTAAGGTGCTACTGGAAGGATTTTTTTTTTTAATTTTGTTTCGACTACGTCAGACCAACACGGCTACCTACCTGTAATTCAAAGGGTATGTACACCCTTTGTACCTGTGTATACAACTGGTACCTGAGTTCAGTGTAATGTGTGAACCAGACTAGTTGGCCTGAGTATGGTAAGTATTACGGCAGTGGTTTTAAAGCATGTAGCACTCCACACTGGTGTGGCAGGAAAGGATAGCTAGTGTGGTGGGATGATTCAAGAACAATCAAAGAAACATTTAAAAATTTCAGTGTAGTATACTACAGGCAGCCCCCAATTTGTGAGGGGGTTGTGTTCTGGTCTTCGTGGGTGTTGGAAGAGCACACATAAGCCCTCCCCACCTCTATTACGCCCTGTTACACCCCTGTCATGCCCTCTTCTGAGTCAAAAAATGGCCCACACATGCATGGTTGGGCGTTCTTTGAATGTATGCAAAACAGTAGTACTGTATAGTACAGTATAGTAGTTGTTTCTTCTTCTTCTTCTTCCAAGCATTTTCCAAGTTTTTTGCAGGCATAGGTCCAGAGAGCTTGTTGGAGATGAAAACATACAATCTGGAAGCTGCTTCTTCTTCTTCTTCTTCTTCTTCTTCTTCTTCTTCTTCTTCTTCTTCTTCTTCTTCTTCTTCTTCTTCTTCTTCTTCTTCTTCTTCTTCTTCTGATACATAACCAGAAACAGTATCCATGCCTCTCTTCAAGAGCATTAGCTATTCTTCTACAGTTCTCCATGGCATGTCATTGTGAACAGGGGTTTTCAACTCTGAGAAATATGCAAGATCAGAAGAAAGAAAGGCTTCTTTGTGTTGATGAGGTGATTTGTTTATCTCAAACTGGACCTAATATAAATGAGATTACCCACCAAAAGCAAGCTCACACGTCTCACTGAGTTTGTATACATACTTAAGGTACATAAATAAGAGGTTTGTTTATAATATTTTAGAAATGATTCGTATTCTTATGTAGCTGCATTGTTTTATCATTTCTAGATGGCCCATGATCATATTATAAAGTAGTTGGGTGCTGTGTTATAAATGAAGCATGGCTAGAAGTTGTTTCTTTCTGTTTTCCAATATATTTCTCTAGCAGTAAAAAAACCCAGTGTGGTGCAAGCAAATTTTTATTCTGAAAATGTGGTCCCAGAGAAAAATGTTGGAGAACCACTGCATTAGCAGGCAGGGTTTGCCCTGTGACCCTTCCACATCTTCTTTCAACATGTGGAAAGGTCTGTGTAAATGACCTTTCTAGGGAGAAAGGGAACAGAGATTTTCTACACTCTGATCTTTAGGATGCTGTCACCAACTTCTCCTGTCTTTGAATCAGCTGATGTATTGTGCTTTCTGATGGGGTCGCACTCTGACCTACATGCTGTTGAGAATGAGTAGTCTGCTTGACCTGAGGGGCAGGTCATATACCCATCTCACTGATCCTCAGGATTCTTGAAGTGATTGGGTAGTATATCGTTTGATAATCATGCTACATTTTATAATATATATTTGAGTTAGAGTTTAAAGAGAATATCTATATAATTTATTACCGCATTAGAAGTAAATGAAATCCATTAGAATCACTGGTACCATAGATAGGTCAAGATGATGATGAAGCTGTTTGCCTGATTTTCTAGAATATTTTAGCTGAATTACACTTTAATTGCCTAATGCAGCAAAAAATCTAGATAGGTCATGCCCACTAATGGGTAAATTGAAGAGTCTGAACCTTGTAAATAGGTCACACATTGCTTAAAGTGCAGTAATTCTAATTGTTAAAATAATGTTTTGCAGAGTGCTTTTCAGCCTCAGAAAAGATCTGGAGGGCACCACAAAGGACATTTGTCCTTCCCTGGTGACTTACAAAATTGACCTCAATTTTTTTCCTTTTTTTTTATTAAAAAAAAAGTCTTCTAATTTACTTCCAGAGGCTGGAACTGCTAAGTTACTAAGAACAGTTATATGCTGTGCTTATTATTTACTCATTGAAACACATCATCATTCAGCACAAAATATTAGCTCCTGTTTCAGAAACTAATATTGAAATGACATCAAAGAAAAATTTGTTATGTGCAACCCAAATCTCCAAGTGTCAAGAGAATCCAGAGGGCCAGGGCATATCCAGGACATGTTTTTCTTGGAATTAAAGACAGCAGAGACCATGATATCTTTAGGATATATGGTTTGTTTGTTTGTTTAATAAAGTGTATGTGCTGCTTAATTGTAAAAAAGCCCATTAAAGTGGTTTACAAAAAGATAGAACAATATAACTGAGAAAAAGTCACAAACATACTTTGAAACATACAATAGTTAAAACACTAAAACAAATAAAATTACCTCAATCTACACATATATACAACCTGAGCGTAGGATGGTGGGGCTCACAGAATTAATATTCACATTGCTTCCCCTTTAGGATTCCAGGAGAGCCCCAAAGTCCAGCACAGAGCAAGACACACCTCTAGCTCCCTTCCAGCTTTGCAGCTCTTCCACACAACAGCTCTATTATTCTCCCATGTATTAGTCCTTTCCCTGGAAAAGACCCTGATGCTGGGAAAGATGGAGGGCACAAGGAGAAGGGGACGACAGAGGATGAGATGGTTGGACAGTGTTCTCGAAGCTACGGACATGAGTTTGACCAAACTGTGGGAGGCAGTGGAAGACAGGAGTGCCTGGCGTGCTATGGTCCATGGTGTCACGAAGAGTCAGACACGACTAAACGACTAAACAACAACAACAACAACAACATGTATCAGCCAGGTGTGGGGAGTGAGGAAAAGACCTGTCCAGTTTTTCTATCACATAGTAGAGCAACTAATTTGGATATGCTGAATGGTGGTATTTAACAAGCCATTACTTTGACAAAGGAACTGGTTTGGCAAGCTTCCTCTTAGACATTCTACCCTCAGATTGTAAGTTTCATCCAGAATGATACCCCAAACTCTCAACATTTATATCCCCACCCTGGTCCCTGCAAATTCCTTTAACTGCTGGTGCCTCTGTTCTAGTGTCATAAAATGAAACAGTGTAAATAAAATGTGTTGAAAACAGTACATTTACCACCAGGAAAGAGAAAGAGCCACCTGATCTGAATTAGTTACGTGTGCGTGTGTGTGCGTGTGTGTGTAATGGAGGTGCTCCACTAATTTCTGTCCCAAGGTGAAAGTATCTTGGGAACAAAAGAGCATGTCCTTCCCATCCATTGCCAGTAATGGCTCCTTCCCCAAGTTATTCTAGGTAGTTTTTAGCTAAGCTGGTGTTGGTGGAGGAAGATGGGTGCTGGCAGAGGGTTAGCCAAATTGCTACCAGTGGAGATGTGACCCAAGTGCATCCATGTGCTGAAGAACAAATTTCCACCTGGGGATTAGAAGGATGCCAGAAGAACTGGTTTGTTACAGGGAAACCAAATCCTATTCCTTCTGTTCCTATGGACAGGCCCAGTGCAGACTAGGCCATTGCCTAGGGCGCCAAAATGGAGGGGGCGCTGCTGAGCCTGCCCCGCAATACCCCCGCCCCGCCGCTGCCCGCCCGCTCACTCCCCGAGGAGCTCACAGCGTCCCCTCCACAGGCGGGAGGAGCGCGAGCCAAAAGGAGAGCTCAGCGCCCTCCTGCCTATGGAGGGGATGCTGTGAGCTCCCCAGCGGCTGTAGTGAGCAAGTGGAGGCAGCGACCGCAGCTAAAGCCTTCAGCTATGGGCGCTGCCGCCGCCGCCGCCACTCGCTCGCTGCAGCCGGCTCTGAGGAGCTCAAAGTGTCCCCTCCACAGGCGGGAGGGCGCCGAGCTCCCCCCTTAGCCTGCGCTCCTCCCGCCAATGGAGGGGACGCAGGGGCATCAGCGGCGTGCATGCGTCATGACGCACGCGCCCAGGGGGTGCCAGAAAGTGTTTTGCTTAGGGCGCAAAAAGCCCTAGCACCGCGCCTGCCTATGGAGTATATTTTCAGGGATCTGCCAGCATCCATACTCTACGTCTATGTTTATAACACCAAAACAGAACAAAGACAAGTTTTGTTTTGGCAAGCCTATCTAGACATGCTAACAAGTTGTAATATGTCGGTTTTTACATTATGCTGATTTTATTTGTATATTGAATTGCTTTAGATTGTTCTATAGTCACTGCTTAGGGTTTGTTTTTTTTGATTAAGCAGTTTATTAAAGCTCTGTTGAGTCGCCTACAGTTATCTGTAGCATCAAACTGGCCAGACCTGTTTGAGCAGAGAAAACAGTGGGGCTAATCCTACCAGTGGGACCCATGACTCTTTGGTGCCACCTTCAACGGTTGACTGATTCCATCCTGGACAATCATTTCCCGGAGTTAAAACAAATTTTCTAGTGCCGAGGCATTTGCTGCTGTGGCAGCAGGTTAATATATGGCATTCGGCAGAAGACACATTCTTCCATTTCTCTGAAATCCCCTTTAGACTTCCTCCTCTATATAGTGAAACTTCCTCATAGGCATCCTGAAAATTTAATTAGAATGCCGGCTGCATCCCTTTGTACCCCTCTGCTTTAATATCTCTAAATGACATCTTTTATTAGCTCGGTTAGTGAAACATAACCAGGCCCTCCCTGCAATAGGCTGCCCATTCTTAATCAAGACATGCTTCTTTCTTTAGTGTTCCCAACTGATATCTAAAAATAGTGCCCGAGCCTTTCTGTGAAATTGAAGTTAAACTAACTGGTCTATAATCTTCTGCAGCTCCCTCTAGACATCCCTTAATTATGACATTAAACTGGCCAATTTCCAACCTACAGGGTTCCTTCTCAAAATCACATTAACGGAGTGTTAATGGATCTCTCCTAAATTGCCTTTAGCAGTTAGTTTCTTTCTTCCACCCACCCACAGAATCCTTGGACTTGTTTGTCTTTGCAATTTTATTAAAACACATACAGGCACCTCTGTTACACTTCTTCCCAGTGGGAAAAGGTTACATAATTACAGTACCTGTGTCCAAAAAAAGAGCAAGAGGAAGTCATGGTGACTAAGGAGCCCCATCCGGTCCTTTCACCTTAGAGCTCAAATAGCCCCCAGATTTTAAAAGGTTGGCCAGAACTGAGGGAACCTGCATAAATATTCCACACAATTGTGCCTTATTCAGTGTACTATTATTTATTCTGTAGTAATGAGATACCCATCCTTAGGCATCATGCCATATATTAACGCGGTGGCCATTGGTCCTTGTCAGTGAAGACTATCACCCAACTCTGCTGGTTGGGATGGACTATGCCATCACTTATACTTTACCTCAAACTGCAGTATTCTTTTGGGGGGGGCATGTGGGTGTATGTTTCTGTCCAAATAAATATAGAAAATAGAGAAGATACAAAAATATGAAGAAACAGTTATAGAGAAATGAATATAATGCCTTATCCCCTTCTAGTTGAATGAATGGCAGTGCTTCACATATATGAAATAAGTCACTAAGTGGGCCAAAACCTGCCCCTCCTCAGGTGACCATGAATGACAGAGGGTTGCTCCTCCTCCTCACACTCACTGGGCAATCCAGGCTACAAGCCACAACCAGCTGTGGCAACAACTATGTCATCAAGTTGCATCTCTTCTCTGGACATGCCTTGGCAACAGTATGTCCCCATCTTGTCTCCTTGTCCCACACCAATGACTGAGCGCCATGTTTTGCTCTTCTCAACCATGTTGCAGGTACTGGCATGTTTATTTTGCTTCACAGAACTCAGTGGGATACCTTGAGCCCCTGTTTGAGTAGGTCTGCCGCCTTTGTATCACTGTTGGTGCATATCCTTCTGTTTCCTGTTGTGCTGGGTCCAGAATAGAATAGAATAGAATAGAATAGAATAGAATAGAATAGAATAGAATAGAATAGAATAGAATAGAATAGACTGAGCAGAATTTTTGGTTTCTGTAGTTGCCTAACTAGCATGCTTCAATAGGTTAGAAGAAGCCTATACAGTTGTACCTTGCCTCCCAAATGCCTTGGGAGTCGAACTTTCCAGCTCCCAAACAATCAAAACCCAGAAGTGAGTGTTCCAGTTTTTGAACTTTTTTGGAAACCAAACGTCCGGCCAGGGGCGTAGCAAGGGTGTGTGTGTTGGGGGCGGGCTGCCCCAGGTGCCACCCTGGGGGGGTGACACTCAGCGCGCCCCTCCCTGGCCCACCCCTAGCCTCCGCCCACAAATGCACAGTCTGTATGGGCTGCTGCTGTCGCTGCCGCTGGCAGGCGGCGGCCTTGCGGGTTGCCACGTGATGCTCATGTGGCACCCTGTAACAGGCCGTTGTGCACAAGCAGCACCCCGTAGAGCCACCGCATGGCAGCAGTGTCCCGTGCTGACTGCATACGTGCTGGATCCGGTGCGTGCATAGTCCTTTCAGGGTGCCGCACAGGCGCTGCCCCTAGTACCAACTGGGCTAGGAACGCCACTGTGTCCGGCGCAGCTTCCGCTATTGTTTCTGGTGTGCCTGCGCAATCGGAAACCAATCAGAAGCTGTGCCTTGGTTTCCAAACATTTTGGAAGTCAAACAGACTTCTGGAACAGATTCCGTTTGACTTCCGAGGTACAACTGTACTAGTTAGTTAACCTGTGTTACCAGGCTTGCTTGGGACACAGGTCTCTCTATACATGTGTTTCTGTAACTGCTTCTATATATTTAGGGAATAATCTTTTTGGAACATGATTTATTGGAGGGAATTTAGCTCAGATATGCTAAGGGAACAATTTCCCACTGTGACCATGGCCATTTTCTGCTTTCATTCTGTCTGAGACCCATTTAAACAACCTGATGGGGTGAAATTCTGGACTGTACCATTTCAGTCTACAGGTGTGTGTGTTTTCATACCTTTTTATGTTTCCTCCAGTAAAAAGTTATCTGGATATAGTAAATGAACAGATCAGGGAGGAGGATTTCTTTTTGATGTCCTAGTTTATTACTAGTTACAGCTAGGTAGCCGTGTTGGTCTGCTGTAGTCGAAACAAAATAAAAATATTCCTTACAGTAGCACCTTAGAGACCTACTGGAAGGATTTTTTTTATATTGTTTCAACTAGTTTACTACCTTCAGGTAGATCTGCATGTGTGTGTGTATATATCTCTCTATCTCTATATCTGATGGGAGCATTTATGATCCTACCCACCGTCAATCTGCAGTGGCACAGCCAACAACTTTATTTGCATAGCTCCTAGTCTACAGATAAGTATCCAGAATACTTGATTAGACAGAGTATTTCTAGTGTTGACAGTAATAAATCTCAAGAACTCACCTGTTGAGTTCTCCCATGGTTACTTATTCTTACAAATGCCCTTGTCCCCAGACATGATGATCTTGGGACATTACAACCACATTAAATGCAGCTATTTAAAACTCCATATTGCCTTCCCCGTGCATTTATCTCACTTATATAAATTTAATTGTATGACAATAATGGCAGTAATGAGATGCATTAAAAGCAATGCAACTTCTTCCTAAAAACATAGAATTCTGTTCGGGTATTTTGTTTGTTTGATTCACAAGTAGATAATAAATTGACATGCCTGATCTTATTTGGGGTAATTTGTTTACAGCATAATAGATTTTGACAAGGCCAGTTTTCTGCAGCTTTGCTTCGAAAATGACCCAATTTTTCCCCATGTTCAGAACCAAGGGCCTTTCCTTATAGAATTTTATCAACTATTATTATTATTATTATTATTATTATTATTATTATTATTATTATTATTAAATGGGGTTAAATGGTACAAAGCAGTAATTAAGGCTTTCTAGGAGGAGTAACCTCAAGCTTCCCAGAAAGAGTAAGATGCATTATTTATTTATTTCAAAATGTATAAGCTGCTCGTCATCCTAAAATGAATTTCAGAAATTAAAAATCTACCAAACATATCCAGAATTTTAATAGGTGTGTTGACAACAATGTGATAGAGGGATGCTGCCAAGGATTGTGCCTTCACTCTCTAGCAATAATCCCTGAATAGCATTGCTTCCACCTATACTCCCCTCTTCCTCTTCCTCTTCCTCTCCCTCTCCCTCTCCCTCTCCCTCTCCCCTCCCTCTCTCTGTGCAGGCAGGCAGGCATGTAGGCATTAATTACTGGTTTCCTAAAACCCACCATTAAACAAAGAAAGAAAAAGGAGAAGAAACAAGTGGGAGGAGAAGCTGGCATTGAGACAACAGAGAATATTGAAAGTGCAGATCATAGGCTACTCATCCCTAATTCCCTGGCCTTGATCAACAGGAATCAATAAAACAGGATGAAGCTATATAGAAGAAGCTTTCTAATAACGTTGGAAAGAACCTTTGCTGAACAGAAGTGGTTGGACATTATCAAAGGATATTTGTCAAAGAAAAGGGTATTGCTTTATCATACAATGGTATATTAGGTGCTGTGTGGAAGTTCTGTTTTAATTCTCTGCCCACCTCATTTCAAAAGTGCAATGCTTGCGTGTAGATGAAAAGGGACCTTGTGCCGTATTATGTGGGTATGCTACCAAAGTCACATAACCTCTTTTACTCCTGTCGTGTAGATCATGAAATCTGCAATGGGAATCTTTACATGTTTGTGGAGGATTCCTGTGCCCTTTAGAAACGTAGGCTATCAGGCTTCTCAATGTTGCAGAGAACCCTCACTCCTAGAGGAGTCCTCCTCCTCTAGGGTATTGTAAACATGACTGCAGTAATGGGGGCAGAAGCCAGACCCTGGGCGTGGGAGGAAACTCTTTTCAACATGCTTTCCCTCTATATGTGACTAATGCATTAAGAAGCCTCAAGCCTCAGCTACAGGAACAAGCTCTACTGTAGAAGCATCCTTATCCCTACCTGTTTCAAGTCCAGGTCTGTAGCCACTGTACCACAACTGTCAGTCAACTAGCGATCTCTCAGATAAATCTGTGGTCAGTACATAACTGTGAAATATAAGAAATTGCCTTATACTGATGCAGATGATCTCACTGTTGTCTCACTCTTACACTTTTTCAGCTCTCTTCTTGATGGCGTTCAACTAGAGTTTCTAGGGATTACATCTGGGTGAAACACATGCTCTAGCACCCAGGCATGCCCTCTTTGATATGCATGTGTCTTATCATTTCAAAACACTCCAGAAGGGTGTTCATAGGAGAAATACAAATGTTGCAGTGTTATATAGCAGCTACACATTTGACTGAAAACTAAACCAGTGGTTCTCTTTCTGCTCCACGCACCAATGAGCTGAATGGATATGATTTTCACCCAACATTTAAATCTGATTGAAATAGATGAAATGAATTATTCACAGATTGCACTTAAGAGATAATGCCAAAAGGTCGAAAGTCTCTTAGAGTATTTCAGCACAATTCCCTTTAAAAGATGGTTGTTCCTCCCCTGAAGGCCACACTTTGAGTTTTAAACAGGAAGTATCTGCAAAGCGTCGGCGTTTCTATTATCACTTGGGATTTTGAAGAATTCTGGTGGAATTAGCACCCCAGCTGTTATAGAGTTTTCTTCCAGCACATTAATCCTGATGGTAGCTTTCAAATCCGAAACTCTGAATGAGTCCTATTGATTTCAATGGCATTATTCCAGAGTAAGCAGTCTCAGGACTGTGATTATGACTCTTGGCTCCATAGAACATCTGGAAGATAGAATCTTTTGACTCATTTGTATGCAGTCATAAAAGCATTCATAAGAAGCTCTCTCATAAATGTGCTGTTATGGTCTAAAGAAAGTTTGTGAAGATTTGTCAGGGGGCATGCTTACAGATAAATTTGTCCACAAGAGGGCGCACATAGAAAAAAATATTCTGTGAAAGCAGTGATAGTGATAATGTCCTCACTTCGCCCCAAATCACCGTTTAAAAACAGTGTGATATGTAGGTTACTGGATCCTACCTTCTCAGAGCACAGGGCTAGGTTAGTTAAGGATTATTGATCATGTAACTTTGCTCCAAGATTTATTAAATCTTAATAAAAACACTGGTTCATCAGTGTATGCAGCTGACAATTTTATTGGCATGGATACATCCTTCTCCCTGGCACAGACATGAAGGCCACTGAATAGTCTGGGAGCTTTCCAAAATATCTGTGCACTGTACCCCCCCCCCCCGAACACCCCCTTGACATAGCATTTTTCAATTGGCCTCTTTTCATGAATATGATTCTAGCTTGAACTCCTTTTTATTTAGGGGTGGTAAGCTCACTGTCACTTAACTGGCTACAAAGCTGCATTATACACATTTTAAATATATATAAAAAGGGGTTGCAAAAAGGTTTCTTTCATTTCTTAAGCTTCACTATTGTCTACATTCTAACTAATGGAGCTGCTTCCTCATTTAGTCTGTCATGTTAGTTTTAAACAACTGTATGTCTATTCTGGTATTAGGCACCTATTACTGCCATTCTGGACCTCTCAAGCAATGATAACCAAATTACCTGAAGGGCATTAATGTTCTATGAGGTGTGTGTTACCCCAATTTTGAAGTTTGTTTTTAATTAATTATCTCCACCTTTTTGCAGTTTTGACTTTTATTCATTAGAGACAGCCTAGGGGTCATTATGATATGGTCATGGTCATTTGCTTCCCACAAATCTCTTTGTCTCTCAAACACACATTCACACAAACCGTGTGCTTTGCAATCTAGCTAAATTGAATTTGACTTGCCTTTAAGCTTAAAGCCCTGGCCTCAACACAATGCCCACAACCCAGGGAAAACCCAGATAGACCCAAACCTTTTTCAACCAATGGTTCTTTCCTGTGCAAAGGTACAAGTCATTGTGGTGTAGTGGTGAGAATGTCAGGCTGAGATTGAGGAGAGCCGCTCAGCCTTGAAGCACACTGGGCGACTTTGGGTCAGCCACTACAGTGGAACCTTGGTTTTCGAACGTAATCTGTTCTGGAAGTCCGTTTGACTTCCGAAACATTCGAGTGAAGGGCTGCTGGGAAAGTGAATGCTGAAAATGGGAAAATGTACCGCAGAAGCCATTCGACTTCCGAAGCGCGTTTGAAAACAGAAGCAGGGGCGTACCCAGGATCAAAACTAGGGGGGGGGCAAGCCATGGTCGTTCAGGGGCGGGGCCAAGGCATGGGAGGGGCCACAAGTGGGGATGTGGGCGGGGCTACAGGGCCAGCGGGCTTGATGACTCTGTGGCGGCTGCAGCCGCTAAATGAACCCCCTAAACTCTCTCACACAAAATTCCCCTGCTCTGAAGACACCGCTCCCATCCATTTACGGCCTAACCACCCCCCTGAAAACCCCTTTGGGCCCCACATTCCCTCCTCCAGGTCCCCCCGAAGCCTTTCCAGTTCCCACCCTATATATCTGGGATGGGAAAGGGGCTCAGAGGTCTGCTAGTCCTGGGGGGCCATCCCCCTGTGGCCTGGGAGGATACCGGGGACCCCCCCACCAAGCTGAGACCCTCAAAGAAGAAGAAGCTGCCACCACCGCCTCCCCATCACAAGGGAGCAAAAGATGGGAAAGGTGGGGTGGCACAGCGCAGGCGAGTGAGCCCCCCCAGCTGTGACCCTACAGCGGCGGCGGCTCCCCCGCCCTCAACGCCCCTCTCTCAGCAGGGGCAGCAAGGGAGAGCGGCTGGGGGGGGGGCGCATTGGAAAGAAGGAAACAGCAGCCAATGCCCGGAGAGGGCAATGCACGCAGGGAGAGCGGAGAGCTGTGCCGCCCCCCAAGGTGGCTCCTTTCCTATTGCCTGGGGTGGAGGGTGGCGAGGAAGGGTTGCTGCCGCTGGGCTACTCCTGCCACCGGCAATCCGGCGCGAACGCCCCCACGCAGCTTCCTTTCAGCAGCCGCAACCACCGCCTTCGGGCACCGCCCCCCACTCCTCCTTTGCGGGCTTCTGCTGCTTCTGCCCGCTGAGGCTGAACTGGCTCCTGTCGGTGCACTTCCTCTCCCGGCCCAGGAGGAGTCTCAGTACCAACTCCTAATTTGGGGGGGGGGGTAGGTGGGGAAGGGGGCGATTCCCAGCCCGCGGCGCCAACGATCGCAGTGCAGCCTACCGGGAGGCAGAGCGCAGCAGTGGCTGCATTCACTTGCCAGCCACGTCTCCTTCACTTGCCAGCCCAGCAGAACTCTTAGGTAGGATAGGTTGCCGCCCGGCAGGGCTTTCCATTGGGAGGCGCGAAGGCTTTAGTGGGTGGGGATTGGTGCAGATGTAGGCAGGGCGGGCTGAGAGGAGGAGCTGCCGCCGAGGAGCCGCAGCACCAGCAGCGTTTCCTCCCCCCCCCCCCGTCAACAAGCGGGGCGCCGTGTATTTGCTTCCCTAGTCGGGCCCGCGGTTTGGCCTTCTAGGGGGGGCAGCTGCCCCTCCCTGCCCCATGGTGGGTACACCCATGAACAGAAGCATTCACTTCCGGGTTTGGGGCGTTCAGCTTCTGAATCATTCGGCAGCCGAGACGTTCGAAAACAGAGGTTTGACTGTATCCGGCTTGTAGTAGAGAACTGATGCAGCATGTGGTACATCATCTCTAAAGTTTTCAATATTAAATTACCTTAAACTCAAGTCTTCTCTCTGAATTGATTAGTTTTACTGATGGGTGGGATGCGGTGGAGTCCAAGGTAAGCCCATACAGCATACTATTTTCGTTTGCAGTTCTATTTCATTACTATTATTGTGTTTGTATAGTTCATGATAATATGAGTTTAAAGATTTCCATTTTCTGAAAGAAGCCTTCTTACCTCTCATAGCTTCCTTGACTTTGCTCATTAACCATGCTGGCATCCTCTTGGCTTTAGTAGTACCTTTCCTGTTTGCAGTATACATTCTATCCGAACTTCCATTATTGCAGACAATAACACTCTGATCATGTGTCTGTTACTATTTTAGGATTCATGATACTAATATTTGCTATTTAGCACTTGGCTATGATACTCCAGAAAACAGCAATATGATTGTTATGCTATATGATTCGTCTCCTCATTTTGTATTTTTATGTTGTAAACCACCTTGTGATCTTCAACTGAAGGGCAGTATACCATTTATGTAAATAAATAAATATTACTAATAATAGATTGCCTAGCTTTCTAAGGGCTGGTGTGTGTGTGTGTGTGTGTGTGTGTGTGTGTGTGTGTGTGTGTGTAAACTTGTTTAGTGCTTAACCCTCAACTGAACATGTGAATTGCCTCCTTTGAAAAGTACGGTGTTTGAAATAATGTGACATCCATCAAATAATGTGAAATTCATCAAAGAAAACGAGAAAGCCAGTTGCACATATAGCAATTTTAATCCATTCCATTTTAAATACCACAATAAATTTAATTTTCACAATAAATTAAATAGCCATATTCAGTTTACAAAATAGAATTACTTAGTGTGAAACCAGTATTTACAAACAATATACATTATGTACAGCAGGTTTCTCTTTGTCAACGTACAAGCATAGAAGAAAAAAAAAAGACTTCCTTTTCGACACATGATTGACATGCTACAAGTGCCAAGATGATCCATACAATAAAAACAATAGTGCAAACTCACCACAGGAAATTTGAAACAATGTTGATTGCATGAGAGAATTTCTTTTCAAACAAGAGGAAAAGAATTCCAATAGAACTCAGCATTATAAGGGATATATTTACACTGCAAACTTGTATTGGTTTTTTGCCAGTTTAATTAGTATGGTTCTCCCCCCACCCCATAAAAAATCCTGGAAATAGTAGTCAGGTGAGAATTCTGTATTACAGATCCCCTGCCCCTGGTCAAAGAAGTATAGTTACTTTAAAAGAGTGACTGTTAAACCAATATAAGCCTGAAGCATAGATTTACACCTTTAAAGGGTCAATATTCTTTTAGCAATATGTATCCATAATAGCCCATCTTAGACCTTTCAATGCAATTCTTGCAATGAATTCTACCATAATATTCTTCCTTCTCTCTAGATATGTTTGGTATTAAATTTTATGGAGCAAATAGAGTACTGACCCTTTGAACTGAGTAGCTGAGTTAATTTCTTTAAATGACACCTTCTCTTTTAATTGTATAGCATAAAACGATGCAATTATGCAGAGAGTAAATTTTACGTTATTCACTGCTCTGTAGAAAAATTGATCCCACCTTATATTTGGTCACACACTGCATATATACAAGTATGCATGAAAAAGGGTTACTTTGATAGCTGTGTATACGAAAAGTGCATATTTTTTTTACTCTAATAGAGACACGGTGGCATATCTCCAGGTGCAACACACAGTGTTGTATGAAATTTACTTTAGGGCCAGTTAAATGTCCTCCCTGTGATCTGGTAAAATTTCTGATTAAAAGGGTGAAAGAACTTGCGCAATTTGGTAATGACAGAGGAGTCCACCTCCGGATGGATGCGTCCTTTGCTTCCCGCCAGGCACTTGTTAAAGACAATGTTAAACCGCAAGCAATAAAACCCTCTGGTGGCATTGAAATATAAATTATATTGACTTATCCTTGGAGGAAGATTTAAGAACTTCTCTACCAGCTGGAGTTCTGGCAGTGGTTCTGTAATGAGACGATCGCCATCGACAATATGAAACTGCTCTATGGGAAAGTATTTTAACCACCTCTCCAAATGTTTTGTGTAGATGCTCGTTCTTACTGCCTTGTATTTAGTGTTCACCTCACAGGTATTAGGATCAATGGCCAGCTTTTCAAATTTGTAGTAGGTTTTGTTTTTCCTTTCTTTCCCCTCCAGCACCTGAGTGTAATCAGAAATAGCTCTTGTTGTGGGTTCCCTGACAATGATCAGCAATTTGATGGAGGAGTTCATTTTATAAATCCTTTCAGGTACCTCCTCTGTGATAAAGTATGCTGGACTTTTCTCAATGGTTATCTGATGAGGATAAGAAAATGGCATTTTTTTCCTGTACCACTCGATGCCCTTGGCGTAGTTCTCATCGTTATCAAAGAAGTGGATTTCTTGAGAAGCTTTGACCACTGCTGGGTGGAGGTTCAGCATTTCCAGCAGTGCCCGAGTTCCACCCTTTCTCACCCCAATTATTATGGCCTTGGGAATCTGTTGGACCAGACTGTGAAGTCGAATTTGCTCCTTGCTGGCATTGCCCTTCCGGAACTCATGTAGCAACCCACGCTTAAACTGTAGAGCTCGGAGTGGAATTTCATCTTGGCCATGGAGTCCAAATCGACCATCGATAGGGCATATGGGCTGCAGTCTGCAATTCCAAAAAGAGGCGAAATAGGAGTTATTAACAGTGAAATGTTACACAATTGCTCAGAAGTTAATGGTGCTTTCTCTAAGGTGAGTGGATATTGGATTTCAACATAAAGGTAACAAGAGACATCATTTATGCAACTGAGATGATTTGCAACAGCCTTATTAACTTGCTAAGATGTAGACAATTGCTAACATGGTAAGAGCTGAATTGACAGTAAACTAGATGGCAATAGAACAGATATTACAGAAAACAGTTCACCATGCTGTTGCTTCATCCACTCCAGGAAGCGTCACACTGATACACTGATAAACACTGTGTTTCCGATGAAGCATGTAGTTGCCACTGCTTCTATGTGTGGATGTTTCCAAATGGTTGTGTATTGTGGGATCGATGCATGCAAGCTTTTTACAGTGTCCCCACAACTTCAATGCCATCGAAATGCTAGCCCATATAGTCTCTCTCCTTTAATCTGGATTTAACTCTTCTGTGGAAAATATGATACATTGAAAATCCTTGTTGTCAATCTTGGCATCTGAACGGCCTGTTTGCAGTATTAAGCCATAACCTGGTAACATCCTCAATCAGGAGCTTGGGCCTTCATGATACACATTAAACCGTATGCTTGTTGTGTACACCCACATGCACAGTTTTAAGCCTACACTGGAATCCAAGTGCTTTGCTACATAAATGGAAGCCACTTTTGACTGAACAAGGCAATGTTGCTGATTTTCTTTCCCACCTCTGCCTATTGCCTTGAATTTAAATGCTCCTACTGGAATTTTCATTCTTACAACAACCCCTTCCAAAAGGAAATTGTTTTTTTAATTAACTTCTAAGGAAATCAATGCTAAAGAATTTTGAGCAACTGCCTGTGTCCTTGTGAACCAAGAGACGTATCTAGAGCAGCCCTTTCAGATAGGATAGCCATTCCTTGCATGAAATACGTGAATGGAAACTTTGGTGCAAGTGGGAAGTATTTTCATCACACAACTGCAGCCTGTAGATAAAACGGATGCAAAGTGATCATTGCATGTCTGAAGCCAGTTGACCCATGTGGTGAGCCACAGGACTGTGATTTAGAGCATCTCCCTGAGCTATGAGCAGTAGTATCAGCTTCTGTACCACCTAGAGAGGAAGGGTTATAAAAGACTTCCTGTTTGGGCTAAGGCTTTGCCTGAGCAGCAACTGGCTTTGGCATATATTTGTGTGTCCTTTTGCTCTGACTCTCTAGCACAGGCACCCCCAAACTTCGGCCCTCCAGATGTTTTGGACTACAATTCCCATCTTCCCCAACCACTGGTTCTGTTAGCTAGGGATCAAGGGAGTTGTAGGCCAAAACCTCTGGAGGGCCGCAATATGGGGATGCCTGCTCTAGCACAACTCCTTCCTCCAGCTTCTCTGACTGTTGTCTACTCCCAGGTTCTGACACCACAGCAGCTATCACTTTTAATAGCTCCAGGAGGTGGGGAAAGAAAAGCAGCAACCGTGAGTGAATCCCAAGGTGTTAGTTTTCCTACACTTAGAATGGCGTGACTGCAGATCAAGGAGCCTACTGAGACACGCAGACTTTTGCAGCAACACTAGTGAATAAAAGCCCCTCACAGCTTGGTAAAAACAGGAGATATTGGAATAAACCCTTCATGCCATTAGCAATAATTATATATGGATCCTGTATCATTCACTGCTGCATGAGTTCAAGGAGTCAAGTACTGTGTCTGGATAATTTTATGACCATTAATAACATTTGTAGCTGTGCAAGCTTAGATTGGTGATAAGGTTAATTAAATTTCATGCCTCAGGGCACAGGACAAATTTCTGCAGGAGTCAAGAAGGAATATTCACCCCCATACATGAAACTGCATAATTGGCCATGGTCATTATGCATATCGTTAAGGTATGAAATTTTGCTGGTGGATGGTGGGATAATGCCAGCCTAGGCATATATGATCCTTCCTTTCTCAGTATATGCAGGACTTCATTTTCAAATAAGAAACTGGAGAACTAAATTGTGACAAGTGGCAGAATATGGAAAATTTGTCTCTTCCTGGGTGAAAGGATGCATAGGATTTATCAGTGGGTGGATCTTTTCGGTGGTATTTAGGTCTGCATTTGTTCTCACAAGCTCAGTTTTGTACATCTGTCCTGTTGCTTTAGGAAATCATTCTCAGGCAGATCCTCTTCACCCAGTGTATCCAGCTTCAACACACACACAAACACACACAGCTAATTAACATAGTGAAAATCCCTCGTCCCTGCAGCAATCTTTCAAGTGCGATAGGATTCCAAGCTTGACAAGCTAACTCTGCAGGCTCATGCATAATTTTAACTACCACAGTAGCACATTAATTGCCCACTCATAAATTTCAGAAAGGAAGATGCATAAATACATCATAACTGTTTGTCGAGACTCGAGGTCAATCCGCAGATGCACACACAGACAGAAATGAACTGCTGTAATGACATTTTTACTGTTTGCTGCTTTAGTTTCCTCCTGAAAACAACTGCCAATGTGCATGGAATACAAATGGAAAAAGGCAGAATGCGTTGGCTTAGGCAAGCTGAAACTTTTAAGTTTACCCAAACCCTCCTCCACCCTTAAAAAGAAAGGAAATAACAATGAAAATCAATACTGCAGCAGATTGTATTTCTAGATCTTAGTAGTAAGACAAAGGGCTGGAAACCTATTCAATTATTTCCAAAGTCTAAGAGGAAGTTGTGGGGGGGAAACCTCAGCTAAAGCCATTTAGGATTATGAATGTCACCCACATGTGCTAATTTAATGACTTACCTATCCAAGCTCCCAACTCTGGCAACTAGATATAGGAGACTTCCAATAGCAAGGCTGCCTAGCACAAGGAGCTTCTGTCTCAGCAACGCCTGCTGTTTGAATAGCATGGCCCTCCATCAATCTTCAGGACTTCTTCAGTCTGCAGGGAGCAGAATACATAAACCACTCATGAGCAAGTGGCAATATACAGGCTAATGTTTATTAACAGACAGTCAATCAATTCCTACAAGTGATTAACCCACACTTGCATCTTTCTCTCCCTCCCTCCCTCCCTCTCTCACTCACAAGAAAAGCGGACAATGTGTTTGGGCAGTGCTTCTGAATTGTAGCACTACCAAATTCAGGGGTTCTTGGATCTTGAGTCCTTGAACATTCAGCAGAATGGAGATGGAGGTGGGTGCAATGTAAGCATGTCAGTTTCACCTGAATAATGTTGGATACAGATACTGAAAAGGATGGAACATTCTTTTTGCAAACTCATTCACTAGCAGTTTTCTGACATCCACATGCCCAAAGGGAGGGGAACGGGCATGAGAATGTGTAAGCAAGGTTTACAACAGTCGCTTCCGGGGGGGGGGGGGGAATTAGATATAAATGAAGGAATCTGGCTACACACTCTCATGCTCCTGTTTCCCTGCCTCTGGGTGTCTTTTCTTTGGGGGTAAACAAGATGTTGCAATGGCACAGTTTGTGTGAATATGTGGGCTGTGCCAAACTAATATGATATTAGTTACAGGTAGGTAGCCGTGTTGGTCTGAGTCGAAGCAAAATAGAAAAATTCCTTCAGTAGCACCTTAAAAACCAACTAAGTTTTTATTTTGGTATGAGCTTTCGTGTGCATGCACACTTCTTAAAATACAGTGGTACCTGGGTTTATGAACACAATTGGTTCCGGAAGTCTGTTCATAAACTGAAGCGTTCATAAACTGAAGCGAACTTTCCCATTGAAAGTAATGGAAAGTGAATTAATCCGTTCCAGACAGGTCTGCGGAGTACTGAACCTGAAGCGTACTTAACCCGAAGCATGGGTGTAATTGGTTCCGGAAGTCTGTTCATAAACTGAAGCGTTCATAAACTGAAGCGAACTTTCCCATTGAAAGTAATGGAAAGTGAATTAATCCGTTCCAGACAGGTCTGCGGAGTACTGAACCTGAAGCGTACTTAACCCGAAGCATGGGTGTAATTGGTTCCGGAAGTCTGTTCATAAACTGAAGCGTTCATAAACTGAAGCGAACTTTCCCATTGAAAGTAATGGAAAGTGAATTAATCCGTTCCAGATGGGTCAGCGGCGTTCATAAACCGAAAATTCATAAACCGAGGTGTTCATAAACCGAGGTTCCACTGTACACTGGAAAAGATACATTTCCAGTGTATCTGAAGAAGTGTGCATGCACATGAAAGCTCATACCAAAATAAAGACTTAGTTGGTCTTTAAGGTGCTACTGAAGGAATTTTTCTATTTTAATATGATATTGTGTGATTTGTAACAGAGCATGGATTGGCAGGAGAAGCTGCTGAACCATCTGTTTCCCTGAAACCACTTGCACAGAGCCTCTTATACTTTCAGTTAAGATTTCCCATTTCAAAACCCTGGTGGATGTTCTCTGAGAAGGCTAGAAGAAACAGGAGGGGCTTTGTGGGGTGGGGAAGCATTGGGGTGGGGGGAGAGATAATGGTTTAGGACTCCACTTATCCTGCACTTTTTATCCCACCCAACCGCATGGTTAAATGCTAAATTCAGCAGTGAGTCAAATGTAAACAATGGCTCTCCCATCATAACATCTAGTTTGCTCCTTTGCTAGATGGAAAAACCAAACAGGTAGGACTGCAAACTCAGGAAAACATGAGCTGGTTTTAGAAAAGGGACATGGAATAGAATGGAAAAGTATGTCAAATAGCTGGCTCTTCAGATGATATAATCTTTGAGTAAAGACTACATCTGGCAAGAGAGCAAGATTGTACATTCCCATGCCTCTTGCCACATACGGTATTACTTCTGGGCCCGATCATAGGTGTGTTTTGACCAGTTAGTTGACCAGGAATGCATGCAGGCCTACAGTATATGCAAAGATCTTTTGTAAACATTACAGTCAAGGAGACAAGTATGGTGGGAACAAAAGTGAGATAGGCATGACCAGTGCATAGGACAGGCGGAGATCATATTGTTCTTCCACTGTGTGCAGTCTATTGCCTAAATAGTTCTATGGAAAATTTCTTCAGCACGGGCCACCAAACCTCTTGAAGAACCTAAGTGGGTATTATTTCAGTTATTCAGGGTTACTTACAGTGCTGAATTCTTGTTTCTAATGAACATGTGAACTAACTCTAGGCAACCATAGTCTTGAATATTTTAATCTAAAGAGACAGATCACACCCCAAGCTTTATTTTGGTCTGAAACACTGTGGGGTTTGCTTTTGGTTTGCAATAAAATCCAAGGCCCTGTCTTGAAAGATGCATGGAGGAAAAGTGGCACATTTCCCTTGAACAACTAAGTAGACACGGATTTTAAGGGATTTTCACAAAGCTGTACAATACACCTTGGACAAAGCTAGGATTTGAACTTGGTTCTCAAGAATCCTAGTTTGAGCATTAGCCACAAGATCATACTCTCTTTTTTATTTCTCTTCCTACAGTATTTTTTTTAATCCCTTGCATGTTTTTTGCTGAAATAAGTGATTTTTTTCCTTTGAGATTTTTAGTAGTGAAGATATACCATTGCCAAAAATTATGATTTGCACGAACATTACAAAAAAACACATGACAGCTTGAAATGTGTGTGCCTCTATAATCCTAATTATTTTAATTAAATTCTTTAATTTTAAAAATGGTTGTTACAATGGTATTAAGGGCAGCATATATTTACAGTTTTATAGCTTTTAATCTAATACTACTGATATGAACACAACACAAAAGTTACAATTTTGGAGGAGATGGTTCTGATTTAAGTTCTCAAGACTACAGTCCTATAGAAATTTAACTGAACTTAACAGGACTTACTGCAGAGTAGGCATGCACAAGATGGGCCTGTAACAGAATTTGTCTCTTATTTTTATTTTGCATGTTGGTCCTTACCAACTATTCTACCGTGTTTCTCATATTATAAGACACGTCTTAAATTTATTTTTTCCTCAAAAAAACACACTATGGCTTATTTTCAAGGGATGTCTTATTTTTTTCCTCCTCCTGCCGCGGCCGGCATTGCTGCTGCGCCTATCACTATGTCTTATTTTCGGGGTATGGCTTATATTCCTTGAATGCTTAAAAATCCTGCTATGGCTTATTTTATGGGTATGTCTTTAAAATATGAGAAACAGGGTAGTGAGTGAAAGATGCTTGTGTATTTTTAAAATGGGAGTTAATGTAAAAAAATCAATACATTCTAGTAAGTTAGATATAAAATAATAAATGTATCTTTCAGTCTGTGTTTAAGTCTTAAACTGCTATTACAGTTTAAGTTTGTTTTACGTTCTTTTGTCATATTGTATTGTGCCACATTTTAAAACAAACATCCTGAGAACCAGCTGACAAGGAGGTTGTCTATAAATAAAAGGCTTAAATCATTTTTGACTCAAGAAAGGCCCTATATCAAGCAAGGCAATGTTTTGCATGTGTATAATACCTTGATTCTGTGGGTGGTTGGTTGTTATAGAAAAATGTGTGATACATACAATCATTTGCCTTGTATCAAATGCCTAACTCTTAGTAGCTTGGTCAGTATTCAAGGAATGCACTATTAGAAGCAAGAAGCATAACAAATTATAGAGGGGCTATTAAAGTACGAAGTGGGGGATCATAAGGATATAGAGGTCTGAAGTAGAGGATATAAAGTGCGACACAAAATTTGAAAATAAAAAACCGGTTGAAGGGATGGAGGGAAGTCACGGGCTCAGTAGAGCAAAGAATTATTTGTTTTGTTATTGGTATGCTGAAATATTGTGTTAAAAATTAATAAAAATTATATTTTTTAAAAAAAGTATGACGTGGGGAATGTCTGGCCAAGGTAGGCATCTGAGAAGCTGTATGAGTAATCTGCTGCAATCTTCAAGGGGGTTGGAAAATTTTCTACACCTGAGCTCTTTTCTTATTAGGGTGATAAATTTGAAAAATGTTGCAAACTGCTGTGTAAGAACAAGACAATGAGGAAAGGCATTATGAACTGTGAAATAATAATTTATCAGTCCCGGATGGTATTTTTCTTTTTTAAAAAAACCTGAAATAAGAAATTGCATTTTTCTGTACCTTAAATTATACAGGATGGCTATCAAGTATCTAGTGTAACACCAATGGACTTTATATCCTCAATAAATATTTCACAGGCAACTCAGGAAACTATGGGGCTAAACTGAAACCACTGAAAAGAATCACTTTTGCGGTTGTGTGTGTGCGTTCATGTGCGTGTAAAACTTTCCTGCCTTGTTGCCTATAGGAAGGACTTCTTCACTACAGATAGGCAGGTGAGTAGTCTATTCAGAAGCCTGGAGAGATGCAACAAATATGTGAGTCACTTGTATGCATGGTTAACCCTATATTTTCTTCTTTTGCAGTCTGAGTAGTATAGCTTGATTAAAATACAGCTCCTTTATCCTTTCTCATTTTTGTAACTGCATCTCATTTGGTAATGAGTGGTTGTTGCAGATACGGTAGGATCAGCATGGCATTTTGGCCAAGTTGAATGCCAAAGTTGGCGCAGCAACATTTGTGCCTTATATGCCACTTCCCCTCTCCTCCCAACACGTTTTTCTTTCCTTGGCAGTGATATGCCTCAGACAATCAGGTAGCGTGATTGTTTCAGATTAATTAAAATCTGGGAGCCATTTCAGTCTCACTTTCCTTGGTAGTATTTTAAAGAAACAGACGTGCGGAATTCAATAAGACTTGGAAATGTTAATATATTTTGAATTCACTGAGGAGGAAGCTAACACCAAAATCATTCATGCTGGAAATGTGTTTTAATGCTACATTACAACTGCAGCAATAGCTATGTGGATTCTCCTGATATTACTTTGTCAGCACACAAATGGTCACATTGCATGGTCCTAGAAGGGACAAAGCAAGAATACTTACCATCTGTACAAGAATTTCAAGCATATGGGATGTTTACTAGCAGAAATCTAAGCTCTTATTTTCAGAGGGAATGTTCTCATGAAATAAGAGAATTAACAGGGCACCAGCAGAGCAATAAAGACTAGTATTGCTAGGTTGGCACAGGGAGGGAGGACATCGCTCACCTGCATTCTGAATACTGAGCATCACTGTCTCTTCCTGAGAGCGAAAGGAGCATGGCAGCAGAGCCAGTCAGACACTCCTGGCACCACAGCTGTACTCAGGTGCTGAACTCCCGGCACCTCACCACTCTCCTCCTGAGGAACTGACAGCAATGTTTGAGGTTTGGAAGGCAGGTTAGCAATGTCGCTTTGCCTGCTCCACCCCACAAACCTCTATTGCTGTGCTGTAAATTTCCTGGACCATTCTTCATCAACTAATGTTGCCTTCCCACTTTCCACCTGCTTTTGTGGCCTGGCTCTTTGGCAAGTGGTTGGGCCTCTTACACTCCCTTTTCAGAAACTGGTATTTGATTGTGCAATTTTCTCTCTCCACAGCATCTATTTTAAATGAACTAAGAAGTTTTGTACTGTTCAAAATATGTTTATGTCCTACAAACTATTCCAGAAATAACTGCCTGCTAATACTGTGGCTATTTGAGGAAGTCAAGATCCTCTACGCCAATCTTAAGAGTCTCTGAGCCAATCAGGGTAGCAGGATGACAGGCAAGAAGAGGGTAGAAGGTGCCAATTTGGGATCCAAAGGTTCACATTTAGGAGCAGGAGGGTCATAAAGTTCAGGGGGCAGGTTCGTGAGTAGCACAGGCAGCAGCAGGGACTGCAAGCAAGCAACTGCAAGGACTCTATTCCTCATGCTTATGAATAATTTGAAATGCTTGGTATTCTGTCTTGGAGCTGCAAACCGTGATGTTATTGGATGGCAGTTTTAGTCTGTTGGCTCTTCAGATAGGTACCTCTAGGGAGATGGATAGCCTTAGGTGGTTGACTAGATAGGGATAAGATGTGAAATTGAAGCACAAGATACAAAGATTTCTAGAAAAAGTGGCTCTGCCAATTTGCCAAATAAATCACAGGAACTGGAAAGAAGCAGGTAGGTAGCCGTGTTGGTCTGCTGTAGTTGAAACAAAATAAAAAAAATTCCTTCCAGTAGCACCTTAGAGACCAACTAAGTTTGTTATTGGTATGAGCTTTATCTGAAGACCTGGAGGTGCTATTGGAAGGATTATTATTATTTTGAAAGAAGCAGTAAGACCTGAGTTATGTAGCCCACAGCTGTTGACAGCTCCCTAGCAATATCTATTAGCAAACAACCCTCTGGCTTCATTTTATCAAATGGTTTGTTGCACCATCCAACATAGCCTGAGCTGCTGTGATGTCATGGGATGATCATGGAACAGTCTTATTATGCAAATGTAGCAGTGGACAATCCTTCTAAAGTGTACAGTAATCGCTTAAATATCACTTGTTAGAAATATGCAGGATAGCTCTTCTTTAAAAAAAAAGCTCTAGAAAAACCAATCACATAAGAATGAAGTGTTCTTTTCTCCTGTCCATTTGTTGGGTTTAACATTTGGAATGTATGGGGGTTCTAGACAGAACTGAAACCCTATAATGCAAAATTCGAAGTGAAAAGAAAACCATCTCATTCAGATTTATCAAGTGGCTCGTACTGTTTTCTCTCTTGGTTTCCTTCTTTAAGCATGACATAAGAATTGTTGTGAATAAAAAGGGTGTAAGTTTATAAATTATACACAGCTATAGAGCTTATTACTGATCTGTGCTCATCCTCTTGAGAATCACTGCAGGAAATGCTTTGAGCAAATTCCAAATTTTGAAATAGGTTCTCCATTTCTGTATCTCATTCAGCTTTTGATATTGGGCATACATTATTTATCATAGCTCACCACTCTTTCGTCAGCTTGAGCTGTCCTCTGGCACCATGTCGGCAGAATGATGTTCATTTTGCATTTGCAATTACCAAACTTAAAAGAAAGTCAGTTAATCCTGCCTCTGTTAAGCTCTCTCATTTAACAGATTGTTAAGGGCTGAGATGTGAACAGAATACCACTGTGACCCAGAATCCTAATTATTCTTTTAATCTTGCCATTTCAGTGGAATATGTAAGTATATGTTTATATAAGAAATACTGCCTTTTCTTCTAAAGAAGGGGATAAAAGGTTTTTGCTCCCCCCAACACCACATCATAAAATTGTCATTAGAGCCCCAGTGAATTATACGCTGTTCTACCAATTCCAGAGTAGTTTCAGCTATCAAACAGTTTAAGACAATCTCCTTGAAAGTAATTCCAGTGCAGTTCCATTAGGAGTGTCCCAGCAGAATGTGCACGGCCCTGCTTCTCAATTACCTCACCTTGAGAAGTGTGAAAGAACCACCTAGTCAGTTCTCTCCCAATAAATAAAATATATGCCTGAGAAAATCCTGCTTTTTTCTGGTTGACTTCCTCTCCTGTTAGTCCCATGCTGCGCTTGTCTCATCCTTCTGCCCTTTGCTCTGCCTGGTGACTGACACTGAAGTAAGTGCTGGCTACCAAAAGGCCTCTGGAGATCAAAAAAGGCTTTTATTTTGCACATGAAGATGCTGGCATTTGTTTCAAGAGAGATCCAACCCAGTTCGCAGCTGACAACTGAAGTGATTTGTTTACTCCTCGACAAATGTCAGATTCGAGACATTAGTTCCTCTTCTTGTCTCTGGCACATCCCAATCTAAAGTCATTTACAAGAGTAGAAACAGATGGTTTGGGGTGGCAAGTGTTGGAAGTGACCATGAACAGCATGATCTGTGGTTGACCCTGGACCAATTAGCTCAAAACATAACATTGGGATCCAACTAAGTAAAATGAACGAAGCTGCCTTATAGCAAATCAGAGTAGGAGCAGCGATGTAGCTCAGTGCTAGAGCATCTGCTTTGCATGCTAAAGGTCTCAGGTTCAATCCCCATCACTTCTAGGTAGGACTGCAAAAGACCCCTGTCTGAAATCCTAGAAAGTTGCTGTCAATCACTGTAGACAGTTCTGAGCTATATAGATACAGTAACTGCTCTCACTGTACCGGTATTTAAGGCAGCTTCTAAAGTTCCTGCTATTTGTTCATATAATAAAGTATTATCTGCTCTGACTAAGAGTGGTTTTTAGGCTCTAAGGCAGAGGTCTTTTACATCCCCTGCTGCTATGTTTGTTAATCACCTCAAGACTAATGTGAAAAGCAATTAACAACAACAACAACAACAACAACAACATGTGGCCATCTTAAATGAAAATGTCCAGAATTGAACCTATCACCTTCTCTTTTCAATGCATTCTGCTCTACCAATTACCTAGGGTCCCTCCCACACTCATGCCAATCAGTGGTGCAGCATGTTATGCATAGTTTTTTAATTCACAGTTCTTCTGAACTCAACACTCTCCTTTTCATGCTTTCCTCAACATTATTGCATTGGCTAGTGAGAACGCACAGCCTGACACGCAAGTACAACTTGGTGGAAGTGGTTCAAAGTTCATGCCACTGGAGCACACACTGGCACAACACACATTGAGTTATCATTATCATATAAGCAGGTAGGACAAAGGCTATAAACTTCTAAAGCGAAAACCATATTCTCCAGTGTCAAGGCCGGATTAAGACCTTAAAAGATTTTGGTGCCCCCATATATAACTAATTCAAAATATAAACGTTAATAAACGTTAAATAAAATTTTGTTTTTTTAAGTAAAGCAAAACCCACAGTAAGATGGAAAATAATGTCTATATTTATATACTTCATTTGACAAATTTTATCCAACATTTTTAATTGCAAAGACTTTGATCAGATCCTCAAAGCTAATCTTACATAACACATCTCCTTCTAAATTTAGTGGAGATAAGGTATCCAGGCCAGCCTGCCTCGTTGCATACTTGTTCTGTTGGGGTTTTTCATATACTTCAACTGAGAAAATTAATGTTCAACTGAACAATTTGTGACCTTTAATGTTAAAAACCCAGCGACGGAACATTTATGTGGTGCCCCCTTTCCTTTGATGCCCTGAGCACATGCTTATTTTGCTTAATGGTTAATCCAGCCCTGTCCATTGTCTTAATTTTACATTAATGGAGCGCATTGACTGAGGTATATTGATTTCAGTGGGCTTACTCTGTGTATGACTAGCACTGGATATCACTCACTATACATATACCTGCAGCAGTTTCTCTTTTAGTAATCCCTGCCATCACATCAAATCTCCAAATGTGTAAACTCAGCAAGTTTAAGTAGTAGTGGAAATTCTGTGCTAACAGCTCCCGAGAAGAAATTACAAGGAATAATATAGGTGCATGCCTAGACAATCTGGGTCTAATCCCTCTTGATCACAATCTGTTATCTATAATCAGATAATAAAAACTTGAGAAATAGCACAGCCTGCAAATTACAGTTCGTAGCATTTCATTTTCTTGCTTGAAATGAATTTAAAGAAATACTATATTATTGTAAACAAATGATATTTCATGGTTAAGCTACCTTTAATTGAGTTACACAATTTATTGGGGGCAGGGGAATCTTCACTTCATTGTTTAAGTCAGGAGATGCATATTTTCAGCCTTGTTGCATTCCTGACTGGAGCTGTCCTTTTTAGCAGAGTGCCAATTAAGATCTAGTTAAAATGTGTACTTTAAAACCTGTACCATGTTTAACTAATAATGGGACCAATTAATTCATTAATGCTTTCAGCTCAAACCAAGAAGGATCTGAATGCAGTCATTCTGAATTAGTGAGCTTTTACCATTAGGAGAACGCCAGTGACTAAAATGTTTTGCCCAGCAGCATTTTATATATAAACTAAATTGTGAAATCGCTTACACTTTCATGCATCTCTTAGGTTTAACATTGCATTAAAGCACTAACGAAAAGGTTGCCAGCAGTGAAATTGCCATTGTTCCTTTTCTATGTACAGGGTTGGATGTAAAAATTACATAAGGAGAACAGCTGTTAAGCTTAGCCTTTGAACAAACAGATGATAATGCAATTGAGCCAGCTTTCAGCAAAGAGAGGTCACTCCACACTCATGCTTTTAGACCAAAATATGGATAAGTGGACTTATTCAGTATTGGAATTCCAGTGTGCACATGATATGCTACTTTAATATGTGTTCCTATAGGTTTCCTAGATGCTTGTTGCTTTTGTGCTGCCTGTATCAGTGTGAAGTTAAAGGAATTTGAGATAACTGGATGACTTCCTCCTGCATATTGCTCTTCTCTGTATAGGCTGCATATCAGCCTGGGCAGCCCCAAATCATTCAACTCCAATTTCCTTCCTCTCCTTGGGGATAAGACTGCTGTCTCACTGCCAAGAAGAATTGACCACAACTGCCTCTCCCTGCCAGCTACTGCAACTGATTGCACTGAATCCTCAGCTGGGACTGGGAATGCACTGAACTGAGCCCAACCGGAATAGCTGTTTTCAGTGTATGATGACAGATCTGATTGAAATTCGCAATGAGAGTGTAATTCATTCTCTCTCTCCCCCTCTCCCCTTACCCCACCGCCCAAACTACCTTACAGAATAGCACAGTCAAAGTCAACATAACTTACATTTCCAATGTACTTAGTACTCCAGGTCATTTTTAAACCGGTGGGTCCTATCGTAGTGGCTTGTCTTTTCTACGAGCTGTGCCCACTTGGTTATGGCTAAGCAAAGATATGGCAAGAGGACCCCAGAATGGGTTTGATCCATAGAACCATGTGGGGAGGCCTGCTGGCAGGACAGGAATTTCCTGCCACCCTCATGCTGCATCCTGTTGCCTTCTTATAGGATTCTCAGGAATGATATGGGATGTCATGCAGCTAGAAGGGTTCAGTGAAAATTAAGGACATCCTTGTGCAAGCAAAGGATGCTACCATTCACAACTCATGTCACTTCCAGACTACCTGTTTATTGAGTATTCATCTTTACTTTGTTTTCAGGGAGATTAGAGGATGCTGGCAATTTAATGAGCATCCATTTTGTTTACAGGGATGCTAGACTACGTTGCATCAAAGCAAGTGGCACTGGACCTGGGAATCTTTTGGGGAAGGAGGTTTCTTGCACAAGGCCTCCCAATCAACTATAACTGTGCAAGCTGAATTTGCCAGTATGTGACCAAATCCCACTTGAAAATAGTGACAGTCTGGAAGCTTATTTGTCTTGTGTTTAGTATTGTGTCCCTACACAGTTTCCCGTGCCCTACATTTGAAACTCACAAATTTAGCCATTAAAAATGATGGTGATGATAATTTATTTATACCCCACCCATCTGGCTGTGTTTCCCCAGCCACTCTGGGCAGCTTCCAATAAAATATTAAAATACAGTAAACATTAAAAGCTTCCTAAACAGGGCTGCCTTCAGGTGTCTTCTAAAAGTCTGGTAGTTTTCTCTCTGACATCTGGTGGGAAGGCATTCCACAGGGCAGGTGCCACTACTGAGAAGGCCCTCTGCCTGGTTCCCTGTAACTTGGCTTCTCACAGTGAGGGAACCACCAGAAGGCCCTCGGCACTGGACCTCAGTGTACGGGCAGAACGATGGGGTTGGAGATGCTCCTTCAGGTATTGTTATACGGATGATTGGCTTCCCAAATTGACCAGACGAAATCTCAGGCAGTTTAACAGATTTATTGGTTTGTCAGACAAAGCAATATTGAGCAGCAGGGAAAAAGACCATTCCTCATTCTGCCCGACCCTTGTCCATGTACAGAGAGATTTTATAGAGTGAAGGTCCGCCTTATTGCAGTATCTCATCAACCAATCAAGAGAGAGCACTCCAAGATGCAAAGTCATCCGCCCAACTCTACTAGGTGGCGTTATGTACCTGGTACCTTCATACATGTGTCTATCTGGAATTTTACAGGCACAATTGTGGTTGCCCTACTTAGAACTTGTGGTTTTGTGGTGGGCTACATCCTCTTCAGATGGAACAGAACATCTTGCGGTTAAGCTAACTTCCTTTTGCAATGGGTTACAGAGAAAGGTACAAACAGAGAAGTGCTGTCTAATTTACTTTCTATCAGAGACAGAGAGATTTTGAAAATGGTGTTCCTTTGGCTCTCACAGTGTTCCAAGGTAGGCCTCTGGCTTTCACTCCTTCAGTATACTGGACCGAGGCCAGTATAAGCATTATCCACTAAAAAAGTGAGTTTTCTTTTACCAATGTCTCTTTATAAATTACTTTAATGCCACAAGTAGTCAAGCTTCATGCAAGATGCTAACCCCCATGCAGATAAAGTAGTTGGACTTAAGTCCCACTAGAATCCATGGTTTTAAACGAGTTGTGGCAAATGGTTCCATTGATTTCAGTGGGAATTGGGGCAACAACCCTGTTTGTCCTTACCTAAGAGTAACTCACTTGAACTCAAGGAAAACTTCTGAAAAGACATGCAAAGAACTGCCCTGTTAAATGCAATTCATCTTGAATTGGGACCATCAAGTAGCATCAATGCTAAAATCAGTGACAGATAATGCATGCTGTTTGCGCCAAACAGAACACCTACATTTGGAAACCCTGCATCTACATATGGAAGTACCCTTCCTGTTGATATTTAGATATGATTGACATAATTTTACAGGCATGGCTTATTAGTTTGCTTTGTAATCACATAAAATTCTGACAATGATTATCCCAATTGACTCAAAACATCCTTTGCATAGCAGAGTAAATAAATATGGTAGGAAGGCTTTTACTTCTCAAACGATTGCTCCAAGTCCCTAATGAGCATGCTAAGTTATTTCACAAGCTCTTCACTATTCTAAAACCTTTAATGATCCCATCATTATAATTTCTTGTTCCCCTTGCAGTAAAGGACATGGATAAATACAAGTCTCCCCAATGCTATAGCTGAAAACAACTTTAAGGAAAACTGCCAACAATTTCTGTATTGTATAAAATGCTTCATATTTTTGATCAAATTTATTGTGAGTCAGGGTGGTATGGTGAGCAGAATGCTGAGTTGGGATACAAATGACCCTGGATTGAAACCTTTCCTAGCTTTAATGCCACTGGGTGGTCTTGAATAAATCACAGCCTCTCAGTGACTTAGCTCACAGCAATGTTCGAGAATAAATAGAAAAGCAATTGTAAAAACACACTCTGTACAGTGAAAAGTCTTATTCCAATTGAGAAATAATTACAATTGTATTTGGGGGCCGGGGCGCGGTCGCCGCCTCGTCACACAATTGTATTAACATCTCTACCGGAACCTGCTCAGTTTTGCAAATGTAGGGTATGGTATGGTTTCAAATTGGATGGGGGACTGCGTGTTGAGATTCCTACATTGCAGGGATTTGGACCAGATGACACTTGAGGTCCCTTTCAACTCTAAAAGTTTATTATTCTAACTCTTCAAAACACTGAAGGCCCTACTGCACATTACTATCAGCATGGTACTGAAAAGTTTCGCCCTAAAGCTGTAAGTTGCAAAAGGAAAACCAACTCCCATTGGTGCGTTGTTGCTGTTTTACTGTCAGTATTTGTTGAATGGGGGGGCTAATCCCCATCACTGCACCCCCAAGGTCATGGCAGAGAAGAAAGCTTAAACTTTGTCTCATATTATCATTCTGCTCCAGATCTGACCAGGGAGAGCTTGCTTGGTTTTGGCTTTTTTGAAACCCCCAATATCACTTCATGTGACATATTTTATTTCACATTATTTTATGTCACATGAAGTTCAAGAATGGTGGGTAGGCCCTCAATGAATGTGAAATGGTTGTGGGAAATCAGGAACATGTCTTCCCAAAGAGGATGTTTATTCAAAAGCCTTAACAGAGTTAGGAGTGAACACAAGGAGTGAGATCCTTGTTCCTTCCCTTCAAGTATTCACTGAACATCCCTTAGTGAACTTAATAGAAGATTGTTCCAGCTTTCTCATGTCTAGAGCAAATACTTAATTCATTTCCCCATGATTCCTTGCCCATGAAGCTTTTCTTCACAGCAGAAATATTTTCAATATACTATTTTGGAAATGTTTCCAGCTCTGTTGCAAAGCCCTTTCTATGGGTAATGCAAGAGAGCCCGATGAAAGAACGAGCAACACACTAAAAGCAAATCGGACTGTTAATTAGCTGCTAGAATAGACCTCACTATTGGTTGGCCAGCACTTGGAAAGGATTCTCTTGAAAACAAAGGGGGCTGGTTCTCACAAAGAGCCTTCCTGTTTTATAGATCTTGACAGTGCCTAATGGCTTTTAGGATTGGCTTCCATTTAATTCAAAACTGGGTGATAACCGAAGAGAATGACATATGCTTTTCCTAAAGAGGGGAATTATTAGTCTTTGTGTGCCTAATTACAAAAACGTTTGCTATCATATACCCCCAACTACTTCAATCTCCCAGGAATTGGTGGTGTGTAACAATGAAGCAAGGTTACTCTAGCGTCCAATTAAGCTTTTCTTGGAGGATTAATAAGTCATGTCTCATCAGTCCCATAACACCCAGAAGTGTTAATCTTCACCTCATCATTGTAATCTTCAAACAAAATTCTGCAGATCAAGAGTTGCTGAGTGTTAGAGTTAATTGCCCCATTAGAGCAATGCAGTCTTCAACCTCATGTCCAATAATAGACCATGTTATCCCCCAGGCTACATAGCACACATCAGCAGAAGAAGAGGCAAGTCAGTGTTGTAACTATTTATACCAATTCTATTTGTACCAATTCTCAGCGCTATTTGATAATCTTATTTCTCCTTTTGTTATAGTGCCACGACCAAAGCACTCTTTTCCACCTTGCTGATTTTAAAGAAGGCAGAGTGGCAGGGATAAATCAGTGGCGGGCTTTGGGCTCTCAGATTTTAGAGGCTTCCTGCATGACACTAAAATTTAGCACCCCCTGCCTCTCGCGCTCCATTCTAGATTGCTCCTGTGCCCTCTGTAGTACTGGTGCCCAGTGCAGCCCAACTGGTTGTGCTCCCCTAAACCCACCTCTGGATAGGTTGGTACATCTGAAATGTGCACCTTTTAAAACCACTGACTGGTAAGAATTTTAGAATCCGTTTTTCTTGTTGGAGCCACATTCTCCCTGATGCAAGAGGTTTTCCAAGTAGAAAGAGTACATCAAAGCAGCAATATCAAATATTATTTAAGGAAAAAGCAAACAGACTTTTTAAGTGTACAGTGGTACCTCGTGTTAAGAACTTAATTCGTTCCGGAGGTCTGTTCTTAACCTGAAACTGTTCTTAACCTGAAACACCACTTTAGCTAATGGGGCCTCCTGCTGCTGCTGCGCTGCCGGAGTACAATTTCTGTTCTCATCCTGAAGCAAAGTTCTTAACCCAAACTACTATTTCTGGGTTAGCAGAGTCTGTAACCTGAAGCGTATGTAACCTGAAGCATATGTAACCCGAGGTACCACTGTACAGTGTACAGTCATACCTCGGTTTAAGTATTTTCAGTTTAAGTACTCCGCGGACCTGTCTGGAACAGATTAATCCACTTTCCATTACTTTCAACGGGAAAGTTTGCTTCAGGTTAAGTACACTTCAGGTTAAGTACAGACTTCTGGAACTAATTGTGTTTGTAAACCGAGGTACCACTGTAGATACTTTAATTCATGCAACAATACAGTGGTACCTCGGGTTACGAACATAATTTGTTTCAGAGGTCCATTCTTAACCTGAAACCGTTCTTAATCTGAGGCACACTTTCGCTAATGGGGACTCCTGCTCACACCGCACCGCCGGAGCACGATTTCCATTCTCATCCCGGGGCAAAGTTCTCAACCTGAGGTACTACTTCTGGGTTAGCGGAGTTTGTAAGCCAAAGCGTTTGTAACCTGAGGTACCACTGTACATTTTTAATGTATTCTTGAATAGAAAAGAGAAAGTAAGTATTCTCAACACCTCTAAGTCTTTACTTGGAAATTGCACAGGTCGTTTAGGGAAGCTTTTAATGTTTAATAGATTATTGTATTTTAATTTTTTGTTGGAAGCTACCCAGAGTGTCTGGGGAAACCTCGCCAGATGGGCGGGGTATAAATAATAAATTATTATTATAATATTATTATTATTACTATGGGGAAATGTTGTTGGAAGAAGGACACTGATAAGCTTTTGTACATGCTTGGCACATGTTGCACAACCATGTGCTAATGCAACTGATTTCAGAGACTATAAATATAGAAGTGCATTGTTAGTTGTCTGTTACTCATCTAAGAGGAGTTCACATTGAATCTTTGTTGTGATTTATCAACCTGATTCAGGCCATAATCCTAT
Organism: Zootoca vivipara; assembly: GCF_965207765.1. Taxonomy (NCBI): domain Eukaryota; kingdom Metazoa; phylum Chordata; class Lepidosauria; order Squamata; family Lacertidae; genus Zootoca; species Zootoca vivipara. The sequence goes on from NC_142586.1 coordinate 50,250,649, forward strand.
ACCCACCTATATATGGTAGTAAACACCACTGAATTTCACAGGACTTACTTCTGAGTAGATGTTAAAGAATTGTACCATGAGTTTCTATGGGGAACTCAAGATTTGTTCACATATTCCACATCTACCCAAGAGACTTCTCACTGATGTAGCTTAAATGGCGAAACCTCCTAAGCTTTAGCAGTAGCACTGTATTGTGTCTCTTTACACCATTCTCTAGATATTCTTCAGGTGTTATTATGATCAACTATCCAACAGGTATCAGGCATTTAGTACTGTAGTCCATATTTTTCTCATGCCTGAAAACTTCATAAAGATCTCTGGTAGCTTCTAGGTGCTAATTCTCACCATAAAACAAAATTTTACTTTTCACATGCATTTTTTGGGTGTCTCCAGACTTTTAAATAGCCCTTTATCCCCTTCAGAATTTTATTATCCCCTTTCCTTTTCACCAAACTCTTTTCTCATAGTACGAGCTGTTGATGCTAAGCACTGTGTCCACTTTACTTCAGTAAAAAGAGGAAATTTGATGCTTGGACATGTGTAGCCTTGTGGAAAAGGGTCTTATTTCACTCACTGACAAGCATAGTAGTATGTCTGGCAGGATTTCCCAGGGGACAACCTAGCTTAAAAAAAAAAAAATCAATATTGACTCTTGACACATTTTCATTTACATCAGCGCATGACTTTCAGTCTGGGCACAAATCAATACCCAGCTTTTAACACTGCTCAACTAGTTTGTTCTATGTAAAAGAAGACTGATTTTACTTGAGTGGCTTGTTTTTTTCATGGGGATACAGGCAGGTTATCCACCATTAACACATACTGATTCTTAGGAAGGAAGTTTGGCTTTGCCATTTCTTCTGTGAATGTTCAGAAGACCTCGAACTGTTGCATTAATCACATGGCATTTACTTGGCCGCAGCCACTTAAAATCAATTGACTTTGTACTTACAGTAGGCAAGGTTCTCACCACTGCTAAACATATGGGCAGCACTGTAAAACAACTTTGAATGTTGACTCTCTGTCTGCAGTTAGCTGGTTGTATGCAGGTCCTACTCTGTGAAGTTCAAAGCTTTTTCTGTATGCTATAATAAAATTTTAGAAATTAATATTTTCAGTAGCATAAAAAAAGCTTCGTGTGTCCTGAAGGATTTTGAAGGGCTTACCACTGTAGTTTTGTGAATTGGCCCTTAGAAAGAGGTGCTTAAAGCAGTCACTGCAGTGCCTATAGTGCAGTTCTATACATGTACTGTGTTTCTCATATTATAAGACACGTCTTATATTTATTTTTTCCTCAAAAAAACACACTATGGCTTATTTTCAAGGGATGTCTTATTTTTTTCCTCCTCCTCCTGCCGCGGCTGGCATTGCTGCTGCGCCTATCACTATGTCTTATTTTCGGGGTATGGCTTATATTCCTTGAATGCTTAAAAATCCTGCTATGGCTTATTTTATGGGTATGTCTTAAAATATGAGAAACAGGGTATTTATTTATTTTAAAATATTTATCATCTGCTTAATATTTAAAAATCTGTAAGCAGCATATAGTACAACAAATACTAGAATTAAAACTAAAATGCAACCTAAAACCGATCAAGCTTCAGCATAGAAGCATCTTAAAGCTTCACCATAGAAGTATCTAAAACATAGAAAAACAAATGAAACAGGAATCCCTTGAATTCAAACACATAAAGCAGGCTTCAAACAGGGTCAAGTAGAACTTGCATCTGAAGCAAATGACTGTTTCTCTTCATGTATGGCAGAGGAAAGGGCTATTCGCAGTGTTTCTGCCAGTGGTAGGCTCCAAAATGAAGTGTTCTGGGATAGGTCAGGCAGCCTAGGATTTGCTGGATCCAAAGTCTCCATTCTTCTGAGAAGCCTCAGGAATGGGCCATAAACAATACCAGCCTGAAGCACACATAGCTAATTCCCCCAACTGAAATGAATGGTTTCAAAAACTGCTGAAACAAAAAAGACATCCAACACTATCTATCTTTCTATCTACTCTGCAAACTAAGATTATTCACTATTCCACGGCTCAGATTCTGAACCTTCACTTGAGCTTCATGGACTTCAGAAAATTGATTGTTTACATGAAAAGGGGGGAAAAACCATTCAATAATTGCACTTGTTAGTTGTTCATTTCACTTGATTGCAGAAGATGGAAGAATCTGAATCAAGTGAGAAGCAACAGTTTCAAAGCTTGCAGTACAGAGCTTATACAACATGCTTGAAAGACTCTGAGATTGCACTCTTGGACCTATTACCTAAAGTCTGAAAGATTTGAAAGTACTTTTCCACCATCGAGACTTAAGTGTTGTTTGTTTAATAACCAAACACAAAAGCAATACTATGATCACTATACTTTTGCATATTGCATCTAAGGAATTTGTAGCAATGTGAATTTAATGCATAATACCAGTTTTTAAAATTCTTTTAAAATATTTCATCCATCATTCTGAGAGAATTCCCCCCCCCAAAAAAAAATATTTCCTGCACAGCTCTAAATCTGGCTGTCAACCTAAATCTGTTAACAAGGCTGCATTATGCCTTCTGAATAAACATGCATTGGATTGTGAGGTTTGTGGCATACATGATATAGAAATTAAAGGAAATACATTCTGGTCTTTGCCATTGGCTAGGCTGAGGGCAGGTTGCATTCCATCCCTCTCTCCCACAAATAATACAGCAACGGGAAGGCTAGTTCATCTCCAGCCATCAGCCATAGGAGGAAATTCAGAGAAAGGACTCGTAACTACTAGCTGCCCCAGGAGTGAAGAAGGAGGGGAATGAAACATTGGTTTCTGCCTCCATTCAGAGCAACAAGAGCACCATGTAGATTTTTGGATAGCTTCACTATGTCGTAAGCTACGTTGAAAATGATTTGTTGAAAGGCACAGCATGAATATTTCCAATCTATCAATAATACAGATCACAGTAGTAGATTAGCTGGATATACATCAATTGAAATGCCATTTATATCTACCCCACATCTGTTAATCAGTTGCAAGTGTCAAGGAGTTCAATGTGAAAAATCCAAGTGAGAAGTCAAGCGCCAGGTCATTCTCCAGCTTATAATGGGTTTGATCAGAATATGTAAAACTACTTTGGGTTGTGTAGCTTAAAGGCTGCAAACAATGTAAGTGTCTCTGAAGTTCCAGATAAAGCACTAACATTATTCAAAGGCAAAACATATTTCACAACTGAGTACTTTTGTAATAAAATTAGTATTGAATGTAAAGAGTCAGTAAATGTAAAGGTAGTAGATAGCAGATCATTTGTTTTGATCACAACAGATTCAATAAAAGTCTTTCCAGGCAATACATCTCTTGGATGTGGAGGTACGCATGGAAATTTTCACTCTGAAAACTGAACATGGTTAGTCTGAAAAGAGTGGAGGAGGATTCACGTGTTAAATGTGATGGTGCAAAGCTACTCTCCTCAAATGAAAGTGTGGGATAGGTTTAGAGCAGTGAAACATCACATAGTATAAGAGTAATGGGCAATTCAGCTAATGAGTCAAGCTAGTGGAAGCCCATGGAAGGATTTCCACTAGTGCAATGGGGCTTGCCCCCTCTGCAGCCCCTCAAATTGACTCAGGAGGATTGCAAGAACGCCCAGAATTGGGGGGGGGGAAGGTGGATTCATTCCAGCTGGCAAGCTGAAATGCTTTTACTGATGGAATGATTGTCACCTAAGGGGTAGTATTCAACTAAGTTTTGCACAGCGTAGACACACTGAAGTTAGTGGACCTAGGTTGGTCGTTCATTGACTTCAATGGGTTTATTTTGAGTAAAATTTAGATCAATACCACCCAGGGGTTTTACTATGTGTGGTGAGAATTCACACCATAGCTTGTAGGCAAAGTGAGAATGCACAACAAGCTGTTCACAGAATTGGTGTGGCACATGCTACAACCCAGGAAACAGTCAGTGTGAATGCACTTACTGGCTCCATGTGGAATTAGGGCACCCAGACTTTCCACATATATTGGTCTGCATGCAATAGGGATGTTCATACAGCAATTATGGGATTGGTTACAGGTGTGAGTGGTTGGCGGTGAGCGCAGGTGCTCATGTGGCGGATAGGCACTGTTTCTGAATCAGCTGCATAACTTAATACAAGTAATCGAGGTCACGCCCCTAAAACCTGCTTTGGTATGCAAGCCCATAGGCATAGCCTTGTCCACATAATAAGCTCAATCCAACTGGAACCCAAGCAATTTAAAATCATGTGGATGAACAGGAAGGAAGAGGAAGACAGCTTCCACATCGCATTTTGTCAAAAGTGCACCTTTCCCAAAACTCCTGATTAACTTGACCGCTTGGTCATAGGTGGCATACTTAACAGAACACAGCTCAGAAGGGTTAGCATAATTTACTGATGGACCCTGAGAGTAAGATAAGTTATGAATTAAATGAAATTCACCGGGAGCCTTTTTAGGCACCACGCCCAAAGAGAAAAGGTGCAAATCTGGGTAAGGAAGGTGCTCAAATGGGCCAGCTATCCTACCCAAAGCCAGTTCCTTCCTGATCTTATGCCTTGCAACATCAAGCGTCTCTTTTACTGATTTCTGATTTTCAACTTTCGAAGCCCTTGGCGGGATACGAAAGCCTTCAGAAAATCCAAGCCACAAATATGAAGCAGCAACCATGCCAGGGTACCTGTGAAGCCATGCCCTTAAAGCGGGCAGCTTAATGGGAACATGAGCTAGGGTCAATAAGACCTCACTTAACATTGTGAGCTGCTTGAGGAGAGGCTGCCTTCTGTTCCTGCTGGGAACCTCTCCCCTCGAAAGGGCCGCTAAATTCCGCAAGATGTGGCATGATGACTCCTGGAACACTTATCGCAAATGTGGGAATACCTACAACCCTGATACTGGCAGGACCCCTTATTGTATTCCCAACATATAAGATGCCTTCCTGGCTTCTTAATCTCTTGCTTGGATTTTTGCTGCTCAGTGGACTTGCACTCGAAATTTGGAGAGACATAAGTAGTCCACACATCAAGATCCTTATGATCCCATCGAGCAGAAGGGATCTTGGCAGCCCGACCACAAAAACTCTTGTCATAGCTTATAGCTGCCGCCTCACTGGCCAACATAAAGGCCTTACACAGCAACGATTGATAAATCCACAGAAACAATCTCACACAGCAATAATGGAGTTGGAATATATATAAACATGAACTTGTGGATTGTGGATTCTTCTTTGTTGATCTGCTATACCAGTGAGCTTCAAAGAGGAGCTCTTGTCAAACTCCAGAAGAAGAAAAGCTTTTGACAAATTCAGATCATTGCACAGTCAAGATAATGATCTAGTAAGTTTCTATGAAACCTTTTAAAAACTCAATCAAAGGACATATTTAGCACAAGTTTTAAACAGAGCGTCACAGCTTCACAGTATATTCTTTTACATGAATGTTATTTGATGTATGTAAAGAATCCAGTGACTTGAGCTAACTTCAGGCTAATTGGTCCAAGAAAAGCTATCAGCTCACTTGTTCCATGTTTCTTACTCTGTGAAGCCAACACTGCTGCATATTCTTTAGTTCAGATACAGAAAGAGCCTTTAAAAGTCTTACATTAAGCCAGACTGGATTAGCCAGTAACCATCAAGTTTCCATGTCTTGGTAGGACAGGCCTTGCCTGTCCAGCATCATTTTTTTACTCTCCTGCATCATGAAGAACTGCTTATATTTTGAATGAAGAAATATCTGTACAAAAAGACTCTGGGAAAGAGTGTGGATTAATGCCAAGGAAATTGCTAAATGATACATGCTTCCCTAAGGATTTGTTCCAATTGGAAATCCATACAGTTGTTAATGTTGCCAGAAGTCATTGCAGTTTCTCTTTACGTTGTCTGCACCATTTAGACTAAACTGGCAGTAGCTAATATGCAAGAAAAGAAAAGAAGAGTTGTGGTTATGAGCCTGGCACTTGATCAAGGATTATATCCCAGTACGTTTCCAAGCACAAGTGTTGGTGCTGACCTTTAAAGCCCTAAATGGCCTCGGTCCAGTATATCTGAAGGAGCATCTCCACCCCCATCATTCAGCCCGGACACTGAGGTCCAGTACCGAGGGCCTTCTGGCGGTTCCCTCATTGCGAGAAGCCAAGTTGCAGGGAACCAGGCAGAGGGCCTTCTCGGTGGTTGCGCCTGCCCTGTGGAACGCCCTCCCATCAGATGTCAAAGAGAAAAACAGCTACCAGATTTTTAGAAGACATCTGAAGGCAGCCCTGTTTAGGGAGGCTTTTAATGTTCAATAGATTATTTTATTTTATTTTTCTGTTGGAAGCTGCCCAGAGTGGCTGGGGAAACCCAGCCAGAGGGGCGGGGTATAAATAAATTATTATTATTATTATTATTATTATTATTATTATTATTATTGCTCTACATTGTATCTGGATTCTTATGAAGAAGATGGTGAAGTAGAAGACATGAAGATGGGGCAGATGATCAATCCATGGAATGTCGAATCTTGATTTTGGTAAATACAGCTTTTATCAGTTTAGGGAATAAGCTGGTGTAAAGCAAGTTAGTGAAAGTTAAAGAGCCCCATGTTACACCACATCTAAACCCCATTCAGCAGTGGAGCTGCTACTGCTATGTGTAAGCCTGGCAGAGGGAAAACAAGCTTTTAAAACAATGTTCTATGCCTGGTTGCCAAGTCATGTGACTGAAAAGCAAAGTGATTTGAGACCTGTGCAGCAATTTGAACAGTGAAACTGACAACATAAATAAATTTCAGGAGAGTTGTGACTCTTGCTCTCTCTCTTGTAAATTTTAAATAGATCTATATTAAGATAAAGGTAAAGGGACCCCTGACCATTAGGTCCAGTCGTGACCGACTCTGGGGTTGCGGCGCTCATCTCGCTCTATAGGCCGAGGGAGCCAGCGTTTGTCCGCAGACAGCTTCCGGGTCATGTGGCCAGCATGACAAAGCTGCTTCTGGCGAAGTGGAACATAAATCTTACTACACTTAGCATCCAAGGATTGGGCTGCATGTCTGCTTATTGTACTCTAGAAATTGTTGGATGCAGCCTACAGACAGACATATCCCATCTTCACATGGTTCTACCAAAGCACAAATGGGAGAGCTTACAGGAAGAATTTACGACTGTTTATGACTGCAAATTGGTCTCATAGGAAAAGCAACGGGTGAGATGGCTAAAGATAGCTTTATCATGTATAATGAGATAAGAATCCAATGTCTTTATTTAGACCAGGTTTCTCCATGGTTCTAAGTTTGGTGATAAATTGCAGTTCAGCAACTTCTCTTTCCAGTCTATTTCTGAAATTCTTTTGTAATAAGACAGCTACTTTGAGATCTTAAATAGTCATGAGATGGTATGTTTGATGTTGTTGGGTCCAGTAATGGTGTTGTCCGAGTGTATGTGGCAGCAAAGTTGGCTTCTGGGTTTATTGCAGGCTGTGGTACCAGTGTCCGTGTTAAGCCTGGTGGTTTTATTATTGTGGGTGAGGAGTTGTTTAAGATTATGTGGCTGTCTGTAGGCAATGAAAGGTCTTTCTCCCAGAGCTTGAGAAAGAGAGCTGTCATTGTCTAGGAGAGGTTGTAGATCTCTGATGATACGTTGTACTATTTTAACTTGGGAGCTGTATGTGATAACTAGTGGTGTTCTGTTATTTTCTTTTTTGGGTCTGTCTTGCAGCAAGTTCTCTCTGGGTATCAGTCTGGCTCTGTTGATCTGTTGTTTAACTTCATTGGGTGGGTATTTTAGTTCTAAAAAGTTTTGCTGTAGATCTCTTAGGTGAGAGTCTCTGTCTGTAGAGTTGGAACAGATGTGGTTGTAACGTAGGGCCTGGCTATATACAATGGATTGTTTGGTATGTTTGGGATGGTAGCTAGAAGAATGTAGATATGTTTGTTTGTCAGTCAGTTGGTTTACAGTATAAGGCGGTGTCTATATGTCCATCCTGTATTTTTATAGTAGTGTCCAAAAATGTATTTCTTGCATAGATTGGTTCATTGTTAGGTTGATGGTGGGCTGAAAGTCATTGAATGTCTGGTGGAAGGTGTCCAGGGTCTGTTGACCATATGTCCAGATAATAAAAAATATTGTCAATGTATCGCAGGTACAACTCCCCACCCTCTCCCCACCCTCTCACTATATGTGGGGATCTGGTGACTTCTGTTTCAATGTATCTGAAGAAGTGTGCGTGCACACAAAAGCTCATACCAATGAGAAACTTAGTTGGTCTCTAAGGTGCTACTGGAAGGAATTATTTTATTTTGTTTCGACTACACCAGACCAACACGGCTACCTACCTGTAACTGGACTGAATGACTCACTGTTTCCTTTCCTTAAAGCACACAAATTAAAACTATGATATCGCCAAGAAGTTTTAATGGAATTTTTTTGCACAGGACCACTAAAAGTCTGCTACATTTTAAATGCAGCATCTTAATTAACCCACCCTGGTGACAAAGGAATATTCTACTGAAGAGCTCTTGAGCAAAACTCCTAATATAGATGTAATACTCTGTTAAAACATTACTGAAGGTTTCACGTTTCATATTGAATTGGAGTCTCAAGGCTTCAAGTCATTGACATTTTGTTTGAGGTAAATTATTTAGATTGCTTAGGTGAGTTGATAGGAAGACATGTAGGGTTAAAAAACAACAGCCCTCAGTATCATACATGCAGCCCACCTTTCTTTCTGCTTCCCTTATCATTATTTTTTTTGCTGTACTTCCTGACATGACACATAGTTTCCTGAATTGAACAGCCAAATTGCAGTGAATAATATGCATGTTCTCATTGCAACTTTTCATTTCAACCTTTCAAATATGTCATGAACTAGTAACATGGTTGACAGAGCTTGTCTGCACAAGCAAAGGGGGAAATAATTGTGTTTTAATAGCACAGTATTGAAACCTTATTGACTATTTACTTGTGTTCATGCTGAGAATGAAAGGAAAACTTCACTTTTGATAGTAAACACAGAACAACTTGTGAAAGTCACGTGAAATATCTCCATATGATGCAGACTGACCAGTATATTCCGGGTGGTGACTTCTGGGCATAGTAGCAGGAGATGAAGCGAGCAACTTTGTGTATACAGGCCTCCCTCTCACACGTGGTAAGATCCCCCCCACTTAAAGATTCTTATGATTGGGACATTAGGAAAATGCAAATATTTCTTCAAAAGGTTTCTAACCCACCTTTCAGGGCACAATAGCTGTCAAATCAGTGTCTAATTCTAGAATAAAACAACAACATATAAAATTGTGAATTTAAACATATTAAAACAAAACCCATTAAAACAAAACAGCGCAAATTGATCCAAAGTGTACCGTAGTTGTTAGTAAAACATAGCTTGAAGTAACAATGGTTTAATGTTTTGGGGTTTTTTAAAGCCCCAGTCATGCTGGGGCCACATGAATTTCGAAGGGGATTGTATTCCATACATATGGGGCACCACTGATCAAGCCTGCCCCAGTAGCCTTCAGCCATGCATTTTTCAGTGATGGGCCATGTCCTCAAACATTGATCTTAATGCGCAGACAGCCCTGGGTGCATGACGGCTCTCCAGATAGCTGTGTCCCAAATCATTAGGGCCTTAAAGACTAAAACCGCTGCTTTAAATTGAGTCTGCAAGTTGTTTTCTGCAACAGTTGCAAGTGTCTATGGAAGTTGTTTGAACAGTGGGATAAAGCTGATTAGCAGATTAGCGGATTCTCTGTTTTATTATTTAGGAGTGTATGCTGGAGAAATAATGCTTTAGGCTACAGTTTGTTGCTCAGGGGAGTGTAGTAGAACTAATTAAAACAATAGAAGGTTAAGGAAAACCCTACAGATATAATTAGATTGTTTTGCTGACACAAGGAAGTTATCGTCTCTTACTCAGATGACTACAGAAAAAGCATGAGACGTTTCTAACCTAAAACAAATACTCAGAGCCTTTCTGCATTGCTGTTACTTAAAATCACATATAGACTCCTGTAATTAGCCATGAGATAAAACCAGGCATTTAGCTGATTATTTACCCTAGATTTCCTGCTCCCCAGTGTTTCTCCTGCTTACAGGTATAACAAGAGCAAAGAAAGGTACCATGCCATTGGAGCTCCATGAAATTCTGATTCATAAAATAAAGCAGAGCAAAACCATGGCTTCCTTTGAAGATGTTAAATTTTTGTGAGGAAGATATAATGTAATCATAAAAACATGGCAGTGTGCCTCCTATGTCAGCGTTTCTCAACCACTGTTCCGCGGCACACTACTGTGCCGCGAGACGGTGGCTGCTGCGCCACAACGTGAGGCAACGAGAAGGGCGATTTGCGGCCGCCAATAGGCAGCACTGACCCACCGGAAAGGAAGCCGGCCGGGTCAGTCTGGAGGGCGCGAGGGCGCGAAGGGTGTTCCTCCGTCATCTCCTCGCGCTCGCTCCCTGAGCGAGGCAGCGCTTCATGGCCGAGGCCGCCTCCTTGCGCTCTCCCCGCGCGCTCAATGGAGAAGGCAGTGGCGCAGGGCGGCGGGGACTCTGGAGCAGCAGCAGCCCCGTCCAGCGGCGGCAGTAACAGCAGCAGCTGCAGCAGCAGCCGCCCCACCTCGGCGGGCTCCTCGCCGTCCTCCTCCGCCAGCCGGGGAGGGCTCTCGGGCCGCCAAGGAGCAGCAGCGGCGGCGGCTACACCAGCGGGGAGGCCGGAGGGAGGTGGCGGTGGCGGCAGCAGCAGCAGCCCCAGCTCAGCCGCGGCCAGCCCAGGAGGGAGCGGGGGGCTGGCGGCAGGCAGGACGACGGAGGCGGTGCTCGAGGGCTCACTCAGCAAGTACACCAACCTCATCCTCCCTATTCCTCAGTCCCCCACCCATTCCCAACCCCCAGGATTTGCCCTGTCTTTTAATGGTGGTGTGCCGTGTGATTTTTTTGACGGAACAAGTGTGCCGTGGCCCAAAAAAGGTTGAGAAACACTGTCCTATGTCATTATTTAAAACTGCTAAATGCTTTGAGTGCGGGTCGTGAGCTGTGGGGGGGGGGCTTCCTTTAGGAGTGCTTGCCACAGTTTAGGCACCAGCTACTGATAGTGCAACCTGCTGTCTGTTTTCTTGTGTGGCTTTAACTGTAATACGTTGGTTCCCCACCCCTGATTTTATGCCATACTTTGTTTTCAAATTTTATCAAGTTGCCTGAAGTCTCCTTATGTGTCACACATGCAACTCATGGATTGAATAAATTAGTCATCATTAGAAAAGATAATGCACCTCATTTCTTTCATTTGTTCCTCTTTAGTGTCCCATTCTAATAACAAATCATATAAATTTTGAATATATTTTTTGTCCCCTTCTAGTAATATTTTATCAAATTTTGAATATCCTTTTTCAAATCCCAATATTTTATCTTTCTGTAATTTTGGTTGATTTGGAAATATTCCAGCCAAACATTTAAATATTTTTTAACCTTTTCATATTCTTTTAATTGTATATTCCCTTCATTTTCTCCCAATAATACTTTCTATGTTGGCCACTTCCCTTCTAAATTTTTCCTTTTTACTGCTATTATCTCCATCAGTGATATCCACCACGACGTCCTTGGTTCTAATATACTTTGGTGTTTTTTTCCAGATTCTTAATAATGATTTTCTTATGATGTTGTTGTTAAAGGTACTGTATTCTTTTAATTTTTCCTCCATCAAATATTTGTGCCATCCGAAGTCATGATTAAGTGGGGACAAGATTTAGGGAAAGTAATAATGGTAGAGAAATGGGAAAAATTATGGATTAGAGATATTAAATTTACCCCGAATCGTGATTTAAAGGAGAATGTCCTAAAAATGCAATATAGGTGGCATCTTACCCCGGCGAAACTGGCGAAAATATACAAAGGAAGTGATAATACATGCTGGAGGTGTCATGAGGAGGTGGGCTCGTATATACATATATGGTGGCAATGCAAAATGATCAGGGAATTTTGGGATAAGATCTATATAGAAATGAAAAAAAATATTGAAATATTCTTTTTAAAAAGTTCCTGAATTATTTCTGCTAGGAATGTTAAGTGAAGACATAAAGGAAAAAGATAGGTGCTTAACAATGTATGCTACTGCATCAGCCAGACTTCTGACCGCTAAAAATTGGAAAAGTGATGTAATTCCAAAAAAACAGAAGATTGGCAAATCAAATTGATAAGATTTCAAAATATGGCAAGGAAAATAGGAGAAAGCAAAGGGATATCAAAGCAGAAAATTGATCAAGATTGGAAGAAATTTGATGAATACAAAGCAAAAATTGTGGAAAATGCTGATCTTTTAGCAGACAGGTGAAGGGCTCAAGCAAAATAAACAGAATGAAATTAATATGCAAAAGGCATACAAAAGAAATTTGGATATGTAAACCGAAATAGAGAATAGGCTGGAAGTTAGCACAGGGTGGAGGGTGAGAAAGGGTGGGTAAGGGGTATTTCTTCTCTTGTCAGTAAATATCTTTTTTATTTGAATCTGTATTTTTGAGTTTGTACTTTGTAAATGAATTTGATCTGAGTTTGAATTTGATTTCTGTAAAATTATTGAAGAATAAATAAAGTTTTCTAAAAAAGAAAAGAAAAGAGAATGCACCTCATTTCTATCTGCTACATCTCAGACAGTGGTGGTGGATGGGTGTGTGTGTGTGTGGTAAGACCCAAAGTTCCAACTTTGATGTGAATTTTTTGACCAGATAGTATGGGAAGAGGCCATCTTTCTGTTAACAGCAGCTACATATCCAGCAAGAAGTAGGGATATGATTCAACCGGTCTCACTCTGGAGAGGCTTGGGTTGTTTTCAGGAGAACGTCCAGATTATTAGATTTTATCCTCACTAGTGTATAAACTTGGGCTTTGGACAAGGGAAGGAAAAATACTTTGAAATATTTTTCATTCACGTGCCTCTCTAACTAGTTCAAAATAACGTTGACTTTCTTCAGTCAAGTATATTTTACACCTACCCTCTCCTCCACCTTTCATTATCCTATTTTCAGCATTGTTGCTGTTGTTGTTGTTTTAATTTATTACCTGCCTAAGGCCTGCTTATTCACCCTAAGGTCCCAGGTGGACTTAACAATTTAAAACACAACATTAAAAACAATAGAAAAAATAGATAGAATGCATCTTCATTCTTTGCCACGATCAAATACGATCTCAGAAGAAGTGTTTTCTGTCTTCTCTGTCTTCTTCTTAAATAATTTATCTTTCTTCCTTATAGGATACATGTTTTATTTACTTTTTTCACTAGAATATTTTTACTTCTCTTTCTATAATTTATATCATATACTCTCCTCTGCCTTCTATTATTCAGTATTGTAAATAATGGCTAGAATCCATTCCTAGAGAAGAAGCCTATTTGTCATTGTCTTACAGAGCCACTGCTGTGCTTTTTCCAGGTGGATCCCATGCAACAAGCTTTCTAAACAACACACACACACACTGTACCACTTTAAAAAAATCCACACCTTTGTCATCTTGCACTGTGACTTGTGTTTAAAATGATGCTTTGTACTCTTGCTCTCCACTCACTCCAATATATTAATGTTCATTAGTTTATTTATATTTTTTATCCCGTCATTTCCCCCAAATTTGCCTAGGTGTGCAAACACACCAGAGATCAAACAATAGAATTAATTTTTTTGAAACATTACAAATCAATTAAAAACTTTATTTTAAAGGGAAAAAACAAGTAAAACAATCACATACTCTAATAGCCTGTAATTTCAAGATTGCCAGAAACAGTATTGTTATCGAAACATTTAGGTGAAAATGAATGTTTTAAATTCTTCCTGAAAGCCAATAATGTGAGAGAAAGACATACCTCATCAAGGAGGACATTCCACAAACAGGAAACCACCACCTATAAGGCTCTGCCGTGGGTCAATGACAACCAGGTAGCACCCAGCTTTTTTGGCTATATGCTATATGAACCTTCACCAACCTAATGCCCTCTAGATGTTTTGGACAACAACAACAACAACAACAACAACAACAACAACAACAACAACAACCCAACTTTGGCTTACTAAAAAAAGCTCCACAACTTTGGGTAGATCACTGCCTGTCTTTTTACGACAATGGATAGATCACTGCCAGTTTTTTTATACTGTGAGTAGATCGCAGTCTGTTGAGAGTTGGATGTCCCTGAATGGAAATACAATACATCTCACCATAGTGGGGAGATTTAGCAGCCATTTGTCATGTGTTTACAGCTGATGAACAACTTGAAGCCTTCTGCGCCTTCTTTTTTATGGTTCTTCATACTTAAACTGGACAGGACAGCCCTTCAAATAGGAGACTCCTGCAAATTGAGCAATGCCTCTGACAGCCATGAGGGGTCTCCTCTGTAATGTAGGATACATGGCCATCCAACTCTTACACAGCTGTTCTGGAGAAAATCTGCATCTGGCCCTGTATTGCCCCCAGAGTCTCAGAGACATATTTTCCACCCTTTTTTACCTGATCCCTTTTTACTGGAAATCCCTTGGGTGAAGTTGGGACATTTTACATGCAAAGCATCAGCTTTACCATTGTGCTCCCGTTCCTCCCCAATGTAATTTGTAATGTCAACATTCCTAATACTGAATGCCACACCAAACACCTCCATTCCCCCCTATGTCTTTGCATTGGCTGTTTTTGAAGATGGAGAAACAGCCTGTGTGCATTTTACTTCCATAATTCACAACATGCCTGCATTATCCTCAATTGGTCTCCTGCCCCTGTATGATGAATGCTGTCTTCATGCCAAGGGAAGCAATGTCTTATCGTTCCTATTGTTTCTGTCTCTGCTTACTATTTCGTTGCTCCTATTTAGCTTTTGGGTTCAAGACAAATAGTACTTCGATGGTGGTGGGACTGTGATAAAGACAACAACAACTAATGGTGCAGCTGCTAAGTGTACGGAACCAAATGAGCCTATAGTAATCTGTTCATTAAGAACTGTGCCATATAAAATGGCTTTTCACATTATCATATGAACTACACTGTTGTTCCAACAGAAGTAAAAAGAGGAAAGTAGAGGAAACAGTATTTCCAAACTTTTTTTTGTTGCAAACCAAAACTAGGAAATAACCAGTTCAAAAACGACCCTCAGCACACAAAACTTATTTTCCACATATATTTTGAAGACTAAATATTAAATTCATGAGATAAGCAAAACTACATGAACACAGAACACAAATTGAGCAATCCTTTTAAATTGAGCAAACAGCAAAAACAAAAGGGGAATCATGTAATTTCAGTAGATTTTATGTTATATATTCAGAAAACAGTAATCCTATTGAAAACAGATATTTTGATGATTGTAAAATAACATAAAATGGCTACATCAAATTCTAGAGCTCATTCTGTTTTGAAGTGGACTTTATCTTTTTCCAATTATACACTGTAATTAGTATTTTGCATTTGTCTCCATGATTTAAGATGTTAAATAATGTATAGGTTCAACAGAGTTCTATGACGAAGGACAAGTATTTGAGTGAACATGTAACCTGACCCCAAGGCCCTTTCCAGCACTTTGTCATTAGTACAGGAAAGGTTGGGTAGGTTACAGTGATGCATGAGCTTTCACATCCTCCAAGCACAGTTGAGTTCTACAGTTTCCATTAGGAACAAGTAGATATTGTTTGATAGCTCGCAAAATAGGTGGGCTACAATCCAAAAACCACTTGGATGGATAAAAGGTAATACTGTACACAAGACAGTGAGAGAGAGCGCATTCTAATTAACAGAGTTTGGCTCTGTGATTGGGAGTTTGTGGAGGTAGCTGTGTGTATGTGACCTGATTAACCAGGACTGAAGTTTTGATTGAGCCAGGATTTTAATCAGTTAATCAGTTTGATTAATCGTATAATCTTGCAGCTCTTCAGATTTTATCTGGGCAGATTCTTGTGGCCATCACCAGTAAACTATATAAGGTTATAATGCTCTTTAAAAAATTGTGACTAATTAAAAACAACAACCAAACATTAAAAATGCGCATTTTTAACAATTCAAGGGTGTATATCTATGCTCATCTTTAGCTCCAAGCTGCAGCTGAGAACATTCCCCTAACAAGGAAACTATGGTGGAGCAGAGGGGCATCGCATGTCAACATCATATGTTGGCGGCCACAGACAGTGCAAGGCAACTGCCTCCACTATCATACTTTTGTGTTGTACATTATGGCCTATTAGCAAGCTGAATGTGTGACTTATGAAGTCTCTCTTTTCCCACCTAAGCCCCAGGCAGATCTAGCACAAAAAGTACTTATAATGCTGAACAAAAGGTTACACATACTTTTAGTTAGCTAAGGTTTAGTTAATAGCACCTAGAACACACTTCATTCTTTATACAAGGCTAGAGAATCACATTAATGCATTGATTTGCTTTAACTCATTTCAGCCTTGAAAACAACTGCACAATGCTCTTGGTAAATTTCTCCAACTACTTTATAAAATGTCAAGATTCTAAAGTATCCTTGTCTTTTCACAGAGAAATCACTGTGTTATTCCCACACTCCATTGAGAGGCTATGAAAGGTAAGACCCAAGATTGTACATGGGGCGTCCATGATCACGTGTGTCCCTTTTCATATGGCATCTTCTTAATTACCATGTGTCTAGTTCCATATGGGGTGTTTGGGACGGGGTAGTGCATTTGGTGGACGACACATCATGATCCTTCTGGGGCACTTTGTCCGCCTTTGGTTTCCATCCTTCACTCAGCTCTCACCTGCTGTCAGCCCTGACAGCAGCCACACCCCACAAAATGACTTCAATTGGCTGCCTAAACAAAGTGAAGGTAGCCAATGTGTCTCGAACCCTCAATGTTCTCCTGCATTATCTCCTGTTTATCAATATGCCCTTTTCAAGTTGTACAGCAAACATTTTCTGCTTTGCTTTTTGTATTTGCTGTTTCATTACCTATTTGTATGAGATGTTTTCAAAACCAAATAATAATAATAATAATAGGATGCCAAACTGTTTCATAAGTATTTAGAAAACGGAATACTTTGCCTTAAAAGCATATTTCCTTAAAAGATATTTCCTGTTAAACTTATTCCTGTTAAACAGATTGCCCCTCGGAGTTCAACTCAAGCTGCATTTGTGAAATATCAATAGAAGAGTCTGTCTTTACTTTACAGCATCAGCACATTCCAATCTTTATTTATATTAAAAACAACTACATTGCAAGCAAAGCATATTTGCCTTTGAATTTTCCATACCGATTCCTTACGGCCTCTTGATATAGAACAGCCCAATATTATTTCAAAGGGTGTGCACTTTATTTCTAAAAAGAAAGATAGTTTTGGGTGATAGTTTTGGGTAGGCTTATTTCCCCATGAAGTCAGAAAAGTAAATTTGACTCAACAAGTAAGCTTTTTCTTTTTTGCTAGTGAAATAATAACATTTCTAGAATCCAGCTCAACTGGAGAAGTGGAAATGGTAGAGTTCCTAATTGATTGAGGTAGCATTAGGGATGATGCAATAATTGCTTTAATTAGCTCCTATTAAACTGGTCTGTAAGTTGATAGTCTGCTTCCATCTGAACTGCTTCACAGCTGTGCTCTGTCAATACATCAGCTCATTTTAATCTCTTTGCTTCTGTGCTGTGCCTCTCCTTTTTGAACTCTGGTGTTTTCTCACTTCATTTCAGTGATTAGTCATATATCCCCAAACTATATACTAATCAATTTCAGCCTGATTAAAGCCTAAATGTTGCTTCAAGGTGAAGTGCACAAGCTTTTAAGTGATACAAAACTCTTGATTGGGAGGAAGCATATATGTGCTTACTTTGCATATAGTAAGCTGGCCATTTGTATCTATCTGCCAAACGGTGAATAAAAAAATTACCATAATTCAGCTTCACACCTGATAAGAAATCTGAGGAATCTAATGGTAAGACACTGAGAACTGGTTTACCAAATAGCTACATGCACACTATCCTAAATTACCAGTTGGTAAATTGTTGTCTTTTATTTGCCTTTGATACCAGGGGCAGCGAATTTCCTTTACTCCAATGACCACATTTCCATTTGGACAACCTTCTAAAGGCGATAAGACAGTGCCAGAGGCAGAAGTGGGTGGAGTTACAGATGTGCCTCTGACCTTTGTACAATAGGCTACATGCCAGACTTGCAAAAGTCAAGCATTTCCATATATATTCATAAACACATTTCTCCGTCTAGCCAGGCAAGGAAGAGGCATTATCATAGTTAAGTGATACACTGAATGACTCAGTGAAGGTACAGAACTGGGCTGGTGAGCAGACATGCCTGGTGGAGGAACAGGGGGCAGGGGGAACGTATCGCCCCCGGCACCATGGGGGAGGCGATACCATCGCGGCCACCCCCCACACTGTGTATTCCCCCACCGCGCTGGGTGCCACAGCCCCACGGGTGGCGCACCACACCCCCAGGATGCACGCCACGCCCTCATGGGTGGCACACTTCACTCCCGGACACACGCCATGCCAAAACGGGCAGCATGACACCCCACCCCGAGATGCACACCAGACATGCCCCCGCCTTCTTTCTTCCCCCCATCGGCGGAGCATGCAGCTTCGCCACTGTCCGGACCTCAAGGTACAGGAGAAAAGTACCTGGAGGACTGTGTTTGGCCTCCTGCTCGAGGTTTCCCACCCGTTTTATCACACAAATTCATGCAGATACAAATATAATTTTTTGGGAGATATATACTTTTTAAAGACTTGTCTAGTAATCAGAGTGTGTTTGGCCCCAGCTGGGATAGCTCATTCAGTAGAGCGTGAGACTCTTCATCTCTGGGTCATCGGTTTAAGCCCTACATTGGGCAAAAGATTCCTGCATTGCAGGGGTGGCCCCTTTCAAATCTACAGTTCTATTTGTGAAAAAATATCCAGTTTTCTATCAGTTGTGAAAGTACTATTTTCCTTGACTGTCATCACAGTGAGAGAGCCAGAGAAACTCAAGAAACTCCACTCACCCCAAGTCACAAAATTTATCATGAAAGAAAATATTTGTAGTAATCTCAAATAGCTGACAGTTTAATCACATGTTTCCTTTCAGGAGAACTAAAAATGGCACCCCTCCAATACTCAAATATTCCCAAAGGCATGTAAAATATGCTACTATTTTAATCCAGAAAACTATGCTAGTTTGTTTTTGGATATTCCTGTTCGACACTTCAGAAGGAGCATTCAGAAAAAGCTATTACATTGCCACTAGATGATGTGTAATCCAAGTAAAGCTTCGGTTCTCTAAAAGAAAATACAAACTTTCTTTGAACATTTATTTGGCAAATAAGAAGAAAACACTCTAGTTAGCTGATGTTGTTTTCTAAAGTATAAAACAATACAATATAATAATCTCAAACTTTTCAATTCACATTTAAAGCAGGTATCAGGCACACTTAACTAACAACAGAAAGGTGAAACCAAAAGGTCACAAAAATGTGGCAGAAATTTAGCTCCTGCTTTGGGTAACATGCTTGATGAAGAGTTTCAGAGAATGGAAATAATAATAAAAAATGAATGTTATTTTAAATAACAGGGTTTTTCGTTTTTTGACTTTCCAAACTGAATTGAAATCTGAAGCTTTTATGATTCAAGGGTTCGAATGCATGATGTATAAAAGAGCGGCTCCTATTCTCTGGGAAGAGGTAGTTGCTCTGGTTACATAACTTGAGAATGCAAGTTTCACAATCAGATGGATGTCTCTGTTTTAGTTTTACATAATAGACACACCCACAGTGATATACTTGTACAATGTGATATAATATGATACGCCTTCTTCCTAGATGTGCCAGATATCTTCTTGCATTATTTCGTTCATTATTTCGTTCCTCCTAAAGAAGGAGGTTGGCCAGCAAGTGTGAGAAGAGATCAATACTATTTGATTGTTTTCCTCTTTAGGGTACTAATACATCCGAGTGTTTCACAACATGCTGTCTAAACCCAGCAAAAACAAACACGCCAGCAGGATAATTAATTTAATGAGATTATCTCACCGGTAGTTGCCCTTCTTTTGGCAGCACTCACACTTAGACACAGTCCATGAAAAGGATTGTGGCTGCAGATACCATCAGTGAATACCATTTTATATTTGCAAAACAATATACCGGTACTACCGTATGTTATAAAACAATGTTTTTTTAAAATAAATAAATATAAAATAGCATTTTATTTCTCCTGATAAATAAAAACAATTATCCTTTTTCAGGGGAGACTTGTTTCTAAGCAAATGCTGGATGTCACACTGGCAGATTACTGTAAATTTAATATGATAGAATATAAGTAATGAAATGAATAAATAAAAATGAACACCTTGTTGGAATAAGC
This sequence comes from Zootoca vivipara, assembly GCF_965207765.1. NCBI lineage: Eukaryota > Metazoa > Chordata > Lepidosauria > Squamata > Lacertidae > Zootoca > Zootoca vivipara. The sequence continues at coordinate 50,270,924 of NC_142586.1, forward strand.
TGTGTGTGCTTCTTCCACTTTTCAGTTTGAACTTTACTTTGCATAAAGTAAATATATGCTTTATATACTTTGCATATATATATATATATATATATATATATATATATATATATATGGCTGCAGTCCTCTGTATACTTATCTGAGTTCAGGTGGGATTTGAGCTACATGAATTAGAAAGTGAAATGGCAGCATATTCCTATAGATACTCTGCTGCTGCACTAGTAGAAATGACCACCATATCTAATGCATTGCTCAATCAAGAAAGAATGAAAATACACAGCATAGAAAATATAAAAAGTGGTATAAAAAGTACAGACAGAGCCCTAGAATCCCTGGAAGTACCATCATGGCCCACCATTCAGGGGGCTGTGCCAGTGAGCGAGAGCTGAGCCAATAAATAACTGGTATAGGATTGCACCCTGATATTGATTAGCAGCAAATGTAGCAGGGATTAATGTTGTTATATGCATATTTAATCTTCTGGGATTCATTCCAAAGTCTTACTTCTCCTTGGACTTTGAAAAATAACAGCAAGGCCTCATTGGCATTAACTTGCAACTTTTTTTGTAACAGATACCAGTTTCCCACAGGAAACTGCAAGGCACTGCTGGGCAGCTCAGAATAAATTATTATTACATTTATATAAATCCATGTCTGTCTGTCTATCTATCTATCTATCTATCTATCTATCTATCTATCTATCTATCTATCTATCTATCCCAAGTCTTACAGCAAGTCTGGATTCTTCAGAAAGGATACACACAAACCCAAACAAACAAATCAATCTGTAGCTCTTTTTAAACGCCATACATTTTTGTGCTGCTGTCAAATTATTAGCTGTCGAAGCCATTACTACTGAATAAAGAGAAGGTATTTTCTGTGACCTAAAGTGACTTAGAACTAAAGGCTAAAGAGGTCTGATTTATTCTGATGCATTTAAAGGCTACCTATGACACTCATGGGGAATTATATCTTCTTCCTCTTTTAAATTCATATGAAAATAGCATTATTATTATTATTATCATTATCATTATCATTATCATCATTATTGCAATCATCATAAATTTATGTTGCTGTTAGGGTTTATTTACTCAAATTTGGAGATTATGTATTTACATATCCGTTAAAGTAGTCTTTAATATATGCATGCTGGCCTCCATACATGATGCAAAGCTGTAAATCCTCATAACTCTATTTCATTCTTCACCAATGACAGCCGTGAAGTCAGATTGTAATTCTTGCACTGTAATTCTTGCATCTATATACAAGTACTTGCTTGGCAAGTGGAGTAATGCAAAGCATGCATTTTCTTCCCCGTTAAGTTTTTTTTTTAATTCAAGGGTAAATGTCAAAACAATGCTGTAAAACCAATTAAGAAGAAAGAAAACAAGATTAGAGGTGCTACTTGAATTATTTATTGTTGTGCACTGTTGCCAAGTCTTTAAATAAGTAGTTAATAGACCTTACAGTAACTCTCTTTGCAATACAGTAATTTATTTAATGCACTTTTCAGCAATGCACAAGCATTAATCTGAAAGACTCCATGTTGATCTGTATTGTACCTTTCTACAGAACAATAACAATATACACAAGGAATCTTCAGCAGAAGGGCAGCAGACCATGCTAGAGTTTCCCAAGTATGTATGCCCCCCATTTGGGTCTGTGAACTTGCCGTTAGTGAGTTAAATTAGAAACAACTACAGCATTTTTGCTCAAGGAAAGGATATTAAGAAATAATAGAAAGAAATATGCATGTTTAATATTCTGGGCTTCATTCCAAAGTCTTACTTCTCTTTGTGCTTCTTTGAAAAATAACGTCGGGGCCTCGCTAGCATTGACCTGTAACTTTTTGTAATAGATACCATTTCCCCACAGGAAGCTGTCTTTCTGAAATAATACCAAATACTAACTTTCGTAATAATTGTTCTAATTAAAAAACAATGTAGAACACTGCTGGGCAGCGGAGGCTGTCTAAGGTGTCCCTATGCAGCAACAGGAGCTTGTATCTGAATGACTGATTTGCTCCGGAAAGCACATAATAACATTGATGGAGGTCTGACATTTACACAAACCTAGTATTAATATCAATTATACCGGTACTGCAGATTCTCTATGCTCTTGAGCGCACAGTTATTTGTGGGTGTTGGAACTGTTATGTATGCAGGCATTTTAGGCCGAAGGAATGCAGGCCTAGGTCTTCAGGCCTCCTGGAGCTCAGGAACGTCATCTGCATAACAAAAGACAGAGAGGATTCTAAAACCCTCCAATGACATTGCTATTAGCTAGAAGACAGCCAATCCCTGCTGAGGGCCAATGTTGTGATTCACAAATTGCAAACTTTCACAGGCGGTGTGTGGTTTTTTTACTGGGCCGGCTTAAGGTATATATACTGGGCCAAGTGCCCGTTCGTCATTCTTGTTATTCTTGTTCCTGATGTTCCAATAAATCCTTTTTTGAGCCACATCTCTGTCTTGGGTCACGCCTGAACCTACCTACACTTCAGGAACCACTTATTGATTCCTGTTCTTCTGCATAATCCATGTTTTACCAAGTATCAATGGAAAAAAAAGGTTAGGGAATGCTTATCAGGTTCTAGGCAGGAATTTCAATTATTTCTGACCCTTTAGGTACTACTGCTTATAGTAGGACTGAACATATAGATTGACTGCAGTTTGTGTTTCTTTCAGCATCAACAGTGAGGAAAATTCTGTTACTAACATTAAAGTGGTGATTATGCATCTAAGACTCAAACAGTCCATTGAAATAAAAACAACAAATGTCTCAAGAACAAATTTCCACCCTTGACCTTAAATTGAAAATGGACAGACAACTATTTTGTTTACTCTGGCAATGCTCCGGGTTCTAAATTATTGCTGAAAACACAATTCAGAATTTAAGAACATAACAAGAGCCCTGCTGGACCAGACCAAAGGATAATCTTATCCAGCATTCTTTTCTCACAGTGGCTAACCTGTGAAACCTGTGTGAAGCCCACAAGCAGAATGTGAGCAAAACAGCATTCTCCTCACTGGTGCTCCTAGCTGCTGGTTTTAACAGGCACTCTCAGCAACAGATATTCTGACATTGGAGGTGATATAGGCAACATGATTAGTAGCCATTGATAGTCTTAACCTCCATATAGTGGTATAATGCCATTTTAAAACCATCCACATTGTTGACCATTGCGACATCTGGTAAGAGTAGTAACTATGCAAGAATGATAATAATAGATTATGGAATAAGATCTGGACATTATGGGAAAGAAATGCAGCGTTATAAGAGGATTAGACCTTCAGAGTCTGGAGCATGGGGAGTTGATAAATTTGTATAATTTGGCAGAAGATTAGGTTAAAATGTTTAATTGATATTTGTATAATTTATATAGTTGGAAAATGGATTAGATATTTAAATGGGAAAATCCAATAAAAATGTTTGTTAAAAAAGAGAGAGTACTTTACTTAGGTTCACAAGTAACAGTAAGGCTTACAAGGATCACATAAACAAACCTTGGCTATAGGTGGTGGTTAAGGAAAAAGGAGTTTAACAGTGAGGCTGCATTCGGATATCACACTAAGCGAAACCTTGGCGTGGGTGCCATGTTACACTGAATTCGAAGGACCAAGGAGGACCAAATTGGCTGTGATTTCTCAGGAGCACATACGTTCATGCATTTGTAATAAACTGTGGTTTGAGATTAGTATTATGTGCAAATGCAGCCTTTTCTGAGTCCTGAATGTTCTAACATTCAGCTTCATTGGGTGGCCCTGGTATCTCATTATGAGAGAGGAAGAAAAACTGGTCTCTGTCCACTTTTCCACATTGCATATCCCATCTGCGAGACTCAACATTTTTAGCAAGTGGTAGCTACTAACTCATTGCTTAGCCAAAAAGCCCCAGGCTCGGAAGGAAGGAACATACTGTAGTCTTAAGGCATCAATACACCAATGATGTCACCATTCCCCTCTCCAAGTTATTGCCAACATTTTAAAGTAAAGTTCTCAGGTCTTTAGACCTTTAGACCTTTATTTCTCAGGAAATAAATAATGTTTGACAATGGTGTTGGAGGATTCATAAATATAAAATTACTTGTTACAGTATTAAAAATAGAGTTCACTTTTCTAAAAATAAATTAAAAAGTATATATTACCCAATTGTAAGACGATACATGTGCCATTCTCCCTAATGCTTCAACATTACGGCTCTATTTCTTAAAAAGCTGACATGGAAAATAGCAGCGTAATAAACCAATTCATCATAATGCGCAAAAGAAAGCATTGGAATAAATTGCAATAACCTTTCAAAAACTAGCAGCTTTTAAAAGTATTAATTTCTACTCCAGATAATTGGAAAGGACACCTGGGCGGTCAGGCAATATTTTTCATGGGATTGTCCTGTCAGGAACTCAGATTGTCTTTGGAGTCAGGAACAATCGTTTAGCGCTAAATGACAGTGAATCTTGCAAATGGGTATTCCTAGATGGTATTGCCATAAATTACAAAACTGAACTCCCCTCAAGGTCAGCCATAAAAGAGGGCAGGTATCAAATGGCATTCATGGAGCTCTGAAGTAGTCTTCAAGCTTCATACAAAGCTTGTGTTCCTGCCATAAAAATCAACTTAATGGACTGACAGCACATATTATCATCAAAGCTTTATAAATTTCCTGTATAGATCTACAAAATGCAATGAGGACTGTGTTTGAAATGGAAAGAGCTGTGGTTTCTGCTTATGCTAACTGTAAACATTGTTACTTAATTCTGAAGTGCTGACAGCCTTGAATTTGAGACTGCAGTGCATTTTGCATTGAAAGCAAGCAATGCTTCGGTGCAGTTCAAATAGCCATACTAACACAATGGATTTTTATTTATTTATTCCCCTTTTCCCTTTTTGTAACATCTTTTGATATTTTGTAAGAAAGAGGTTGTACCAATGAACTATATTCTCATTTAAATATGAGTACTGTAAACAAGAGCTCAAAATTCAAAGAGCAGCTTCTGAATTTTTTTAGATGTTTTTCCTCTCATAGTCTGAGACAGTCACTGAATGGAAATAAACAAAACCAATTCAAGGTTTCTTCAGATGGCATAGGAAGGTTCCCATAGAAAAGCAAGTGCAATTACTCCTTATGTCATGTCACCACAAGGTGCAGGTATTATCTCTTCTACCCCTGCATAGGCATTGACCAGCCTGGTAAAGTGCCCAGACTATGCAGTGAAATCAATCTGCACACACTGACTCCAAAAGCAGAACAGCATGTACTATTTTCCTGGGCTTTTTTCTGTACTCTTTTCAAATTGGATACACACACACACACAGAGAGAGAGAGAGAGAGAGAGAGAGAGAGAGAGAGAGAGAGAGAGAGAGAGAGAGAGAGAGATGTAACATTACTTAGCCTATGGCCCAACCCACAACAGACTAGCAGACCATGACAAGCCTCTCTTTTGCACACTCCTTCCAAACTCAGTAGACTAGTTCAGATGATATTTGCTGACTGATCCAGTGCAGTGAGGCCACACCTCTGCATGTCTGGAGTTGGCCTACATGTAAAATACCAGAAAAATATTTGAAGAATCAGTTGACTGACTGAGCCTAAACTAAGGAAATGATGCACTTAGGCTGACTTCAGACATTCCATTTCTATGGGGAAGGCAGAAATGGGACCAGTGCCATGGCCAGGGGAGACAATCATGGAAGTTTTTGTCGCCATATTCTTGTTAGTCTTAATTTGTCAGGTGCCCGAAGGTACATGCATGAGCACAGAGGTGAAATGGTTGTAAGCAGTAGCATCAGAAAGCGGTAGAAGTTCTATGCTGAGTTTAAACATGAGTGACTCATGCACAACAGTAGTCACTGGTGATAATACTATCCTTGCTATGCTGATTTAAACACCTAGAGAAAGAAAATTGTGGCTGAAATCACACATGCATTTTAAAGTGCTTTAATAATCACATGGGAATATTCAGTTAATTATAAGTGTTTCAGTTAATTAGTGCCACCCTCAAGTGGTTCCTTTTCCAGTTTAAATATCACCACACACTCCTTTAGCTAATGCAGAAGGGACCGCCGCCTCTCCTGAATACTGGTCCATACTGTCCTGTTACTAGACTATGATGAAATCCCATGATAAGGCATGCAACCCTACCTTTCTACATTACCAACCCACCTGTACCTCTGCCTCTAGTAGCACAAAACGATTTGCCTTATCTATAAGGCAAGCATTCATGTCAATTTCAGCATTGAAATGCATTCTCAATTTCTTTTATAAAAATGAAAATATTACTGTTTGCTCTATCGGCCTTTTCAACACACATCTTTCATGTGAATCCCCTCTCCTGTCACTGCTTTGAGACCCTCCTGCTCTCTTTCAGACTCCTAGGATTTACTGACAATGGTATTCACTGGCGCTCTCTCTCTCTCTGCCTTCCCAGTGAAGAATTTTCAAATGCTGCTTGTGACACACAGCCTGATCTTATGCATTTTTATGAGCAAATATGTGCCACTCAGTTCAGTGGAGCTTTCTCCCAAATAAATGTATATGATTGTAACTTTAGTTGTTTACAGTTATGTAGATGAATGTCGGGCCCTCGTGGACTAGAAGGTCCTTTCCGTCGCTTCGAACTCTACAATTCTACGATTTTATGATTCTGTGACTTGCAGTTCTTGTCCCCTGCCCCATTCCTTTGGCTACAGAATTGCCTTTCACTCCCTGAAGGAATTCCTCTATTTTGACATCAGATTCCGACATCTAGATACACAAAGGATTCTCCCCCCACCTTTAATGCTGGGAGACTCTACCCCAGGATGCACAAAGTGGTGGTTTGTAGCTGGATGGTGCTAAGTTTCACGGATTGATAAAAATTTACCAGCCAAATGTTTGACTACAGTCCTCCCGCTTTGTGTATTTGTTTAAGAAAACCTCTTCACCATTCCTATTCATAGGGACATAGGGGAAAAAGGAGACAGATACTCACATCCTCTCTTAGTGAGCTTCCTTTTCCATGCTATAACTCAAAATTAGGTCAACCAGCCTGTTTCCAAAATATCACACTGATTCCTGTACAATTTTACAGTGATGTTGCCTGAGTGTCTCTGCACAGGCATTCTGAAGGGGAGGAAAGAAAATAATAAAATGATCTGCTGTTGGACATTATTTTTAGCTTTTAAATAAACCTGTCATGCCATTTGAAGCTCAGACTAATGACAATAATTATATGGGCTCTGAAGAAATCCGATTAGGTGGGCTAGGAAACCCATAGCAACTATTGTCGCTCATTTTCTTGTATGACAGGGTTGTCATTCTGGTAATTGCTGGAGCATATGCTTGATGACTGCTTGAACTTAGAACCTTTTTCTTTGAAAAAGATCTGCAAAGTTGGAAACTGACTGAAAGTCACAGCTAACATATTGAATCTGAAACACTGGGCTACATCAGAAGGCCTATATTAACATTGCTATTAAAAAAATCCTACGCAGTTCAGCTGTTGACATGCATGGAAAGGAGATGTGAGGAAGAAGGATTTGAAGCATACAAAAGAAAATTATTTTGAAAGAAAACTAGTAGTGAAATGCTATGTTACTTATCAATAGAAAATATTGAGCTCAAGGACTAGGAGTACGACATTGGATTAGCACCTCCTCACCCCCTAAAACCAGTAGCCAATGAAATGGAATGGAGCTGGGATGTGGAAATGACAACACAACCATGTCCTATCTCAAACTGCATGATAGCACAGAAATATAGGGGTGGGTAGAGAGAGATGTGGTTCAGCACTATCAGGATTTTTGGCCTATACTATTTGCATATGAAAGTGCCAAATGATATCATACATGCATGAACTGGGTCAGATATATTAAAACACTTTAACAGAAATTATTGACCGGATTCACCCTAGCAGAAGCCAGCACAAGGACTCCTGCTAGCTCAATGGGTCATTTTCCCTTCTCTTCCCCTGCAGGAGAAGTTGGGAGGTTGTTCTGCCAGGCAAGTAGAAATGTGTTTGCTGACAGACTAAGCTGAATTCTACCCATGATCTCAATTGTTCCCATAGAAAAGCCTAGGCACAGAATGCTGAAAGGTGTTTCATAGGCAAACAATTTAATTTAAAAACCACATGATGCCACTGCTGAGCCACATCTTTCCTCTCCCCCACCCCTCACAATATTTCCCTGGCTGATATCTATTCTGAGAGTCAACTCACCAGTTCTAGAATAGTGAGTATAAAGTGTAGGAGGGTGAGACTAAGGAATGGCTTGTATATGCAGGCTCCTTTCTTGATGGAATCCATTTGAATGGAAGTAGAGCCATTCATTTCAATGTATGGAAATGCTTAATCACATTTCAACCCATGAATGTGGAAGAGAACCCTGGATCACCCTGATTCACCAGGTTATTCATCTGCACTCTCACACTCGGCCAATGCATATCCTGAGTATAGGTGTGTGTGTGTGTGTGTGTGTGTGTGTGTATGTATCTTATATCACCAAAATTCCCACCAACCTCCAGTAACCTTCAAAGAAGCCAAACCTATCTTATGCACCAGGAACCCCCCCCCCAACATCTCTTACCACTTTGGAGATTTACGATTACGTTTTTGTTGTACCTCCATATTGTTTACTATACTTGTGATCTGCTGTAGTATTAATTGTATTAATTGGATGTTGATGCTCCTGCCATCTTTTGTTTCTGCAAGACAAGGCTCTCAGTGGGAAAGGTTGCTGCCTGAGCCCTTGGAGAACCACTGCCAATAAGAGCAGATGTTCTAGGTTAGATGGATCAATGGTCTGACTCAGTATAAGGCAGCTTCATATTTATCGTTACATTTCCTTGGAACTCATTATTTTTTTTAAATACAGCTTTTACTGTTTCTCCATCAGTAACGGACTAATGGAATTTCATAACTCCAGCAAGAACAATGGGATTACATAATTTCCTGGTGTTCAATTGCTCATGATGAATTGGGGAAAAGCATGAAATTGGGGGAATGAGCGTGCAGAGCTCATTTTCCAGGGTTGCTTGAAATGCAAGCATGAAGAGGAAATGTGCTGCTATCTGTCCCTCCGAGTGTAGGAGAAACACTGGTATTCACAACGCTTGATGGCTGCATCTGTAAAGAGGAAAGACCATGGTGTGCATCCCAATACACACCATCTAACCACTAGATCAGGCATCCCCAAACTGCGGCCCTCCAAATGTTTTGGCCTACAACTCCCATGATCCCTAGCTAACAGGACCAGTGGTCGGGGAAGATGGGAATTGTAGTCCAAAACATCTGGAGGGCCGAAGTTTGGGGATGCCTGCACTAGATGAAAGCAATTTAAGAAAAAGGTAACTTAACAGTTAGCTTTTCTAGGTATATCCACTCAGAAACAAGGCCTCTTGGGTTTGATGGAACTCAGCTAACTGTGCATAGCATTTCAGCCTTAACGGCTGTATGGCTCTATAAGGGCAGCCACCTTTCCCCTCATAAATCGTCTCTGAAAGGAATGGCATTTTGACACATCACATTTTAATGCAGGTGGTTGGTGGTTTTATGCCCCAAAATTTGACATTTGAAGGTCGGGTGTCAACATCTGAAGGCAGCCCTGTTCAGGGAAATTGAACATGGTTCTCTTTAGCCACCATAGCTAATAGCTATTGATACTGTTGATCAGGGGTTGGCAACCTAAGGTCCATGGGCCACAAGTTTAAACCCCCCATGGGGGGTCGTTTAAACAGCCCACAAGCTGCCCCCGAACTGAGCTACCCACTCAGCGAGTCCCTGCGCACTGCACTAAACCAGCGCAGTGCGGCTCGGGGACTTGCTTCGGTGGCGCAGGAAATCGCATATGTGCAGACGCCGGAAACCACGGGTGCGTGGACGTGATCCAGCCCACAGAGGGACCTCTGCTGGAGTGAACCGGCCCACGTGAGGTAAACCTTGCTGACCCCTGCTGTTGATTGTTCCTGGTTAATTTTAAAACACCATCATAGCCACAACTTATCCCCCTTCATAAATCAGTCTTTCATGCATTAAAGAATGGGAGCAGCATCTCATCCCAGCTGGCGTTTTAAAAAACTTATGAAACAAAGACCTGTCTAAAAGTTTTTGCCTAGTGGTGAAACACCACGAAAGAGAGAGAGAGACAGAGGGAGATCTTCTCAGAGAGACTTCACATGCTGAGTGGAAGCTGAATGTGCATAGATTTCCCTTTCAGTTCTTCTGCTCAATGCACACATATGACCCAATGAGAGAGAAAAAAGTTTACTTTCCATTTCCTTCATACTGTGCCAAAGTCGTCATACAAGGTTCATTTGAGGAACCGCTTTCAAAATTCCAAGAGTACATTTCTTACCATAATGTGTTGAATTTCAGCAGCAAATTGAAAATACTGACATCAGAAGTATTTATACATTACACGTTACTTAATATGAGAAACATTCGGCTTTTTATTTTAGCGCCAAATAAGACTCACAATGAATCCTGTACCTAAGTGACCTAAGCAAGATTAATCTAATCCTAGTTATTTCTGCTTCTTGTGTTTGACTGCCTCTTGGGTCATATAGTCGATGAAAACAGCTATTTTAAAATGTGTTTGCTTATGTTTAATTTTAATATAATTATCATGTACAGTTTCTGAACACTGCCACAGTCACTTGAACATTCATTATTTATGAAACTGCATCTAAATTATATTTAAAGCTTTGATCTTCAAAAGACTTAGAAAGCAATCTGGTTTCTTTGTTGTTTTAGCTGATCGTTTTTTTTAATGAAACCTCTATCTCACCACTCTAATATTAAAAAACCTAGGACGTTACCATGTCGCAGAAATACTTGTGTATTTTTCCCCCTTCAGAAATACTCGTTGAAATTAGTAGGTTTCTAGGGCTATGATAATGCTCTACCACCCACCATCCTGTTCAGAGGAGAATTTGAAGGAATATGGTGTGTGTGTGTGTGTGTGTGTGTGTGTGTGTGTGTGTGTGTGTGGTTTGTATGACATTGTGACTTTTTTGAATTTTATGTAAAGTTTTTCCAACTTTTTTTTGGGGGGGGGGGCTTTTTCCGTGGCTATTTCCCTTCAGAATAGTGCTGCATTTGGCCAGCTTATAAAGTGGGATGGGGACGTTTTAATAAAAGGACTGCCTCCACTGCTGCCACCAGTTATGGTGAACCCGACCACACATGAACCTTAAAAAAAAATATCCATAAAATTATCATTACTTTATGAGAGGTTAGGGGAGGCAAAGTAATTGTATTTTGCCACAGACCATTTTTGAGCCAGGAGTTCTTGGGCACTTTTTGAGCAGCCTTATGATTTTTATCTCCTGTGATACAGTACATACAGTATATCTGGTGGATATTATGAAAAATTATGCAGGGGTGATAATGTGTCAGTGGAAACCTTGCATGGATCAACACTTACTATATTTGGGCAGAATAACTAAAGTAAGATCTTTTGGTCCTACATTATCTATATGTATTGTTTTCTTCCCATTCCTCTAGATATCTTCACCATTTTGTAGTTTTAAAAAAATAAATTAGGTTGTTTATGATTACATTCATTGTAGTTTTTGTATGTCAGTTGCTATGGTCCTCAAAATTCTGGCTGCAGAGAAGTTTTGTTAAAGTCAATATAAGTCATCTGAAGGATGTGGTTTGAAGATTGACATCAACATTTCCTAAGAATGCTGGTATTTTATCCACTTTGGTCAATCGTTGCATTATCTGGTTTTATGTAAGCAAGTTATGTAATGTGGGATTTTGTGACTATTTCTTATAAGAAAAACCTTAAATGCTACAAGATAATCCATCTCTTGTTTGTTGTTTCACGATCTACTTTCCTATACATAAAGAAGAAGGTTACAAGGAGGACTTCCCCACTATTTCAGTGTATATGTAAGTGTGGGGTTATAATTCTTCTTGATAAATTTGAGTGCAGATAGTAATTATTCCACTTCAATTAATTTAGAATAAAATAATGTGATCTGTACTATGCACCTCCTAAGGTATATCTTAATAGCAGGATTCTTTATTCAATTTCCTTTATTGGGCCTAGATTAATGTCACCTTGGAGCTGATAAATCTGCTAATGAACCAACGAAACAGCTTCTGACTCTGATAGTTCGTATTTACTATCCTGATTGGACAGACTTTTGGCAGGTATAGAAACAACAGCATTTGCATTCCAGGAAACCAAATTTCTTGTTAAGCTTCAAAATTTCCTATGGTAATGTTAAAATGTTAATGTTAAAACTGTATTGACCTTTTTTGAAAAATAAATAAAGAGCACCATCATTTTAACATTCTATTCTGTAGTGGTGAGCTCTGAATAAAATCCCAAAAGAAACATAACAGAAATGTAGGAACTACACATTATTAATTTTATTTAAATGAAGAAACATCCACAAAACAAAAATCGGTGGCTTGATATCTTGGTGATAACTGATTGGCCCACAAATATTACCATCTCCCAGTCTATTTTGGCAGCTCCAGAAAGTGTGAAAACCATGTGTGGAGGAACTAGGTTTAAATTTTAATTTTGTGCTTCATCTTCAGCCATGCCGAAATACGGTTAGCAGCAACACATGTTAATGACAGATAAGGGAATTGTTGCTTCTCATATAATTATGTTGCTCTTGCCATAGTGGAGTCTGGCAGCAGAGCCAGCCGTATCATCACATTATTAGGGTAGTTACTCTGTTTGACAAGAATCCATTTTTACACAGTCACAGAGGCATCTTTTGTGACTTGCGCTTCTGGAGCATAAAAATACAGAATAATTTTTGCTGAACCCTATAATGTACTTTCCATACAAAATGCACTTTTATGTGTACAAACATACAGGGTTGTCTCAGAATAAATCAAAAAGAATAAAATAAACATGTGAAACTCAACCTGTCAAAGAAGGGGCAGAGCTGCTTTTCCATAGTGTTGTGCTTTACCACTTTGGAATTGTACCCCATCTACTCCCTGGTCTTGAATGGGGTAACTGTGCCCCCGAAGGACCAGGTGCGCAGCCTAGGAGTCATTTTGGACTCATAGCTGTCCATGGAGGCACAGGTTAATTCTGTGTCCAGGGCTGCTGTCTCCCAGCTCCATCTGGTACGCAGGCTGAGACCCTACCTGCCCGCGGACTGTCTCGCCAGAGTGGTGCATGCTCTGGTTATCTCCCGCTTGGACTACTGCAATGCGCTCTACGTGGGGCTACCCTTGAAGGTGACCCGGAAACTGCAATTAATCCAGAATGCGGCAGCTAGACTAGTGACTGGGAGTGGCCGCCGGGACCACATAACACCAGTCCTGAGAGATCTACACTGGCTCCCAGTATGTTTCTGAGCACAATTCAAAGTGTTGGTACTGACCTTTAAAGCCCTAAACGGCCGCGGTCCTGTATACCTGAAGGAGCGTCTCCACCCCCACCATTCAGCCCGGACACTGAGATCCAGCACCGAGGGCCTTCTGGCGGTTCCCTCATTGCGAGAAGTGAGGTTACAGGGAACCAGACAGAGGGCCTTCTCGGTAGTGGCACCCGTCCTGTGGAACGCCCTCCCAGCAGATGTCAAGGCAATAAGTAACTATTTTACTTTTAGAAGACAACTGAAGGCGGCCCTGTTTAGGGAAGTTTTTAATGTTTAATGCTGTACTGTTTTAATATTCGGTTGGAAGCCGCCCAGAGTGGCTGGGGAAACCCAGCCAGATGCGCGGGGTATAAATAATAAAATTATTATTATTATTACCAGCTGTTTCGTTAGTTCCCCCATCCACCAGCAAGTCTCCTGAACCCTATTCACCAATTGCACTTAAGTTTTAACTGTTAAGCTCACTTGCAACTATTATGCTCACTTGTAAAGCAATCCACCACCACTACCACCATATTCCATTGTGCTGGCCAGAATTTGGATGTGATAGCTGTGTCGCTCCACTTAACTCCACTGGCAGTGTTGGATTGCTTTGCAAGTGAGCTCCATTGAAATAAATAGGACTTACTTCCAAGTAAGCATCTTTAGTGCATAGATAGGGGCAAGCTAGACTTGATGGGGCAGTCACATATGTTTACTCATGTCTGCCCTATTCCCTTATGCAGTGTAAGGGAGGGTGTCTGTTCTACGCATGAAATGGAATGTGCCTCACCTTGTTGCGCTGCATTGGATGAATCACTTCAATATCAGAAGTGAACTGGGCTGGGAGAAGATTGCTTGAGGAAATTGGAGCAATAAGGTAAGTCAGGGGAGGGGATTGGTTTTAGATCTATACCATGTAAATAAAAAAAAGCTGCCACCTACCCTGCTTTATATGTAAATGGGACAGATGTGAATAAAATCTGCATAGTTGCCTCATCAAATCTAGTTTGACTGAGATTACTGACAGATATTAGGGGGCCTGCAAAGATGTGCATTTGAGCTGCATCGAAGAAAATAGTAAAAGCGAAACATTTATGGTTTGCAATGTTTGCAGAATCTAAGAAAAAGAAGAGACGGCTAATTTCATTTTCACATACCTTGCTTTCAGCACAATACTGCACTCTGAATTTCATTTGATTCTTTATAATCACCAGTATTCTGACAGCTGATTAAAATTCAGAATTGGCTTCTCCTTGGAAAGTCATTTATATGTGGAACAGAAACAGGAAAACCAGCTATATACTGCTGTGAATCAATAACATTTTCATATATATGTAATTGTGAAAGTTGCTGTGGGAATTCACTGTCATCTTAATGGTGTATGAGAAATATATAATATAAAGCAATTTGAACAGTTTACTACTCAGCATCTCAAACTCAATCATTCTGTTCTGCAGGAAGAACGACGAACATCTTCTGGCCTGCTGCCTCTTTAAAAAAGATAGCAAAGCTAATTGGAAATATGCTGCAAAAAGCATCGATGTGGCTAGCAGAAATATAATACTGTATTAGAATAATGTATGTGCATCATGAGTAATTAAAAGTCTAGTTCCTAAACAGTGTGTCTGGCCCCCCCAGCTAGATCTCCACGGGAAGCTTTATTTTAAGATGAAAGCAATAGAATTATTTTATTTATTCATTAATTCTTTATCCCGTAATTCTTCTAAGGAGCTCAGGGCATCATCATCATTTTCATTTTTAAGTCACCTGACTCAAGGAAGTCTAAAGGGCACTTACATTAAAAAATTGTTACATTTTAAATACAAGAGTTGCACACAAGTTTTTAAAACTTGAAAAGTTGTCATATGCTCATTCTGAAAACTTCAATAAAAAACTATACCTCTCCTCAGCAACATATGGACCGACCCAGACCCTGCGACCATCATGTGAGATCATTCTTCATGTGCCCCCATCTCATGAAAGGTCCAGAGGATGACAAAACGAGAACAGGCCTTTTCTGTGGTGGCTCCCCATTTATGGAATGCTCTCCCCAGTGAGGCTTGCCTGGTATCTTTGTTACATATCTTTAAGCACTGTGTGAAAATATTTCTCTATAACCAGGGCTTTGGCTAATTAAACAATCTATGGCCTTTTAAACTGTGTATGGGTAGGAAGGATTATTGTTTTGTGTGTTACTATGTTATGTATTTTTGTGTTTTTATATTGCAAACATGAAGGGCACTATAGAAATGTAACAAATAATAATAAGCATGATTGCCATGAAAATTAATCCTCTAAAAATGTCCATAAAAATAGTGAAAGACAGCAGTCTCTCTGGGATTAGTGTCTCATGAACTGATGGAAAAAGAACTCTCCTCTTTCTTGTCAACCATTCTTTCAGCTTCTACCAAAAACTGCTAATGACCTCAGGCTTTGGGTAGGCTCATATGGATCACATGGGAGGCGGCATTCCATAAAATATTGGAGTCCTGAACTGTGCAAGGGTTTATAGCTTTAAACCAGCACTTTAATTTCAATCCGGGAACATTCTGCAAGCCAGTGAAGCCAGCCCAGAATTGATGTAATATGTCAACTCATTCAGTTCCTATTAACAAGCTGGTCACTGAGTTATGCACTAGCCACAGTTTCTGGACTGAAAAGGCTGTGAGCTCAGTTCTTGCACTAAAAACAAATTACTGGGATTTATATGTACACCTCCCTTTCTAAGCCAGTATTTGGCACACGAGTGCAGCTGGTGGGCCTTGGAGTTCTAGGGGGGGAAACGAGATCTTGAAAATGTGAAGTCCGCCCATCTATGTCCTAGTTTACAGCAAGCAGTCCTCTGCTTGAAGGTGTCTTCTGTTTAAAAGGGCTGTCTGTTCCATGCCCATTTTAAAGACAAAGAAGCAGGAAGGTCCTTGAATATGCCCATCAACAGGGTACTGAGCAGGGACACAAACCACCCATAGTCAACTATAGTGAGATGTAGTGATTTTTTCCTATTAAATTTAAACTAATTATTTCTAAATTTGCATCTATACATATCTTAGAACATGGAAATCTGATGCAAATATGTGCCAAAATGGTGATGTATTTACTTTCTATTTTGGTGATGCATATGTGGCCAACCTAAGACAAATCTGATGCAATAGAAGTGCTAAGGCAGAAAGAGAGGAAAAAAACAAAAAACCTTCTAATCCCTTCCCTATCTCTGACTCACACAAAGACACAGACAACACAGGATTTATAAAACTTTCAGACAACCAATCACTGTTATAGTAAAACCCACGCTTTAAAAATTGATCCACTTAACAAATTTGATTAAATCTGAAATACCAGCATAGCAAACATCATGTCTCACTGCCTATGAAAATTGATTCTTATGCACTGTTAAACATCTTGCTGGTTTTATAAAATCTACAAACTCTACAAGCTACCAGATCTAAGTTCCCTGCTTCATTTTTGAAAAATGCCACAGCAGCTATATATGTCATGCAACTTTGATGAAGAGAGAAGATGAGTTTCCTCCATTCGTTGTTGTTGCCATAGGATCCACTCATGGAAAGTTCACTTTCAATCCATTGTCTTTTGTAGATTGAAACAGAGTGCAACCATACACAAGTGATTTAATGTAATTTTCACTAGATAAAAAAAATACCATTACAGGCTATGGTGGGAACATTTAAATGAAATACACATGTTTTATTTGTTTTTATCCCAAGTCCTCATTGATCTTGCTTCAGCTGAGTTATCTATTGCTTTCCATTTTAAAACTTTGTTTTCAGATATTTCACTGGGAAAGCTCAGTGAGATATTTTATCTCACTCTCATTGGTGTCCTGGGGCTATCATGTAAGAAAGTAGCAGAAAACAATTTCAAGGGCAACATAAATAATGGGGATTGAATAAATTGAATAGAAGTGTCAACAACTTTATTGCAGAAAAAATTCCTTTCACTTGCACTTTGTTTTTTTAAAAAAGTATATTCTATACATCTTGGTGGGCAGTAAAGTTTCCAAACAGCATGTAGATTTTGCAGTGGTTTCTTCCATTTTATTCAGGGAGTTGCTATGTATTCTGGCATTTCTGAAGTGGAATACTAGGGCACAACCTTCAACACTTGAAAATCTCATTCATTTTAATAGCAAGAGTGTGCCACTCAAAAACCTTCAGAGTCAGACAGGAATGCAAAAGTGTTTATCCACATCTAAAAGCAAATTTCTATCTGCTCTGGTGTCACTTTTGCTTGCTTTTTACCAAACTATGTTTAAAAATAAGTCTTAATATGAACAAAGACACTGGCTTAAGAATTCCATGGGGATGCAAATGCGAATGTGTACATGCACATGTCATTCAGCCTACCTGGGTCTATCCAGCATCTTCTCTACCCCTGGGCTCTCTGCAAAGTGCTGCTGAGTTGCAGCTTTATGCAGCCAGAAGCAGCGGCACTGTGGACAGTGACTACATAATGGCATGAGCGCTGTTCCAGAGCATTTTCCATTTTCATGTATATTACATCTATTTGAAAAAAGATTGGTTCATGAAGAAATTACGTATCTTTCTACTTACGAGTGTTTGTTGAACTAATTGGCTGATGAAGAATTCAACGAAACAGTAGTTGCTCTCCGGAAGCACTGTTCAGCAGAGTTCAGAGTTGGACATCAGAATTGGACATTGCCAATTACAAAGCTTCACAGCTTGTTCTCCCCCGGGTAAACTCTGGCACCGTGATTCAGTACTTTCAGAGACTTTCAGAGACTTTAGTTTGTTAATCTTTATGCTTTGAATTATTCCATAAAGTTTCACATTGTAATTGTTTCTGGCCATTGTGTTGCTTTTTATATTGCCGAGCCATATTTTGCAACACGGGTTTGTGTGTTTACTTTGGTCTGATCCAGCAGGGCTCTTAAGTTTCTACACACTCTACCTTTCACTATGGTCCCTCAACAGACAGCCTTTGGTTTCTTAAAATTTAGAACTTACGATACTTGGAACACAGTAAAAAAAAAAGAAAGATTTCAACAAGAGCACCTTATTGGTGGAATAAAAAAATGATTTAATGTAGCACCTTCCCCATGGACTAGATCCCTCTATAACTTTTACTCATGAGTAAGATTTTTATTTTTATTTTAAGATCATAAGATTGCAGCATTTGGGACTTTTGTTCAGAGAAAAGATGAGCAAGACATGATAGAAGTTTATAAAATTATGCATGGCAGGGAGAAAGTGGATGGAGAAAAGTTTTTCTGCCTCTCAGAACATTAGAACTTGTGGACATCCAATGAAGCTGAATGAAGATTGAAGATAGATAACAGAAAGTACTTCTTCACACAGGCAATGATGGCCACCAACTTGGAGATCTTTTAAAGAGAATTAGACACATTCATGGGGGAGAGGGTTATCAATGGCTACTAGCCAACCAGGATATGCTCTACCTCCACAATTGCAGGAAGCAATGTTTCCAAATACCAATCACTAGAAACCCCAGGGTGGGAATGTGACCTTGTGTTCATGTTCATATGGCTTGTTTCCCACAGGTATCTGTTTGGCCACTGTGGAAACAGGACACTTCACTAGATATGCCATTGGCCTGATACAGCAGGCTATTCTTATGCTCTTCTGTTAAGTTATTTGCCAATTATTCCCAAACCACAATTAACAGAAAACAATAACAGGAAGGAGGAATGACAAATTGGAAATCTAAAGCCATGGAAGCAGGGGCGGACAAAGGCTTTTCGGCGCCCGGGGTGACACCTGGGGACGGGGCATCGCCCACGCAAAATGCATGCGCGGTGTTGCTGCGTATGACGCATGTGTAGTACACACGTGACGCATGCGCAGGGAGCGCACAGCGCATGTGCAGGGAGCGCACAAAGCATGCGCCATATGCAGCGGCTCCGCACATGCGTGCTACACAGTGGAGGTTTTTAAAAAGCTTCGCTCTGCAGCTCGCTCGCTCACCGGCTCAGTGCATGCTTTGCTTGTTCCTGGGTGGGGGGCGGGCCAGGGAGGGACGTCAGCCCAGGAACAAGCAAAGCGCGCCCCTCGCCCAGGAACAAGCAGAGTGTGCACCGAGCAACATCAAGGCCTCTCCTCGATGGCGGTTGTGCCACAGCAGTGGCAGCCATCGTCGGTGGAGGTGGGGAGGGGGCGCTGCCCCCCCCAGAATGGAGCCCAGGGTGCCCTGCTCCTATCGCCCCCCCTCTTGCTGTGCCCCTGCATGGAAGCCCTGAAAATATCTATGATTCAAAGTGGATAGGATGCAACTGCAAAAAAATAAATAACTAGATTGTCACATATCAGGTATGGGAAAAAAATACAGGAGGAGAACAGAGAAAACACTAGACTGCAATGATTTGACAATTTGGGCTGAATTCCCTGAAAAAAGCAAGTCACCAAACCATGGCAGTTCCAGAGAAAGCTCCTAGTGTGGAAGAAATCTTTGTCTAGGTATTTCCCCCAAACAAGTACCACTTACCATGCTTCTTTTTCCTGCTGAGTGGTAACTCATTTATTGTGGGAGAGAAATAGCCAGTGTCATGTTTACAAGCCAATTTGTTGTGAGCACAGATTTACTACTTGGTTCAATTCTAAAAGCATGCTGTGTATAATCTGAAATTTGGCAGCGATAGCCAAGTAATGAAGTCCTTTTAAATCTTGATTGGTACAAATTCCAGAAAGTAACTAGTGAATTTATTGTGCTCTTGCTATAATGGTAGAATGTTTTAGTTTGAAAATATCAGTCAGAAACGAACCCTGGACACTGCCTTGCTCCACCACTCAGTCAGGAGGACTGAGCACCTCAGGTGTCATGACAGAGGCAAGAAACCTGAGCATCTGTACCAAAGTGTAACAGGTAATATAGGCAGGTATATAGGTAGCTGCCAGGACCTCCATACAGAAGTAGGATACATTGATAAGGTCTTCCTTTTACAAATAATCTGGTTCTGGGAGCTGCTATTTTAATTTCCCACAATGCTTCACAGTAATGCTATTTTGGGGTTATTGGTTCATGAAAGCAATTGCATGGTGCTGTCACTAGGTAAGCCAGAAGGGTCCACTAATGTAAGGGGGGGGAGGACAAAATGACACTTTGTCCAGGAGCCCCTCAAACCTGGAGCTCTGCCAGCATATGTAGTTATGGAAACTTTTCTCCATTCCTTTCACCATTTCCAGCCACTGCATGGCCAAGAAATACATGGTGTAGTGACATCATGATACCCATTTTCATTACAGTGGTACCTCTGGATGCGAACGGGATCCGTTCCATTCCGGAGCCCCGTTTGCATCCAGAGCAGTACTCAACCTGAAGCACTGAATCTGCGCATGCTCGCTGCACGATTTGGCACTTCTGTGCAGGCGCGAATCGCTGAACCAGGAAGTAACCCGTTCCGGCACTTCCGGGTTTGTAACCCGTGATGTACACAACCCACAGCGAACGTAACTAGAGGTATGACTGTATAAGCAGATGAGAAGGAAATCAAATGAAACTTCTGCTGTTTTAAATAGCAAAACTATCAGCCATCACCTTCACTTCTGATCCGAGGTTAAAAGGAATAAGCATATTTTCAAGAGGGATAAACTGTCAAAGCACAATACTTTTTCATAGAATTGTTGAGTTGGGAGGGTCCCGGAGGGCCATCCAGTCAAACCCCCTGCATTGCAGGAACCATAGCCGAATAATTCCTTTCCAATGTTCATGAGGAATACAGATTTATGAGGAAATGTGTGCATGATTTGGACCCCACTAATGTAATAGAGCAGGAATGTCCTTCAGATGTTGCGCGACTCCAACCTCCATTAGATTCAGCCAGTTTAGTCGAAGGTCAGGGGTGCTAGAAGTTAGAATCCAACATCTGTAGG
The DNA here is from genome assembly GCF_965207765.1 of Zootoca vivipara. NCBI lineage: Eukaryota > Metazoa > Chordata > Lepidosauria > Squamata > Lacertidae > Zootoca > Zootoca vivipara. Next base: position 50,292,106 of record NC_142586.1, read on the forward strand.
CCACTACATTACTATCCTTGCAACAGAAGCATCCCTAGTAACATGGCAATAATTGGGCAACACCACTGTGAAAGCAGGATAAAAGGCAGGCCATTGATCTGTGAAAATTACTTAGTATTAATAACAGCTGGACAAAGGAGACTTAAAATGCACCTTCATGTAGGGCCAGCAGCTAAATTTAATCAGTTATTCGGGGTAGGGGTGGTATTCTACAGTATGTGTCATGCTGAATGCAAATGCATAGTTTGCTGCAAATGCAATCTATTCATTTCCCTTGGAAGGTTTTCATAATTTCCTTTGTCCTTCCAGGGCTTCCTCATGAAGCAGTAACAACATAATATATCACAGCACACAGAGAGACATTGTGGTAGGCTATGCCCAAAATATTAAATATTCTATTCAGTTTTCAGGAAGTGTACCACATGTTTCATAATCAGGTTCTTTAACCATGAAGACCATGGAGAATAACAAAATTCTGGAAAAGATATAAACAACAAATGCATAATTCAAAACACAAATGTAAGAGTCTAGTCTAGTTGCATGAGGGACTAATAATAACTTTTTATCTATTTGAAAAAGACAAGGGCAGAATAAATTGCAGATGCTATTTTACATATTTTTTAAAATCTTTTGCCTTCAGTTACCTCAGCCTATCAAACAAACTGCATGCCATTTGACTGCACTAAAACTTCTGGTATTGTTTTAATATATAAAGATAATAACGTATACTCCAGTTTAATATTTATACCATCTTCTAAGATAACCTATGTAGCTTATGTTGCAAAAGCAAACAGAACTATTACTGCAGATACAAAAGTACTACATTGCCATTTCCCATAGCAAATACATGGCGTGTGGATGACATTTAAACATTATAACATGCATCCAGAAAACTGGTTCCTTGTATGTGAGAAAATGTATATGTCACATACACTTTACATGGTGATTGTACCACCAACATACATGTCATAACTGCCAGTAGTAGAAATCATATATCGAACAGATGGAAAGCTCTTCAAACTGAGCAGGCTGAAAGCAAAGATTAAGCTTACAGTAACTTCCATCATAGAGCTTCAGTATGCTGATGACAACGTAGTGTGCGCATGCTCAGAGGATGACCTCCAAACCATCCTAAATATCTTTGCAGAAGCTTACGAAAAGCTTGGCCTATCACTCAACATCCAAAAAAACAAAGTGCTGCACCAAGAAGTACAAAATAACCCCTCTGCAGCGCCACAAATCCAACTCAATGGTGTAACGTTGGAAAATGTTGATCACTTCTCCTACCTAGGCAGTTAACTTTCCACAAGGGCCAACAATGATGCCGAAATCCAGCATCACTTGAGCTCTGCGAGTGCGGCTTTCTCCTGATTGAAGTGCAGAGTGTTTGAGGACCAGGACATTCGCAGGGAAACCAAAATGCTTGTTTACAAAGCTATTGTACTACCAACCTCACTATATGCTTGTGAAACATGGACCACTTATAAACGCCATCTCCAACTCCTCAAAAGATTCCATAAACGGTGTCTCCGAAAATTTGTACACATCACTTGGGAAGACAGGCGAACTAATATCAGTGTATGGAAGAAGCAAAGATCACCAGTGTTGAAGCAATGATTCTTCAACTTCAACTTCGTTGGACTGGTCATGTTGTGCGGATGCCTGATTATCGTCTTCCAAAGCAACTACTCCCAAACTTAAAAGTGGAAAGCGTAATGCTGGTGGTCAACAAAAGAGGTTTAAAGGCTGTCTTAAGGCAAATCTAAAAAAATGTAGTATAAACACTGACAACTGGGAAACACTGACCTCCGAGCGCTCCAGTTGGAGAACAGCCTTTACCAAAGGTGTCATGGGCTTTGAAGACACTTGAACTCAGGACGCAAGGGAGAAACATGCTAAGAGAAAGGCATGCTTGGCAAATCCACACCGTGATCAACTCCCGCCCAGAAACCAATGTCCCCACTGTGGAAGGACGTGTGGATCCAGAATTGGTCTCCACAGTCACTTATGGACTCATTGTTAAAACCATGTTTATGGAAGACAATCTTACTTGGCTACGAGTGATCACCAAAGAAGAAGAAGAAATGGAGGGGAAACACAGAGGAGGTGGCAAAGTTTTAAGACTTTTTTCAGAGTGGGAGCAATGGCATCATCTTCTCACTCTCTCATGCAATTGTCAGATCCTCCTTTCTCTGGCAAGTAAATGAGGTGATATGGAGGCTTTCAAATTTTACTTATTGTTTGTGCCAGATTAATACAGTACAGTGGTACCTCGGGTTACAGACGCTTCAGGTTACAGACTCCGCTAACCCAGAAACAGTACCTTGGGTTAAGAACTTTGCTTCAGGATGAGAACAGAAATTGTGCAGCGGCTGTGCGGCAGCAACGGGAGGCCCCATTAACTAAAGTGGTGCTTCAGGTTAAGAACAGTTTCAGGTTAAGAACGGACCTCCAGAATGAATTAAGTTCTTAACCCGAGGTACCACCCGTATAGGGAAATCAGAGGGTGAGGAATGTAATCAAGACTTGATAGTTCTTTGCTTTGTTTTTTTTAAAAAAACTTACTATGGTCACACTTCTTTGCAAGACGGTTTGCATTTCTAATTTAAAAGGTTGAAAATCAGCTGCCTGAATATCTTTCATCAAAGCTCAATATATTTTATAAGGATCTATGCAGTCTGAAGGAAGCATCCTGAGTTCAACTGAGGTCAAGCTTCAGCCAATATGATTGTAATTGAGAGCTTCCTTTTTAGTTCTTCGAAGTGGCATGGTTCAGTGTGGTTCATGTGCATGTTCCCTAATATTCATTAGTGGCTACTTTGATTGTCTCCTTTCTCATAGTACCAAAAACATACTTACAAAACCACTAAAATTTAGCAGCATATGAGCAAGTAAAATAGGCAGTGGAGACCTATATCCCCCTCTGCATTTTCACAAACAGGCTGAGCGAGTTCAACAGTTTAATGAAGAAAATAACAATATAAAGCAGAAAGTCCTCCAAAAGCTTGATAATGTTTTCATTTGACTCCCTAGCTGTTTTGCACATTATGTTGTTTTGGTAACCATAGTTCTACTTGTGAGCTAAAGCTTCATTTAACACAGCTAGAATACAATAATAAATTTACATGTATGGTGGTTGTAGTTGGTAGCTGAATTAGTGGGCTGCCCGGCTACGCAGTGGAATTGCTATTGTGAAGAAATCCCTCCCAACCTTGTCTGAACTAAATTATATTAAACTAAGCTATTGTGCTCGTAGTCTAACTTTTTGACCTCATTTAAAAAAACAAAAAACAAAAAACCAATGCAACTGCCTGAAAGGTGTGTCTGTCTTATTTTGGTAAAGTTGAAAAGGGCACCTGAACTTCAGGTGGGTTTCAAAGCCCACACGCTGTAAATAATGAGTCCTGCCTGGAGCTCTCCAGGCACTTTCACAGTTGTGCTCGGCAAAGGTCAGGAAAAGAAAAGAGCTCATCAGAGAATATTTGGCCACATTAAACTAATCCAGCATAGCAGAACCTGACAAATGACCCCCTTGGGTTCTGAAACAATGTGTGTGGGGTGTGTGTGTGTGTGTGTGTGTGTGCTGGAGGGAAACTAAGCCATATGCAAACTTCCCAAGAGGTCTAGCAAGACACAGGAGATAGAAGTATGGGCTTATTTTGCAATGGTTAGTCCTCCAATGAAGAATTATGCAGAGTACTTAATAAATGTGGTAAAAGATTTGAAATGCATCAAACAATAAAGTACTTGGGTTCAGCACACAAAAGTGGTTTTCACATGTTAAGAACTTTCCATCAAGAAAACTCTCTTTACTGAAGTCACTGCTGAGAAAATAGCAGGAAGTAAGAGGGCAGGGAATTAGATCATGTGCCATCCAGATGGACAGGGATGATGAGAGTTGTAAGCCAGGAACATCTGGAGCAGCACAGGTTCCCCAGCTCTGTAATATAACAATGAGTATAGACCATGTTGAAACTGGAGACTGGGAATAACTTTTTAAAAAATTTATTATTTATACCCCGCCCATCTGGCCGGGTTCCCCCAGCCACTCTGGGCGGCTTCCAACAAAACATTAAAATACAGAAATCAAACATTAAAAGCTTCCCTAAACAGGGCTGCCTTGAGATGCCTTCTAAAGATCTGGTAATTGTTGTTCTCTTTGACCTCTGGTGGGAGGACATTCCACAGGGTGGGTGCCACTACCGAGAAGGCCCTCTGCCTGGTTCCCTGTAACTTGGCTTCTCATAGCGAGGGAATCGCCAGAAGACCCTCGGCACTGGACCTCAGTGTCTGGGCAGAACGATGGGGGTGGAGACGCTCCTTCAGGTATACTGGACCGAGGCCGTTTAGGGCTAACTTCTTATTATTAAAAAAATAGTTGGACAATGGCACAAATTTCCAGATAAAATATAAACTCACCACAGGTTTTTAAATAAAGACTTGGAGGAGTATGCTGTATCAAATGGTGACTTGACCATCACTTGAGATTTCATAACTCTCAGCTTAGTAAGAATGAATATGAAACAAACTCTGCTGGTTTTTATAAATCAACTATCATTTATCATATCCCCGTCTTCCCACACTTCTCCTTAAATTATCGTTATTCTTATCTTTTTCAAATAGAATAAAACCACACTGACAAGATGGTGCTGCCATTGCATTTTATTGCAATAATCAATCAATATATCTATCAATCATCACTTCAAAGCAGCCCTGAAAAAAAATCTCTCTCTTAGACTTAACTCATCTTTGAACTTGCTTACTCAGCCTGCCCACTTTACAGAGATGGTTTTCCAAGCCTGCTTACCTGCTTGTTGGCTTTGACCTTGCACACACCACACTATCCCCTACTTATTTCCTTTCCTTTTGCCCAACCCTACAAAGAACGGTGTTTGTCCTTTATTCAGCACTGTAATTTATCAAATAAACAAAAAGCCATTCCCTGCCTTCATCTATACATTAAATCATGCATTCAGCCCCCACTGCTCTTAAATGGCAATGCATTCAATGAAATTGCATGCAAAACATACACTGGCAAGTCATGGCAAGACATACAATGAAATAAGGACAAAAGAAATCAGAAATTCAATGCTGGGAATGAATGGTGCAGTGGAGGAAGAAAAGAAAAATTAACAATAGTTTCTCTCCCCTTCATTTATTTTCTCAGGCTATCTGTCTTTTCCTAAGTAGTTTTGAATAGGACACTAGTAACAATTATCAGTACAACCTTCCGAGTAGTTTTTTTAAATAAAAAAAAGTCTTCAAAAGTTCCTGAGCCCATTTTAAAAATTCAATAGGAATTTTAATTGACTATTAAATACAGTGCTATGCACAATAAGATCATTACTGCACTTCTATAGAAGAATACAAAAAGAAATGTGGCATTTTAGGGGTGGGGAAGAGAACCTGTCTTTTCAGGAGACATAAAAGCTGCTACAGCAAAAGAAACAATTATGCAGAAACAGCAATAGCAGAAAAGTGTGTTTGTTTGTGTGAGTTTGTTTAAATATAAATGCTTACATTTGTTTCTCTTCCTCTGCTCCATCCTAAGTATCAATTCTTTCTCAATATAATATATGGAGTTATTAGATAAAATAACTTTTCCCGGTTGTATGGATCTATCAGTTGTGGATCTTTCTGCTTCTTTATTTTATTCTGTTCTTAAACAAAGGTAAATACTTTACTAATAAAAATGGGTACTGTAATAGATTTTCAAGGGCTTTTGTGTAACCCATGCTGTTATCCTCATTATTAACAGCAGGAGAATGTATTTCAAAGCCAACAGAGGGTCTATCAACGGACCTCTCCTCCCTTTTTTGCCATAGTAGTGGAGCATGCTCAATAGCTCTCCTGAAAAAGTCCCAGAAGTCTGTCTGGAAGAGTAGACAGAGGAGCTGTTCTACAGGAGTTCAGAGGAGGCTTGGATACTGTATTTGTTTTTACCGTAGCTATAAGATGGGTGGCAGGAGTACATGTGAAAAGGACTTAGTAGACCAGAAGATTAACATGAGTCAGCAGTGTGATGTAGCAGAAAAAAGTGAATGCTATCTAAGCTGCATCAACAGAAATATAGTGTCCAGATCAAGAGAAATAATAGTACCGCTCTGTTCTGCTTTGGTTGGACCACACCTGGAGTACTGTGTGCTACCATTCCTCATCTTCAGTTTTCCAAAAACTTGCTCAACTTCTGACCAAAATTTCCGGCATCCTTCCAAATGATGACAGAAATATTTAGGAATTTCTCTCTGAAGTATGAGCGTACATTTATAGAAATCCACATTGTAATGTGTTTAAATACTGTGCAAGTCGTATGTACTTATATAAAACTCATTGGAGAAGATAAGTGTCTAGTGGCCTTTTGTTTTCATTGAAATGATTGCCTACCAGACAATAAAGTCTAGAAGACAAGACACAACTCTAGAAACCCACTTGGTATGACACACTAGTCACAAGAAATAGTCTATGCACATTGTTTCCGGTCTCAAAGGGCTTTATTAAAAATTGAAAGCATATGCAATAGCTGCTGAATTGGATAAGGTTTGATTGGGTCCTCCAGGGATAATTGTACATAACGGGCTGTTTTCCCTGGCAACCTAAAGAGAGACCCTCTGCTCTTCTTCCTTTGACTGTGGCAAGCGTTTGCAATGCTGATGGACATTATTGTAATAGCAATTTAATATATGCGTATACTATGTAGGTGTGAAGCATGTATTTGCTTTTTTAGACACTACAGGACATCTTTCATTGTTGGAAAAAAATGGAACAGAGAGATGAAGCACGTTATGTTTGTAATGGAAGTACTCATAGTCAAAAAGAGCCATGCTCAAAAATCCTAGTTCTAATTGTGTGGGGTCTGGGAACAGCACATGCTACTGACCCCACACAATTAAATAATGAAGCAAACCAGCCAAATACAGACCTTCAGGGCACATAAGACATATATCCTGGTTATTTTAAAAAGAAAAGAAAAATCAAGACTTTGTTACGGTGTTAAAATAACAAGCCAGTAAGGAATATGAAATAAACAAATAAAAAAGAAGAGGGGAAAAGCAGTACAAAACAAACCAAAAACAGGGGCCACATCATTACCTCGTATAACAAAATACATTCCCAAAAGACTATACAGTGAATTAGAAGTTACTACAAAAATGGACCTGATACAGAAAGAATACAAAATAAATTATAAGTACCAAATCCATGTTTCATTGAGACTTGCCATCACTGTGATTGACCTATCCTGTAAGTAACAAATGGCCACAAAATGGAAGCAAAATCCATAGGTTTACCTGCACCTTGAGATACCCTTGTTATAAGTCAATTTCTGAGAAATGAGAATAAACATGTTATTGAAACAAATATTTGAAGAAAACTCATTTTTTCTGAAAGGACAACTCCTTTCAGCGCTGCAATATGGTCAAACAAGCCCCTACTAACAGAAAATGATAATAGGTTTACATATTAAGTCTGTATTTGACTCATCAAAAATTTACAAAGGGCACACTTTGGGGGTTAAAGGCACTGGTACACTGGTACACCTATTATTTCAGAAATGCCCCTCATTACCTCTTCCCAAAATTTGTACACAAATGTACACATGTGCAAGACTACCACATGTTCCAAATGGTATATTGGATATTTTAAAGATGTGGCTGCATTTGGTGAATCAGGGGATGTACAGTACTATCAAACTAGGATGGTCAAAAGATAGCCCACCTAATGCCACCATTCATTTTAAATGATTTATTTATGACATTTGTATTCTGTCCCATAAGATATAGCTCTTTGAGTGGCTTAGAAACATGTAAGGTGGGCTGTCCATAGGTTTTGCCTACAGTTTTGCTTGTAAATAACAGAAAATATCTATTAAAAGTTGCATGCAAGAAAGTCATTTTACACTTTAACACTTTCTTTGGATTTTGTATGTGATATAATCCTCTTTTCAGAAAAAAGGAAGTGGCTAATAACAAAATTAAAAAAGTAATAAAAAGCAAAATATCAAGTCAGCAGAAACTTAGCATGCAAAATACAAAATAGCAGCAGCAAGAAAGCAAAAACAAAATAATATAAACTCCATGTAAAGCTACTGGCAGAAAACTGCAGCCAGGCAGGAATGTGTCCTAGCCAATAACATTCTAGACAATGTATAAGGTCAGGTTGTGTGGCAAAATGCACAGTCCTTGGCCCACTCTCTTTATAACAGAGTGATTTCCAAGATCACACACTGTTTTAAAGCTAGTTGAGTCATTCAGTCAAGGGGTTAATCGCTTCTGTTTCTACCTGGCTTAACAGCTTGCCTCTTCTCTTTGACTGCACCTATCAAGTCAGTCTGTTAGGCCCCCACAACCCTTACAAGTCTTGTCCAGCCATCTTTCAGACCAGCTGAAGTAAAATGCAGAAAGCCATTTCTAGGACGAGTCATGCTTCCTTTCATTAGCTATGCAGCTATGCTTATGAGGGGAAATACCTAACATCAAACAACAAACACATTAATTGGCTCTTGGCAAAGGCATGCTAATGGCACCAAAACATCTTGCCAAAATAATGCAAAATAAGAGTAACTAAAAGAAGTGAGGTCAAAACTTGAACAAAATTTTGGCATCAGTTTGTAGGGATCCTGAATTTCGGGGTCACATGTTACTGAAGTTGAAGTGAGGCCTTATTGCCCGGCGTCTAAGCAATCTAGGTTCTAGAGCCCTTGCCAATATCCAAGGCTCACGGAACTTCAGTGCCCTGAGTGCCCTAGCAGAGCAGTCATACCTTTTACAACCCAAGGTTCACTTTTAACTCAAGTATACATTTGGAGACCTATTTCTTTTTTATCCATGTATTTGCATCGTGGTAGTTCTGCTGTCATGGCACACCTTAGATTAGGATGTGACCTAGGAGCAGATCTTGACCCACAGCTGAAGATCCATGCTCTCATTACTAATGGGATAGAAATTTGATTCCGTTCCAATTTCAAGGTGAGCAAAACGTGAGCCTTTGCTAGACAGCATTAATAATTTCTGTGTAGTTTTTTTGATAAATTGATTTGGCTATGTCAGTGCCAAGTAACCTCTCTTGGAGGAAAAAGTTCATATTTACTTATGTCTAAGAAAGTTATATAAATTTTATAATACCAGTTATTTCATAATGCCATAGTTATACCAGTTAATTAGTGCCTGAGCTGCCTCCACAACTATTGTAGTTGATGGCCTAGCGCTGATTTATACCGTAGAAGACTTGACCTTCTTATTTAAGCTTATTGTGTTGTAGTGACTTTAGACTGTAGCATTTTCTTTGCTTTGTATTGATGTTAAGTGCTGAAATGTGCATAATGAAACAGCCAAGATGAAAGAAAATGATAAAAACCCTGTATAAAATATCAGCTAGTAACAGTAATTACAAGTATCAAAATGAAAATGAAAATTTGATATAAACATGAGTAAGTAATGATACAATACTAAAAATAACCCCCTTTGAATCAAGCCATTCTATCATGATACATTAGTAGTCATTTCAATAATATGGACAAAGGGGCAGGGGAGAGAGGAAATTAAATATTAACTATAGTTTAGAATTGATTCCACTACCTGCATTTGTAGAATTTCCTCCCTACAGAGGTGCGTTTGGCAGGGCTGAGCCAAGACATTTTGGCAACTGAAGCTGACCCCCCCAAATACTGTCTCCCTCCCTGCCAGGGAAGAAGGGGTGTGGGAAGAACTACATCAGAAACAAAGGAGGGATTTGACATTGAGATCTCCTGTTCCAGTGGATCCTCCCGCATGAGGCAGTCATCTCACTTTTCCTCATGGGTGGGCCAGCCCTGGAGCTTAGGGACATTCATGCTATAGTTTCTGTCATATGCTGAAGATACACTAGCAAAAGTCCCCCTGCAATGTTTGATGGTTTAAACTACACATTTCATGGTGCCCCACAAAATGAGCCCTTGGCCCCTTAACCAGCCAAAAACCCAACATTGTCTGACTCACCCCAGTGTTTTTCTTACAACCCCCTTCTCAATGTGCCTAATTTTAATTAATCTATTTTAATCTAGCATGCAAATTCTCAAAACTTGCTTATTTAAACATTCAACAATTTTTGTACAATCTTATTTATTCTCAGTAACCAAAATTATATTATCAACATATATAAGCAGAAAAGTCCCTCCCCCCAATTTTGTTGTTTTGCCATGAGACATTGGTTGAATTGGACCACATAGCACCTAAATTATTTAATTCGGTATTTGAACGATTGGTATTAGTAATTGTATTATAAATTGGTATTGTTATAATGAGGCTATTATTGGATTGTAATTGAAAACTAATAAAAATTATCAAAAAATATCAGTAAGGACAATTATAAAATTATAAAAATCAGAGATGGAACGTAAATGGATTAAATAATAAAGCAAAAAGAAATAATTGCGTGGAGTAGCAGAAAGGCAAAGGAACCAGAAAAGGTGTGGAAGGGAAGTCATATGGTATATGTATATATGCTGTATTTGGTACGAAGTTGTAAGAGGGACAGGGGGAGGGGGTTAAATATGCTCTCTCTTCCTGGTTTTGAAAATGCAATTAAAATAAAAAATCTTCCAAAAATACTGAAAATAGAAAATCCTGCACTCAGGTAGCAAGCTGTATGTGTCATGTGGGTAAGACATGACAACAATATAATTGATTGGGAATTTGCTGTGGGTTATAGAAACTACTGTAAGGTTGTATAAGAAATTTCTGAATTCCAGCCTTAACCAGGGAAATTGTAAAGGCCAAAGGAAAAAGGCTTTGGACAGGCATAATTGACACTTTGGCCCTCCCACCTGCTATTTTTGGGTAGCCAATTACTTCCTTGAGGGAAGGATCAAATTAAACTGCAGGTGGCAAATTAGGAGCAAGAACACAACATAACACTTAGATTTGGCATTGCATAGTAGGGTTGGGATGACTGCTTTACAGTTGAAATTATTTTCTTAGTCAAGTCAGCTGTTCATAACCACGACTATATATTGAAGAAATGATCTCACAAATATATAAGCACACTGAAAGAAGCATGACAGTGGCACATATGGGTATGAGTATTAAATACTTCACAGCATACATCCAGATATTTTATTATACTTATGACGTTTAAGTTTCACCTTCCCTCCAAGGAGCTTAAGGTTGCATACATGACTCACAACACCCCTAGCTGGCTCAAGGTTACCCAGTGGGCTTTATGACTGAGGGTGGATTTGAACTCTAGTCTCTCAGGTCCTAGGCCATGACATTGGCATTGATAGTAAGCTGCCGAAAACAACACAGATTGCAACATTAGGAGGCCACAGGTAGTACTTACTGACTGTTATATTTTGGCTAGATTTGAATGCAAACCGTTGAGCAAATGCTTGTGGCAAAATCTGACATGGACCATGTTGCATTATTAAGATGAACTGGAACTAGCCAGGTGTTAATTTGCAATCAATAAAGACTACATGCTGCTTAAGTCTGTTTGTGTTTTCTTACCCTTAGAGAGATGTAGGTAAAGTTACTGCCAGTTCTTCTCAGTCAAAGCTTCATGCTAGTTGACTTACTAAACCACAGCACAAATCTGAGCAAAGTTTAGAGTGCACAAAAGACCCAATAACAAATCACTTTGTATGCCAATGCTATAGATAAGATCAGGCATCCCCAAACTGCGGCCCTCCAGATGTTTTTGCCTACAACTCCCATGATCCCTAGCTAACAGGACTAGTGGTCAGGGAAGATGGGAATTGTAGTCCAAAACATCTGGAGGGCTGAAGTTTGGGGATCCCTGGATAAGATGCTCAGGAAGAATACCAGAGTGGGAAAGAGTGTTGAATGCACTCCTGGGCGGCAGACCCCCAGTACCTCTGAGCGAATCTGGGAAGGCACTTCTCTGGAATGGCACTCTCCTTCACTCCAGAGTGCTTCTCTGCCTCACTCCTCCTTGGAAAAGTGCACACAGTTCTTCTGGCATCTCGCAAAGCAAGAAGAAAGAAACATCCATAGGTCTAAGCTATGTTTTATTTACAATATATACAGAGGATCCATAAACATGTCTGTGTTCTCCAGCTACGGCAGAACAAGACCTAAAACACACACTGCAGAAGTGAAAGTACAATCCAGTAACACTCCCAGACGGAAGAGATAAGACAGTCTTCCATTCCCACACTCTTCTCAGGCAACTCATGTGATTCACACCAATCGGGTACACAAAATCCTATCAAAGAGTGGGGAGCGAGCAAGGGAAAAGTTTATTGAACTCTAATATTGGCTTCCTGTGCAATATTAGTTTTACTGAGTTAAGAAAACTTCTGATAACCTCTTGTGTTTCAACATTCCATCATTTTAATGTTTGCAAATAGAAGTTTCCCTTCCTGATATAAAAGGACTGAGTGAAAAATAAATGAAGCCAAGCAAGCATTGTACTTCTCTACTGAACTTGTCAGCTTTCACCTGCTGAATATACCGTTCAGCTTTTTGGTACAGAGTGGCTTTGTTAAGTTTCTCTAAACCTTCCTAATTATGTACATTTGATAGTGCAGAATTCTTTCATTTGAGACAGCTTATATTATCTGATGCAGCTCTTTCAAAACTATTCAGAAACATCATCTGCCAGGATCAAGAGCAATTGAACTGATATCTATTGGGTTTTATCTTCAGCTTTAGTGCATAATTTTTCATTTTCTTTAGAAGGCTTTTTAACATAGAGACAGAGCATTCCTACAGTCCCACAGAGGTGTTTTGACATTAGGGTTAATAAAGCATGAAGAACTCATTAATAAATAATGTTCTGCTAGGTTAACAAATAAAACGGAATGCATTTGTTGGACCCAAGAGTAAATGGCATCAAATATGTGACTTGTTTAAAAGATTGCAATGGTGATTCTGTTGAAGCATTTGGCATGTCTCAACACATCAGTGCATATATTTTTTTAAAAAAAAAAATCACTTCAGAAGTTCATGTATCCTCAATTAGAATGTAGTCTGTCAGTTTGAAGATGCTTTCTGCTAGCCTGAAGTTTGTCTAAGTAAGCATCCGTGATGCCGACAAACAGGCAGTTATACAGCATTAGTAGTCTTTGTTGAGAGACTACCGCTCCCTGTCATTTTCAAAATCAATTCATGAATTAATGGCATCATTCTACATCAGAGCAAAAAGTTACATAATTTCTTACTGCTTTTATACTCTGGACACAACTGTCCCTTTCTGTTTCTAGTCAAACTTAAAATGCTCTGTATGCACCAATCAAATGAGCATCCTGTTATAAGCAATGCAGTGTGCAGACTGCTAAGATCAGCTCTAAGATGTTCATTCCAATGTGCTGTTGGAAGGACATTCCATTTACTCTCATAGTTTGTGGCAGAGCAAGTGTTCATGTGTGTGAGAGAGCCTGATTTTACATTAAACTCATTATCTGAGTTTGAACAAACACATATAGGATAAAATACTAATGGTAAGAAATAAGTAAACAGGGAACGGCTAGACTTTTAAAAACTTGGCTAAACGTAAAGATTAAATATATTGGGGAGTATATTGAGTCTGCAGTTCCTTGCAAGTGAGCCCTTTCCCCTGTTGACCTCTCACCCTGGTGCTTAGTCCGTGTACACCAGGCATCCCCAAACTGCGGCCCTCCATATGTTTTGGCCTACAACTCCCATGATCCCTAGCTAACAGGACCAGTGGTCAGGGATGATGGGAATTGTAGTCCAAAACATCTGGAGGGCCAAGGTTTGGGGAAGCCTGGTGTACACTGCACTGCATATAGAAAAACTGTAGCTGTCCACAGCCGCTTCTTCCCTGACCTAGGGGATGGGACTATCACTTACTTATGAAGAAATAATTAAACATATGATTGGGAGTGGGATGGGGTGAGGAAGGCAGGCAGGCAGGCAATACAGTGCCCCTCCCCTCCCAACTGCACTGAGGGTTCAATCTCTTTTGCCCCGAGGGAAGGCACCTGCAAAGCATAGCACCCTGCAGATGGTGAGCAGAGGACCTAGTCTTTCTGGAGTCTGCTTCCTCAGCACATCCCCAGGAATGCACTAAGGCTGCCTGTGTCTCCTCCTCCTCGCCTGAAGCCCCCACCCCCTGGATTTCTCTGACTGGCATTAATGGCCACTAACTTGGATGGTTTTGAAAGAGGATTAGACAAATTCATGGCTACTAGCCACAATGGTTATTGCTCTGCCTCCACAGTTCGAGGCAGTAATGCTTATGAAAACCAGTTGCTGGAAACCACAGGAAGGGGGAATGCTCGAACCATGCATGCTGGTCTCCACAGGCATCTGGTTGGCCACTGGTAAAGCAGGATGCTGGACTAATGGGCCACTGGGCTGATCCAGCAGACTCCTTTTATGTTCTTATATTGACTCAGGAACCCAGTAATCCTGTACTTTCCTAAGTAACTGTTGTACATGCTTCTTGAATTCCTTTGTAGGAAACCAGGGTGAGTCTAGTTAATAGCTCTATGAAAGGCTTCCAGTTTTTGGCCAGATGCACAGCACTAGCATAGTATACATTTAGCAGATAACAGGCAGGGAAAATGAAAGGAAAATAGCTTAATAATGCCCTATGCGCTCTCTCTCTCTCTCTCTCTCTCTCTCTCTCTCTCTCTCTCTCTCTCTCTCTCTCTCTCTCTCTCTGTGTGTGTGTGTGTAGAAGAGGATAGATGATGCCATGGACAGCATATGGAAACGATTTCTTTTACTTATCTCCATAAGCAGAAACATACCAGCTGCTATTCAAAAGAAGAGAGTTCATATCCTCAAATCAAAAGTGGCTTACAAATAAAATCCTGACACCGTGTGAAAACAGATCAGACACCCTTTTAAGAGATTGCAAAAGATGTTGAGACAGGAAAAAGGCCTTATCACAATATGGATGATCTACATACATTCTAGTCAACTACAGAATTTCTTTGTAGATCTGACATTATTGCTTTCTCAGTTCCATGCATATTCATTGGGGCAGGGGGGGGGATTCACAAAATATTTCAGCTGGAGTTAGAATATGAACTTGAACTACCACAATCCATCAAAAATTGTTAGAAAAATTAGAGAGTGAGAGAGCCATTATTTTAATATTTTCTCCTTGAATTACTAATTTAAAAGACATTTGCAATTAAACACCTTTAAGAAATAGTGAGATAATTTCACTGTATTTGAAGTGTTAAAATGTATTTGAAGTGCTATATAATTGCAGCTGGAGCATAAGATAATTTCTCCTAGCTCTGCCCCCATTTAAAAATTATTTTTGCAGAGAGATGTGTTATCAGTTATCTAGGGAAATAGTATTTCATGTTCAAGGAAAGAGATAACCTGGTTTTTGTTATCTTAGTAAGAGACACAGCTGTTTCAGTAAATCTCACCAAGCTTATTAACATCTTTGTGCTGAAGTGTAGTCTACAAGTCTACAAAAAGGTGTCCTGGGGAAAAACACCAAATATGGAAAGTAGTAATCAGTCTTGGTGATAATATACCAGTGTTCTCGTTTCAAGGGCTAAGTGGGCTCTTCCTGTACTTCCAATCCCACACACCAAAAGCGTGAGGTGCTTGTCTTCACAATTCCACAGAAACATGCATGCACAGGACTAGCAAAGGTACCTTGCCATACCAAGTACCAAGTATCATAGAATCATAGAGTTGGAAGAGACCACAAGGGCCATCCAGGTCCAGCCCCCTGCCAAGCAGGAAACACCATCAAAGCATTCCTGACAGATGGCTGTCAAGCCTCTGCTTGAAGCCCTCCAAAGAAGGAGACTCCACCACACTCCTTGGCAGCAAATTCCACTGTCGAACAGCTCTTACTGTCAGGAAGTTCTTCCTAATGTTTGGGAAGTATAATGTATATGAAGATATATGCAACATACGAAGAAACTTTATACTATGAACCATTTGTCCACCCATCCCAACTGACACCTATGCCAACTGACAGCAATCCACAAAGGCTTGAGACATAGGCATTCCCCAGCCTTACTTTCTGAGATGCCAGGGATTGAACTGGAGCCCTTCTAGATGCAAAGCACATGCTATACCTCTAATCTATGAAGCCTCCCAGAGCACCTGCCTTTTCCCACTTAAAGTCAGTGCTACATCACTTAATGGGGAGAGTAATAAGCAGAGATGTTCTGCAGGCTTTTGCAACATTCTGTTTATATGTACTGGACCTTCTGCTCCCTCTAGTATTGTAGATGAATCTCTCCTCCACAGCTGGACCCTAAGCCATTATTATTATTAAGTTAATTATACAAAAGGCTTCCTCATCCTTCTCTTTCCTTTTTCTTGGTACTGCTTAGGATACATGCATTTAATTTTTATATCGCATTATAAAAAGGGAAACGTGTGAAAACACAAGAGGCTGGAAGGTAGAACAAGGTTAATTTCATTGTACACAGGTTGTACATTGACAATAAAGGTATTATTATTATTAAGAAGGTAAACACTCCTTTATCCTTTCTCTTCCCCTTATCTGGCATCACTGCCATCTACCTCTCAAAACTGGTTACTAGGTTTGGTTACTTATTTGGTATAGGAGACTGCAGTGGTCTGCCATCAACTCCCTGCCCATCTAATCCTAGCAAAGGCACATGTCCACATTTTTATGTGTTTTACTCAGAGACTTCCTGGAGACAAAACCAAAAAATTCCTAGCTTGACTGTGCTTGACTAAGATGGGGGCTTGGTGAGTGGTTGGCGCAGATGGAAACATTTTACTCCTGTATAGGATTTGCCCAGTTCTCAGGGATCTCCCACAGGGAGGGGTCAGCACTAAACAATTCAGACTATTTCAGTGGCACAGTTTAAGCAGCACAAACACCTGAGCACAGACCACCACCATTTCCTTCCTTCCCATAGTGCCTCTAAAAAAAGATGGCAGGCTGCTAGCATCCTTCCCAGAAACATCGTAATTCCCTTTCCTACATTTTATGTTCTTAGGATGAACCTCTTTGTAGAGATCTATAAATAATGTGCACCTTTTGACAATTTTGGCTTGGTGTGTGTGTGTGAATGGCTATTTCAGTAGAGTGCTGCATGTTACAAGCAATGCCATCGTATAAACCACTTTGCATGTATTAAAAGCAAGTGCTTTATTAGATGGGGCAATTTAAGCACATTACTTTTCACTTGTGGAAGCTAGGAAGTGTTGCATTATGGATGAACTAGATTGTTGTATGTTTAAAGCATGTGTTACCTGGAACGGAGGTTTGCTAGATATATCACATTATAGCATATACATCTGCATGATGATGGTAGGACCCCTGATGTGAGGAAGATAGGAAAATTATTATAATCTCCATTTCTAAATTGAATGAGCATTTTGCTCAGCAGAAACCTCTTGGCTGCAAATAGTCTGAGATTACATCCTGCTGTTTAAGGTACCTGTGTGTGTCTGTCTTCATGTGACGTGTTTGTGAGCACACATTTATTTTTAAACTGAACATAAGTTTTCCACATTCCTTTAAATCAGATATCTTTGATATCCTACACTGTTAGAGCTACTCACATGTTGGCACAGACAGGTCATATTAGTGCAGTGGCTATTTTATGCTTTATTTATTTATTTGTATTATTCTGACCCAAGAGATGAGTCACTCTCCTACAGAAAAAGTACTCAAGCCTACCCTTATCACCCTTATCAATCTCAGGATGAAACTCATAGCTGCCCTGATTGAAAAGGACATTGGGGGGGGGGAAATGAAAGAAATTATGCAACAAAAACTCATTTCAGTTCAACAGCCACAACAAAACTGGGGAATGGAGAATTACACAGAGGCTGCATTCAGACAAGAGATTAAGGCTTGGCTTAGTGCTACAGGAACGACAATCCCCCCTCATATCTCCTCTTGCATGGCCACAAGGAGGATATTCAAATATTCCCATTACATTTTATATCAACTGCAGTTTAGGGGATCATCTGAAATCTAAACTGTGGTTGATCTTAACCAGGCATCCCCAAACTTCGGCCCTCCAGGTGTTTTGGACTACTCCCGCTCCCAACGTGAGCCTGGGGCCGCCTCCTCCGAAGACCTGGGAGGCGCGGAGGAGGCAGCCACAGGCTCGCGTTCCCGGCGTGACTCTGGAGCTTCGCGCCGGGAGCGGGAGCCTGGGGCCGCCTCCTCTGAAGACCTGGGAGGCGCGGAGGAGGCAGCCACAGGCTCACGTTCCCGGCGTGACTCTGGAGCTTTGCGCCGGGAGCGGGAGCCTGGGGCCGCCTCCTCCGAAGACCTGGGACGTGCGGAGGACGCAGCCACAGGCCCGCGTTCCCTGCGCGACTCTGGAGCTTTGCGCCGGGAGCGGGAGCCTGGGGCCGCCTCCTCGGAAGACCTGGGAAGCGCAGGCCACGTGGCCCCGCCCACATTTCCGCTGTGGCCCCTCCCCTCCCGCCCCTTGCCCCCGCCCCTTGCCCCCCCTTATTTTGATCCTGGCTATGCCCCTGATGCTTTGTAGTGTTGGATTGCAAGAAATGAAACTAGGGTGGAAGAGAGACGGTTGTAGGATAGGGATGTTTGTGGTCGCCAAAGGGTTATCTTCTCTCCCTTTTTCTATACATCACGGGTGTCAGAGACAAGGCCCGGGGGCCTAATCCGGCCCGCCAGACCTCGTGCTGTGGCCCGCCGCTCGCCGCTGGGCGGCCGCTCGCCCGCGCGGTCACATGGGCGGCCTGGGCGCCGCTTCCGGAGGAAAGGGTGGGACACAAAGTTGAATCCGAGGCCCCATTGTCTAGTGGCGCTGCTAATCTGCTGTTAGCAAGCGCGCCCGGCTCTGAGCCGGCTCTGAGCCTTGCTCTGAGGCAGCGGGAGGTGAGTGCCATGAGGAAGCCGCTCGGAGTGCGGGGCGGCGGCGGCACTAAGGGAAGGGCAGAGAGAGGAACTGGAACTGTTTGCCTCAAGAAGGAAGCGGCAAAGGGCGGGCGAGGTCCTCTCGGTTGGCTTTGGGGCTCAGGACAGAGAAGGCACAGCCTCTCACCCCCTTTATTTGTCCCACGGCAGAGCTCGGCGCTGCCAACTTGTGCAGGGACAATGCTCAGGAAGCCCCATGTCCTCAGGACAAGCAAGCACGTGCAGGAGGAGGGGGACTTCCGAGTAATTTCTGTGAAGTGCCTGTGCAGTTGATCGGGCGTGCCTGCCGTTCGCTTTCCCCGCTGGCTAACAGTTCCCTCCCTCCCTCCCTCTCGCTAGCTAGTTCCCTCTCACCCCCTCCCTCCCTCCCTCCCTCCCTCCCTCCCTCTCTCTCTCTCTCTCTCTCTCTCTCTCTATTTCCCTCTCAGCCCCTCCTCTCCCCTGCACCTTTGAAGGGTCACCTTTGCAAGGAAACACTTGCCCCACCACCCCAGCCCCTAACAGGACCCCCAAGGCTCCTGCTTCAGCTCTTCAGCCCCCCAAGGAGCCCTTCAGCCCCTACCTGGCTGGGAGCCCAGGGAGGCGATCCAGAGCGCCACAGGCAGGCTCTAGGTGTCAGCTGGCCAGAGAGGACATGCCATGTCTGTTCCCAAAGATGAGGCACAGAGGAGCCTGCCAGATCCTGGGACAGTCCATCTCCCTCAGTGCAGCCAACACTGGTTGGCAGCAACAGCTCTCCAGCTTTCAGCCCTGCCTGGAGTTGCTGCCAGGGAAAAGCTGCCAGGATTCCTGCACTGCAGGGGGTTGAGTTAGATGACCGATACAGCTGTGTGTGTGTGTGTGTGTGTGTGTGTGTGTGTGTGCACCTTGTGGGTCTTTCATCCCCTGCAAGACAAAGCCCTCCCCATCAAGCCAAAGGGCAACCCTTTTGCTGGGGGCACCTGCTGGAGCTCTGAAACCTGCTGTCCAAATACATCCCCTCTCTCCAAGCCTCCCTCTTGAGCAGCCACAGACAGACCCCCGTGAAGAGGAGCCTCCTTCCATGGCTGCCCCAACCCAACCTCTTCCCCAACCCCAGACGCTGAGCTTTCATTTTTTTAAAAAAGGTCTCTAGTCCTCCCAGAGAACTTTGGAACTCCCTGCCTAGGGAAGCTAGATGGGCTCCCTCCCTGCTGGCAGATGGGAACTGACTGTGTTTTGAGGAAAGGGCTAGCGCTGTGGTATTTTTATTGTTGCTATTATCTGTATTTCTAATAGATCTTTTCAATACATAAATACATAAATTGTACAATAATTGTACATTTGAATATCTACTTGCCATTATTCTGACTATATTTCTGCTTTCAGAGCTAGTTATTACTTACATTATTACAAAAAACAGTAATAATTGAATGCAGTGACAATAATTTATGATAATAAAGAGTGGACACATAGTCCTACAGATACAGCCGGCCCTTTGAGGGTGACCAAACTGCTGATGCGGCCCCCAATGAATTTGAGTTTGACACCCCTGCTATACATAGTGTTAAAATGTTGCATCTTTCTGTTTCTTTTCAATGTTTGCTAAGGGTTGCATTTAGCTTCCTTATGCATTGTAATGTGGGTTTTTCTGTCTCAGCCCCACTTTTAGAAGAGAGTATTCTCTGCTTCTTGTTGAAAACATGGAGTTTACTACCACAGCTATCACAGCTGCAGTTATTCAAAAGTAAATTCATTATTGTTTTTTTTTTGTTAAACCAGTTACAATATTTCCCCATACCTGTTACCAGTTCCCATTGAAAGATCACTGACGTACCGGTATTATTATTCACTTTAGTGCAGAGCTTTAGTTGCATGCTTTCGTTGCTGCTCCGTTACATTTATTATGCAATGGGTTTTCTCTCTCTTGTATTTGGAATAGATAATTGATGCCACTGGGACATAAGTCTCTTCTGATAAAGGACTGCATGTTGTCTGTCTCTTATTTATGGTTTATAACTGGAGAAATAATATATACAGCATGCACACAGTAGTTACAGACATACTAAAAGGCAAACAGATTGAGTACCACAGTATAATTCTGCCGAGGGATTTATATGGTATCATTTACCACAAAGTGGAAATTACAACAATGTAGTAACACTGCGAAGTTTTAGTTTTGTCTTTATTAATCACCATATTCCCATGCCTTATACATAATACCCAAGGCAGAAAAAACTTAGAATAAATTATTCTCAATCCCCTCCACACACCTGAATTTCAAAGTGCTTTGGTGGTCGAATACCTAGACTGGTGCAAAGGGAGCGTTTTGAAATGAAGGCTGGTGTATTTTCTGCCTAGCAGACTTTCCAGCTCTCCAGCTGTTTATCATGGCATGTTTATGTTCTACCTTACGCATTCTCTGCCTTACAGGGGCTATGAGAGTCTTTTAAAAGTAGAGGTGGGAACTTTAAATGAATTCACACATGCATGTTCCTAGCTGAAGAACTGCAACTTTGATTGGTGACTTGTGTGTGTAAGTAGGCATCATGTATCAAATGTTGAATCAAAGCTGACCTAAGACTTCAAAACAAAAGAAAACCCCACAGTTTTACTGGTAGAGGCAGTCCAGTGAACAACAGGGAGTCAGCACATCCTGATGAGTTATGTTCAATCCTATACATGTACATGCAGCACATAGTGGTTATACAGATTTAAAGTTAGGTCTCCCTAGTCCAATATTATAGTCACTGTTCCACTATGAGCAACAAATTGGAGAGAGAGAGAGAGAGGAGATATCAAAGGAAAAACAACTTTCTAAAATGCTGATAAAGAACAGTACTGTACATTTGAAGTTTTAGTTAATTACTTCCAACGTTCTTCAGTTAAGAATCTTTTGCAATGGAGAATATTCACTTGCCACTATGATAAGATATCACATATATATCAAGTCAAACAAATACAGCTGCAAAAAGTGGGCAGTGTGGAATGAGATATGATAATCCCCAAGGAAATGAGGGAGTATCAACAGCAGAGGCCAGAGAAAGCCCCAAAGTCCAAAGGTCCTTAACTAAGGTAAGTAACTGGGGGGACAGCAGGTGGCAAAGCCTTTTGTGCCCCTTTTTTTGGCCATGCATCACCTGGTGATCTCATTAGACTAGTTTCTAATAAACATTGGGGTTTTCCCCTGCTGCATTAATAGCATGTATATAAACTATGGATCAGTAATTAATCTCTTAGGGCCAAGCTGGATACAACAACAAATGTCATGGTCCCAATTCATTCCTCTCTATTATTGAATGTCGCTTCCCGTTAGTTAATTCTATATTCATCTAAAGTGTTGCAATTTCTGTATAGATACAGCACTCACATCCAATACAAGCATAGGTCTTTTTTTCCCAGTGATACGACATCCCATTTGATACGTTCAGGTTAAATCAGTTTTGGAATATGCAAAAGCAAATCTGTCAAATCAAGAGAAATCACTGGATGCTTTTCCAGTAGGAAATCTGTCCCATGACATTCCAGACAGAAAGGAAGGAAGGAAGGAAGGAAGGAAGGAAGGAAGGAAGGAAGGAAGGTTCTCTCTCCCAAGTATAAATAAAATGCTATACCGCTCATGGAAAGCAGACATCTATTAACTCTGCCCACCCACCCCGCTGTAAGATATACACAGAAACAAACAGTTCTGGAGCTGTAGGCTTTCAAATAATCCACCAACCTTTTTATCCTTATACTCATCCAGAAGATCGGGTACATCTACTTTAGACCAAGAACATTCAAAGAAGAATTTATGTCTGCCAGTCTTCAGTGCTCAAAAGCCTTCAGAGTTTATAAGAGAGATCAGTGATATGGTAAAAAGACTCCAGATGCAAAAGGGATGAATAGATATTTCTTCTTAAATGTGTTCTGACTTGTTAAGGCTGTAAGGGGAAAAACAGAATGCAGTTATTTTGAAGAAGCAATATTATTCATGTAAGTCTAAAACAAACAATAAAATACAGGGCCACAACATTGCACTATAGCAGCCATCTCCAACACCTTCCAGGTGCTTTTGACTATATCTCCCATCCTCCCTGATTTTTTTTTACCATGCTAGCTGGGGCTGATGGGAGTTCTTGTCCAACACCCCTGGAGGGCACTATGGTGAGGAAGGCTGGGATATAGGAATGCAACTGTATTGATCAGCACTGCGCATCTATAAATGCCCACCACCCCCCAACTTAATGTTCTCTATTAAAACAAATGGTGTAAACTTGGAAGACAGTCAGTGTCAGCCATTTATTTACTTATTTATCCAATCCACTTCTACACAGTAACCTCCACTAGAATAACAACAAAGAAGAGCTGATAGGAAGTGGTGGGGATAGCATGGGTAGAAGCTGCTTGTTATGAATTCTCCTGCAATATGTTAATTTGATCATATTGTACACAGTTCTTTTCCAAACCAACAGGTTACCATTGGGTCCCCCCCCCTTATATCAGTTTTTGACAACACAGGTTTCTGCAGCTTAAAATAACTATTATTTCAAGATACACACTTTGCACCTGATCTTTTAAATATTCCAGTAATATCACTTGTGGATTTACAGTTGCTACATATAAGGGGTCCAGAAATTCCGAACTTTGGGGCAGCTCAAGATAAGTAATCTGCCCTTGTGTCCTACATCTCCAACAATTATTTTGAGTTATCACATTTAATTTGTTTGGGGTAAGGTGGCAAAGATATTGAGTTGGTTTTTTAACATCTTTAAAATATGTTTATATTAATTTGGGTTCAAAACATTTGGGGCTTTGCTGCACATATTTGTGTGTAATGTTTACTTCTTCCCCTTCGTTTAAAAAGTGATTTGACAATTAGGCAAAAAGAAGAAAATGTACCATGAGTTACTACTGAAGTACATGCTATTTTATTTTTTTAACGGACATGGACTTTGCCCTGTGATTCATTATCCTGTCTTCTGAAAAGACTGCCATTATATAGAAAAGATTATCTATGCTTTAGGAAAGAAGCTTTTTAAAATGTTTCCTCCCAGTGAAATCTTGAACTCAGTATTTAAGAGGCAAGCTAAGCTGATAAGTGGAAAGTAGACTGAATTTAAAATAAAAGCTTCCACTTCCTCCTCCCCTTGAGAGTATATTTAGCTCACAGCGTACAAATAAATAAATCTTCATTTAAATTGAGATGCAGTGTTGTTCAATAAAAGTGAAGGTGTCAGCCTTGATATGAAAGGTTCTACCCATAATTCTGCATCCCAAGCACCACAACATTTCCAGTGCTTGGCTTGGGAGCTTTCTATCCTTCATGACTAAGCAGAAGAAAGAAATGAACATCAGTAGCATTAGGAAAACATCTATATGTTTACTACTATTTACTGACTTGGAATGTGTATGAAGTAGTTAAAGCATGATAGCAAAGCCTGTGTTCAAGGCATATATTTGTCCTCAATAGAACACAGTTAAAAATAAATGAAGGAATGAAGGAATCCAGACTTGATTTCAACTAAACTTTCCTGCCTTGGATACACACTGATTTAATTTTACTGCTCAGCAGCCCTCCGTGCCCCACCCTACAATGTTAATGAGTGTTTCCCATCTCTCCAGAGAGACTTTTAGGGGAACGCAAGCGGCTGCAGGGAAGTAGGGAGCAGGAAACTCTATTTTCTTAAACTTCCTTAAATTAACTTACCTTGAGATCGAATCCATTATCTACTATGCTTCTACTGCCACTAGTGGGAGCCAATTAGGGTTGCCAGACTCAATAGAGGACAGGACCTCTGTGCCTTTAATTGCCCTGCTCTCTTTTGAGTCTGGAAACCTTAAAGAGAAACCAGCAGACCCTTTGTTTAATTTCCAAGCAAAGGGTCTGCTAGTTTCTCTTTAAGGTTTCCAGACTCAAAAGAGAGCAGGGCAATTAAAGGCACAGAAGTCCTGTCCTCTATTGAGTCTGGCAACCCTAGAGCCAATGAGAGCAAGGGTTTTTACCTCTTTATACAAGAAGAGCATCTACTTGAACCCTCTCATGCAGTGTTTCAGCATTTGAGGATATAACATTGGCTAGTCTCCCAGTGAACAAACTCAAGGGAATCTCTAAAGGATGGTGGCTTCTGCAACTGTTGTTGGACTACAGTTAGATGAGGAGCAGCCAAAATGGTGTCCTCCAAGCGTTGTTGGACTGCAGTACCCACCATCCTCTAACCCAGAGCTTTCCAAACTGTGTGTCATGACACATTAGTGTGTCGGCTGCAGTGTGTAGTAGGTGTCTTGCATGAATGCTCCCCACACTCCTCCCAGGGCTGGAAAGGGACTAGTTTAACCTCTGGTTTGCTAATAAAACTGAATTACTGTATCGTGAAATGATGCATGTCTAAAAAGTGCATCACCAACATGGAAAGTTTGGAAAGGTCTGCTCTAACTACTGACTATGCTGGCTGGAAGTTGCCATCCAGGCTGAGAAAGGCTGGTCTGCATGGTCTCTCAGTAACAGTACAGGAAGTCACACCAAACTAGCATGTACAATTGTTTTCAATACTGTAAATATTAAATAAATGATTTTTTTTTTACTAAAAAAACTTCACAGCAAAAAAGTAACCTTGTAATGTATAAAGCTATAAAGTACGGACATTTTTCAAGTGGGATCTGTAACAGCAAAGTAGCAAAGTTGTATGACTTGTACAAATAACAAATGATAAATGTTACTGAAGGGCTTTAATACTCTAACCAAAGTGTTTTTGCTCAAAGTAGATTCTCAAAGGGCGTTTTGAGGTCATAGTAATGCAACTTTCAGAAATATGTTCTGCACACCTTTATTCTATTACACAACACGACAAACATTGCATCTTCACATTCTTCTATTATCTACAATCTCAATGGAATAACGGTTTGGGATTTGTTCATTTTAGGATTTTATTATGGGGTTTAATGAATTTTTTTTGGAACTGAGGCAACCACAAAGTTTTCTGAAAAGATTATTGCAATCTAATCGAGTCATGAGATAAGCACTCCCCTCCTCTTCCCTCGATGCTTCCAGAAACATAAATATTTACAACTTTATCTAGTCTGATTATTCATTCTTTGCAGAAGCATCCATATTTTCTGAAAGCAGATAAGTACCAAAGAAATGAATGCCATTTTGCTTAGTTCCTATCATCATGAAGAATATGGGCCTATTATCAGGAAATGCTATGATCTGGAAATCCATCATAGCAGTCCTACAGAAAAGCACAATGTAACTTGGAGAGCAATGCCCAAGGAACACTCCTGATAGCTGAGCATGTGCTAACAGAGCAAGCATTGGGGCTCCAGAGGCACCAGCTAAGGAGACAGGTCATGTTCAAGGCTCTAGGCCACTGCTGGTGATCAGGGGACCACTCTGCCTTGGCTGTCAGACAGGATTCCTCAGAGGTTCCTCCTAGACCAGCAGGTCCTGTATGGTCACTGCCAGGACCAGGGCCGTCTTTAGCATATCCGCCGCCGGGGGTGCAAAGATCTTCCCAGCACCCCCAAATTAACTTTTATTATACTTATGGCAGACACCATGCTTACGCCTTATCTCTTGTTTACGAAAGAAGGGAGGAAACAGAAACGTGTTTCTCGCTTAGCATTCATCATAAAATGAAGAAGAAATGCAGCTCATGGAATTCATATTGTGTGCTCTAGGTGCGTTTTTGCGGAAATAGAAAACTAAAATCGCGTGCTGAAACGCACGTGTAGTAGAGCCCTAAGTACTAAGCTGTTAGTCAAAGAAAATGCCGACAATTAATGAAAATAAACACTATTTTTTTTAACAATTTCTCTAAATGAATTTGAACCGTAAGTGATTAAATTAAAACACGCCGTTGTGAATGACAAGCGCTACCGCTGGCACGGCACATCTTTGGTAAATGAGCACACAAAGTCGAAAGTCCTTTAGTGAAACAGTAAGTATACATTTCGGTAATACCTAGGTATATATGTCTTTTGTTTTTCTAGCTTGATGAAAATTATTTAATATTTCATAACAGGTAGATATGGTAGTTAAGAGCTTAGGCAGCTTCAGCGACGGGCACCTGGTGCCCCCCAGAATTCAGCGCCCGGGTGCCCTGCACCCCTTGCACCCCTGGGTAAAGACAACCCTGGCCAAGACTCCCACAAGCAACTACCTGTGAACCTAAAGAACCAGATGCCACCATCCACAGCTGTTCACTGAAGCAGTGGCACAGGGAGTGTACCAGAAGTGAGTCTACGGAGTGGAGGAGGAGTACCTGTCTTCAGGCCAGATGGTTGATTCTTTGAAGCTTTGACATTCTCCATAGAGGAGTAAGACAACTTCTGGGGAGCTGTAAAGTAGCCATTTGTGGCATTTACAGTTTGTTTCTGCTGCAAATCCAGACTGTAGTCCTGGAGAGCAAAAGTCAATCACAGCTGTTACATCTGTCTTTATCTGTTGTTTTAAGAATACAATTTTTGCAATGCTCTCCTGGTAAACACTGCTAATTAAAAACAGTAGACAGAATGCTGATTAAAATCCTAATATGTAATCTTCATGCACCAATACTATGTAATACTGGAGCCCCTTATGCTGCTGTTAGAGATCTCTTTCCAGCTGTCAATGGATAACATCCCTGGATTCCTGCTAATTGGCTGTACACCAAGGCAAACATCTCAGCTAATTTGGGAACATAGTACCGATTAGTTCTAGATAAAGTATGAATATTTATAAAGAAATAACCAATAATGAGAGAAAGGCAGAGATGGAAGCCAGCATAAAGAGAGAGAAAACACCCTTTCAGATGCTTTAATAAGCTTTTTAGTCCTTCGAGCAACTGACGAGAATATTTAACTGCCATACTTTCAGAATGGAAAAGACAAAATCATCCTTGTGTATGATATTTGTTCCTAAAGAAAATGCTTAGGGGATTTAGATTTACAGAGCTTTTCTTCAGGGAGAAATAAAAATAAAGCAAATGGCTTTAAATTGATGGCTTGGATTCCAAGGTGCTCATGTATGAGCAAAAATGCACCTCAGCTTGTGCAAGCTCCCTGCTGATTTCCCCTTCCAGCTCCAGAGGGTTCCCCAACCACCAGAAACTTATTTTCAGAGGCACATGAACCTCCAAGGACAAAGGAAGTGGGAAACATTCAATCAAGTTCTCGTCCAGCCAGAATATCTAGCTCAGATTGGAGGAATATAACAACATGTCAACAAGTCTATTATTCAGTTGTTTAATCCTCCCCCTTTTTTAGATGAGGCAGTCATTCTTGAAATTATTTTGTATTGCTTTACAATATTATATGTTGTGCACTGCTTTGATATATGAGTGGGCAGAATATACATACATTTAGAAATATAAATCAATAAACAAACTATTTTCAAGACCTGAACAGCAGTGTCAATTTAGTCAGTAAAGGTTAAAATATGCTTTTAGTAGCAGGCTATGGGAAGTGCTTGCAGGCCATGTGGCACTATTAAAGTCCAGAAGTGCTCTACAAAATTGCCATTTCCTATGGAGAACCAACAGGTGTCCCCCCTACTCATGCAGGGATAACGTTCCGGGGCCCTGCGCACATAAGCGAAAATCACATAAGTGGGGAACACCCTCTAGAATGCTTCTAAATGTCATTTCCCTCCTGTTTTCCAGCACTCTCTCCCACACTCTCTCCAATTCAGATCAAAATATCTTGAGTTGAAGCTTTGGGGCCAGCTGGAGGCTGGAGGACATGCAAGAAAGCAGCGTAGTACCCCATGCATCAGCTGTAAGGCAAGGAGGCTGAGCAGCCTAAAACACTGCTGTGTCTCCAGTCTCTTCAGGGCAGTAATATAGATTCCTCAAATGAAAGAGTTTTTACTAGAGATAAAGTGTGGTTTTACCAAAATACTGACACATTTCAGCATTGCTTATCTTAATCAATCTATAAACTATTCAACATGTGGTAGAATGAATATCATTGTACGCTGCTGAAATCCACATTTAAAAAAATGAATAATGTGTTGTTTGCAAACTCTTGGATTAGTACATCAACAGAAGGAAGACCTGAGCTCCTATACAGTAATAACTTAGCTTGAGTGTGACAACATTCATTATCGACTCTTACCATGCTGAATTATAATTATGAAAATCAGTAATTTAATTGGCATCTACTGCAATGAAAACAAGCTTAACCAATGTTATGATTGGAGTGCAAGTGCCTCCTTGTGCTTTCAAAACTCAGCCTTCCTATCAGGTATTCAGTCACTATATCGCTAAATGGCCAGTTGTTAAAATACACTGAACATGTTATAATGTGCAGTAATATTCATACCTATATGAAAAAAGGATGCAGGAAACAAATGCTCATGGAGAAAATATAGGAAAATGCAGCAGAGATCACCACTCATGTGAATGGCATGCAAGGCAATAAGGACCACTTCACATATTTACAAGTTTAGATGTATCCATACAATGCTTGAAATGCACACCTAAGATTATAACAGGTGAATTGCAGCAATTGTGTTTATCATACAAGTACCCTTGTTAGGAAACTGTGATTGGATGAAGATTGTTGTAGTGCAAAGTCCTCCTGGCAAATCTAGGCTTCCCTGAAGTAATGTATGAAAGGTTTCTAATTTTTTGTCAGCCTTCACAGAACCTAGATGCAAATACAAGGCAATCCACAGCTCTGCACTTTGATGGGCCGACTTGAGTCACAAATTTGTGTGCCATTCACACAGGAGGAAAAGGATACAGAGCTCAGTAAGACTGGATTATCAAACTATGAGAAGTGTACTGCTAGCCGGAGGGGAGAGCTAGATTTATTCCTGTTGGAAGAACAATAAGAATCCCAAGTGAAAATACTTTTGAGCTATTATCAACCTGTAAAATACAGAACCTGTTTCGAATTTCTGCACCAAAACACTTCTATCTTCTGATTAAATATTAATAAACTATGCTATGCCAAAGCAGCATATCAATTATATGCCATACCTTAGAAATGATCACACTAAAAAAATTAACATTTATGTCATGAAATGTTTAAATGACATGAACTATTTGAAGGCCATGAAATGCCACTAGAGCTATATGCTCTGCCACAACACAGTGACCTGTGGTCTTCTGAAGTGGAAAATACCAGGCAGGCTGTATGCTGAATCAAAATTTCTAGGAAGTTTAAGGCCTTCCAGTAATAAAAAGCCTTCCAGTAATAAAAAGGTTAATTGTAGAGTGTGCACTGAAAAAATAATGGATGACTCTCAATAGGAAAATGAAAAGGACAAAACGTACCATGTGAACTCACCATAAAGAAACAGTCAAACCCAAATTCTTGAGGCATCTAGTTAAGTGCTATAATACATGTTGCATGTCCAAGATTGCAGGTTCAATCTTTGGCATCTCCAATAAAACAAAAAAAAAAAACCAAAGGACCAGGTGATAGGTAAGAACTCTGCCTAAGACTCTTAAAAAGCCATTTACAGGCAAAACAGGCAAAACTGTACAAGGTGGACAAAAATCTAAGGTGGTGTAAGATCAGCATTCTATGGGCTATTGGAGATGGTCCCAATTATTGCCAGAGAGGGATCAAAACTGTGTTATTTTCTAATTTCTTCTCTAGTAATAGGTACTGCTTGTTACTGTACACACAGAGAAAAGCCAAAAGAAGATAGAACTGTGAGCAGAGCTGGCTAACTAGTGAGGCAGGGTGAAGCACCCATCTCAGGCCACCCTACCGCTTACACTGCCTTCCAAAACACTCCCTGAAGCAAATGGGAACGCGTTGCTCTCGCTTCCGCTGCAAAATGGAACACTTCCACCTCTTCCCCAATGAATGGGAATGCCTCACAGAATGCTCCCAGGGTTCTAGCACATGGCAGAACTGGAGGGGGCGGGGCACAGGAGAGAAGGCACATTCCCATTTCAACTCAGATAGTGAAATACAGGGCCGTCTTTACCCTGGAGTGCAAGGGGTGCGGAGGACCCGGACGCCAATTTCTGGGGGGCAGCAATTGTATACCTACTGTATACTGGTCCCTCTCGATTGGCGGCAGTGAAAATGGAGCGCAATGGAGCGAAAGTCCCCGCCTCCCTCCTCTGTCGCTGTGTTACTCCATAGAGTCAAATATTCTTGGCGAGTCAGGAAACAAAAGCAGTAATTTCCGCTGCCTTGTTGTCACAGGTGAGTGATTTTCCTCCCCCCCCAAAAGCTCAACAAATTGATGGATTGAAAAGATGTAGATTTTGGTGGTTCAGATGTATCCAATCCATTTCGTGCTCACTTTGGGGGTGGTATTCCACTATTTTATCTCTTGGGCTACACATAGATCCTTTGGTTCTCAGAAAACTTCAATGAATCAGTCTGCTATAGTGTGCTTCTTCTTTTTCTTTTTTTACACTAAAGAATGCCAATATATTCCTGTGGTTATTTCAGTGCTTTGTGGAGCTCCTGTTTGAATTAATGGAGTGTTGTTGGAATTAAATGATGCTCGAGCTAAAGTTTTACAAGTCCTTTTACATATTCCAAGATGTGTTTCTAATGCAGCTATATTACTGGAAACAGGATGGTGTCCTTTTGAGATAAGAGCTTGGTTGGCAGCCTTAAAACTTTGGTTCAAGATCTTTGTCTTTAAAATACCAACTTGGTTGTTGTTGTTTAGTCGTTTAGTCGTGTCCGACTCTTCGTGACCCCATGGACCATAGCACGCCAGGCACTCCTGTCTTGCACTGCCTCCCGCAGTTTGGTCAAACTCATGTTCGTAGCTTCGAGAACACTGTCCAACCATCTTGTCCTCTGTCGTCCCCTTCTCCTAGTGCCCTCAATCTTTCCCAACATCAGGGTCTTTTCCAAGGATTCTTCTCTTCTCATGAGGTGGCCAAAGTATTGGAGCCTCAGCTTCACGATCTGTCCTTCCAGGGAGCACTCAGGGCTGATTTCCTTAAGAATGGATAGGTTTGATCTTCTTGCAGTCCATGGGACTCTCAAGAGTCTCCTCCAGCACCATAATTCAAAAGCATCAATTCTTCGGCGATCAGCCTTCTTTATGGTCCAGCTCTCACTTTATGGTCCAACTTGGTGCCTACCATATTTACCCAAGGATAGCTATTATAGCGTATAACTAAGTCTATTGCCCAAACATCTTTTTGCATCCTTCTTTCCTTCTTCAAATGATATTTAATTCTGCACTAGCTCTGGTAAAACAAAGGTTCTAGGATATTTCCCTTCAGGACCCTTTGGCTCACACGTATAACCTGCTCGCATTGCTCCTTGAGCATTTCCTCTAATGTTCCTCCTTGAGCATTTCCTCTAATGTTCCTCCTTGAGCATTTCCTCTAATGTTCTTTTTCAGTTAGTTGCTTATTTTAGGAATTCACATGTATCTAAATACTGCAGAGCTTTTACTCTGGCAAGATTGAATATTTCATCATTTCAAATGCTCTGGGGTAGCTATGCTGATCTTCCTCTCTCCTTAGAGGTCTGCCCTAGAAACAACCAGGAGGTACAATGTGTGGAACATGTCCTTCCTTCTGTTTTGCAATTTCTACACTGGAGCTTTTCAGCAAATGATTGGTCTTTTATTGGCCAAACTACCAGGAAGGTTAGCTCAATTCCATGTTAAATATTTGCTGGGAGCAAAAATCCCATTGGTGACATTGATAGAGGCTAATATTTTTTATCTGTGACAGTGAGAATTAAGGAGGAAATAAGTGCCAAAACTGGAGCGATTATTCCAAGGGACTTAACTCAGGTTACTTATTTTGTAAACTTTTGTTCCTTTTTGCACTTTTTGGTGCATATCCTGTGTATCAAATTTTGGTGTATTCTATGGTTAATTTTTGGTCTTGTTTCTGGTCTGTTGACTGTAATAAACTGATGGTGATAATTTCATGCTCACTGGGAAAAGGTGGACATTTTTAAAATATTCACAATTCAGATCTACCACAATACTTCCCACCCCCTGTGCACGAATAGTGAAAGTGCTTCAGAATGTGCGGGGAGAGAAAATCCAATTGCAGCCACACATAAAGTAGTGCTTTAGAAGCCTTCTCACACCTGGGATTAGGCTTTGGGGCTGCACTTGAAGGGAAGTGCTTAAAAAGCCCCTCTGTGTGAGTGGAACAGCTTTTTCAACAGGTTTGGATCCTGGCCAAGGAAAATCTGACAATATGATTACAAAGCATTTCAAGCTTTGTAATCAAGGTTTCTACAGCTCTGATGCTCACCTAAAGGATATTAGATACTTCTTGCATTATATAGAAAAACAGTCTCACACTCCCATTGTTGGCAAAAGTGCTTAGCTTTCTTGTTTGTTTATATTAAGTGGTTCCTGAATAGTTTGCAAATATATTATGCTCTGAAACCCTGAGCTTTCCAGGCCATTTTTTTAAAGAAAAAAAAATAGTTTCAGAGCTTGTGTTTTGACTGTTACTTCTCTCTCTTTTTCATTCCTTGACTTCAAATTTATAGTCTTCCATGCCTTCAATGCAGAAAATATTCAACTAAAATTGTTTGGCTGTGGCTTTTGTGGCCTATGGAGGAACTGCCCTATGCAGTCTTGGATAACGAACTGCTCTAGTTCATCTGTGGGCAAAAATACATAGGTTTACAACTCGATTACTGGCTCCTTGGATAGTAATATATTGTTGCTTTCTGTTCCAAACTGGAGTAAATCATGACTAAATCATTTTTTAAAAGTAGCATATCAATCCAAGTTCCTGACAGCTGCAAATTAGACTTCCCTGATCAAATGAAGTAGGGAGGAGGGAAAGGGGGTTAGTTTAAGGAAGCTGAATTGTCAGGCAAATTGCTGCTGGATAATTTTTAAGATAAAGCTAGGCAACATTGACCCACAGATTAGATTTTCCAAAGACAATAAGAAGATTGATATGATCTAGTTCTCTGCACTTTGACGGGGGAATTATAGGGCTCGCAGTAAGGGGAAGAGGAAAGGAGGCAGAGGGATGGATTGAAATAATTTTATCAGACAATACTTTTTAAAATGAAATAAGTATACAACACAGTAATAAATATACAGCAATATTGTTTGGGCTAATTTGAAAAACAAGGTTCATTGATTTATAGTTAATTTATATAATTCTGAATTAAACAAATGGTAAAAAGTGAAAATGATGCCAGGAAGTATAAAATAGTTTCTCTTCAGAGTTTATAATATTATTCTACCTCTTTGCTCCTGTTACCTTTTCCACTATGAATACAACACAGAACTGTCTACATTTCTGACTCCGCTGTGGCTCATCTAAATGTTGTGTGAGTTTTGAGAAGTGAGCAATGTTAGAGATACAGTTTATTAATGAATATCTAAGTGACAGAAAAATCAAAAGCAGCATTGTGCTTAGGCTCCATCCCTCCCTCCCGTCTCTGATTGTGACCTGAATATTAACAAAACGAAGACAAAATACTTGCACAAGCCACATCTTCTACAAAAAATATATTTTATTGGTGCTGAAATAAATGTTCATTGTGACTAATACTATGCCTCATTGTATTAATCTATCAAGCACTGAAAATGATTTCATTTTTATTTCCCTCTCTCATATTGCAACGTGTCAACAATACCAAAAAATCAGATTAATAGTCCAAGGGGCAAACAAAAGGAGAGAAGAAATGGTTGGCTTTGGTGCAATCTGGAATTCAACTGAGCAAAGGTACAAAAGGAGTCTATGAATAAACCACTTGCTATTTTCACTATGGAAACATCAGTACCTTTTTGGTCATAGACAAATCTGACATGAAAGGTAGTTTTTCATTCTTTGGAATCTGGAAAAGACCACTTGTAACTTAATCAATATTACTTCCATCACATTACAAGCATGCCCTATCTATGAGTGTACAGCCCACAGTCTCAGAAGTACTTTTGATTTTGTCTTAAATGTGAACATTTATTACTATCACATTAAATGTGCTGCAACACTAATATCTCATAAATACATGTGAGCCACAAATATTCTGGAAGGAATATTGGCATTGGACCTTGCTAACAGTTTCTGAAAAAAGAAAAGCTTCTCAATAATAATACTAAAAAAAAAAAAAATCATAGAATTGTAGAATTGGAAGAGTTCTTGAGAGTCATCTAGTCCAACCTGTTGTAATACAGGAATCTCAACACGTAGTCCCCCATCCAGATTTGTAAGCTTTGCAAATATGCCAACAGCTTTATTGCTGCACCACTAGGATAGAAACACCATTTAATTCTTAAATTCCAGAAGGGTAACTCTGAGTTTCTGTTGCTACACAAAGCAAAAGTCGTACAGCCCCTTAAAAATCTATGCTTTCATGATAAAGAGCCCACATCACAGATTTACATCCGAAGTGGGTTCTTTTTCTTGAAAATCTATGTCACAAACTAGATGTGACATTAAATGCATTACTTGCTAATACATCAGGTTAAAAAGAAAATCTTAGCAGGCATGAGGAGGTAAAAGCCATATCACATAGGGAAGGGAAGCTTAATCCTGTCTTTCTTACCATGGTTTTGTGTGAACATTAATTGCATAAAGATGCCAGCCCTCTATATCCATCATAGTCAATGATACCCTGGTACAAGAAGGTACTTAATATGTGTAACCTGTACTAACGTGTACATTTCATTTTTCCAGATTTGAAGACATCAGGGAGCTTAAATTAGTCATTATATACTTTCACTCCCTTCTCCCTGGATCTCAGTGACCCCAAAGCACAAAAGTTTTCATAGGAAACCCAAGTATTATGTTGTTTATTACCCTATAACATTAAAAACAACAAACAAAAGTTATGTGATAAAAGGAAATTAAATTTTCACCTGAACAAATATATCAAAAGAATTCTGGAGTTGACCAACCAATATGGTGCTAACAATGAACCTATACCAACTGGCATTAATAAAATTTGCTTCTACAATAGAAATGGATATGATTTAAACTATTAATTATAAAATGAATGATACATAATAATTACTTCCAAACTGATATTACAATAGTATAGGGCAATGGCAAGTGCTTAATTTCAAAAGTTTCAGAATTCCCTGGCCAAGTTTGCAGATAACCTTAATTTTCACACACACACACACACCCCAAAAGAACCCTTCTGTGACAACTTTTATTTCACCTACGGTATATTGAAGAGGAATCTTGAATGAGTCTGTCATTCATTCTGACAGATGCATTAAAGACTTCAAAAACTTTAATTGCAAATGAAATTCTTCCATTTGGAGAACTGTAATATGCTCTGCAATCTCAGCTATAACTTAAAATTCGGTAAATACAGTAACTGAAGAAAAGTAGTGCCATCATTTTGAAAATAAAGATTATGGGTTTTGTAATTCATGTACAGCTACAATACAGCCTATGGTGTAAGGACAAAAATAGCTCTCCTTGTAAAAGGCAATTTGGCCAGAGTAGATACAGTAAGCACAGTGTTAAAAGGGACAAGTGTAAATTGCATGTTTCTATATCCTTCTGAAAAGCACAAATTTCAGCACCCTTGCTATTTTTGCCACAGTTTGTGATGAGAACTAACTGTCCTTTGGCAATCAGTTTGAAGTAGCAAAGACCATTCAGTGTTATTATAAAAGAAAATAAGTGTATAAATCACTTTGCAGGGATGTTAGGTTTAGATGAATTCAGTGCCCCGAAGTGCAGGTTTACCAGCTGTTTATTATATATTTTTTTCCTATTATTTAACTGTTAAAAAGGAATTGCAAAAAAATGTATGTAAATAATGTTGCTTACATCTTTCTGTCACTGGCCTTCTCAGGCAACAGTAGAAAATACACTTTAAAAGTATGCTGTTAGTAAAATCCTAAATGATATTTTCAAATACAATCTACATTTTTAAGATCCATTATAATTAACATGAAGACAGCAGTTTTCAAAGAAGCATTAAATACTGCATGATTTGTGTTTTAAAAGTATTTTCCTTATCAACCACTATATCCACCAAATACAGCACTGTAAGCTTTAAAAGACAAATTGTTTAATCTATTGTTCTTTCCGCAGGCTAGGAATAATTAGCAGCTCATTGTACTTAAAAAGGATTCACAATCTTTTCTATACGTAATTATAAAAATCATTATTGTGTGAATGGTGTCTAAGTCTAATCGCCTCCAACAAATTATACTTTTCACCCCAGGAGCAGTGAAGAACAGGATGGCTTGGTTTTTTTTTTTAAAAAAAAACAGAATATTTCAGTTATAAGAAGGCAATGGCAGAATTTATTTTTATATGTATTCATACATGGGAGCATTTGCACATATTCATTCAGTAGCACCTTAAAGACCAACTAAGTTTTTATTTTGGTATGAGCTTTCGTGTGCATGCACACTTCTTCAGGTCTGAAGAAGTGTGCATGCACACGAAAGCTCATACCAAAATAAAAACTTAGTTGGTCTTTAAGGTGCTACTGAAGGAATTTTTTTATTTTACTTCGATCCAGACCAACACGGCTACCTACCTGTAACCAGCACATATTCATTGTTATACAAAGCAGAATACTGTGCCAATTGTTTCCATAAAATCAATAAAAATATGAATTCAGTTTATAAAAGTGCCATGCCTTTTTTTGTTGCAAACGTGTTGTAAAACCAGCCACACTGACTAGCGTTCCCTAGTCCATGGTTTGTAAACATATTCCAAAGGAACCATTTCCGAGTCATCTTTTCTGCTTTCCAACCCCTAAACATGTACCATAGAATACATGTGTATTGCAGGGGGCTCTGGAGACAGGGAAATATTGTAGGCTGGAAGTTCAATTGGTTGAAGCAGATTGGTTGAAGCAAGCAAATTGTCCTGTGAAAGTGTGTTGGCCAAGACTGTCTGCTGTTACTTCTCATGGAGGAACTGAGCGATCCTTTGGACATAGTCTGACAAACACTCTCCTATTTAGAAGCATTTTACAGAGCTGTCCTAAGGCCACAAGGAGATAGGGTCAGTGCCAGGGCCGGGGCTTAGGTGTTGTCAAATCTAAATAATGTAATAGTTTAAGACTTACTGCATGAATCATTAGTTTAGGTTAAAACATATGACAAGAGTGTCCAGCTGGGTCCAAGAGGTGATCCTGGCTATTTAAAGGAGGCCATGGAATGACGAGTCATAAAGATACCTGCTGGGGATCTGGACGAGGTGAATTACATCTTCAGCCAGTGCTTAACATTTATCTTCCTAGATAAATTGTTCAAGCAGGTGCTTGCCTGCAAACTGATACTGATTTTCTTGATATATTTCAGTCAGGGTTCAGACCTTTGCCGTTCTCCTGGACCTCCCAGCAGCTTTCAATGCAACTTCCCATGCTATCCTTCTGCCACTTACTGGGACAAGGTGGAAGGGTCAGGAGTGCTGGATTGTCTCTGCCAATGTACCTGCACAGCACTGACCTCCCCACTGCCTCGCCCCTCTCCCTGCTGGTAAGTGGAAGTGACTCCACTGCTGGGAGGTCAGGTGCATGGCACACCTGGAATTTTGGGAAGCATATTTCTATTCCTTGTTTTGTCAATATGTAATTGCCCTTGAAGTCTGCTGCCCTACAGAACATATTGTTTGTCTTAATCAGAAGCACAAGCAACATCCACAATGATGCCCCCAAGACCTTGAATCTCCTCATTTCACTATGAATAAGACATTTAGGGGCCACAGAAAGTCCTCTGTATGCTGATGATGTCTAGAAAACATGGCTCTGAAGTCTTGGCCAGACATGAGGGCATTCTTAAAATATCTAGAAAGTGAATACCATGGAAACACTAAATAATGTATTAGTCTGCTAATCTATGTGGTACAAACAGCCAGTACAAAAAACACAGTCTACCCAAATTGGTATTGGTAGCATTATCCATCACAGAAGGTGACACTGCCATGACAGATGAGAAGTATCTGTTTGGAGCTGCATACCGAGTTGTTTGTACCAATCAAGAATGCTGATCTTTGGATAAAACTTAGAGTCAAAGTATTTTGTTAAATGCTTTAAAATTTATTTATTTTTACTGGGTTTCCATAAGCATCACACTACCTTCAGACAGTGTTTAATGATATTTGAGAACTTCTTTAAATCTTTGTTTTACTTGTATAGTTTTTATTGTCAGACAGCACTGTAGCAGTACTGTGATGTTTAGTGGTTTATAAGTATTCCTAATAAATACATAAATAAATACTGAAACATACTTGTTTTTTGCTCACATACTACGTAATTAGAAATAAAGCCACTTCAGACAGTGAAACACAACAGCTCCAGCTCCATATAAACATACCAAGGCCTTTGTAAAACATTTCCATGTGGTACACATGGTGAACAGTATTGTTTGAAATCCACCTCACATAGATGGTCAGATTACATTGAGACTCTGTACCGGAACTGAATATCTCTAACTCTGGTTGCCTGGTGTGGCATCTTACAGTGTAGCTGAAATCCTCCATATCATAAGCAGATTGAAAAAGATGGGTGGGGTTCAAATGGAAGAGGATGGGCAGCTAATTTTTGCTTATTCTCCTTTCCCCCAGTTTTGGACAGTCCCCCAATTCCCAGGAGCTTGTTTTCATGGAGCCCTGTATGTGGTAGGGGGGAATCAGGAAAAAACAACAACCCTCCTGTCCTCTTCCATCATCAGCAAACAGCTTCACTGGCTGGAAAGCACAAGGGCAACAATTGGCTTTCACCTTTAAATCATTTTCAGCTGCCTGCATGGGAACGACATTGTAACATTTGTATCTGTAAAATACTAACCTTCTCAGGAATTAGGCCTGACATCTATTATGTTTCCTTAACTTCCCCTGCAAAAAAAAAAGCTTTTCTTTTTAAATAAAACGTTGGTGGCTTATTTCTGATCTTATCCCAGCGTAAACAACCACAGAGGCTGAAGGTGTAAAGATGCTACTTGATTTTGCTTACTTGATTCTTGAGGTTAGGTGTAAAAAACAACAACAACAACCCAGCAACTCCCAAGCAAATAAAACATTTGATGGTAGGTAATTGACTGAGCCTTTTAACAGCTACTGTAAATCTTTACCAGTTTTTACACTGTGGACCATCATGACCATTTAATTACATGATTCATATACAGTGCTGATCAAGGGAGTAGCTATGGCCTAGATATATACAACAGGGAACAGGATGTGCAACCGTGCAGCATGTTTCCACAAATTTGTAAGAGAATGGTGTGTAATATTGACTGTCCGACATGGATTTCTAGCTGCCTAGTTCATAGAATATTTAATATGAATTTATATCACTGGGACAATTTTCATGTTACAGAAGTTTGTTTCTCAGTGTCAACATGTCCCTGATCACATGTTACAGATTAACATGCATGCAAATACATGTCAAGTGCGATATTTTAAGATCTTGAGCCCAGATTTGTGGCACAACAAAAGGTTAGCAAAGGACCACTGAGTCCCAATGGGGGTTCAAAAGAAATTTGTTTATTACTACACAGCACCATTCTGCCATGTGACTTGAATCGTCAGAATAAAATCATTTGCTGGGACAATACACAATGATATATTTCCTTCATCCTACTCTGGACCAACAGCTTATGTTTTGCATGTTGCTATGACAGAAGTAGAGATAGACAGAGGTGGGGGAATATTAATGCTTACTATAGAAGGATCTGGGAGGGGTGCTAGGAATCTGGCAGGCTGCAACAAAGACCTCAATGCAAAGGAGGGGGGAATCAAATGCAAATCACACTAGTTAAGAACACATGAGAGCAGAAAGGTCA
This sequence comes from Zootoca vivipara, assembly GCF_965207765.1. Taxonomy (NCBI): domain Eukaryota; kingdom Metazoa; phylum Chordata; class Lepidosauria; order Squamata; family Lacertidae; genus Zootoca; species Zootoca vivipara. Next base: position 50,332,532 of record NC_142586.1, read on the forward strand.
TGAAAAATGGGGAAATGGATGAAACATAGACGATCAGAAAAGTGGTTGATCGGCATCCATCAGTCTTGGGAGACATTGGAGGAACGCACCCCTGGGGATGAGTGCTGATAATTACGTGTTCTTACTAAAGGACCAGGAGTGGGTTTATTGAGTTTCATAGTGACCTGAGAATCTCAGTCATGGTTTTATATTGGGATTATTGAAGTGTTTCGGCATGCATTGCTGGACATAAGTCACGATCTGCCTCTCATTATTGGCAGGCTGTCCTTCACCCAGGGAACCATGTATGGTGCACAGCTAGCATTTTCAGAACACTCCCAAAATAGCACAAAAGTTGAGAAATTGAAAAAATGGTACACATGGTTTTGTGCTCCCTTTGGATATTGACTAGACAAGAAAATTACCAATGATGAGGAGGCAAGGGGGACAGGAAGGGGAGGTACAGAAGGGGAGCTAATTATAGATGAAGAATTTGTCTTAGGAGGAATCCAAGAGTATGGTCTCTTGGAGACAAACACTTAAAAGACTTTGATTGGAGCTGAAGGTCTATCTTTGAGAGAAGGAAAAAGCAACTGATCATTGTGCTCTTTTGAAATACACTTTTATTTTACCAGGTTTAATTGATGGTCAGATAAAGATACACATTTAATTTGGCAACAGACAGACAGATCAGGTGCACTGTCAGGCATTAGAATACACCTAGAGCAAGTTTATAAAGATAGCTGAAGTGCACCAAAGTTTGCCTCCTCTGTCATGCCTTTATGCCATGCATCTTGCAAAGTCACATGAAGAGCAAAGCCAAAGAAGCTTAGCCTTACAACCACACTGGGCACCTTGGTAACATTGGGTTGTGGGGTCATGACTCATGAAAAGATGACATTATAACAATGTTTAGGTCACCAAAGCATTCACTCCAATGGACTTAATGAGCAAAGCCTTCTCTGTGGAATTCATTTATAATAGCAGCTCTGCACATACAAAGAGTGTGTTAAGTCATCCTTAATATTGTGTTGAATGGGGAAAACTTGCCTCTGAATCAGGGCTCAAGTCTGTATTTATTATCATCATAATTATTATTTTTATATTTCTAGACCACCCTTCATCTGACAATTTTCTGCAGACATACTTCCCTCCCTCCCCCTCCCCCCCTCTCTCCCTCTCACACACACACACCATAAAAGATATTATACAGCAGAAATCCAACTATCATCTCTGGGTGATTCTGTCTCAATTTTCCCCAAAGCTATGAAGGAATGCATGTGCCTTCAGATGGTGGCAGAGAAATAGGCAATCTTCATCATGATCACCATATGATTATATATTATTCTTAGCTGTCTTCAGTCATAATTGCTGCAAGATTTCAGCCACCTGAGCCATCATTTGATTGCTTCATCACCTGTTACTTCCTTCCAAACCAGGGAGCCATCTGAGACCCCTAAACAGGATAGGGCACTCAAGAATGATCCTATCAATGGTCACTCCACTTCATTGTTCCACCATGAGATCAAAGTCCAACATGTTTGCCAGCATGCCAATTAGAAATTCCCCCAAGGCATTCAGGAATCCTTGGGATTCTGTAAGTTTTCAGGGCCATCCTAGTCAGTTTTCCATCCCTGCAGAGAGAAACTGTGAACAACAATCCAAACTTCATCAGTGTTCTGTCCATGACAACAGAGTGACTTGAAACCATCTATTATTGGATCATTTCTGAAATGTTCTATAGCATATAAAAACAAATGAACAAACAAAACAAGAGTATGACTAGCACATGTGCTGGGCCCACCTTGTAGAGAAAGACTCATGATTGCCTCAGTTATCATGAAGTCCAGCATTGAACCTGAAAAGGCAACCCCAAAACCACCGCTAAGACCACCTTCATCAGCCCAGGTTAGGGAAGTTGTTGGGCAATAAACCAACAAAATTTCTGTTCTGTCTCTGTAGTCCAATACCAGTAATGAACTCTCTGGCTTCTAAGTCAATCAGTTTCCTATTTAGAAGATTACATTTCTATGGATAATGGTGAAACCCTCTCCCTGTCCTCTAACATGTGCTAGTGCTGTACCAAGGCAGGCTGACAAAGTAGGATCACCTACCTATGTCTTTTTTGGTGATGAATATCAAATCTGACCCTCATCCACAGATAAATCCTGGTTGACTGATGCTTGTTATGGCATCATTTATTTTTAGTAACATTGTGCCTAATCTAAGATATTTCAAATGAATGGGGAAAATGAATGCCAACTTGCATTTTAAAATTCTAAGGCAACAAGCCCTTCTTGGCTATGTGATAATAATTTTTACAGCAGTCAGGTTAGGAAAGAGTTAGCTATTTAAATAGTCAAACTAAAGAAGATAAAACCTGGGGTAATTTTACCATCCACTCTCCATTTCAAAGCTTTTTATGTGTAGGTTTATGAACCATACCCATTAGACATATGGCCAAATTAGTCTTAAATAGCTAATCTATTTCTAAGTTGGCCATTTCTTTAGATAACAAATCTTTATGTGACTGAATTATTGTTTTTCTAAGAATCTTTATTTTATAGGTGAAACAGGTTTGAGCATTTAATTCTATTTGAAAATGGTTCCTTTAAAGTAATGCACACCCAAAAGACATTTCTGATTGCCATATTTCTTTTAGGGGCATTAAAAATAGGTGGTTGGATGTACTGATTAAAGCAGCATAGTAGAGAGTATTTAAGCAATTAGAAGTGTTACCAGAAGGACAAGCCTTAAGATATTATTGATAATATTGATTATGTAGCAGATGACTAAGTATGGATGTATATCATTAGAGAAAGCTTAGTTCCACTTCTTCCTCTGTTTCTTAAACTTTGTTAAAATAACTTCTCTTGCATTTCTGTGCTAATTATTAAAGGTAAAGGTAAAGGTACCCCTGACCATTAGGTCCAGTCGTGGACGACTCTGGGGTTGTGGCGCTCATCTCGCTCTATAGGCCAAGGGAGTCGGTGTTTGTCCGCAAACAGCTTCCGGGTCATGTGGTCAGCATGACTAAGCCGCTTCTGGTGAACCAGAGCAGCGCATGGAAACGCCGTTTACCTTTCCACTGGAGTGGTACCTATTTATCTACTTGCACTTGACATGCTTTCAAATTGTTAGGTGGGCAGGAGCTGGGACCGAACAACGGGAGCTCACCCCGTTGCGGGGATTAAAACCGCCAACCTTCTGATCGGCAAGCCCTAGGCTCTGTGGTTAGACTACAGCGCCACCCGCATCCCTTTGATAACTTCTCTTGCTTTTCTCTTGCTAATTATGAGTCACCAATATACTGATTGGCCACCATGTTTACCCACCTAGAGGCAATTCAAATACACATGACCCCAGTCCAGAAATCTATGTAGAAAGCTAAATGTGCACAACACAATTTTGGATCCTCACTTTCTAGAACTTGCTTCACTAGCTGCCCACTAGACCCAGTGAAGCAGCAATGCAGCAAAAGGAACTGCTGTCAGAAATAACAGCCAGGACCAAACTACATAACAGATGGTATTCAACTAAGTTTTAAATGGAGTAGAGTAAACTATCTTAGGCATCTGCATTAATTTTCAAGTACAATTTCTGAGTAGAACTTAGCTGAATACTATCCCAGGATTTCAATGTTTTACTCCTTTGCCATCTCTGATACAAATTCCCCCTAAAACTGCTTTTTTATATGGTAAGAAAGTTACCATGAGGCAAATGGTGATCCTTCCCATGTCAAATAGCAGCATATCACCAGCACTGTGACATGGGAGGACTCCTCTAATCATGAAGGCCACTCCAGCTGCTATTTCAATTTTTTAAAACAAAACAAACCCAGTATACAAATGCTCCAAAACTAGGCTTCTTAGATTATGCTGTTAAGACTTTTTTTTCTTTTGTGGTATATTGAGAAAAATGAATACTACTGTCAGCATTCACTGGCAAAAAAGCAAAACAATCAAAACATGTAGATACATGTTTGGACATTCAGAACATTGTTATAAATGACTTGGATGAGGGAGCAGAGAGGTGCTTATCAAGTTTGCAGGTAACATGAAATTGGGAAGGTTGGCTAGCATCATAGAAGAGAGAATCAAGATTCAAAATGATCTTGACTAGCGGTAACACTGGATCGCAACCAACAAGATGAAATTTAACACAGATAATGTCCTGCATTTAGGGCCAAAACATTAAAGGCACAAAAGTATAATTGGGCAAGCCTAACTTGACAGCATCACTTGTAGAAAGGATCTAGGTGTCTTGGTGGCCCACAACCTAAAAACAAGACAGTGTATAGCTGCAAAAGAAGTAAATGTACTATTAGTTTGCATTAACATAAACATAGCATCCAGATCATGGGGAAGAGCAGCTCCACTCTGTTCAGTAATGGTCAGAGTGAAGCACAGGGCACACCTGGTCTACTGTGTCCAGTTCTGGGTGCAACATTTTAAGAAGGACATTACAAACTAGAGCATGTCCACAGGATAGTAGGAGGCATGGAAACAAGGAGAAATGATTGAAAGAGCTAGATATATCTACCCTAGAGATCAGAATATTACAGCAAGACATGCAGAAGATACCGGTAGAACAGACTTGTTATCTGTTGCCCCTGAAGACATGACTGCTACCAGTGAATGGAAATTGCAGACAAGCATATGCTGGCTAAATATTAGGAGACATTTCCCAACTGTAAGAGTTGTTAAACAGTGGTACAACTGCCTTGGGATTTGGTGTGCTCTCTTTCACCATAGGTGCTTATGCAGAGGCTTGATCTCAGGAATCCTGTAGTTGCATTTTGAATTATAAATCCTGGACTGAGCAGGGTGTGTGGACGTAGGGCACATGTGCACCATACATTGAAAAGACATGGTGCTCAGAATTATAGCTATGTGGGGGAGGGACTACAGTTACCAGGAACTGGGTATAGATGTATGTGACTCTATTCCCCAAGACTTCCACTAAGATCTAAGGGAGCCATAGCAGGCGCTACAACTATGAAAGTCTATGGAAGGTGAGAGGTGGGGGGTGTGCCAGATTTTGGCATCACCAAGGTGCCACTGAAATTTGAGATGTCAAGTTCCACCACTGAGCTCTGTGTTAGAGATGGAGGGACATTCTTATCAAAACAGCATTTTTCCACATAGGAGTAAATGACACCTATTCATTTAAGGTTGCAAATGTAAAGGGATGCACTCAGACATCACTGTGGTGGGATTAGACCTGCCTTGTGTTATTGGAGACCCAAACATGTGGAAAATAAAGCCTGTTTCTATCTACATAGTGCGCCTCTTTACTTGCACAGCCCATCCTAGGTTCCCTTTCTTGGTCATGCTCGTGTAACAGAATGCTGGGAATTGGCTTTAATGTACAGGTGACTGCTCTTTTTAAGGAACAATAAAAATAAAATATCCTCAGTGATGAATGGGGCCATATCAAACAGAAGTTGGACTGCTTAAATAATGAAGTACACCACAGCTTTATAGGGAATTCTTCACTCTGCTGTTATAATTCTTCATTTTAAATTAAGAAAGGCTGCTATAAAATGCAACATTTACATCAACAAATAAATGACTAAAGCAAGCTTTTCAAAGGTGTGTTATATTGTCTTAAAATGTCCTAAGAGAATTAACTGAAGTCTTCACATGATTCATTTCCAGGATGCGAAATCAAGCTGCCTTGTTTCAGTAATACAAATTTTCAGAATTAATACTACAAAATGAATTTTGTTTTAATTCTATTGAAAAACAAATCAACAGTGAAATTTCTGCAGGGAAGAGGAAAGGGCCTGGTGAAGGTTAGGAAGTGTGTGAGAGAAAAAACATGAAAATACATATATGTGGAGAAAGGAAATTTCAACTGGGATTTTGGTATATGATATACTGAATGGAAAAGAAAAAAAATACAAATTTACAAGCACTATACTAATAAAATTTAGTTTTGTTGTTGTTTTATACTTATTCCAATCTTCTCTTCAGTATTACCTGATTAATTGGTGGTGTTTTAAATATAAGTACAAATATTTCTATTTTAAATATCTTGCCTTCACTTTGCTGAATTTTAGGGAAACACTAACCTGAATATCATACAGCAATGATATTACCTGGTTCAGAAGACAAATTCATCCAGCTCATAATTTGGGATAGAACCACATTCTGAACCAATACATACATAATCACTTCCTCAGACATCTTTTCAAATACTTTAATATTTTACATTAACTTTTGGGCAGAATTACAACAAAGATTGGGGTAGAAAGTTCCTAAAACATATGCCAACATTTTAGATTGATTGTTCTCTGTTGCAGAGAACTGAAATAATTAGGGTTTCTTTGGGGTTTAAGCTTATTTGGGTCTTCATGTGCTTATCCTTATTAAAACATTTATTAATTTATGGGGAATTTGTGGGCTAATTTAAGACTTGACCTTTTCTTCCCAGTTACACCAAGCTAATTGACATTAATATGGAATGCAGTGCAAACTCCATTGTTGCCCGCCTGATACATTATAATCAGGAAAGGTCATTACAAATATCTAATGCTCTTGTGTGAACATTCTGTCAAAAGATACTTGAGGGGGAAAATCAGGATGTGCTTGTTGCAAATTAATTACTTGAAGCAACGGATGTATTTTATGTCCCTGTGTGTTAAAAGGTCATCAGTTTGCACTTATCTATTTGTTTAAACAAATTGTGATTCTGACACACTTTGTGCCCAGACTTTTGACGACAGTGATGTTCAGTTTAAAGTTCAGGTTGCTCAGTTTAATAGGTATTTCTCTTTATGAGAGGTTTGTGCTCTTGATCATGCCTTATTCATTGCATAAATCACCTTCAAGAAATATGTTCTGCTCTCACTTTCCAATCTTGTTTGGAGCTGTTGCTAACAGCTTTTAATTTGGGAAGTCTATCTCTGAGTTGACTGCGCCTCAGTGGGTTTCAGCTCAATTGTTTCCCTAGCCAGCAGAGCATTTCATTTTTCCTGAAGGTCACTACAGGCTGCTGAGGCTTTGAAAGCACACCCACATTTTCATTGATGCTGCAATACAACTTTGCAGTACCATTAGGATAAATGAAATCATAAGATTGTGTGTGTGTGTGTGTGTGTGTGTGTGTGTGTGTGTTTCTACTGGATTGGCTGTGTGCCGAAAGGAGGATAAACTGACTCATAATATCACTGGCTTAGGCAAATGCCTGTTTCAAATTTGCACCAACAGAAGATGCAGTGAGCTGCAGGTAGATCTGGGGTGCACAGCCTGTGGCCCTCCAGATGTTAGATGGCACCTCCCATCTTCCCTGATCACTGGCTATTTCAGCTGAAGGGAGTTGTAGTCCAGAAACATCTGGAGGGCCACAGATTGTGCACCCCAGAGATGGATGCAGGCTGCCAGCAAAAGAGTAGCAGAGTGGCCATCTATTGGAGGGTAGATGCCATTAGCTGTAATAGAGAATGGAATTGATTCTTCCCCATCCCTATCTTTCTCTCTACCCCCTCTCTCACACAAACACATACTTAAATGATACATTAAGTGCAAAAAAGGTAACATCTGTTTTGAAGTAAGCTAAAAACAACAAAACTTTTATTTCTACTTGCCTTTGTGCAAGTAATCCCTGGGTCTCTTATTCCCAGGCCACTGTTGGGAATTTTAGAAGGCAGAGGAAGTGGTGTTGGAAGGACCTACTTTTTGTTATGCTAATGGTTGGGAAGCTTTGTTAGGAGCTGGTCACACAGACCAAAAGCAATTGAGGAAAGTAGCCTTTTCCCATTGCTCATCCACAGCAACTCTGTTTCAAATACTGTAAGGCCCGGGGGCTGGATGCGGCCCAATTGCCTTCTAAATCCGGCCCGCGGACGGCCCGGGAATCAGCATGTTTTTACATGAGTAGAATGTGTCCTTTTATTTAAAATGCATCTCTGGGTTATTTGTGGGGCATAGGAATTCATTCAAATTTTTTTTCCAAAATATAGTCTGGCCCCCCAGAAGGTCTGAGGAACAGTGGACCGGCCCCCTGCTGAAAAAGTTTGCTGACCCCTGTACTAAGCTATTGTAGCTTACAGTCACTGATAGGTCTATCACCCTATGAAGACACTTAAACCAGTGGCTATCAACACATCTTCTGTCAGAGCTTCATAAATTACTTATGCATTGTGTAAGGAAGTGAATATATTGCCAATCAGTTTCATTGGGTGACCCCTAACAGCTTTATCAGAGGAGCTGTTTTTTCACACCATATATAATTTAATAAATGTATCAAATCCTTCCTTCATCAAATTTTCTCTAGGCCAAAAAGTCTTTTAGCATTTATTTTTGCCATTTTGGTCCATGCCACACAACTTGCAGGGCAATATAAACTGCAAATGATGGCTGATGATTAAGCTAAGTCACAATTTATGAAATCCTCAATAAACATGTAAGAGAAGCTTATTCCTCTAAATCAGAAAAGCACACAAATACATATTCATTCACAAAATTTCATTTAGATTTTAAAACTCATATACTCAATTACTATCCCAATTAGCAATTTTATGCTAGATTTAAATTTAGCATACATTAGAATTATATTTTTGTGCTTGAGAGACAGATACCAACATTAGCATGGGATGAATCTAAACTAATTATCAGATCTCTGGCTTTTTAAACTATAATTAAAATACTGGAAGGCTTTTGTTCAAAAGCATGTAGATTCTTTAATACCATTTTATTTTTAAAATGTTGAAGTGGCAGAGAAAATTAGACCTTTCAGAGCATCAGAGATATGATCCAAGTAACAGCAACCAAATGTGGTTGCAAGTGTTCATATATGTATTTGTCAAGAACCATAAAACCTACCTGTTAATATGCTTTGGTTTAACAGGCTATTACTTCTCCTGAATGAGCATAGTGATACATACTGAAATGTGCCTGCTTGTTTAGTGGCGCTTATGGTACAGTCAAAAGCCCATATTAGATATACCTTTTTATATATGTAAATAAAACTCCCTCAAACTTTATAAACAGCAAGAGAAATGGGTAGCTTATTGATGTAGTAATACTGGACAGAAACTGATAGAAAATGCCAGAAGTCTAAAGGTAATATTTTGCTTCCACCAATTCTAATGGTCAAATTACACATGACATTACTCTGTGATTTGTCCCTGAGTGCAAGGTATTTCTTCCACAAATAACCAGCAAAGATGGCCAGATATGGACTAGGACCACATTTAGGATAAGAGGATCCTGATCCACATTGACACCTGCTATTTGCTTGAGGAAGAAAAGCAGAAAAGGGGAATCCAGATCAGGATTGCAACAGTAGGCAAAGGATTTTTTTAAAATTTGTTTAGAGGGTTGAGAATGACTGTTTGGCTGTGTAAGGGGGAGAGAGTATAGGGAACCTCCCCCTCTTATCAGGAGCAGCTCCTCCCCAAGCAGCGATGGAAGCGCAGGGTCTGAAGGGGCTAGTCAGGAAGCGGAGAGAGGGTGCCAGGTCTCTGGCAGCATGGGAGAGCCCCTGCTCCAGAGGCGGGAAGAGAGAGGGGCGGAAAGGGGGGAAAGGGAAAGGAAGGAGCGTAGACCCTTTCTCCCGGCACCGGATTTACGGAGGAGGAGAAAGGGGAGGAGATTCACTGTCCTGAGACTATTATGTTGGCCGAAATCGCACAGAGGGGCAGTGCCAGATTCTGGATCGGAATGAGCAGGCATGTTTCCCACACCTTGTTACACTGTAAATACAGTGCACCAATAAAGACTATTAAAAGACAAGCATGTGGACGTTTGTTACTCTGGAGTAGTCACAATAACCCCTGACAGGCTGTTCTAAACTTTATTTCACTTTCTTCATCTATCACTTCAGAATAGATGGATCCTAAGACTTTAAGGGGACCCAGGTGGCGCTGTGGTTAAACCACTGAGCCTAGGGCTTGCTGATCAGAAGGTCGGCGGTTCGAATCCCTGTGACGGGGTGAGCTCCCGTTGCTTGGTCCCAGCTCCTGCCAACCTTGCAGTTCGAAAGCACATCAAAATGCAAGTAGATAAATAGGAACCGCTACAGCGGGAAGGTAAACGGCATTTCCATGTGCTGCTCTGGTTTGCCAGAAGCGGCTTTGTCATGCTGGCCACATGACCCGGAAGCTATACGCCGGCTCCCTCGGCCAATAATGCGAGATGAGCGCGCAACCCCAGAGTCGGTCACGACTGGACCTAATGGTCAGGGGTCCCTTTACCTTTACCTTTAAGCCTTTAGTAACCAGCAAAACACAATAGGTCATTTGGGTTGATATTGCAATACAACTGCATCACCAGTCTTACAGACACGCTTGCACAGATCTAAATGATTGGGTTGCCAGTCACATATACTTTCTCCTTCCCTAGTTCAACTTCTTCTAGACGGTTCCATTGAGACACTAATTACATTTTAATTTCCCATTACCAAAATGCCAGAAGTTTCCAAAGCATTTTTAAACAGCGGCCATTGATCACAAAAGGAAACCTATTTATGTTAAGTAGATAGAAGAGGAAGGCAGACAGCACTCTTTCATTTCCGCCCTTTCCCTTTGTAAACATGCATCCTCAAATACCATTTAAGTTCACCATAGAACTTGACTTCTAGAAAATAAGTATATTTTGCACACCACAGAGCTTTACTTCTAAAAAGAAGTATAATTTTCACACATGAATTTATAGCACATGATCTCATGAGTTAGTGTGATATGCCTGCCATAGTCAGCTTTCATTAATACACAATAAACACAATGAGAAACCTGCATTTGCTACCATATACAGTGGCTACATTCATATGCCACATTAAATTATAGTTTATCTTGATTGTAATAACCTTCGGGGTCACATAGTTTCCCTCTCTTTCTTCGCTGCAGCCATGAAGAAATGGCTCAGTGCTATGTCTGAACTGTAAATTGTACTTCAGCTTTACTTTGCTTCGTGGAAACAATCCAGCTTCACAACCCATAGGTTGAAGTCAGCTTATTCCAACAGACCATAGTTAAGATTAATCACAGATTGTTGGGTTCAGAAATTACAGTAAATCAAATATGGAAGCAAAAGCTTTTCCTCGCAGCCAAGTCAGAGCAGGAGAGGAGAAGCGTGAGTGCCTGAACTAGACTCATTCCCATGGTTTATTGTGGCGTTGAGTAAGGTGAAACCATTTGCTCTCTTTTCTTTTTCTGTCTTGAAGTTAGTTTGTTACCATCATTCTCCCTCATTATTTTTGCTTTCACTATACTGAGATACAAGTCTTATATTACTTTGTTAATCATTTTCATGACAATACACAGCTGTGCTTAGGAAAACTCTAGCATTTTGGCTCATGTTCAAACACAGACTATATTTTCACTAAATGAATATACATTTTATGATGTGACCACCCAGGAGTCCAGCAAAAATGGTTGCATAGAAAGTATGGCTTTTAACTGAAGGTCAAATAAAATTATGATGAATATTTCAAGTGGTCAATTTAAAGAGGGCATTGCTCAGGGAAGGTGTACCTAAGGTCTGGAAACTGGAAAGTGATTTTCCAGAGTGCACCCGTTCTGCACTAGATATCATTAAATTGAATGGTAGTCATCCTTAATATCACTCTTTCCTTCAACAAAGCTTTCTGCCTAAGTTTTTCTTCTTTTTTCACTGCTTTTTAACAGTAGTTAGAAAAAAAAGGGAACTCTGATCCAGTGATAGTTTAATATAGCTGGACATCACAAACAAGTAATAAACGAAGGGGGGGGATCAGTGTAGTGGCCTCAAATAATACATTAGTATATGCATCCTGATTTGCAATGTGAAATTAATGAAAATGCATGCCTTCAACTCCGTGAAGAAGGGGCAACAGAATCACACTGGATTGCATGTCCATTTGTATTAGACATGTGCACTCACATCCAGGCCCAATGATCAAAACCTGTCCATGTAAGTGGGATGGCTTAAAGGCCATAAAAAGTTTAGAATGCGTCCTCATATTTACACAAATAAATCCCCCCTGAAAGAAGAGTATGACTCAACATGACTCAAATCATGTTGAATTTTATCATTAGAGCATACCTTTGGTTCAATCCTCTTTTTAAAAATAATAATGATAATGACGCAAAAATATAACCTTACTTAGCTCATTTACTGTTCTTCTGTCCTAGGTGGACTCTTTATTCTGCCTGAATCATTTTGCGGCAGGTATAAGAAGCAGCGATAAGAAAAAAGGAAGAGGAGGCAACATTAAGTAGCCCACAACAGTAAGTTGGTTACATTTTGTGACCGTGTCTCCCATTTTACAGAGAACTGGCCTTTGTTTGATGGATCCTGTAGACAATGGAATGTCTGGTCCGAGTCCACTATGAAGTTAAAGAACCATAAGGAAGCAGAGGCCCTGGAATTGGCCATGAATGTTTATCAGAATAAGAAGGCACAAAAACCACCTTGTCACAGTCTTCTCTACCATAGTGATATGTACCATGCACTTCTTTCAATTATAGGATCATATCAAAATTTCATGTGAATCTGTGTACTCTTTCATTCCCTTATTGGTGATGCACAGATAGTCTCCATATGGTAACAGTATAGGCTGCAACACTAATAGGTTGACAGAAATTGGTGCAGAAAAGAAAGGTACAGAAAAGGAAAGTTCTGCAGAGGCATCTTATCTAGAGCAGGCTCAGCTATCTTCTTTCCTTGCAGCAAGACCTCATGCTGGGTCTGTGTTTATTTTTAATATTCAAATTTGCACTTGCAACCATTAAAAGGATGTTTATTTTGCTGCTTTAATGTGAATGCATGCATGTTGTTTTATAGGAACAAACGCTTTCCTATTTGCTTAATTATCTAGAGGTATTCTATAGGTTAATTTATCATGTAGAATTCAAAGGGGTACATAATAATGAGGGAAGCCACAGTTATGCTTAGCTTGTATTAACTGCTTCCATAATGTATTTGTAGAAAGTATTAATATTTCTTTCAGATTTAAGTGCAGCATAATACACAATATTCTGGCACGGCTGCTGAACATTAATGCCATGTAGCTACTTTAACTTCTATTTACACAACTTCATACCACAGTGGCAAACAAAAGTATTTTTGCAACCACACAAGGAAATAAAGAAGCAAGTTGCAAAAGAACTGTGCCATATTTAAACCCAATATTTAAACCCAATTAAACCCATATTTAAGGGAAGTGGGTGGCGCTGTAGTCTAAACCACAGAGCCTAGGGTTTGCCAATCGGAAGGTTGGCAGTTTGAATCCCCGTGACGGGGTGAGCTCCCGTTGCAAGCTCCCAGCTCCTGCCAACCTAGCAGTTCGAAAGCACATCAAAGTGCAAGTAGATAAATAGGTACCGCTACAGCGGGAAGGTAAACAGCATTTCTGTATGCTGCTCTGGTTCGCCAGAAGTGGCTTTTTCATGCTGGCCACATGACCTGGAAGCTGTACGCCGGCTCCCTTGGCCAGTAAAGCGAGATGAGCACCACAACCCCAGAGTTGTCCGCGACTAGACCTAATGGTCAGGGGTCCCTTTACCTGTAAACCCATATTTAAACCCAAAATTGATCTGCAAAGCAGGAAGATGGTGCAAGACCTAACTAAGAACCAAACTGTGGCCAAGCCGACCCTGCCCAGGACCCAGGCCTGGGGTACCCCATCCTCTACTCCAGGCATGTCAAACCTGCGGCCCTCCAGATGTTTTGGCCTACAACTCCCATGATCCCTAGCTAGCAGGACCAGTGGTTGGGGAAGATGGGAATTGTATTCCAAAACATCTGGAGGGCCGCAGGTTTGACATGCCTGCTCTACTCCTTCCCTTTCACGTGAGTAGGGAGAGTGGGGTCCCATTCTCCATGCAACTATGGGTCCCATAGTTGCTTCCTAACCTTGTCATCATGTCCCACAACCCTGAAGGCAGTATCAGGACTACACCCCTCCCCTATCCAAGGGTGTTCACCAAACCTTAGCTTCCTCATAACCAACCTGCCACTGTGCCTATTAGTCTTTTTAATGACTACCCCATCCCCGCTAATGCCCCCACCACATCAGTACAGAGCAGGGAAATAAACCTGACAGCAAAGCCAATCCCTACCAGTTCCCGCAAAGGTGACCAGACACAGCCCGTAGGGTGGGAGGTGGGTAGCCTGCCAGATGAAGATGCCATGAGAAGAAGGGGGTTGGGTTAAATAGCACCCACATCAGCCCTGCCCTCTCTGCAATGTTGGTGCAGTATATGCCTGTACATTGAATCCACTTGCCAGACCCCTCCATTTCCCGAGTGGCTGCAAACCTTTGGACATAGCCTCGAATACCTGAACTCAGTTTCTCCGCTGTGGTCAGTTTGTATTGGTCTCTTATATTTACTTAAGGGCTTGGACTCAAGGCAGTGCTTGTTACAATAATCTGTCCTCTTTCGGAGGTCTGGAAGCTTGTGGAACCCAACAAACCACTCTGATGAGCATTTACAATGAGCATGCCTGGAATTTATGGCTACTCACATAGAATGGCTACTTGCGTAGAATTCTACAACCCTGCAATTATGCGTCATATAAGCATATATGCCCCACTGTCAGCAACAAACATATACCTGACTCACATTCTTTTTGTTAGAGTATTGATCAGGAATGGGAAAGATCCAGTTTCAAACTCTCATTCAGAGCCACAAAGTTCACTGGGTAGTTTTTCGTCAGTCATTATCTTTCAGTGTAACCTACCTCATAGCATTTATGTGAAGATAAAAGAGGAATTGATCCAAATATGCTACTTTGAGATCCTTGGAGGGAAAGGAAGGTATAAATAAATAAATAAACAAATAAATAAACAAATAAATAATAATGCTGGCCTATTTATTGCTAAGGTTGTGTCTGGCCTGCATGACTTCAAACTATAAGTGGAGGAAATATAAGTGGAGGAAATGAGGGCTAAACATGCATTCTATTAGTTTGCCAGAAGTAGCTTTTACATCACATGAAAGCTCAAATATAATGTAGAATTTAACAATTGGGAAACCTTGGGGCAATGGAATAACCTGCCCTGTGAATGCAGTCAGTATCCTGCCCAGTAGTATACATTTAGCTAATTCTGTGCAGCTAGAATCATAGAATCATAGAGTTGGAAGAGACCACAAGGGCCATCCAGTCCAACCCCCTGCCGAGCAGGAAACACCATCAAAGCATTCTTGACATATGGCAGTCAAGCCTCTGCTTAAAGACCTCCAAAGAAGGAGACTCCACCACACTCCTTGGTAGCAAATTCCACTGCCGAACAGCTCTTACCTCTTTTCACTAATTTCTCTCAGGTAGTGAAAAGAGGATTGCATCCTTTCCTCCCACAGCATAACTAAAAGTTTCATTAAAACTATGCACATAATAGTGTCAATACAATATTTTGTTGATATACAAATGTAACCTGCCCCAGTGACACTGTTTGTTTGTTTGCTTGCTTATACTTTATGTATTTATTGTATTTATAATGTACCTTTCATCCATGGACATAAAACAGGGTACCCAAATAGTCTCTGACCAGGCATAGAATTTCAGCAAGCTTGCTTATTCATGTGATTTCACACCATGCCCTGGTTTGAACTTTTGTCCAATTCAGTTTAAAGTGTTATCTTTCCTACTTTGTCATCAATTATAAACAAAGGAAAGCACTACAGCCTGTGGTTATACAGTATACTTATCTGAATGGACACCAACAGCCATTCATACTGCAAATTCAGAATATTGCCCTGAGAATTCTGCCAGGCTTATTGAAACCTGCCAGCCAGACCTCATTGTTTTATTGTAAAAACCAAGCAAAATGGTGTAAATTGTGACTTTGCTCATAAATGAGGTAAGCCACAGCACTTGGATATAAGTTGATCTAGCCTTCAAACCCAAATGCAATTTTATAAAAGTTCCATTAAAATCAATAGGATTTACTTGCAAGCAAGCATGTTTAAGATTGGGGATTGACTTCAATGTGACTAAATCTCTTAAATCCAAGTAATCCTTTGTAACTGGTTTGTGGATTAGGCTGCCTTAAACCATATGCAAGCACGGCCTTCTCTTGGAGAGGTAGCTCTATTCCCAAACAGCAGACTTGCTGAAACAGACTCACTACGCACAGTTTCAGTGCAGATTCCTAAAAGCATTTTATGGACATGAAACTAACAAAATGTAACAAATCTCAGAAAAAATGAATGTAACATATTTTAGACCCCACAGGAAGTATAATTTTCTCTGAACTTCACTGCAAAACTGGTAAAGCAAATTGCTAGCAAGAAGGGGGGGAAGGAATGTATTTTCAACTGAAATTTCAAAGAGAACAGTAGCAGAGCATAATTATTTAAATGACATTTGGCCCAAACACCAGAACTAGCATCACCAGTTCAGCAAAATATGTTACACATATTTTACAGGGAGCACAGATCAGACAGGCTGCCAATTCCAGTTTCATGCCATGAACAAACCCTACAACCAGGGCTATAACACACTAATTTAGGCACATTTGACTCCCAATTCAAAATAAAAATGCAAGTACTGAAACAGTGGTACTTGATAGTCTCCTGAAAGCTTCTGTGGCAGCAGTGGAGAGGACTGGAACATGCAGTGTGTGTTTTAAATCCTGTACAATTTTGTAGTGCAAAAGTACAAAAATAAAAATAAAAAAGAAGAGCCCTACATCATTTGCCTACAGATGTTCCCTGAAACATACATGAGTATAACTGACACTGTACAAGATAAAATCCAATGGAAAAAATCACAAATGAGAATGAAAAGACACTTCTATTATTTGATGAAACAGGCAGACATTACAGCTCCATTCATGTTACTCTGGCTAAGACATCTACTCTGCAACACGGTTTGGATTTACTTAGTTTTAATTTCTACTATTGGTGTTGTTGTAACCCTGGAACTCTAGGGTAGAGGGTGGATGAGAGCAAAACAATGATAATAATAAACACAAATAACCCTAAACTTGGGACATATATAAAAAATAAAATTGTCCAGTAGCACCTTAGAGACCAACTAAGTTTGTTCTTGGTATAAGCTTTTGTGTGCATGCACACTTACTTAGTTGGTCTCTAAGGTGCTACTGGACATTTTATTTATTTATTATATATATTTCAACTGCGTCAGACCAACGCGGCTACCTACCTGAATCTAAACTTGGGACAGTCAACCTATATTACAGGAGGCTTTTCTATTCCTCAGACAGAAGTACCCTGTTTCTCATATTTTAAGACATACCCATAAAATAAGCCATAGCAGGATTTTAAAGCATTCAAGGAATATAAGCCATACCCCGAAAATAAGACATAGTGATAGGCGCAGCAGCAATGCCGGCCGCGGCAGGAGGAGGAGGAGGGAAAAAATAAGACATCCCTTGAAAATAAGCCATAGTGTGTTTTTTTGAGGGAAAAAGAAATATAAGACGTGTCTTATAATATGAGAAACACGGTATATTTTGCTGCACAACCCAATACTTTCATGGAATGTCAACATCTATAATAAAGTCAGCACCACTTTTCAAGAGCTTCATATCTATTCAGCATATGACTGAGACAGGTATGACTAGAAAATTAAATACAAAATGAAAAGAGAAATGAAATACTTTAAAGTGTCTGATATCTCTGTCTGTCAAAACTTTTGACAACAGTTTTCTTTGCCTTACAAATTAAATTGTGGGCAAAGCTTGTTTTTTTAACCATAAATTGATTAATATTTGTTAGAAGCATTATAGAAACAGATGAAAATGATTTGAAGAAAGCCAGTTAGCTGCCCTTATCTAATAAATTTCTGTGCATGCTGCACAACAGGTAACCATTTATATTGTCTTTTTTTGTCCAGAAGGCTGTAACAAGTTTATCTAATTTCATTGATTAGTCGTGGTTGTAATTTTTTAATAATGGATCATCACAGATTAATACAGGGGTCAGCAAACTTTTTCAGCAGGGGGCCGGTCCACTGTCCCTCAGACCTTGTGGGGGGCCGGACTATATATTATTATTTTTTGGGGGGGGGGGAATGAACGAATTCCTATGCCCCACAAATAACCCAGAGATGCATTTTAAATAAAGGACACATTCTACTCTGTAAAAACATGCTGATTCCCGGACCGTCTGCGGGCCGGATTTAAAAGGCGATTGGGCCACATCCGGCCCCCCAGGACTTAGTTTGGGGCCCCTGGATTAATACAACCAAATTAAAGAAATGGTATTTCTTATTAATTATTAATCTAAGCTATGGGGAGATTCCAAACAAAATAAGTGTAAGAGAGGAGAAATTGATAGCCCAGCTGTGTCCTTATCTGGACAGGGACAGCTTCTAGGTTAGATTACTGCAACACACTATATGTAGGGCTACCTCTGAAGATTGTTCAGAAACATCAGCTGGTGCAGAATTTGGTGGTCAGGTTGCTCACAGGGCAAGACACATATTACACTGATCCTGGCCTGACAGCACTGGCTGTCAGTTAGTTTCTGGGCCCAATTCAAAGTGCTGGTTTGAACCTTAAATGGTTCAGGATCACAATACCTTAAGAACCACCTCTGCCCATATGATCCAACCCAGACCCTGTGATCATCATCTGAGGCCTTTCTTCGTATGCCTCCTCTATGAAAGGTCCAGAAGGTGGCAACATCAGAATGGGCCTTTTCTGCGGTAGCTCCACATTTGTGGAATGCTCTCCCCAGGGAGGCTCACCTGGTGCCTTCATTACATATATTTAGGCACCAGGTGAAAATGTTTTTCTTCTCCCAGGTGTTCAGGTGACTAACATTCTATGGCTTTTAAAAAATGTGTTTGTGGGGTGAGGATTATTGGGGGTGGGAAGTTGTTTCATTAAGTATTTTGTATTCTCTTTTTATATTTTTCTGTTATGAACCACCCTAGGCTCTTGGGCAGTATGCAGATTTAAATAAATAAATAAAATAATATTAGTTGGAATATAGGTTTTTCTCTACATTAACTGAATATGATTACTAGATCACAAGTGCAAAATTGGAAATGCTCTGAGCATTTGGTCCATGCTTATTTAAAAATGAGCATGGGCTTTATCTTATTTCCAGCATAGTGGTGTATTATCCTGATATATAGAAGGTGTTATTTATCATTATTATTTATCATTCCTAAACAACACACTTATCTATGCCAGCAGGCTATCTATACCAGGCATAGGCAAACCCAGCCCTCCAGATGTTTTGGGACTACAACTCCCATCATCCCTAGCTAACAGGAACAGTAGTCAGGGATGATGTGAATTTTAGTCCCAAAACATATGGAGGGCTGAGTTTGCCTATGCCTGATCTATACCTTCAGTAATGCATTCACAAATAAGAGCGTACATGCTAGATCAGAGCAGCATTCTTTCCACTCTGACCAGATGCCTATGGGAAGACCACAAGCAGAACACAAGCACAATGGCTCTAGCCATTCCCAGCAACTAGTGTTCAGAGGCAAGCTGCCTCTGATGTGGAAGTTAATGCAGAAATCAGGATCCATGAACTTGTCCAATTTCCTTTTTTTTTAAGCACCAATGTTGGTGGCCATCACAATATCTTCTAGCAGAAAATTCTATGCGCTGTGTGAATAATTACTTCCTTTGCCTATTGTTCCCACCTTTCAGCTTCATTTAATGACCCCAGGTCTGGCATTATGAGGAGAAATAAGTTCACAAGCTGCATTTAAAACTGAAAGTAAACCTACATTGAGCTCAAACTGAAACCTAAGAATGCAGTTTTTGTTTAAAACAAGTTTAGACTAGGTTTCTGGTTGAGGTTCGCTACAGGCACTCAAGGCTTCCCTGCTGGAGCAGAGCAGCAAGAACAGTATATTTCTTGCACAAGTATCTATCCCAAGATTATGCCACTGACCAACAAATTTATTCAGAAGAGCCTCCCCACGCCCTCATTCCCAGAATTTAACTCCTGAATTGTATGCTGTATATATGAATTAATGCAAGTAGAAACAAACAGGGTTTTTAAAGGACCAAACCAGTGCCAATAGGAACTAACTGCAAAGACCAAGAAAGAGGTTTTTTGACATAATTGTTTCGGGGAGAGAAAAACTTTAACTGCCCCTTCTCAGGCTGCACGGCCCCAAGGCACAGCTTAGGCTTTTTCTTGGCTGCTATTTACACAACCAAAATGCATGTTAATAGCTGTCACACAATTAAATGACTACTCCTACTTTGGGGTCCTAGAATGATTTCTTTCCCAAGCAATTGTAAGGCGAGCAAAAGCATATTTAGTGATCCAAACAATGGCAGCTGCACATTCACTCGCAAGTACGGTATTTTTCCTCCTGATATGAGAAGGATAAGGCAGAATTTATTTTAGCACCTGCATGCATTCCTAAGCTTTGTGCATCCCTCCTTCCTTCTCCCTTTGTATAATGCCTGCTGGCACAGCTGTTTCACTTACATATTTTGTTGTTACTGCTGCTCCTGCTGCTTTATCTTGTAACTGACGTAGCTTTTCATTGTGTTGCCACAGCTTCTTATGCTCCACTTGGTTCTTTTCTGTGACTTCCACACCCCCGTTTCCTGAATTCAGTCTGATGCTGACTGCTCTGACTTGTCTATCTTCCCCTTACAGCCTTCTGTGTCGTTCTGTGTAACTCGACCTTGTCCTCACCTGCAGATCTCTTTTTCAACACCACATATTGTGTTGGGCATCCAGCCATGGTATTGGGACTAAGCATAGAAAATACCCCACTGCTTTCGGGCATGGATTGAAACCCATTAGCCATCTGTTCTCTGTGATCATTATGAATAAATCCTGCTCTGGGCTGGTCTATAGCAATAACTTTAAACATCTCTAGTTGTTCCTCCACTCAACCAACCCCTTAATCTAAGGATAGTGCAATTCTGAATAATTTGAAATCAGAGTGTGAAGTAATTCTAAATATATAAAGTCACTTCCTTTAGGGTTTTGTTTTGCTTTGCATTGGCTGTCTTCATTTCCTCCAGTTGCCACAAAATTTATCAATGGTTTCCCTTCCAGGCGCTATGAAGCTACCCCTTTTCACTTATTATCCTAATGAAACAAGCATACATTCTCCAAGAATACATCAAAATAATGCAAAATTGTTTTCTTTCACACTCAGTCCTAAAAAAGAGGAAAGTGGTTTCAACTCCTTTTTTATTTTTAAAGATGAATGCCAGCAAATAGTCATATTTAACGCTCTTGAGGGACATGAGAATAGAGTACCTCACAATTATGTAGATGCATTTGGGAGCAAAGGTCTCTTTTTCTTGTTATAATTTAACTATAGAAAAATCTTTTCCTCACAGAGCTTTATAAAACTGGTAAAAAAAACCTGTTTTTCAGTTTTGGTGGGTTGTTGTTTTTAACCTAAAGTATGTGTCTGATTACTGAAACAAACTAACAGAAATGGGAGAGCTGCCTGTTTGTCTTAAGAGAGTACCAGAATGATGTACCTGGTGACAGTTTATTCTAGGCTGCTACAAACCATTCCGTTAAATTGGGATTTTTAAAGGCACCTTTGCATAAATGTTTTGTAATTCTTGATCCTCTTATAGACAGATTGGAAAGGATGGTATTTTACCAAACTGGTTTGTTGAATGTGTCAAACTATTGTCAGAGAGATCTGGGATCAAATACATCCCCAGCCACAAGGCTTGCTGGGTGGAGCTTGGGCCAGCCACTATTTCTCTCTCTGGCCAACCACATGGGGTTGTTGTGATAATGAAATGGGGGTTGTTAGTTGGCTGAGAAGAGCCATGTATGAAACCCTGAGTTGACTGGAGGAAGGAAAGACCATAAATATAATAAACAAATCATATATACTGAACTAGGATGTATTTGAGCTGACTAACATGACAAATAGAAAATGCAGTCAAAATAGATGAATCAAGATTTTTACTAGCTACCATTTTTATTAATGTTAAACACAGCAGAGGTCTCCTTCCCAAGATCAAGTAACATGCACACTAAATATAAAGGACAGATAAGCGCCACTCAGCCATAACTTTTCAAATAGGTTGCTGCATAAAGAACAGATACCTCCTGTCAGAACTACCCTGCCTGATTAGTTAACAGTTAATTCACCCAGGGATGTACCCTTGGTTCAGTGAGGATCAAAGTGACATTTGGATGGAGGCGCTTTCTTTCCTGCAGAGCAGGATGAATGGCAAACCCTTTTGTATGTGTCCTAAAATTATAATTGCTCAGTAAATTTCAAATCAATGTTAATGGGACTATTTGCTCAAGACTGTTTTCACTTAAAGTAGTTCAATTTTCTCTCAGTTTGTCTCTTTGTACCTTAATCCTCAATGCATTTCCTATGAAGGATGTTCTACCATATCAACCAAATTTGCTTCCAAATGGTGTGCTTAAGATCACAGCCTCAGGGGGCAAAAAAATTAAAATAAAGTATTGTGCTTATCTTCCACTATTACTTCAAAAGAAAAAGAAAACTACAGTGATATGAAGGAGGTGGAATCAATTACTGTACACTGGTACACTGCTTGATATATTTTTTAGCACACTAGCTTTTTCTAGAGCTAAACTGAGTCGCTGTATTATTCACAAAGATAATGCTTAAGGGTTTCCGTGTGCTGCTCTGGTTTGCCAGAAGCAGCTTTGTCATGCTGGCCACATGACCCGGAAGCTGTCTGCGGACAAACGCCGGCTCCCTCGGCCTATAGAGAGAGATGAGCGCTGCAACCTCAGAGTCAGACATGACTGGACCTGATGGTCAGGGGCCCCTTTAAGGTTGCCTGCAATTACCAGTATTAAAGCTGTTGGGTTGTACTCTAAGGTAGTTACTCTTGTTGAGGTTCAGAGCCTACTGCTTAATTTACACCACTTTTACAGTCAAAAACTGCAAATTAGGAATTCAGTAATAGGAAATTTTGATACAGTTTCTTTATTTGCCAAGAATAAAGCAAAATTTGTTTCAATTTTTTTTTGCCAACTTGCATCTGCATCTGTAACCATCAGAAACAGATGCAGAGATAAGGTGTTGTGATTATGCTCAGTCTTGTCCCTTTACAACTCTGCCCTGATCTTGACCAGTCTTGCAGACCTGCACCTGGTGTTCTCTCAGCTCAGCTAATGTGGGAGCACTTTCAGCTGTAACTCACTCAATAAGTGGCGAAAAGAAGAATCTTTGGGAAGGATGACACCAGAAGCAAACTCCTTTTTGGGTTTGCAATTCTTTTGCTGCAGAAGGAGCAGCAAAAATAACAACTCTGTCCTCCTTGGTATTTCTCTTAAGTAATATAAATGTCCACTGCTAGAAAGTGTAAGAGAGATCTACTTTGTAAACAGTATGAACATGAAATCAATTCATATGTGTTAATTAGCAGCGAGCATTCTCCCATGAAAGCCAGTGTGTCCCGGTGGATACAGACAAACAAACAAAAACACTGAGCTGCAAATGTCAAATTCTGTCTTGGCCACAGACTCACTAGATAGCCAAATTTCCCATTTTTACTCTGGAAATAACAATGATGCACCTCAAATGGTTGCTGATGAAGTCTCTGTTGTACGTGCCATCCATAGCAGAGGCATAAAGGTCTGCAGGAGCTAATAGAGCCTTTTCATTTATGACCCCTCCTCTGTTATAATCTTAGTTTTGTCAGATCTGAAAGTTTTGCCTGCAGGCATGCTGCTAAAATGCTTTTGTTTAGCTGAACATGTAATGTTTTAAATGAAGGGATTTAATGTTCAGAAACTTTATTTTCTTTCATCAGTTGGTGGTCTTTTGGTAAAATGTCTACTTTCACCTGCAATCCAAATCCTTTTTGCACCAGGCTGCGGAAGGGGCAGGAATTTGACTGTCCTACCTTCAGTGGACTGCCAAGAGATGACACATTCTATACAGCTGAATCACAGTAACCTAAGCCTTCATATATACACCATTCAACTTTCACACTGTACAATGTATATATTCAAAAAACACCCCTAAATTATGCTCCATTAGCATTATTGTTGAGGGCTCCAGCACTCCTGTTTAAAGAATTAGTAAGGAAAGATACAACTGTAGGCCCAATCTGATTGTTTCCAGCTACTGAAGAAAAGGGACTTCTCAGTAAGGATGTACGTGGAATCACTAAAGTATGAGGCAGGCTGTTGTGCTGTCACTGAACATGTCGCCAAAAGACTTTCATTTCCAAACAATAGTTTCTCTGCTTTATGCAACCCATGGAAAGAGTATGTAGCCTATTCTGCATAACCAGGTGTAGGATTACTATAGATCTGAGGAGGTAACAGTGATAATGATATAGCCCAATGATATTGCACAACAATATTCCACTTCACAATTATGTGCCTTGCCCTTTTGTTACAGCTGAGTATGCTAATTAAAATGACGTACCATTCAAGAACACGTCAACTGAACTGCATTTGTTGTTTCAGTATTCAACTACCTTCACAAATAGATCAGCACTTGTGTTTCTCTTCAATAAACCTAATAAAGCATGCCATCACAATCTCTACATTACCAAAAGAAGTGACTGAACCCCTTTTCAGTCTCATATGGACAACTGCGTTCCAGCAGTGTGGAGTTGGGTACAGGAGCAGATGACTACATGTAAGTTGAAGTAGATTCCCAATGGTCCCAACTAAATTCTGCACAGCTCAAAGTGTGAGGTGTGATAGAGGGCAGGGATCCAGTCAACAAGCTGCCTGATTCCTGGCTGATACTACTACCACAACCTGAATGTCGGAGGTTGATGGGAGTTGCCAGAATCTCAGACCCACAGTAATGTGTGTGTGTGGGGGGGAGAGGAATGGTCTCCTATTATAGTATAGACCAGATGTAGAAGCTTCTCCCTCAGGTGTGTCCTAAAGATCTGCATCCTAGCAATCACCCATCACAGCAAATTGGCATCCAAGGCAAGGTCTGGATTGCAGCAGTAAACTTGACCAGAAAGTGGCAAGCCATGGACAATAGAATACAACTCAGTCCTTTCCCTTTCACCACATGATGGCACCAAGTAGGAACCCCAATAAGCAGCTATCCCAGAGTTGTCTTACAGTTAACACAGAATTCTTTGACTATTCCAGAAAGCTGTGAGTTCTGAATATAATTCACACTCAATGGGCCGTATCCAATGCTGTGGCTCTACTGGTGGCAAAACCAATTTCCCTGTCCTCTTCCTTTCCTACTTCCAGCCCCTCTGCTCCCTCAAGGAAGTCCTGCTGTGCCAGTCATACTATGCATGTGGAGCATTGGCTACAACCCAATAATTTCATCTAATCAATACAGGTACAAACAGGGATAAATCTTACATTATCTATTATAGAGTGGGAGGGGGAGCTTTTCAGCATGGTGCTGCTGTATCAGTACTTTCTGTGATCTGTGTGGAGACTAGTTGCGTTTATTGTGCCTGTCTCTGACATTTTAAAAAGTTGAAACTTCTATACAAATTATACTTAATATGAACCTAACAATATGAACCTTCTTGTGGAGTTAAGTTCCTTTATAATAGGAACTTTACTCCATTCAGAAAATGTAATTATATGTGCTACATTTGTGCATAGAATTAGGCCTGCTGAGGTCTTGGAATACATCTGCATGACAATGCAATTTATCTCTCTGTGAAAATAAAGTGTTGCTTAACAGCTGTCTGATTTCAGTCTTCCACATTTCAGTCCATCCTAGTTCTAATGAAAATGTAGGTACAAGTATAAACTGTAATTAGAAAGCATGCCTTAAGAGCTAATTCTTCATGTGTTAATTATACCAATAAACAAGCTAATTCAAATGGAGTTATCTTAAATAGAAAGGTATTTTCAGTGGGTGGGAACATTCAATTTGTTTCCTTTTACTTTGACTAATTCTTTGTTTTATAAGTGCAATGCAAAAATAATTGTTACAGTCAAGTTCCAAACAGTCAAGTGTTCCTCTATAGAGCACAAGCCCAAATAAAAAAAAATCTAATTTGTGGCAAACATGAAAAAGTAAAATAAAAGCAACCCCACCATCCATTCTAAGAGTGAGTTATGAAGAGATGTGCATTCATAGAACGCCCCATCACAACTTTACTTATACTTCTGCAACTTCATCCCACACTGGTTCCACATGGACTCCCCACTGCAGAAGGTGGCACTGGGTGACCATAATAGACTGTATTTTGAACACAGTAAGCTGCTTCATTCACTTATAACAGGCACGTCCAACAGGTAGATTGTGATCTACCGGTAGATCACTGGACATCTGTGGTAGATCACTGGTAGATCACTGGCTCCCCCCAAAAAAGCTAAACAACTTTGGCTCCCCTAAAAAAAGCTCAACATTTTTGCCCTGCACTCCCAAAAAACGGGGCTTTCCTCCTCCCTAAAAACAACTTTGACCTGAACCCCTAAAAAATGAGCCTTCATCCTTCCTTAAAAAAGCTCAACAACCTTGACCTGAACCCCCCAAAAGGGGGTAGATCACTGCCAGTTTTTAACTCTGTGAGTGGATCGCAGTCTCTTGGGAGTTGGCCACCCCTGACTTATAACATTTTTGGTTTGGGGCAGAAGCATAAAACCCACAACCATGGGAAGTTACTATCTGGGCATGCATTAACAATATTATTTGTATGGTCTTCTATGATACTCAATAAATGCTCCTTTAAAATATTAAAGAGACAAGTGGCAGTGTACAGAGACAATTGGCAGTGTACGGCTATCCTATGTGGAGTCACAAACAACATTTGCTCACACTGAATATATAGCAAAACCTACCCTGGGCAACAATGTATTCTTGCAATCTTTGCTTGCATCTGCACAGCTTACAACTATTAATCACACTTCGGTGCTGCATTTCTTTCAGAAGCAAAAGCGCACACAGCATCTTTATTTTAGATAGCAACTAACACTTAAAGGCCTTGGTTTGTACCAAAAACTTCATTGTATTTACAGATCCTTCACAGATTTGATAAATTGTAATTCCCAGCTATATGTCTTGCCAAAGTCTCTACTAAAATGCTGTATAACCACTGTATTTATGACTGTCCTTTGAGACTACAACAAATGCACACAATTATTCAAGATTATTCCAGCCATTAAGTTGCGAGACTTTATTGCTGCAATTTGAATGGATATATTTCTTCTCTACCAGGAAAAATATGGATTTATCATCTCTGTTTTCAAACAATAACTGAGAAAATACTTAATCTAATCCCCACCAAATAAAAACCTAGATCATTTCCCACTAGCAAAACAGCCTACAGCACATACAATTCACAGTCAAAGAACAATGTCTACTACAGAAATTAAGGGATTTATTTCTTTATTTACAGTTTCATGTATTTACCCAAGTAATACAAACTCAAATATCTGATATCCCCCCTGGGTCAAACAGCTTGGTTGTGTCAACCTTTTCTTCCTCCAATTAACCTACTTTTATAAAACAATAACAACACCCTGTACTTTATTTGGTCCATTAAAGTTTACACCATGCTACACTGGTACCGGTTTGTACTTGATAATTATCCTGATGACCCAGAGGCTTTGAGAACATTGTATAAACAATTTCACTGGTAGGTGTCTTTCCCGCAACAATTTTATCTCTTCAGGATTAACTTGAAATTATTGTCACAAAGACAGACATATGGTAAGTGTTACATAAGAATGGAAACTCCACGTGGATTTTGCTGAAAAGGCCCTTGTCTTAGACACCAATGCAAAAACCCTGCTCACATGGGTTTTCTATTCTGGTATGTTCTCCAAGTAGCAAATGGGGGGGGGGAATGAAATGGCAACCCATGGCCCTCTTTAGTTAAATTTCCTGGGGAGCCTTCTGTATGCATAGTCAATTCCAATCCTTGTTCACAGATATATCCAGATTTTCTGGTGCATACTTTTAAAAAATCTCAACAACCCGAAACTTTTCTCTGAGACACAACAGTGTTTTATTATTATGTCCTGAGGGCACGTGAGGCCATCACCTTGCTGAAACCCAGCAGATCTGGGTGTAGTCAGTACCTGAAAGGCGACCACTTCAGAAACACATGCATACCACCCGGGATTCCATTGTGGAAGAAAGGCAAGATATAAATGTAAGAAGATAAATAAAAAAATGGTGCACTATTAAACATTTGTTGTGTTTAAAACACTATGTGATGTGGCATAAACAATCAAAGATGCAATACTGTGCATACACACACATTTATGTGCCTACACAAACATACACCCTACCAAAGCAGTATTCTGCGGAATAATGTTTTGGAAGTCCATGTTTTAATGCTATTTCCTTCTTCTATTCCCCCTCCCCCCCAACAACATGTTCAGACGTGTTCAGATATTATTCTACTCTTCAAATAATATTGTAACCTTTCTTTTGAATGCCATATTCAATTCATAAAATGTCATGGTCTATGCAGTGGTTTTGCCCTGACAGCACTACTTTCAATGATTCCAGCATCCAATTAATATCCCAAGAGGACTTCATGCACTTCTATGTGCCCTGGTGTTCCCCCCCCCAAATGTTGTTGTACTTGTGTTACTGTTGCATTGCAAGCTACTTTCAAAAAATCTTGGTGTTTTTGTAAAAAGAGGTGATGCTCAAATGTAGGTTTCTCAGAAGTCCTACTGCATTTGTTGAGCTTGCCTCACAGTAACTCTTGTGGATCCAAGCCAAAGCATTTAACACTCAGATCCTTAAACGATGGACTGTACCAAGACATGTCACTATAATACGTCCATACAAAAGTAGTCTTATAATGTATTAGCATGCTTAGAATGACATCATAAGAATGTTCAAATATTTTCACACACCATCTAGCCTTTGAAACGCTTTCTGAAAAATTCTCTCAAGAAAGATATATTTCAAATCATTGGCCACTCTATTGGCCAAGTGCTATTTGAATCCTTTACTGTGGCGCATTTATAAATTGTTACCATATACTGTACTCATCTTATGGAAAGAAGCAGCTTTAGGGTGATAGCCCAAAGAAAAATTCTTAGCTATAAGATATTTCAGTATGGCATTGGGGAAATTATTTTCCTTCTTATACAGTTAAAGTTTGCTGAAATCACCCACTTCCATATTTTATTTCTTTTTGGGTAAAACAACAGTTATAAACTGAAATTTCTGATGCACACATATATGATATGTTGTTCCAAACAACTAGATGTCAACTCTTCAAGACTGCTGCACTAAGTACTTTGAAGCTTCACACACAGAGAATGCTATCTCACTTGGCCTATTAACAAGGAAGACCATGAGAAAATAAAACAGAAGAATAGTCTCTATAATCCTTTTTTGGAGTCTAGTGTCTTGCATTACTAAAATGTTTCTCACAGTTGTCTACAAAATCATCAAGCGTTTATTAATACTTTGCAATGAAGTTAAATTGGGAAAACATATCATGAAGTACAGGTGATATCTTGCCTTATCTGAAGCAGAAGTGTTAACAGCTGACAAGCTGATTTAAGTGATCAATAGTTCTGTGTTGCCTCCCCCCCCCAAGCTATTCTGGGCAGACTAGGAACAGCGGGTAAGGCCTCCAGTTAGGAACAATTTTATACATCCAAAGGCTGTCTTGGGTATCTGAACTCTGAAGTTGCTTATGCAGACACACACAAAAAGAGCGTACAGTACAATGAAAATCGTTTCACTTTCCCCATATTTGACAAATAAAAGAAATTTGCAGGATAAATACAAGGTACATTGCCTCCAATCCATTAACTGCTTAGTCCAGAATAGTATCCCTTTGCTTACGTTTAGGAAAGTTGTTTCTATATTGTGGCCACGACAACTCAAAGTGCTTTAATTTTCTACATTTACCGTGATTTTGAAACTTGCACTGATACCTTGTATCAGACTACTTTCCAGCCCATTCTGTCTTTTCTCCTTAGAAAGCATTTAACATGGCCCCAGTGCTTTTACCCAATGAAATCCATATGCTTTACACTGCTCAATTCCACAACAGAAAGAATAAGCTTTTCAAGTGAAACTCAAAAGGACATTATTGTCAAAGCACTTGCCACTAGAATTAAAGAGAAATATTGAAATCGCTTAGCAAAATCCATTAAAAAGTCTCCAGCAATTACCGGCTTTATATGTTTCACACAAATCATGCCAAGCAGTGTAAAAGAAATTGGGGTGGGGGGACGCTCCCCAGTGCTTCCCCCATCTAGCCAAATGCCTCTTGACATTTGTCAAGCCAGAACTATCATAAATCTTGAAGAAGTTACAATGCAAAGGAACAAAAAATAAAATAAAAATATCCCTGGTTAAATGAAGCCAGACACTAATTTGATATAAAACATTTTGCAAATATTAAGACTTCCCTTAAGGGATCCATATTTCACAATTACAGCCAGCTATTAAAACACACGATGAAAAGAGATGGGATGGGAGGAAGAGGGGGAGGGAAGGAGTTGATGAGTTTTCATACCCGATGCTTCCTTGGTCCAAGTGCAGAAATGCCCACAGGAGAGCGAGAACTCAGAACAGGAGGAGATCCGAGGAGGAATGCACTCGGATGGCAGGAGGTGGTACTGCCTTTCCCAATGTGGGAGCTTAATAGCTTGTACTTGGACAAACCTCACCTTCCCCAGGTAAGGAAGGCTGACTCTCTCGCTGCCATAGCCCTGCCTGGCAATGACATCTCTGCTTCTCCGTCAGAGCCAAGTCTCTGGGGCAGGGCGCACACCAAGCCCTACCCTCCTAAGTGGCTGCCAAGCCCGTTCCCCACCGATCTCTGCCACAGATCACCACCCCAACAATACACAGAGCCCGCCCGCCCCTTCCACAGCGCCCTCAGCAACCCCCAGAGCTGCCCGGCGGAGCGAGAGAGCGGAGGCATCGCCACATTGGAACACAATGGGACTTACTCCCAGGTAAGTGCGCACACGCAGGATGGCAGCCTCCAGCAGCCTCCCAAACAATGCACTGCAGAGAGAGAGAGGGAGAGGGAGTGTGTGCGTGTGCCTTCGCAAAACTGCACCAGGAAGAGAAGCAGAGAGGCGCCCCTTTGCAAGCCAAACACGCGCGCGCGCGTGCCCACGCACACACACATACGCCCACCCAAAAAGTGTGTCCCTAACCTTCGAGCCGGGGAGAACCCCAAAGTGCCCGATCCGCGCCAGAAGGCGGCACAATCCCCAAGCCCCTTCGCTGAGCTCCATACTCACGCGCAGGGCTCTCCTCCGCGATGGCAAGGCAGCTCCTGCCCAGCAGTCCAAAGTCCTGCTGACGGAGGGCAGGAGCGAGGGAGGGAGGGAGAGGGAGATGCCCGCTCCACTCCTGCTCTCCGCCTGCCCGTTCCCCCCGCCTCCTCTTCTGGATTCGCTTCTCCTCCTTCCTATCTCCGGTTATGGCACCGCTTGGCGCTTATCCTTCGCCAGCAAGAAGTCTCCTTGGCGTCTTCCCCGCCAAACCGGGCAGCGCCTGCTGGGCGACGGAGGCACAGGAAGAGAGAGAGAGACCGCGGGCAGCAGCCGGAGCCGTAGAGCGCGCGGGAGAAGTAGTGGAGTTCAGGAGGCGGCGTTTGCTGCACATCCCCCAGCGGGCCAGGCCAGGTGCGGCAGCCGGAGCAGCAGCAGCAGCAGCGGAGCTCGCTCCCGCGGCGCAAGCACAGCGCGACCAGCAGCAGCAGCAGCAACCAGCGTCCCTTCACTCCCAGTCAGCTTCACTTGGGAGGAGCGCAAGCGGCGGGGAGAGCGCAAGGCGGCGGCGAAGGTGGGGCTGAAGCACATTCTTGCCCTCACTTCCCGAGGCGGCGTACAAACTCTCTCGAGTTCCTGGCGGCGAATTGGCCCTCCCTCCGTCTTCGGGAAACAGCCGCCAGCATCGCCCGTTGCCTTACGGCTCTCTCTCTCTCTCTCTGTATTGTTCCTCGGTCTCTCCGTCACATAAACCGGAGCCACCTCCTCTGCTGTCCCTGTGGCGATGTTTGCACGCAGCAGCTCCTCTCTCGGCTCCCCGCTGCCTAGGGTCGAGTCACGGCAGCAGCTGCCGCCGTCGCCCCAGCTTCTTCGCCTCTTGTCCTTCCCCAGTCTCGGAGGGAGCCGGCAGCAGACAGCCTCGTCTTCCCTGTTCCCGCCAAGCGAGCGAGGCTGCCCTCCGCCCACTCCCGCGGGGCTGCCAGCCGCGAGCCGCCCGCCGGGAGCGGCGCAGGTGCTGCCAAAGGACGGCCCGGCAGCAGACGCGCGACTTGCGGAGAGGGCCCGGCGGGAGAAGCCTGGCTCCCCTGCCGACCTTCGTCCCGGCCAGAATGGGTAGCCGGGCGCCGCCGAAAACTCGCAGCGTCGAAGCGCGTAGACGAGAATTTCGTCGGCTTCGCTGTCAGTTTTTGCTTTGCTGGGCGAGGGGGGAGGGGAAGAGGGAAGCGAATTAGAGCAGATGCCAAGCCTCTCGTAGATTGGATAGCGGAGTCAGTTGTGCTTTGGAGTCGTCGTCCTCCCCCCCCCCCCACACATAGCAATGAAGAGTTGTGCGAGGCTAGGATGTCCTGACTCAGCACAATCCATTCCATTCCATCAGGCTTGCACGCCAGACAGTGACTGGGGTTGTTAGCAGTTCACATGGCAAAAGGACCAGTCCGTTCAAGTGGTTGGAAGGTACCCACTCTGACACCCACCCACACCCACACCCACACCCACACCCACACCCACACACAAAGAGAGAACTGACCTGACTTCTGAAAGAATTGTTTCACTTTCCTCTGTGGCAAGACTTGCATTGGTTTACATCACAGGTGGAGAACCTCAAAGCCCAGAGGTACAAACATGGCTTTCTAGACATCTCTGTCTGGCTGTTGGGACTCTCCTGGGCCATGCCTCCTCCCCAGGCCGCTCCCCTCACTGACCCCGCTCCACATGCTTCTCCAGTTCTTTTGCCTGGCTAGGATGTATCCTCATTGAATTGAAATAACACAGTAGCACCTTAAAGACCAACTAAGTTTTTATTTTATTAGTTGGTCTTTAAGGTGCTACTGAAGGAATTTTTTTATTTTGCTTCGACTCAGACCAACACGGCTACCTACCTGTAACTTGAAATAACACCTTCAGCTTGCCTGGATGGAGAGATGTATGCGTAGAAAGGCGCTGACTTTATCATGCCTGGACTGTCATCTCCTGTACAAAGATAAGAATCACCACATCTGTTGCCCCAACTACCACTGGCAAGTAGCTCCATGGGGAGTGCAGCCTGCCCGCCCTTGGTTTAATCAGTCTTTATGGGGGAAATGGTTGCTTAAATTGCCAAATCATAGAATAGCAGAGTTGAAAGGGACCCTGAGTGCCATTTCCTCCAACAGCCTGCAATGCAGGAATCTTAACATCCATGGCAAATGACCATCCAAACTCTGCTTTTGTGTTTCACTGTTTGAGCCATCCTATCTGTATGCAACAGAGCCATAACTTAATTAAATATATATCATTTTAATATAGATTCTGAATATCCTATATATCTTTTTTGAAAGGAATTATGCTGCACACAGTGATTTGCTTCTGACATTGTGAAGGCTCCCAAATGCAGATTTCATTACATAGGCCAGTTGTGCTTTGGAATATGCATCTGATGTGAAACCAATCCGCAAATCTACTAGGTGGATCAAACAACTCTCTATGGACACATCCGATTATTAAACCAGCCCACAGATGTGCATAGTGTAAACACAGCTATAATTTTGAATGTGGCAACACCACATCTACACCAAAGTTTTAGTGTAGACCAAATTCGCCAAAAGACACTGATAAGCAGTTAATGTCAATGAAGAGTGGCAATGACTGAAAAGAGTGGCAAACATCAATTTTTAAAAGACAAAGTCCTTATCAGATGTGTGCAGTGCACCCAAGCTTTATGCACGGCCGTCTCAAACCGGTCGAGCGCCATGGCGCCGTGGCGCGTAGATCGCTCCGGCGCCCCCGCCCTGGTGGGCAGGAGCAGCGCGCAGCACGGCTTTGCCACGCAGTGCCCTCCTGCCGGCCTGGCGCCCCGCGCCACCGAGACTACCCCTAGAGCCGGGCCTGGCTTTATGCAGCAACTACATAAATGTGGATAATTATTTCAGATCAATGTGTCATTCTTCATTTTT
Organism: Zootoca vivipara; assembly: GCF_965207765.1. Lineage (NCBI taxonomy): Eukaryota > Metazoa > Chordata > Lepidosauria > Squamata > Lacertidae > Zootoca > Zootoca vivipara. The sequence continues at coordinate 50,366,456 of NC_142586.1, forward strand.
TTCAGTGCCTGGCAGTTATCCTCCCTGCCCTTTCTCACTTCTGTTGCCCTCTTCACCTAGCCCTTTGTTCTTCTAGATCTGGAAAAGAGAACTTCAAGCTGAAGGGCTGAATGCAATGCCCAGGCCCCTCATACCTGGCCCCTGGGACTCTCCCCAGGCTACATCCCACAGCAGCCTTAGTCCTCAAGTGCTTTTTCCTGACAGGAATCTGCCCTTGAACAGCAACAATGCCTTTAACTTTGCTGGATTGAGGATGGAGAGATGTACGTGGGGAGTGAGTACAGTAGGTTTCTTTCCAGACAAATAACAGATATACTATGCCGTTAGTATCCTTTTCCTTACAAAAGTAAGCTCCACTTGTTTCTGCTTCCACACACTTTTTACTTCTCAACCTGCCCACACTGGAATCTGGCTGCCAGCAGTTTTCCCATGGGGAAAATAAAACCCCTAGGCTGAAATAATATCCCCTCTCCCTGCTCTAGATCACATTTTGTTTCCTAAGCCTGTCCTGACTTCCTTGGCCTGCTGCCTTCTTAGTCCAGTAGCCACTAGCTCCTGGTTGCCTAGGTCCCTTGCTTATTGTTTTTATTTTCTTGGGACCTTCAGCCCACTATGCTGAACAGCTCAGCCAATGGAGATCTCCCTCTCCCTCTCCCTCTCCCTCTCCCTCTCCCTCTCCCTCTCCCTCTCCCTCTCCCTCTCCCTCTCCCTCTCCCTCTCTCTTTCTTGGCACCTCATCCATTTCCTGCTTCTTACTTCTCCCCCATCACCACCATTATTATTATTTTTACTGCATCACAGCATATATTCTGAAACAGAGCCTATGAACAAATAAGCACATGACTACTGAGTTTCCTGCTACATAACAATCAAGGGACTTCATTCTACTCTCCTTCCCAATGAAGTCAGTCAATGTGATGCCAGACTGGTCTTCAGTATTTATTTTGAAGATAAGAAAATGCATAGCAAGACTGTGGATACCAGCTCCAATCTTCAAAAATGTGCCTTGTAAGTCAGATGGGATCTGTTCTCACAATTAACTAATGTATTGTTGCTACCCGATTGTTAGTAAATATTTGCATTGCCTTATTAAATAAAGTCACGTCATGAATAAAATACAATAGCTTTGTCATTGGGAACACATAGTTTATTAGAGAAAATTTAATGTTACAGAAAAGGAAAGTGGGTAAGGTCAACACTGTGCTTTCCCCTTGACCATAGCGTGGCAGTAAGCTAATAAATCATTTTAAAACTTTATTGATCTGGGAAATAACAAAACTGTAAACTTGTCAGTTTGACAAGTAATCTGCCATAGTAATACATCACAATAGAAATGGATACCAGACATAAAAGGCTACAACGATAAAATATTCAGTTATAAAGAACTTCTTGGACGCTTGCATGCATGGCATTTATGCCATTTTAGGTAGGTATGCATGATCTTTAGGCTTTGCTAGAATTGAAATGAAGACATGAGTAAAGGTTTCAAATTTCCATTCAATGGGGGGTATGAAGAATGAGACCCTCCATAGTAAATAAGCAACTCTGATAATGCACAGATGTGCACAGATGATGAATTTGGAAAGTTCTGCCATTTTTGCATTCTGTGCAATGCCTGGCACAGACACTGCTGGTGCCAAATAATTGTTAAAGTAATAATAGCAACAGTCATAGTCGCCGTGGGTGTTAGGCGTTGTCAGCAATATCCACTGAAGCAAGAAGAGATCTCAGAGAGAGAGAAAGAGAGAGATGCTCACTAGCAATAGTAGGGGAAAAAATGTTAGGAGTTGCTTTCTTTGAGGTTTCTACTTCGTTTCTTCCTTACAAATTTCTGTTTATTAATCTGTTTATTCCATTACTTTCTCCATTGGGTCTTGACAGGTTAGTTGTGGTTGCTGTTGTTAAATAAAAGTTGTAAGACCTATGCTCACAATGAGAAAAGAGAAGAGTAGTTTTTTCCTGACATAGCCTCGATCAAAGGAAAATCCATCACCAATCCATCACTAAGATCTAGAATATTTTTCTGACATTTGTTACACAATATTCAGGGAGGGTGCTGCCATGAGACTTTAGTTTAGCCTACTTATTGACGTGGAGCATTGGTACTTGGAAAGGGACTCCCTCTACCTGCCAAGATGTAGGGATAGATGAATCCGTCAAATTTGGTTTTGCTATATTTAATAGAATCATAGATCTTAGAATCACAGAGATGGAAGGGACTCTGAGGGTCATCTAACCGAACCCCCTGCAATGCAGGAATGTCAACCAGATCATACATGACAGATGGCCTCTGCTTATAAACCTCCAAGGAATGAGAGCCCACCACCTCTCGTGGGAGTCTATTCCACTATCAAACAGTTCTTGCTGTAGAAAATTCTTCCTAATGTTTCTTGTATGTAACTTGAAGCCATTGTTTCAGGCAAGTCTTTCTCCACATAAATTTGTCAGCATCTTAGTGCGTATTTCTCTTAAAACACACATTTCTGCAAGCAATTTGTCTAATGCATTATATTTGTGTATGTTCTTTTCACTAGTGTATGAATTAACATGCACTTTCTGCTAGTGCCATTTTGTGCATATAAAGCACAACATTCAGAGGTATGGGTTTTGAAGGATAGCAGCATTTTAGATTGTGTATGGTCTCAGGGGTGCGAATGAGATAAGTTTGCTTTGAAATGCAAACAGAATGGAATCGCCATCCCCACCCTTGCAGGACAGAGCTTAAGTTAAACCTGTACTTGCCTCATTAAGTGTGTGCAAGGTGAGCCGGAGAGGAACAGTTTGAGGCCTGTATTTTGAAGAACTAGATTTCATTACGGAGGCAGCAGCATGGAGGCTGCCGCCTCAGAGAGCAGAACTTTCAGGGTTTGTTGAATATGTATACTAACAGTTGTAAAGGAAGCTGGATTGCAATAGCATCTGGGCTTTCTCTGTGCTACACATTTCATTGCTTCTGCTTGTATGTTATGACAACCTAAGGTGGTTCTTCAGTGCGTTTGCAGTATATGTGAACAGTCCCAATTTGGAATATACATCATATGCACATTGTCATAATGAACAATTATTGCAACAGCTGGAAACCTTGCCATTGTGATTGCAGAAATTGCTTTTTACTGCAATAATATCCAGCACCCACAAACCATAGATGGACAATCACTGTCCCCATGATGGTTAGCCTAAATGCCAGATAGCAGTCTAGCACAATTATTTTGAGTGGCATAATCCAAAACACGAACTGTTGCCAACTTGCCCCTCCTCTATGCTCGATGCATTATTAGTACAGTGGTACCTCAACATACGAATGCTCCGACTTCTGAAGGTTTCAACTTACGAAGTCGACAACCCCAGAAGTCTTTTCGCTGTACGAGCGTGTTCTGCGCATACACAGAAGCGGCGTGTGCAGGCCGCACATGCGCAGAAGCACAAAATCACGCTTTGTGCATACGCAAAACGGGTGTTTTGACATCCAAAAACCTCGACTTACGAAGAGCGATACGGAATGGATCGTCTTTGTAAGTCGAGGTACCACTGTAGTAGTAATAGTATTTGGGGGGCACCTAACATTGCAGCAATAAACCAGATGTAGAAAAGCAGGCATCTAGATACAGCCAGAGAGGAATAAAGGACTTTGTGAAGTCAAGTTCCAAGAATCCCCAGATTACCCTGTGCCATTCCTACTAATATTGCTAATCCTCCATTATTTGGAAATGCTGGGATGGACAGGCAGGGATGCTGAATCAGTGCACCTGACACCAGAGAAGTGCCATTGAGCCAATTTCCGCAAATGAAAATTGCACAGCACAAGCCAAATACAGGAATTGTTTAGTGGCTTTATGCAACTGGGGGGGGCACCTTTAATCATCTGCATTGTATCCAATTTGTGCAGGTTATTGCCCTTTCTCTGTGCTGGAAAGTTTGTCAGGAGCCAAAACCTGCCACTAATTGAATACAACACAACTGCCACCTATGAACTTGTGAAAATGGGGGTTAGTACTGGATTTGGGATTGTGTTTTGAATATTCTACTGAATAATTCAGTGAATAAAGTCTATTTCAGTAGTTCAACAGATATTGATTTTCAGAAGACAGAGGGCAGAGCTGCATTACCAGAAAGTAAGGACAGTGTGCTTTTATGAATAGATGTGTCAGAAGTGAACACAGGAAATCACTGTCCAGTGAGCAGGAATGGGATGAATTCTTTCCTTCCTCTGCTTTATTTCTGCAAGCTTTTCTGTTGGCCAAGGCCAGTTATGCATTGTTTTCATTCCCCAACCTCCTGCTGCTCCTTTCCCTCCTTTCTCTTTCAGCCTCTGCTTCTCTCTAGTTGTCTTTTCCTCTATAAAGCTTCACATTCTCCTCCTTTGAGCCAAGTAGCTTCTATTAATAGTCATTTGACTGCCCGGTTCATACCCTCAGCATTTTTTAACCATCTTCCACAGCAGGGAGTAGGGGACCTATTCCATGTTAAAGCAATAACCAACTTCATAATTAACACCAAAGGAGCAAAATTGGACAAGAAATAGATTTAAGTATCCAATAAGCAACCAGGAGAGCTGCTAGTATATGGGTGGGATCTGGGTACGTCAAGCACTTGGCACCAGAGAAATCATGACAACAGTTGTTTGAACCTTAGAATGCTCATAGGCAACAAGCTATAGATGTTATACACAGAATGTCATGAATTTATTTATGTATTTATGGCATTTGTATGTCACCCCATAACACAAAGTTCTCTGGGTGGCTTAGCTTACAATAATAATCAAGTAAAGAATCTGAATGCAAATAAGACGTGAAACTGTAAAATCAAAAGCACCATAAGTACAACAAAGATGATAATATAGTCCCCAAACTAATACCTAATTTAAAAACTGAGGAGCTCATATTACTCCAATTATTTAAAAGGCTTGGTTGAACAGAAGGATCATCAACTTCTCCCCAAAATACCACAAAGACAGCACCAGGCAAACTTCTCTGGCGAGGCTGCAATCCTGACCCCACTTCCCTGGGAGTAAACCCCATTGAACTCAATAACAATTACTTCTGAGTAGACATATTTAGGATTTTGAGAGCCATTGTGGTGTAGTGTTTAGAGCGTTTAGAGTGTTTAAAGTCAACCTTTTGATACCTACTGCCCACTAATGCATCTTTATTGATGGTAAAATTTCCTTACCGCCTACCAGTGCTCGATGGAAGGAGGATTCAGCTTGTGCCGTAGAACCCCCTACCCTCCACCTAGAATCCTGAAACGCCCACTAGTGGGCAGTAGGGACCAGGTTGACAACCTCTGGTTTAGAGTGTCAGACTAGGATTTGGAACACCAGGGTTCAAATCCTCACTTAACCACGAAGCTCAGTGGGCCAGTCACTGCCTCTCAGTCTAACCTACCTCACAGAGTTTTGTGGGGATAAAATAAGAACCTTGTATGCCACCTCAAACTCCTTGGAGAAAATCGTGAGATATAAATGCAGAAAAGAACAATATTTGTTGTAACCTGTGAATCATGCTGTTCCCAGATCAAATTGGATTTCTGCTAAGAACTCACTACGACAAGGTGGTTTTAGAGAAGCAATTATCAGTCTGTTTCAGTTTCTCCTCTTTCATTATGGAGATAATACATGGTACCTCAGTTTAAGAAGAACCTTGTTTTTACAAACTATTCAGTTCACAAACTCCACAAAACTGGAAGTCGGTCTAAGAATGGAAGGCAAATGGTGGAAGGGCGCCCACGGTGGGAGGCCTCATTAGGGAAAGCGTGCCTTGGTTTAAGAACGGTTTTGGTTTAAGAACAGACTTCCGAAATGGATTAAGTTCGTAAACCGAGGTACCACTGTAAAACTGAAATACCTAGGTGGGCTGTGATAAGAATTACTGACATCATATACAGTGGTACCTCGGATTGCGGACCCAATCCCTTCCGGGGTGCCGTTTGCACCCCGAAAAGTCCGCAACCCGAGCGGCGATAGAGCCCGCGTCCGCAACCCAGAAAAATGCAACCCACAGTGGATGCAACCTGAGGTATGACTGTAACTAGGTTTTGTACACATTTGTACCCAATTGTAGTACAAAAAGTAGTTTTTCCTCAATAATTCATGCTCAAGCTCAACATGATGCTTCCAATCTAGACTGATTCCAGTCCCTGCCATCCACAAAGGTGGGTGTGGTTACTTGATAAATATTTGACCCCCCCCCTAGATTATCCACACATTTCCTCCCTGCACATGTTCCAGGTGAATGAAGGAGGAAATGGTGATGGTGATCTTGGTATACATCAGGCATAGGCAAACTCGGCCCTTCAGAAGTTTGGGGACTACAACTCCCATCATCCCTAGCTAACCGGACCAGTGGTCAGGGATGATGGGAGTTGTAGTCCCAAAACATCTGGAGGGCCGAGTTTGCCTATGCCTGGTATACACCAACCCACAGTGTCATTGGACTGGTGGGGATACACACACCCATTGCCAGGGCCACCTATATTTTTCATTTGTTTGAAAATGGACATCTTGTGGGGCAATGTGGAATCAATCTGCAATGAGCTTTAATGTTTTGAAACCAGTTTCTCAAGAAATGCCTTTTGGGGCAAAAAATATACAATATATCTAGATTGTGTGTAGACTAGATAGGGGGGGGGGAGTACTCAGACATTAGAAAAAAAGTGTGCATATGTATTCAGAAAGTTTGCTGAACTGTCTAACATAGGGCTAAGCTGAAGAAGATAATTGCTCACAAATGTGTTGTTCAGCTGTAATGAAAAATGCTGCCTCCTCCCTCTGTTTTTTTTGACAAAGTTGTGGTTGCTGCTTCCAAAGGAGCCATTTGTGATTATTGTTTCCAAACTTGTCTGGGTTGGAAACCTTTGGCCCTCTAGGTGTTGCTGTGGTACCAAGCATGGTCAAGGGCCAGGGAAAATGTAAGTTGTAGTTCAGCAATGTCTGGAGGCCCAAAGATTCCCCACAGCTCCCTTGGATGAACAGGTTTTTGGTGCATTCTGCATCCTGACCAAGTTCCATGTCCTGATCCATCACGTTCTGCCAAGTATCCTATCTTAACCTTTGATCCTTATCACACCAGGCTCTCCCTCTTGAACTACTGCCCTCTGCTGGTGAGAGGTTTCTGGGGATAGGGTGAACAGATTTATTAGAGACAAAGGCCACCACAGAAGAAGGCATACATCACTGTTGCACACTGCCAAAGCATACAAGGGAACCCTTTACAGCCACTTTGCACAAGGACAAAGACCACTGCAAAATGCTCGCGAAATTAAATTCAAGACCCTATTATCTATTCCTTATTTATCACCATCAAATGAAATTCACTCTGAATGACAAAAGGGAGCTGAGTGGTTTCTTTTAAAGTGTTATGTAAAATATTACAACTTGTATTTACTAACAACCAAGCAACCATAAAAAAATCAGCCCAAATGCTATTCAATGAGAGGCAGCATGGCTGTTTGCCAGATATGTGATCCATTAACCTATTTAGTTCATTGCTGGCAAGCAACAATAGCACACAATCAAGTTGCTATATTTTAAAGACAAGCCTCCCCCCGCCCACACTGCTCAATCCACTCTCCCATATTACAGTTTAAAAGAAAGAGGACTTCAACAATGCAAGCATTTAGATGGAATATACTGTGTAGATCAGTGTTTCTCAACCTTTTTTGGGCCACGGCACACTTGTTCTATGAAAAAAAAATCCCGCGGCACACCAACTCTGTGCCGCCCTATATTTAGTTTAGTTTGGAGGGGAGACGTAAAGCATGCCACTGAAGAACTGCTGCGCAGTAGCCAGGCGGACCCACCAGGCGCTCTCACCTGGGTTGGGGGGTGGTGAGGGGCCCTCTCCTCCCTATCTTTCCCTTTTTCCCTCACCTGGGGGGGGGGCTCCCTCCTTTTTCTCTTCTCCTGGGGCGGCTGGGGTGGCGACGGCTGCGGCTGCGGCGACGAGGCAGGGCCGTCGCGTGGTGGGAGGTCCCGGGCTTCGGAGCTCTTCCCGGCCGCAGGCGGGCTCGCTGGGGGGCTTTAGCGGCTCCCCGCTTGATCCGCCGGGCGATTCCGACGCCCACGCGGCTGCCGCGGAGCCCAGGGGTCCGTTGATCCTCCAGCCGGGCGCTTTCGGTGTCGCTCAGGTGCGGTTGCCGGGGGGGCCTCCAGCGGCTCCCCGGTCGATCCGCCGGGCTCACTTGGCGCCCACGTACCGGCGGCGGCGGTTCCGGCGGTCCGGAGGCTAGGCTGGCGGCACGGGCACGCTGGTCGCTCTCAGGAGCTTCGCGCTGCCGTGCCGCGCGCCATCTTGCCTCACCGGAAGTCCGTCAGCAATGCAAAGCGCCCTTTTCCTCGCCGTACGTCGCGGCACACCAGCCGGTGTCTCACGGCACACTACTGTGCCGCGGAACACCGGTTGAGAAACGCTGGTGTAGATTATAAATAAATACGATGTAATAGTGTTATGAGTTTGTGGGTGCTAGACACCCTAAATTCCTGGGTCTAATATATTTTAGTATTTAATCAATGCTTGGAGTGTTAAAACTGGTGGCCAGACCCATGTGCATTAGACTCCTGTATTAGGGCAGACCAGTGTGCATATTACACTTCTAAATCCTCTGGAATTAGCATGTTTTAAGGGATAAACCACAGAGCCTCTTGGGCTTGCTGATCAGAAGGTCGCCGGTTCGAATCCCCATGATGGGGTGAGCTCCTGTTGCTCAGTCCCAGCTCCTGCCAACCTAGCAGTTCAAAAGCACGCCAAAAAAGTGCAAGTAGATAAATAGGTACCGCTCCGGCAGGAAGGTGAATGGCATTTCCATGTGCTGCTCTGGTTTCGGTGTTCCGTTGCGCCAGAAGCGCATATTCATACTGGCCACATGACCTGGAAAAACTGTCTGCGGACAAACACTGGCTCCCTCGGCCGGCAAAGCAGGATGAGCGCCGCAACCCCAGAGTCATCTGCGACTGGACTTAACTGTCAGGGGTCCTTTACCTTTTACCTTTAAGTGGTTATTAAGCCAGGCTGGTCTCCTGTGTGAAGTGATATCCTGGGGGTGGGACATTAGAAACAACACAAACTGTCAAAGGGAACTCTGTGTGAGATGGCAAAGGGGTGGGCCCCCTTTCACTCCACAGATAAAGCCAAAAGGTTAGACAAGCTGGGAGAAAGGAGTTCTGCAACAAACAGAAAGCATCACAATGGCTGATATCCTTGTCAATCCAAAGTCAGTATACACATACATGTCTGGGGCCCACATCTCAAATTCTCTCTCCCGGTTGATGATGGTGGACAATGAAGCACTCACCAAGAAAGGCTGCAAGGAAGAGGCAAGACAATCTTGGAGTGTTAATACTAGGAGCCCTCCATCATAGGCTCAGGTTGTATGTACACGTAAATAAACAATATATCATAAAGACACCACAATTTCAGCTGTGCCTCATTTCCTTGGGCAACTGCCTGAAACCCCCGAGATCCCAAAATGCTCAGAAATTGGGTGTGGCACGTAACAATATGTTGGGAGCAGACAACTCAACAGAGAGATTCTATAAAAACAGAAGGGACAGAAGTAATTCCAATGTATATTTCTATTGTATCTAATGGCACCCTAAACGCTTACAGCCACAATGCCATTCGAAGCCCTCTTTAGGAGGAGGTTTGTAGCAGCATGGTTAAAAAAGCTGCAGTAATTTCAAATGGTACTACACTACAAGCAGCATCCGTGTAAATAATAAAGACCTCAGATAATTATAACATATTTTATATCCGAAATAGGTAAATCTTAAGTTGTCACCAAGTGGAGAATCTGCTCAGCTGAACATATATTTTGTGTTTCAACAGTGTATCTTCATTAAATGCATGGCTCTCTTGTTTTCCAGAAGAGTTATATCTGAGTTCTGGTTATCAAAGGGAATCTTTCAATGAGCACAGCCTAAGGGTAAGACTTGTACAAGTTCTCAAACTAAGCTGATTGAGGCTGAGTGAATCCAAAACAAGCTTAGGTGTTGCCAAAAGTAGCTCCTTCTCCTCTCCCTCCCCGTAAAATGACTATTCAAATAAAAGTGGCATTATCAGAAGAGATGGGGAGACACAGAGGCATAATGACAGCCACACACTGTCAGACAGTCCTTATAGGATCAAGATCAGCATGGCTTCCATAATAACAAATTCTTACTCCAACAGTTCATTTGGGGAACCAATTATCACCAATCCTGCTTATCCCAGATATTCCCTGTGCCAAAGAAAATGATACAATTTGGTGAAGAAACCATTGATGAGATTAATCACAAAAATAATAAAAAGTGTAAGTCCACAATAAGAAAGGCCATCACAGTTTCCAGAGTCTAGGTGCAATCTGCACACTTGGGCTAGATCTACACAGCTATTAAAAAACGCTCCGCAAAAATCCGTTGTAAAGCTCACAATCGAAAATATCATTGAGATTTGATTTCAGCTCTACAGCGCCATCTGGTGTCACAGTGCTGTAATGCATTTATATAAAGTTGTATTTTGACTAATGTAGCTGAGTCCTTTGAATAAAAAAACCCGTAGCAGGACAGGTATTTTATCGTTAACCAGCTGGAAGTGGAAATCCTTGCTGAGCTAGAGCATCTCATTCAAAGATCTACTAGTAGACAGTGATATACCTTCTATTCAACCTTGCACTCAGTTGTAGAACTGGGAATTCTACTTGCTTTTGTTGAGCATCCACTCAGATTCCGACCCCCCCCCCATGTTGGAGGTCTAACCTCTGATAATGCTTTACTGTTCTTTGATCTGTTGTAATCTGATTTATGGATGCTGAGCATTTCAAACTGTGGCTTTGATCCAAAGGAGCTTGAATAGAAAAAGAAAATTGTAAGTTCATCTCCAGAATGTAACTGAGGTCTTCCAGCTATTGCTGGAGAACAGCTGTTATCACCCCCCACTACTGACCATGTTGGGGGAGCACCCCTGCATTCCGAGAATCACACTAAATAAGAAAGATGCAGGCTATATAATATAAACTCTAGTGGCCATCAAAGGTCTTAGGAAAGTGCTTGTGCAAGAATTTGTATAAACAGAAGAACAGCGATGGTTCTGGGCTCGCTTCTCTCACGCAATATTCTCTTGTTGCTGGAAACAATGGCTTTGGAAATCAGGAGTGGTATATAAGTAACAGCAGCAGGCATGGTGCGGTGGTGGAGTGCTGCTCACCTGACAATGGCCATAGCTGCCAAGTCTCCCGTTTCCCCCGGGAAATCCCCGTTTTTCCAGCTGTTCCTAGCTGAAAAAACAGAATTTTTTTTGTTTTCCCCCGGTTTATTCTGGCGTGACGGCCATTTTGGAACTGGGCGGAGCATGCTCAGAAGCGACTTTTAATGCTGCTCTGCCCAGTTCCAAAATGGCGGCAGTGCTACTTCCGGCCTGCTATTTCCGGCCCGGTCCCTTATTTCTCTGACAGCAACTTGGCAGGTATGACAATGGCATCGTGGCCACTTTCTGAGACAGTGCCCGGGAGGCGGGGCTGCATGGGCGCACCTCCCGGAAAGCTGGATTGGCTTTGTCAGTGCACTTGCATAGCTCTGTTCTTAACTCTTCCCTCGCCTAAGCACACACCAACTCACTAAGCATCAGTGATGCTGCTGTCAGGAGGGTAGTGTCGTGACACCACCCTACTCATGCTGGCCACTCCTGGACTTAAGTCAAATATAAGTCTATGGCAAGTATGGAGAACCTGCAGCCCTTGATGTTCAGGCATAGGCAAGCTCGGCCCTCCAGATGTTTCGGGACTACAACTCCTATCATTCCTAGCTAACAGGACCAGTGGTCAGGGACGATGGGAGCTGTAGTCCCAAAACATCTGGAGGGCCGAGCTTGTCTATGCCTGATGTTGTTGGACTCCAGTTCCCATCATCCCCAGCTAGCATGGGCCAATCATCAGGGATGATGGTAGTTGGAGTCCAACAACATCTGGAGGACCCCAGTGTCCCCATCCTTTGTCTATGGCATGCAATTCACAAGTTAAATGAGATCCCATATATAATCACAAGAGTACTGTTCTTTCAATTTAGATTCTAAATTTTATGATTCGTCATGATTAATATATGTAAACCCCACCAGTTTAACAATGGATATCAAATATGTACATTATTTATTTAACATATTATGAATGGACCAGTTTGCTGTAAAATTGTATCATGGCAAACGACACATTCTAGCAAAACATGTACACTTTATATTTTGAACTGCTCACCTATTATTGACTTTTCTGGTTTCTCTGAAACATAGCATCAAAAGTCCTAACTTCACTTTTTTTTTTATAACCGGAAAAATCAATTCAAATCCTAGGCATTCAGTAAAGTAGAATGGGTAGCCATATATTTTATGGCTTTTTCATCTTATTCCCCCCTCCCACTTTTTTAAAAAGAAAGAAAGAAAAGAAGAAGCAATACTTTACAAGCTTATCTGAAACATCTGAGAGTTCTGAAAACTTTCTTAAGAATATAAAAGGAAGATGTTTCTTCATGAAGTCATGGAGATCTGCTCCAGTTTAATTCCATGAAAGCTGAAATTCAAGAGCTTTTCCAAGTGTGACTGTATGCAGCTATGTGTAGCTGAACCCCCATGGCACTTAGTTTTTGTTAAGTAAAAGCACATAGGGAACAGGTAACAAAGTGACAAGGGAGGCCAGTTTAACTCTTTTCTTACCTATTACTTAGCCATTCACCCTGCTTGGAAATTACAGTGCTATCACCCACGCTGTTCCAGAGCATCTCCCAGCATTCCAGAGCAGATTTTCGGAGGAGAAAAGGGCTTTCAGGGGGTGGAAGAATCAGCAAAAGTCACTGCTCCCTCTTTCACTAGCAGATGCATCTTCCAAGCAGAACTCTGTGCAAGGAATGCCCCTGCCAGTGGCAGTGGAGTCTGGATCCATGCTGTTTCCTTATTTATTTATTTATTTGTTTGTTTTGCATTTTAAAAATTCACAACTGAATCAAGGATAGAAAGAAACATTTCCCCATTCATAAAACTCCATACAATTTTAAAATGCATCGGCGATCATTGGAGGAAGGTAGACTCTGATTATCAGCTCTAGAAATACCTGTTCTCATTATCACAGGTAAAGCAAACCTCTTTCTTGATAATTATATAGTTAAAGATGACACGTCAACATTGCCACCTCCCTTGTCTCTATCAGCAATATCTCTGAAGTGTTCCAAAAAGTGAACTCTTCACAAAAGGCGTGCGCTTGTCCTTTTCTGACTCAATGTAGAGCTGATGAATGTACTGTATGTGTTTGTCAACATAAAACATATTAAGGGCAACATGGTGATTCTCTACATATAAATATGCATAGATCTATGTTGCTGCCATGCTAATCTCCAACCACACTAATTTAGATCTAAACTCAGATCTGAAAATGGCTAAAAAATTCCTTGTACTGCTTTTCATTTTCTTGACACTTACGAATGACACAAATAATAAACGTTATAAAGTCTGTATTTTATAAACATTTCAGAGGACAGGTCTGATAATACATAGCTTGGTGTATTCCTAATTCTTCATTCAGATTCCTCCTACCCTTGTAGCTTTAATTTATATTAGATTTTTCATTGGAGACAGCTTCCAAATAAATAGTTTAAGGATTTCAACCTTAGTAGTCAGTCAGTGCAAAGCAGCACCTTAAGCCCATAATTTAAAATTATGGTTAATTTCATTAACTTTCTAATTTAGAACCCTGTAAAGGCTATATTCATTCCATTTATGGATAAAGAAAAATCCTTGGAGTAATTTCCCAGGGGGCTGAGGGTCACATCATAGGCAATGAAAGCCAATTGTTACACTGATTTTATTATTACAGGAATGTTAATGTAGGTACAATTCAGTTAAATAACTAAGCTAAAAATACTAATTCGAGCCTTGCTGTTAGCCATATACAAAAGCCCCAGGTAATTTGTATATAAACAGGTCAACTAAATGGGTACAATATCATCTATGTTTTTTATTTAAAAAAGCAACTGCATTCTTGGTTTCTAACTTCCTATCCTCATGTGCTCATAAATGCCTTTCTTGCTTTTATTCTAAGCTAGAATGATCCTGGAGCAGCTTCTGGTTTAGGATGCTTGTTTGGATCCTTTCAAAAAAAAAGAAGAAAAATAAAGCAGTTAAAACAGGCTGCCTGCTATTGAAAAGGAGTCAATGAGATGAGTAAAACCTTGCCCCCAATTAGTGATAAAATAATAAATCTGTGTGCATTTCAAACAATTGAACTAAATAGCCAGCAAGGTGTCAAGGAAAGTATTTTCTTAAGGAGGGACTGTAGATCATGTAATACAGCATGGAGCAAAATGACAAAATGGCATATGTCACATGCTTGCAAACTGAGCAATTCAACTGCAAGATAGCAATATTTTCAAGGTCATGATATTGCATGAATGTCTGACACATTAAGGCATGCATTATTAATAGACTAGTCATGTGCATATTACTAAATAAAAATAAGGAAAAATGGCGGGCGCCACGGCAGTGAGCAGCTCTTGAAGCCAGCCAGAGCCTACTGGGCTAACAGGCTGGCTCAGAGCTGCTGAGGCTGATGCTGCCACGTTTCCCGGGGACAGATTTGCAAATCTGGGGACATTCCGGGGACAGAATTTGACTGGGGACAGATTTGCAAATCCGGGGACTGTCCCCAGGAACCAGAGGTGTCTGGTAACCCTAATTTAAACAGTTATTTAAAATACTTGTTTTACCACTCAGAGTTCCTGCCTTCAACCTGCCTATCTTGACCTAGAGGTGCACACTTTCCTATAACATACATATATTTTATACACATTTGATTGGAAAATTGCACCCAAAAATTCAAAGAAGTTCAATTTTTGAAGAATAGCTGTGTTTCTGTTTACTTATTGTTTCAGAAAATGTGAATCAGGTAGGTTTACATTGAAACCCAAACTAAACCAAATCTCTCCCCTTTTCCAGTGTGCTTCAGAATATAACCAGCCATAACAGGTGAAAATTATACTGACCCATAGAAATCAAATTATATATAAATCCCCACACTAAATTGGTAGAAGGTGAATAAAGTAAGGTAACTTTTGGACTGGCAGCAGATTGTAATGTGTTTTTAAAATATAGAAATCTCTCCAAATTCGTATTATTTCCCTAAAGACCAAATCCTCATAGTTCCATCTGTGTTGAGAGAGACGGGGCCTCTCAGTAGGACATAATGGAAATATAGAGAATTTTTCTTCCCAGTTAATTTACTATGCCTGAATTGACATAATGAATAATGACAAATAGTTTGCTACATCCACACAAAACTTGCTATTAAAATTTGAATGGTTCTATGTGTCAAGAATAGCAGATTTAATTAAAGAAATAGCAATGAAGTCACATGGTATATGAATGGAGCACCTAAGCACTTTGTGGTAAAGGTGCGCTAGATGTGTGGATTCAGATGAATACATTTCTCTTTACATGCTTTTACATTTCCCACAAGTCAGTACCTAGGCAGCAGAATGAACAGGTCCCTATTAAGTTCTTATTTATTTAATATAAAGCAGAATTACTCACTCTGTAGGGCCAGAACAAGAGGCTGTTTATTTATGAACTGACTAAATGATATAGGAAAATGAAAGTACATAGTCAAAGAAAAAGCTAAAGGGTAGAATCTTCTCTCCAACCCAAATTCATATTGTCCACAACTAGTGACAACATTGATCTCAATAAATACCAATTATTACAGTCATATCTTCCTCACTATGGTGAGACATATTGCATTAAAATTACAATAAGTTCAAAATTTGCACCAATACATATAGATGAGCATGTGCAAATTTGTTGTCTTCTTTTTTTGATGGTACACAAAATGAGGATTTGTCAGAAGTACAATTGATATCTGTGCATTCCATTTTGCCATGTCTGGTTATGAATGCAAATTAGGCTGCTGAAAATGTAGAGAAATTAAAAGGGCCGAAAGAAGCTAAAGGACATCAATCAACCACCCCAATTTTCAAACCTGGTGTGCTATTTTGGGGAAGGGACATGGAAGGCAGAGGTGGCTGCAATTAAGTAGCAGACCCAGGTGATTTATTCTTGGGTCCTGGCTAAGATATAGGAAGAATTCTGAATCTTAAAATTGACCTGCTAAATTTAAACCCCTTGATAACTTGTCACGTTAATGCCAGTGGCGTGCTTGACTGATCCTAGTAAAAGTAGCATGTAAGTTTTGTAAGCACAGCCACTAAAATAACTATTTGATTTAGGAACAGGATGGATTGAGTAATGTATCTTAGACTACGAGATTTCAAGGGAGCATCACCTATTGAAAATGAAATCCATGGCAGAGTGCAGCAAATGTTATTTGGAGTTCTTTTCTTATCCAGATCAATGTCGTTCTGTGCTTGATTTAGAAAGAGATTCATGGAAAGTCATAATTATTTAAAGAAGGGAGCAGTGAAAGTGTTCCTCTGCCATGTCTATAAATCTTTACTTACACTTTGCAGAGAACTCTGCTCTCCGCATCTGCTTTTGCAGGGTAAGAGAAGTATATCATAATGTCATGCGTTGTCTGGGCTTTAGAAGTCTTTATAATGCAAGATCACAAACTGAGGTGTTTTCACAGCCTACCTACTGCAAATAAATAGCACCCAGCAGGTTCACTGACATGCCACAGATAGCTCCTTCCATGTGTTAACAGTCGGGAAATAACCTTATCCATTAGGTTAGAAGAGTTAATATGAATAAGACAGATGAAATTTATAAATGAATGAGACTGCTGGAAGAGAGGAGCTATTTCAGAAGGTAAAATACAGAAAAATGGATTTATTTATTTTTTTAAAAAAGTGGAGATAAGTGCCTTTCGAAAGGCGAAAATGTTTCTGCTGATGAAGCTCCCCAGGGAAATTGTCTACAATAGCATCAGAAAATGTAGCTTCAACACCCACTTGCCTCCTCACCACCTCTCTGGGATGTCAGCATCTGCAGCCAAAATTGTGAGGCCAAATAAAAATCTCCTTTGGCCACATTACATAACAGTTAGTTTGAAGTCTGCCGTATTGCAGGGTTTTTAAACAGCCTGGGATCCAGATATTTTGCAGTTAGCCTACTGAATATTATGGCTGTTAACTGAGTTAGGCCAGATTTTTCACGAGTCTCTTGCAGCCTTATCGATTGCCTTAAATAGGAAGGGGCCTATTAAGAAAAAAACCCATCAGGATCTCAGAAAATTTGCTCTGGACTTAGCAAAATAAATGGTAGAATGGAATTTAATAGGGAAAAGGAACACTTCCATTTTGAGCATCAAGTTTATTACAAAGGGGAGCTATAAAGCTGGAATTTGCAAATAATCGACACCTCATCTATGTATGCATGCGCTTATTGCAGGGACGAGGAACAATTTTCATCCCAGGGACCACATTCTCTTGTGCACAGCTTTCGAGGACCAGAGGAAAAAACAGAGTGCAGCAATAGGCATGTGTTGCGGTCTCATTGCTGAGCAACAACATGCAGAGCTCAATGGAGTGGGAGGCCAGCCAACTAAAGAGTCACTGAGGTGGACTTGCCTGGAGGCAGAGTCGGCATCCAAAGTCAGGTCCAGTCCCAGTGGTTGGGCAAACAGCATTCCACGTGGTCAGACAGTCAAGGGGTCAGAGAATCCAATGATCTTGGGGTCAAGGGTCAAGATGAGCAGGAAGCAGCAAGGTTGGGCCAGGAACTACAAGCATTGTTTCCAGCATCTGACTGCTACTGGAAGCTCTGTTTAAGAAGGCTGACGCCAGCTGGTTCTCATCAGTGCTTTCTCCTCTGTGTCCTAGGAGGCTGATCAGTGGCAGATAAAGTCACTCCCCCTTCTCCCCCTTCAAGCTGCTGTCCAAGGTAGGGTGACTCTTCTCTCTGTATAGTAGTCTACATTCTAGCCACACAACAGTCTTCTATAAATACCCACTTCTCTCCATCCAGTGAAGCAATAGGCATTGTCGCAGTTCCAAGGACACAGCCTAGCCAGGAAGAAGCACTCGGGGAAGTTGCAGAGCTGGACTGATGAGGGATGTGGCTAAATACAAATGAGGGGCAAGAAAGAACTACACCTGAACCATTTCACCATCATCACATATAATCACCAAGTCAATAAATTCAAGATGTCAAGCAAGATTTGTTTCAACATGTAAAGAGCTTGAAGCAAGAAACACTGTATATTCGAAATGACAGTTTGTCTATGTCATGGTATCGTTTATGTCAAGATAGTGTATGTTTAACTGAAAATTGTAAAAATAAAGTTATTTGGTTTACATTTCAAACATGCATGTTATCATTTATTTATTTCCATCCATTTCAGATTTCTCCTAACACTCACCCTGATTTCATACACTGGGTGAGATGCAATGTTAGTTATACTCTGAGTAGACTCAGTGAACTAAATGGGTCTAAAAAACTTAAATCCCTTGATTTCAATTGATGTACTCAGAGATCATGTCCTCCCTAAAAGAGGGCATAAGTTGCTGTGAGACCTGGAGACCGACCTCCTGTGTTGTGGGTGGGTAAGATTGGTCAGCCACAACACCCGATTGGTAGGTCCCTTGATGTTGGGTTCAATCTGGCCAATGGGGTGCAGTCCAAACAGATCGAGGGACCTATATATACCCATGCACGTGACCCAGAGCTTCCTTTTTTGGTATGTCTATTTGGAAGACCTGCCCACCTCTCCCTACTTTTAGGGCTTTGTTGCAATTGACCTTCCTATGCTGTTGTGTGTCTTCTGTTGTTGGGACTTGGGCACAGCACAAATTCCCCCCACTTGGCTGATTGGCTGTTGCCATTTGGGTTTTGCCTGCTGCGTAGCAAATCGTCACAACTTGTAAGGTTGCGGATAGGAACTGGTTCAGGTGATAGGGATGGGAGAACGCTCTCGCCATCCCTATGTGAAGGGTATTCTGTTAAAGGAATCCAGGGACTCAAATGGTTTGGTCAACCCCTGAGAGGGGGTTGTGCCTGTGCCTGAGTCCAGGGGCATATCTGGGTGGTGGACATGGCTGGTTCCCGGCTTTCCACCTATCCAGGTGTTCACCCTTGGCTGACCTATGCTGGTGCCCTGGGTCAGCGCTACCTGCAAGGGTGCAGGGAGCTAGTCGAACCAGATCCTATGCATCCACTCACTTTCTGTAATCAATAAAGTTGTGGCCTAAATTCTGCCAAAAACCAAACTAAAATGTGAGTCAAGTGTGAATTTATTTACGGGGGAGGTCTCTGGGTCTGAACACGCAATATGACTAAGTTGGATATCACCCACTGTCTTTCTAAAGTCCCATAACTTCCCTTTTCATTGTTTTAGAGGTAATTGAATATTTTGTTTTAAGACAGGTGATCAACTTTTGTCTTCAATGTTTTTAAGGTGTGCACACATATTACTAAGATTCAAAGTCACAGAGAGATCAACTGGCATTTCTCCCCAATATATGTAGATAATCAAGGAAAAGCTATTCTAATAGAATTTAATAATTCAAACGTTACCTGTTTCTAAGATGAAATCTATACATATCCCTGTACTTCTGTAATATAATCAAAAGTGTACAATTGAGAAATCATTTTGTAAGACTAAGTATATTAAAGGTGACACTTCCACAATTTTATAACCTTTCAGCTATTAAAATACTGTATATTTACAACATGAGGACTTATATATACTGATGTATTGAAAAGTCTGTTTTTATAAACAGAAAAATAGGATTTTCATGGAAGGAAAAAAAAAACTTGTCTTCATTTTGGACCCCCCTTTTTTTACAGGAAATCAATGAAGAGGTGGATGGATAAGTTAAAGCTCTCTAAAATATGGCACAAGGATCTTTCTTTGCATTATTTATATACTTACCAAAGTGGCTTCGATAATCTGCATTCTTAAAGTGGGGTCTGAGATTTTAAAAATACTACAATTCTACATCTCTATGCTTCTAAGAAGAGCACTGCTGGATCAGGCCAATGGCCTATCTAGGCCAGAATTTTATTCTCACAGAGGCCAACCAGATGCCTTTGGGTAGGGTTGGAGTTTGGTCTTTCAAATTTCAGAGGTACCCTTTGCAAGGACAAAATTCACCCCCACCCCCTGGCCACTTACCCTCTGTTCTGCATGTGCACTACATCACAGTTGGAACACCCTGTGACACCCCCCTTGGCTCAGTGCCCAACTGGTCATGCTGCCCTAAATCCACCTCTCCTATGGGAAGCCTGTAATGTATTAGATTGCTGGTAAATACCCTTGGCCCTCATGGTTTCTTTTCTGATCTGCAGTATATACGGTACTCCAGTTGAACATCTAAGATTGTATTTTGAAACAACTCCTGTGTTTTGAAGATATTTGGCTCTATTGACTTTGCCCTTTAACTTTTTGTTTTTACTAATCCCTTCATCTTGATGAAGTTTCCTTTTTTGAAGTCAAATGCCACCATTTTGGATTTTCTTGACAATTGTCCATTTACATGTACGGTATATTTAAGTTAACAGCACTATGGTCACTGCTCCCAATTGCTTTAACAACATTTACATCTCACACTAGGTCTTGGGTACCACTTAAGTTTAAATCAGTTCCCCTGGTTGTTTTTGTGACCAATTGTTTTAGGGTATCAATAAATTTTCACCACTCCCCCTACTGTGAATGACAAAAACAAAACAATAAACATTGGCTCAAACTATTGTTTTCACACCATGGCAAGCAAGCTGCATTTCCCTCCTGTTGACCAATAATGAAGCAGGTGATATCTGCTATTTCTAAGGAACGGGGTGTTGGAGAGGTTCAACCAGTATGACGTGATTACCTCTGAGTATAAACGCTATAGGGACCCAGGTGGCGCTGTGGGTTAAACCACAGAGTCTAGGGCTTGCTGATCAGAAGGTCAGCGGTTTGAATCCCTGCAACGGGGTGAGCTCCCATTGCTTGGTCCCAGCTCCGGCCCACCTAGCAGTTCAAAAGCACATCAAAGTGCAAGTAGATAAATAGGGACCGCTCCGGTGGGAAGGTAAACGGCGTTTCCGTGTGCTGCTCTGGTTTGCCAGAAGCAGCTTTGTCATGCTGGCCACATGACCCGGAAGCTGTCTGCGGACAAACGCCGGCTCCCTCGGCCTATAGAGCGAGATGAGCGCCACAACCCCAAGAGTCAGACACGACTGGACCTGATGGTCAGGGGCCCCTTTACCTTTATAAACGCTATAAAATGGACAAAGAACATCTTACTGGAGGTGTGTAGCTACATACTTTGAAGAGGGCATCAGGTCCAGCAAACTAGTGATGCCAAAAATGGCAGATTCTCCCAGAGAATCATTGTACATGGTGATACCAGACCTCAGGAGTAAATTAATACTGGGGATGTGCTGCCGTCCTCCTGTACAAAGCACTCAGGGAGGTCTTGCAATGAAGAGTGAAGTCCAGGAAGTCTCCAAAAGAGCAAATGTTGTAGAAATTGGAATATCCAACTACCCTCACATAGATGACAAAGAAGTAAAAATTAAGGGGAGTGGTGAAGCAAAATGTTCCTCAAAATTTGGGTAGGGAAAGGATAATTTCAGAGAAATGATTGAGAGCATTTTGAGGGGAAGGCTGGTGTTTACCTTGTTTGAACACTGCTTGAGCTGTCTGAAGGGTTGTGTATGTGAATGGAGATGACGGCCACCACAAAGAAATCTGTGAAGAATATCTGGGAAAAAATATTCTGTTCACCTTTTTGGGGTGGGTTGTAAGATAGGTAAAGTTAAGGTAAAGGATCCCTGGACAGTTCAGTCCAGTCAAAGGCGACTATGGGGTGCGGTACCCATCTCTGCTTTCAGGCGTTTGTCCACAGACAGCTTTCTGGGTCATGTGGCCAGCATGACTAAACTGCTTCTGGTGCAACAGAACACCATGACGGAAGCCAGAGTGCACAAAAATTACAGTTTACCTTCCCACTGTATTTATCTCGCTGTATTTATCTACCCTATTTATCTACTCACACTGCTATGCTTTCAAACTGCCAGGTTGATAGAAGCTGGGACAGAGCAACGGGAGCTCACCTTCAAACCGCTGGCCTTCCAATTGGCAAACCCAAGAGGCTCAGTGGTTTAGACCAGTGTTCCCCAACCTTTTTATCGCCACGGACCAGTCAACGTTCGATAATTTTACTGCGGCCCGCTGAGGGGGGGGACGTTGATTGTTTATATTTTATTTAGATTGTTTTGATTTAATAATTTTAATTTAATTGTATTTAATGTTCCTTGGGTGGCCCGGTACCAATTGATCCATGGACCGGTACCGGTCCATGGCCCGGGGGTTGAGGACCACTGGTTTAGACCACAGCACCACCCGCTGTAGTGGCAGTTGGCACTGAGGAGGGCTGGGAAATCAAGAATTTTCTTTTTAGAAGTTTTGACTTCGCTTTAGCCAACACTTCCAACCATTTCAGCCTTACTGAAGGATGAAGTTAAAAGAAGGAGGTTTCCAGGCTTCTAAATTGTCAGTTTTCTCTTCGACAAACCATAATGTATTCAAATTCCATTGATATTCACTCTTTTGTTTTCTCAGTAAGACTGCAGTGAAGCCAAAACAAAACGTACATTCATACTCGGCACATACAAGTGTTTAGCATAAGGCACTTGACCATAATTTGTTGCTCACTTTATGCTCTTGATTAAAAAAACAAAACCTTGAGGTACTTTCACAGACACAGCTCACTTTATATTGATGCCGTTTTCTGAGGGATGACATATTCTTATGTCAGGATTGACATTACAGATATTTTCTTGAACATTAACTTTTTATAAAGGGACTTTATATTTGCAGATTGCACACATTGCTATATGTAGGTTAGCTTTCTTAATTACAGGAAATTAACCTGGTTATGTTTTCATTGTGTAGGTGGTGGAATATGTAAACAGTGAAGGGGGAAAAATAGCATTTGAGGCTAACAGACTTTCAGAGCAATTGGAAAGCGATAAAACATCATATGCCTTTTTTAAAAAGCAACGCAGCAAGCTGTTTTGTCTCCCACTTTAATTAGTTATTTACCAGCAATCTAATGCATTACCTTCCTCACATATGCAGATGATTTAGGCCTTTATACAACTCAGTGCATCCGTTGCGGTCTGGAATCTGCTGCCAACAGAGAGTGGGTATCTAATATGAAAAATGTCTGCCTTCCTCAAATTTTACCAGTCATGTCATGTTGCATTAGACAGTGTGATAGAACATTAAACATCTAATGAGACATGACTTTTAAAATGTAAAGGAGGGTACACTTTCATATTATATACAAGCCATCACTATATGGAAGGGAGGGGGGTATAGCCGTTCTTGCTAGTAGATACTACACATAGCAGTTGTGTTTTTGTGTGAAATATGAAGAAATTGAGTGCTTGACTATTTACTGGGTCTGATAGAAACATGTACCTATTAAGCATGTATATCTGATCAAAAACATCACAAATTATATGCTAAAGTGCCACCATGACCACAAAATCTGCAGCAGTGTAGTTGCCTTCCACACTGAAAAATAAGAGTAAAGTGCAAATTCTTGCATGAAAATTCTTGCATGAAAATCTTTCGAGTGATATCTGGTCCATAGGACGTTCGTTATGAGTACTTTACCATTTGAAGTAGGTTAGATATAAATGCAAGGAAGGATGAAGTGGGCATGATCTTTAGACATGCTGCCAGCCCATCTTTTTCCGTTGTACTGGCATTCCAGCAAACTGAAAACTGCCCATGAACTTCCAGCTTCTCCCTCAACTTCCTCCTTCTCCTAGGACTTAGCTATGTTAGTCAAAAAACAGCTGTTTGAACGCATTATAAACATGCAACACCAGATGGTGCAGGAGAGCACAAAAGTAGCGTTTTGACATAGCGGTTTCCCCCCTTTTGTTATAACGATTTAATTTCTGATTTATTTATAGTGGGTTTTTCCCTGTGTGTAGATCCACCTCTAATCCATGTAGGGGAAATTAACAAAGCCTCCTCTGCCTAACAGTGTCAGGTTGGGTGGGTGGGAGGTTTTTCAACATGGTTGACATTGTCCTGATCTACTGCTTGGTGGTAAGGGAGCAGGGAGCCCCCTCTCCACAAGCATCTGCCACTTTTAGAAGCACCTGCTTGTTACCATAAGCTGATTAGCTCCATGTTAGCCCCTTAAAGGTTTTTTTTTCTGTCACACCCAGCTGTTGAATTGGGAAAGGGCACTGCGCGTACAGAGCTCATTTGCACATTCTGTAGTCCACCCAGCTGGAGATACATAAATGGAAGTCTGCCTATGTGTATCCTATCTCGGGATGGGTCAGGGCATTTATGTTTACATTCTAATGATACAAGGAAATAAAAAAGAAGCAAAAGTTCTCAAGGATGTAATTGAAGTTCCTCTTTATTACCTCATGTGATAGCTCCAGGCTTTAGAATCTGTTCAACAGCAATGAATCATTAAGATTTCACTGAGAGTAGGGGGTGGGGGTGGGGAGAGTAGAGTAGACACCTCTCTGTACTATGTTGTTTGCAAGTTTTTAACTAAATAGCATCTGTTCGCTTAGATTGCGGATGATTTAATTTTTAAACACGTGCTCCCAACCTTTAATTTTCTGCAAAGCAATGGCATACATTATTAATTCATCTATTTTTCATCAAAGCGAGTTAGACTTAAGGTCCTTCTTAAATATTTAACAATGCTGCTGCAAAATAAACA
Organism: Zootoca vivipara; assembly: GCF_965207765.1. Classification (NCBI taxonomy): domain Eukaryota; kingdom Metazoa; phylum Chordata; class Lepidosauria; order Squamata; family Lacertidae; genus Zootoca; species Zootoca vivipara. The sequence goes on from NC_142586.1 coordinate 50,391,105, forward strand.
AAAAACTCCCACATAACTTTTAATTGCAAGTCCTAGCACCAATAACAGAAGAAAAGAAAAGAAAAAAGAGATCGAGAGAGAAAATATAGAGAGAAGAATATTTCAGGTGAATGACTGGCTATACAGATGTTGATGAGAGATTTTTATTTTGACTGCAGTCTAAAATTCCTGAATGAAGGGATACAGTTCCCAATATTCTTTGAGGAAAATCATGTGCTTTAAATGTATGGTGTAGATCTGACCAAACGGCAGGAATTTAAATGCAACTTGAAGGTTATAACTCTAAATTGAGACTTGATTTTTTTTGGGGGGGGATTCCCATGATTACAATGTACTGTAGCAACTGAAGGGTCTAACTTTTTCAAAAAGGATATAATACAGTGGTGCCTCGCTTAACGAATGCCCTGCTTAACAAAGTTTCCGCTTAACGAAAGGATTTTTCAAGCGGAGGTTGCCTCGCTAGACAAATTCGTTTTACAAAAAATTCGTCTAGCAAATCACGGTTTCCCATAGGAATGCATTGAAATTCAATTAATGCGTTCCTATGGGCAAAAAAAATCCAAAAAAAAATCAATGCATTCCTATGGGATTCGCTAGACGAATTTTTCGTTATAAGAAAAGACCCGTGGAATGAATTAAATTCGTCTAGCGAGGCACCACTGTATGTCTAAATGTCTACTCTTGCCCTCAACTGCCCTCAAACTGGCCCATGGACCCCCGCCACCCGCTCGGTCGGCTCCCATGCACCACGCTAAACCGGTGCAGAGCAGAGTGGGGACCGCCTTCTGCGACGCTAGCCAGCTTCTGCAGCCAATGGGAAGCTGTGCACGCCTTCTCCATGCTGGAAGAAGCACTAGAAATAGCATTTGTGCATGTGTGTGCAGGCACACTCCGGCCCACCGCAGTGTCTGTGAACTGGCCCACGACACAAAAACTTTGCCGACCCCTGATCTATGGCCCATCTGCTGCTCGCCTTGGCTTTCGGACAGAGACTTCCAACTAGACCTCTCTAACAGGGTATCCCTGTGATCACACTACTGCAAGGTGGGGGGGGGTGAGGCACCACGTCACCCCCCAACATAAGTTAGACTAAAGGATTCTGCCCAATGCGTAATCCACCAAAGTTGTGACTATTACTCTGCGGAAGGCAAAACCTGCACCATATATACATCATTTTAGTAAACTTTTATTTATATTTGACATCTAACTCCATGTCTGTGCAAATTTTTCTTCCGTTTTTGTAAGATGAACACTTCCTCTCACTGCTTTGGATCTGTAGACAGTGGACAGCAATGTTGAGGCAATTTACACACCATGCAACTCTAAATGTAATATTTCCAGAAGGGCTCAAAAAAGGTTTCTGATTTTGCTGCATCCAGAAGGTGACGAGAAACAGGCTGCTAGCGATAAGGGTCTTATAACCATCCTCATTGTGGCAAATCAAATATCACACAAGCAGGCAAATGATCAAACCATTTGGTCCTAGACTATTTATGAGAGGAAAGCCCCAGCGAAAAGACACATAGAAGTATTATCCTGCAGATCAGATAAAAGCAAAACACCAAGAGAGGTGCTGAACTCCAATAGGTACCTTTACCACAAGGTAGTTAGCTCAGTAACTTTCATGAGCACAAATATTTATTGAAAGCTTTAATTAGAAAGACTGCCATGACCTCTTTAACAGATGATTCTGGCAGGCACAGAGTAGAGAAAAGGGAAACCACATTGATGCTGAAAAGCTGTACAGTATGTGCTACAAACTTTACATGATCAGATAGTGGAAATAACAAAGAGGCCATAGGAAGGTATTACAAGTGCTTACATAGTTTGATCATATTTTGCTAGAGTGCCTTGTGAGAGTGTGGCTGCTATGTTATTACTTCTAAAGGCATTCAGATAGGATCTCGCAAAGATGGTCCAGAAGATAACATCTTTTAACAGAGTGGATCTGTGGGTTAAAGTAAGGCAGGGAAAGGTAGGGCTTTAAAGATGTACATAAGCATATGTGCTCTAGCATATAGGAAGCTGCATAGCTGAGTAGGAACGACAAATTCAAATCATTCGCAGGTACCATTTTCTTTTCTTTTAGAAAAATCTGTAAAAATTCACCTGAAATGCCTACTTCTTAAGTCTACTTAAGGCTCTCAACATTGTCAGATATCAAATGACATATATACAGCACCTCTAAGAATGCCAGTAGGTGATTGTTTTTGATTCTGTGTTTTAAAAAAACTTTTTTTCTTACATTTATCTACCATCTTTTTCTCCAAGGAGCTCAAGCTGTTGTACATAACTCACCCCGCACTGCATTTTATGCCCCAAACAACCCTGTGAGGTAGGTTATGCTGAGAGACAGTGATTGGTCCAGGGTTACCCAGTGAGCTTCATGGCTGAGTAGAGATTTGAACTCTGATGTCCCAGGTCATAGTCCAACACTCCAACCATTACACCACCATTTTGGGGGAGGGCAATTTTACTCCATTCATTCAAGCCTTTGTAAGGCTAGACTCTTCAGAGTAGCCCTTCCACTGTTCCCTTCCTCTGAAGCTCACTAAAGTCCATGTCTTTTAGAAGGTCTTTTAAAAAACCAGATGGATTTTGGTGGCCAGAGATTGGAAGATATTGGTATGTGTATTATAAATAAATACATAAATAAAATAAATACATTTTATATCTGAGGAACTTTTCCTGCATGTGTGCTCATGTCCACCAAACCAAAGGTTTACTTATTCACAAGGTTTGCTGTAGGACACAATATTTACTTCATGCCACTCAGGAGATCAGTTATTTTCCATTTTGATTCCCTGTTGACATCCTGTAGTTGAGCCTGCTCAACAGGCTTGGATTGTTATTACATTAAAAAAAGTGACAAAAAAAATCTAAGAGTGTCTAAAATAATGTGAAGATTCAACAGACAAAGTCCAAGGAATCTAAATCCCAAGAGAATAATTGTTTGTGTTTGTAGGTGAAAGGAAAAGAAAGTAAAGTAAAGTAAAGCCGGGACATGGAAATGCTTCTGTCAAAACATTTCTGTATTCTTTTGTATATATGAGTAAAGGAATTGCAAGTGGGCCCGGAGCTTGGTGCCAAGTAGCAGCTCAATGCAATTTCAAATTCCTGAGTTACAAGAAAATAATGGGATTTTATAATGGAAATGCCGACTGACCTTTACATGGAGTTTGGCGATGAGGCAGTATAGCTATAACAGCAGCAGGAGAGGTACATGGAAACAAGAAACCCTCCTAACAAAGGGACTATTGAATGGACTGGGTATTTTAAAATAATAATAATAATAATAATAATAATAATAATAATAGTGACTAGTTTGCAAATGTCTTGGAGTAACACTGAAAATTCTGTGTGATTCAACAAAGCTGAGGTAAACATGGCTGTAAAACTCAGGTGAATGAAGGCAGTTATGGGAGACTTTGGGAGTCTTGGTTTGAACTCCTATCCCTCTACCAGGGATGGAAAAATGGAACCAATCTCTCTCTCTCTCTCTCTTTCCCCCATTTCATTTTCACATATTAATCCTGGGAGAGTGCCAAAAGTCAGTCCTTGGAAGACGTTTGTTACTTCTACAGAAAGGGTAATCAAGAGTGAATGGAAATTAACTGAGCTTAACAAATCTGAAACATCCATAATTTACATATGAAGTAAAACTTTAAATATTTATTGATTATGGCCTTTGTACAGCAGGCTTCTACGACCCACAGAAGGACTTTGTTAATCAAGGTCTATATGAAACAGAACAGAATTGCTTTTAAATGCCCTGTCTCACAAAACTGTTATTTGGCAGGTGCAAATTCCTTGGAAACTGCATTAACTGCCAGAATCAGACATTGTCTTAAGACAAAAAAGCATGACCCAGCAATTTTTAAAAATGCTCTGCTGAAATGTATGGAATCGTGTTTTTTCTCACCCTTAATTGCAAACACAGTTTTAAGAGGCACCCTAGGGGTTTTATTAGCAATGACACACAATGTAAGCTCCCTGCTACTAGTGAAATAGGGCTGCCATTAATTGCTGGAATAAGCACTAGATGGCTAGATCACTTGGGGCATTGCAATAGTCATGTTTTTAAAAGAATAACTAAACGACAATTACAGTCCACCATAGACCCATTTCTATTCTAAAACAAGAGAGAGAAAGCTTAAATGGAATTGTGGATATTGTTCCTTATCAACAACATATGCTTTGCCCTTTCAGAGTTATTGAGTTTGGGTTTGTCTTACAGAGCTGTCTGGGAACTGCAGTTACCATAGCTCAGGCTGCTGCAGCGTGATTGCTGGAAGGAGTGACATCTCTGCTTAGAGATTAGCTACTGATTTGTTACTGGGACAAATTCAAGGTTTTACTATTAATATACAAAGCCCTGAACCGCTTAGGACCAGTTTACTCGAGGGGTTGCCTTACTCCATGTATGTCCCTTGGCACTTCGATTTGTAGAACTGCCACTTTTACCATCGCCCCAAATGATGTCCGTTCCACACTTGTAAGGAACCAGTCTTTTTGCGTAGCAACACCTACACTGGAACTTCTTGACCATTTACCTGGGGCAGGTACTTTGCTGTATTGTTTTTGGCACCTGCAAAAAAACCAACACTTTTTTGTTTAGACAAGCCTGTCCAGATATTTAAATTGACATACATCTACTACATCATTTTAAAAGAAATATTGCATTTTAAATTGCTCGTTTCATGTATATTTTGATATTTTAAAGGTCTACTTGTTTTTAACTTCTGACTTATTCTTGATAGTTTTAATGTATTGTTTTGCTTAGAGAGCTAGAACTGGCTCAGGCAAAGAGGAAAACCCGTTTCTTACAGTGAATAGCCAAAAGCTTCTGGGAAACCCACAAAGCAGGGCGTGGAGCCAAGAGCACTTCCTTAATATTGCTTGCCCTCTAACCACAGGTGTTCAGTGGCACATGACCTCTGCCTGTGAAAGACCCATTTAGCAATAATGGCCAGTGAAACACTGATAGAACTCTCCTCCAGGAATTTGCCTAATCCCCTTGTTGAAACTATCTAAGCTAGTGGTCATCACCACATCTTGCTGCTATGAAACCCACAAGTTAATTAAAAGTGTGAATAAGGACTTTGTTTCTTTTATTCATTTATTTCTGTTCCACCTTTCCACTTACCAAAGTAGCACAACAACATTCAAAACTACAGGAATGAAATGAACAATTAAGCAACTTAAATTGCGTGTGGAGACCTTTTAACACCCCCCCCCCCCCGGAAATAAATTCAGACAAGACTCAAATTTTTGGTTTGGTTTTTGGCAGAATTTAGGCCGCAACTTTATTGATTGCAATCAAGTGAGTGGTTGCATAGGCTCTGGTTCGACTAGCTCCTGCACCCCTGCAGGCAGCGCTGACCCTGGGCACCAACCATAGGTCAGCCTTGGGTGAACACCTGGGACAGTGGAAAGCAGGGGGGTCTGCTAGGCCTCCACCCAGATGAGCCCTGGACTCAGGCTCAGGGCACAGCCCCTCACAGGGGGGTTGACCAACCACTGAGTCCGTGGATTCTTTTAGCGGAATACCCATCGCATAGGGATGGCGAGACCCTTCTGCCACCCCATCACCTGAACCAGAGCCTATCTGCAACCTTACAGGTTGTGACGATTTGCTATGCAAAATCAGCCAAGTGGGGGAAAATCCTGCTGTGCCCCAACCTCAATGGTTGGCGACACATGACGGCATAGCAAGGTCAAGTGCAAGCCCTAAATATAGGGAGAGGTGGGCAGGTGTTCTGATGCACAGAGCCCAAAAGAGGAAGCTCAGGGACACGTGCATGGGTTTATATAGAGGTCCCTCGATGAATTTAGCTGGCATCCCATTGGCCTCATTCCTCCCAGCATCGAGGGACCTCCAAAAGGGTGTTGTGGCTATCCAAACGTTCCCACCCACAATACAGTGTCAGGTTGCCAGGTCCCACCACAATATGTGCCCTCTTGTTAGAGAGGGCGCGATTAATTAAAAGCCCAAGCCAGAAATTGCATTACAGACAATTAAAATGGGGGGCTTATTAAAATAGTAGCATTAATGGAAAGCCCATCTGATCAAAAGGCACCTAGGGATAATGTCCATTTGTGTAGGCCTAAAGTTTAACATAGCGAAAGTCCAGACTGCTGACATTACAAATACTGCCAGTTTGCTCATCTGCCAGGCCAAACCTCCTTCTTGCCACTCACCCGCAAACAAAAGCTATTACACACAATCACACACACAAATCTAACTGTTTTGTTCTGGTTGCTATGCAGTCACTGAGGCTTGAACTATATCTCTTGTTCCTGAAAAGTAAATAAAACTTCAAGGCTGAATATCTTCCTGCCAAAGTTAAACTTCTGACTGGGTTGCAAACACAGCTTTACGAATAATGAAAAGTCCATAGAATTTAAGAATTTTGATAGATAGTTTAAAAAGCATTATATGTAAGAATGAATGAATATATCATAAGCATAAATGTCTCTTCATTAGATTAAGCATACTCAGCTGCCAAGCCCACAAGTTGGGCCCAGTACTTCTGCTTATTAGGGTTGCCAGCTTACTAAAACCATGTTTGAAGATTCAAGCTGCATTTTAATCTTGACACAACAACATCATCTCTAGCTTTTCCCCACCCACTTTTTTCTTTAGCATCCAACCTGATGAAAACTTCCGGAAAAACAAAACTTTCTCATGACTTTGTGACATTTGTGTTGGTCATTGGCATACTGTGGTTTGGGGATTTATTCACTGAGTGAATCTAAATTTTTCTTCTTCCAGGTGTTACTTTCTAGCTTCATTCTGGGGCTGTGCAGGACAGTGAACATTCAAGGTTCCCATTCACTTCTATCGGCTTGGGCAGGACATTATGGCCTTTTACTGAACTCCAGTTTAGCTTTTCTGACATTGAATTGTAGACCATTTCTCCAACAGTGTGTTGTATTAGTTGTTTATACTAGTTGCCTTAATTTCTATTCTAAATCTGATCTTAAGCCATGACACTGGATTCATAACAAGATGCACTGTCCTCTGCTATGCAGACATTGTGCCTCACCAAGATTAAGTATGCTCCATGCATTTAAGAGAGTAGGCTTCAGTTCAAGGTGTCTGGCAATTAAATTCTGTGGCTTTTTTCAACATGTGATTCAAATTCACCAGAGTATTTCATAACTAGATTTTTAACAGTACCTGAGACTAAAATAGATTCAAATATAGCTGCTTTGGGATAAACTTGAGGGCCATTTGTAAGAGGTCTAATTCAGCTTAAGGAGTAATGCTCTCTTCTAAGATGAAAGGATCTATTCTCCAGTCAGTAAGTGTGCATTTCCTGATAACATTAATCAGATTTACCGTATGTGTGTGAACCGACAAAAGATTTGACCTCTAAATGCAAGAGACTCTGTTGGCTTATTCTATGGAGAAAAGCAAATTTGCCATCCTATTGAAATAAGCACTTTCGAAACAAAAGGTAGATAACATAGTGCCTGCCAGATGTTGTGGACTACAACAACTGCAACCCACCATCCCCAGACAGCATGGCAAATGGTCAGGGATGATGGGAGTTGTAGTCCACAACTTTTGCACTACTTGTGAATAAGGAGATACAGTAGGCAAGGTTGTTGTGGATAAAGAAATTATTTCCGCTCAACTATGGCGCTAACATATTCTAAGAAGGGCATGCTTACAGAATAATTTATTTTGGTTTTATACCAGTTTAACAAATAATCCTGTAGTTGGTGTGGATGCTGAATATTATGTCAGAAATAATAACCTGCTCAAAATCCACACTGAGCATAGGTACAAGCTGTCCCTACACATGCACAAGTGCTTGTATGAAAGAGGGTAAACTTGTTAATTTGTACAGCTCAACTATTTGTTTACATCGACACAGAGAACATATGCTTGTTGAACATTACATGTGAATACAAGAATCAGTGGGCAAAAAAGGCATAAGGTGAGCTTCTCTTGGGACAATATCCCAAAATCAGAACACCCAATTGTGGGTTGCCAGCTGCTTCACTTCTGAAGATGGGGGAAACCTGAAGAAAGAACTCTGAGAGGATGCTTAGCTGGGTAAATTCATGATCTTTATGGTAATCTCTAGTCCCATGCCATGAAAACCAACATTTCCAGAAAATCACTGAGAGCCAGTGCAGATATTTCTGGTAAGATGTGATCTGCGCACTGGTCTAATCAATAGCATAGTTTTAGTATTTTGTCTCTATCTTCAAGGACAACCCCACATTCAATGCATTCCAGTAATTCAAGCACAATGTTTTGTAAGGATGAGTAACTGGATAGGCTATCATGTCTAGAAGAGGCTATGACCAGTACACAAACCTTAGGAAAACAGGAACATAGGAAGCTGCCTTATATTGAATTAGGCTTTGGTCTATCTAGTCAATATTGTTTGCAGTGTCTGAGAGTGGTTCTCCAGAGTTTTGAGGCAAAGAAATCTTTCCCAGCCCTACCTGGAGAGGCTGGTGATTGAACCTGTGACCTTCTGAATGCAAAATATCTGCTCTGCCAGTGAGCTAGGGCTCTTCCCTGAAAGGCAGTTCTAGGCAGCAAGGCTACTTAGGTCTTCAAGGGCTAGTTAACATCCCTAGGCTATGAACCTGAACATTTAGGGGAAATGTAAGCCCATCCAAAACAAGCTAGTTGTTATCAGAAGATAACTCAATTACCTATCAGCAGCATTTCCAGCTTATCAGCTGCAACTTGGTGGGCTGGAATGAAATCAAGTTGCTTTCGGCTAAATTTTTTGAGAATGGAGCCAAGATATTCTACTCAGCCATAGTAGAAATATAGGCATAGAGGCAAGGGCGTACCCACCGCGGGGCAGGGAGGGGCCGCTGCCCTACTCTAGAGGCAGGGCCGGTCGGGCAGCTGCGGGCAAGAGTGGCGCTGCCGGCGGGGCTGGTGGGCAGAGGCGGAGGACAGCCCAGCGGAGCGCGAGTTCGGCGCCCGCAGCAGTCTCTTGCGCCCGAGCCGTGCGGAGTCCACACAGCCGCGCTGTGTGGGAGGGGGCAAGGGCTGACGCTCCCGACGTTCGGGAGACCTTTGCGCATGCGCAAAGCGGGGCGCATGCGCACAGCGCGGCTGTGGACTCCGGCGGCCACCGTGCAGGGCGCATGCGCACAGCGCGGCTGTGCTCAAAGGTCTCCCGAACGTCGGGAGTCGTTCAGCGCCTGCCAGACCGCTGCAGCAACGGAGCCTCGGATAGCTTCGCGGAGGCCGGGGCTTTGCTCCAGACCTCCGCGGAGGCCCCGATCCAAGCCTGGTTCCCTTCTCTCCCCCCCCGCCCACCCCCAGACTTCCCTCTTCTCCTCTAGGCGGCCGCTGGTTTTCTCCCCTTCGCCGCCGTCGCTTCAGGTTTATTTTGATTTCACCTGGGCTCTGTAGCCCCGCCCACATTCCCACTTTGTGGCCCCTCCCCTCCCGTGCCTTGGCCCCGCCCCTTGCCCCCCTAGTTTTGATCCTGGGTACGCCCCTGCATAGAGGACTTAGTTGTTTTGATGGGAAATGGTCTTAACCCACCTCCCCTTCCGTGGAATGCATATAGTTTACTATAAGACCACAGTATGAGAGTTCAATGACATAATGCGATTATAACTACGAGTAATGAACAGAGTTGTAAATATGAATGCAATTGTGCTGCCCTTATAGAGAAGTGGTAAGCTACAAAAGAAAGTGGATGGAAATGTTTTATGGCATGAATAATGCCTTGATTTAGATTTTAGATAACTGCTAAGCACAGCAACATTTCAAGATTCCACCAGCCAAACCTAAAAAGGAGCATTAGAAATAAATCCTTTTTATAGTACGCAATACATCCTATTCATAGGCCCCGGGGCAATCTGGAGAAGAAAAATGCCAGGGTTTTATCTTCATCCCTGGTCTTTATGCACAGGAGATAATTCTTTGTCTAACACACACATAGAATCATGCACACATTAAAATTGCCCTTGTCCTGAAATTACATAGGGTGGACTTCTAAAGCGTTCTTCTTCTTCTTTTACAGCTCAGGCTGTGATTCAGTGCAGTATGGCAGTAATCAACACAAATGCTTCTAGGGAAGCAGACTGAAGAGTAACTATATGTGTAATTTCAGAATGACCAATCTCCACATCAAACGGAGGGCGCCCTTTGCATGCCCACACGCAGCACCCCCGATCCTACGTGACTCCCGACAGAGCACTCCTGGACCACCTCCCCAGGTCATGAACCTTGAGGTTCCCACCAAACCTCAGTTCAAATAACCAATCGTGACTGGGGAGGCGAAGTCAGGGTAAGAGTAGAGTCTGCTCTTTAAGCATAGAAGGTGGTGGAGCCTACCTGGGAGCTATCAATCGGCTCCAGAGCTTCACCCCCCTACCTTCCCTTTGTTCTGCCACCCCATCACCTGAACCAGAGCCTATCCGCAACCTTACAGGTTGCGACGATTTGCTACACGGCAGGCAAAAAACAAATGGCACCATCCAATCAGCCAAGTGGGGGAAAATGTGCATTTCCTGATAACATTAATCATATTTATGTGTGTGAACCGACAAAAGATTTGACCTCTAAATGCGAGAGACTCTGTTGGCTTATTTTATGGAGAAAAGCAAATTTGCCATCCTATTGAAATAAGCACTTTCGAAACAAAAGGTAGATAACGTAGTGCCTGCCAGATGTTGTGGACTACAACAACTGCAACTACCTTCCCTTTGTTTAGGCCTTTTATTACAGGTTAACATCTTCTTTGCAGGTATGCAGCACTGCTGCAGTCTTACGATGGTTGCTGTTAAAGAACCGGGAAGGAATCTTGTGTTGCGGTGGAATGGGGGGCAGGCTCTCTGCTTAAACATAAGTCTTCCAGAGCCCTCCCAATCCCCAGACAGATTGGTTAACCCTGATGTGTCCCAGATCCCCGGCGGGGGACTGGGAGGGATAAACGGCCAATGCCTAAGCCAAGGTCTTCCTACATCTGACAATTTAATAAAGTTGTGGCCAATTTTAATCCCATAACACGTTGTCACAAGTCATTATTCCACCCGGGTGTCGCCTGGGGTCGGTGGGGGGGGGTGTCTCTGCCTGGGCACGCAAAGCAAGCTAGACAAAGGATGAGACTCATATTCTTTTTTTAAAAAATATATTTTTATTATTTTTTCCAATTAAAACCAATTATATCACATTATTTCAAATTATACACATATATATCAATCAAACCGAATGTTATACCAAATCATCTAAAAATTTTTGGGGGTTCCCATGCTTCAAGAAACTGGGCATTCCTCGCAACCATCTACTGCCGTCTTTTTTCTAAAATTCAAATCGTCTCTCCGGGTCCATATTAATCCAGATCTTTCCCTTACAGTCACATAGATGTTTTCCTCTTTCAACCGATTGTTTCCCAGCTGCTGAGATAAATATCAAACAAGGTTTCACAAATGTTCTTTCTCCTGTGTGGGTTAATCAGTCCAGCCTCCCCATAAATCTTCTTGGTCTGGAGCTCCCTGTTGCGTCGTCAACACGAAGCAGCGCCATCTTAAAAAACTCAAATCACTTTCGTTTTCTCTCATAACCATGTAGATTAACGATCTTTGTAAAATTTACAGCTTTTCCAGGCAGAAGATCCAGACATCAAACCATGCATAGACTCTTGGTAAATTAATGGATCTCCTTGCCCTATAGCTGAACTTAGCTTCAGGTCGCTGCTCCAATTCAAAGTGCGTCACAGCTCATAAATCCTCCGAACGCGTCCAGGCACTCCTCCCGTCCAACTAGAGGGAGGCTTTTCTCGTCGGCAACTCCACATCTTTAAAAAATATGCTCAGTAACAACAGTTTATAAAGTTCAACTCACACAGTCTTTTGCTTCTCTTTCACTCCAAACAAGCCAGGACATCGCGTCTGGGAAGGTACGAAGTAACTCATATGAAGAAAAGTAAAAAAAAAAAACCTCACTTCCCTTATCGCTCCGTCCCCATCAATCCTTCTTCCAGATGAAATACAGCCTTTGACTCCTCTCCCTCAGCAGCATAAATTTCTCAGCAGTAAACAGCGCTTCTTCCCCTCCTTCTGAAGTATGTCCATAGATTTAAGCCTAATTATCTTCTTTAACCATGGAAATCCCCGCCATGCAGATTAGCGTCCGGGAGTCCCGGCCCTCGTAAGTGCTTCAGCCCAAGCTCCCCCCACTCCAAAAACAGTCGGAGTGGGTCTGGGGGCATCGCGGGCCAGCGGCCCCTCTCCGTAACCCCCGGAGAGGGTAGGGGGTTGCCATTTACTCCCCTAGCAACCGCCAAATTCCTTACGAAGGTCGGAGGGATGGAAAACAGGTCCGCCATTCCTGCAGGCGGGAACCGGAACCAGGATGAGACTCATATTCAAATCAATAAAGGATAGAGTACCACTTTCATATGGCTAAATCCTATACAGCTCTAATAATGGTTGTAGAGATTAATCACACGGGACAGGGCAAATTAGATCAGGTAGGTATTTATTTACTTACTAAGGCAAATTCCAAGGTATGATACTCTGACTGATGGATGTAATCTGGGCACTATAAATTTCATGGATTTGTGTGAGTCATCCCTGTGTTTTCCATTTTTCCAGATATGCACCACAACACCCAACCAGTAGCCCCAATATAATAGCAGGAGTTCGAGAGTAATATATTAGTTCTCGATCCTAGTAGATGGAATAACTTCCTATTCTCTTATTCATACCCATCCACCATTCAGTATTTATTTAGAGGAAGTTTAACTGATTATAAGATGTTGGGGATATCATGCTTTGCTTGGGAACTTCCAGAGGCATCTGACTGAGAACGTGATGAACTAGATGGACTTTCGATCCGGCCAATGGCAGCAAGGCAATTTTCACAAAAAACTAACAGTGAAACAGATGCGTCCCATGATTCAAATACTACAACCAACTCTAAAATAGTTCCTTTCACAAACTTCTTATCTAATCAAGGTTCCCCTTTCTTGTTGCCCAATTAAACTACATATATACTGTTCTAAACCCTCTTTTCTCTCAGTGTCTGCCTTTTTTGTTGATAGCTGATTTGTAGCAGGCTCTTTGCAGTACAACAGGACATCAGTCAACGTAGGCAGATCTAAAATAAACTTCACTTCATGTCAGAGATATGTGAAGATTACATTATGTGGTTTGCTTGGGATTGCAAAACAGCAGTTTATAATGATGGGAAATTGCCAAGTACTTTCTGAAGTTGCAGTGGAGTTTACCTTTCCTATGCTACAGCCCTGAAAATTACTGAAAAGCACATTTCTGTTTATAAATGTATAACGTGAAGGAAATAGTAATCATAAAATAATACAGCTTTAAAAAACCCACCACCACCACCACCCAAACCCATTGTTATGAACTACAAAGCTGCCAGCAAGGTAAATTGCATGTCTGAAAATGAATTTATTATAAGAAGATGAAAGACTTGGGATTATTTTTTTCCTAACTCTCCAATAGAGGCACTAAATCAAATCCCAAATCTTCCACAACAGATATTAGACGTCAGACTCGCAGCTTGCACATTTATCTCCTCTGTTCTCTTGATGCAGTTTGGCTTAGCGTGGGGTTGGAAGGCTGTTGTAATTAAGATGCAAAGGCAAAGTCTCTTCTCCTCTCCCTCCTTTCCTAGGTTGGCACACTATTGGTTCTCGAAGCCAATGTGAACTATGCTTTAAAAACTTTTTGATAGGAAAATAAATCAGCTTAGGAAAGGCAGCAAATTAGGCCACTGCCCTGTTTACTGTTTCAGAGGGGAGATTATATATATTATAGCAGATTCTTATGCTAGAGAAGACAACTGAATGGCAGAGTCCCCTTGGTACTGTTTTGAAAATGAGGCTGTTCAAGGCTCATATAGGCACACACCTCAAAAATGTTCTTGTCATTGAGTCCCAGGCTTATTTTCCAAGTGTGATTTATGGACCATATGCTTCCTTCATACTGGGACCATGAAAGAAAAACAACACGGTCAATGCAACCCCCAAGCCCAAATTGTGAAGGGGAATTGTTCTATAAACAACCACCATTTTTCCCCAGGAGTTATGAAGCTGCTGTGTGCTGCTAGAGCCATTAACACACCTGTCAGGAGTGTGCACATGACCAAGCTGTGCTCTTTAGTGGTATTCACAACTATTACAAGGGGAGAAGAATCTCAGGACTGCAGGTGTTCACATACTTTTAGCGGGAAGGATAATGTACCTGTTTCACAGCTAACAACTTTTGCTATCGCAAAAGTGAGAAGATTGTGCAGATGTAAAGGTTGTGGGAAATGGCATGAGATCTTGGTTTCATACAGATCCATATTAAAGGTAATGCCACTGCACGCCACATACCATGCAAACTGTACCTCACCCCAAGGGCTTTGGAATAAGTCTTATTTCCATAGCTTCATTCATTCATTCATTTTAAAACAGGGAAGGGGACAAGTGGCTTTCCATACAATACCAGACTATAACTGCCACCATCCTTGATCAAGATGGCTGGGGCTGATGGGGGTTGAAGTCCAACAACATCTGGAGGGCCACAAGTTATCACACCCAGTCAAGGGTGTGCAACATGTGTGTAAGAAGAGGCTAGCTGTGGTTGCATGGTGAATTAAGGCAGATGGAGGATGGCCAATTATACTGTCCTTGTCAACCAGCCTGCAGAGGTAGACCAAAAAGTACCAAATAAAGTTAATGCAGCTGAGGGTGTTGGAGATTTGAAAATATTATGAGGATGTACCGTAAGTCTACCCCTGATTCAAATTAAGCCTCACATAAACACCTGTTTGAGAAAATATAAAGGCAGCTCCTCCCCAACCTTTTGTAACAAGAGTTAGGGTTGCCAGACTCAACAGAGGACAGGACTTCTGTGCCTTTAATTGCCCTGCTCTCTTTTGAGTCTGGAAACCTTAGAGAGAAACCAGCAGACCCTTTGCCTGGAAATTAAACAAAGGGTCTGCTGGTTTCTCTTTAAGGTTTCCAGACTCAAAAGAGAGCAGGGCAATTAAAGGCACAGAAGTCCTGTCCTCTATCGAGTCTGGCAACCCTAACAAGAGTATAGAAATTCCAGTCTTGGTATTGTGATATTAAGAGAACCTAACCTAAGTGGCAGAGCATGAACCAAAATTTGAGGTAATACACACAGCAGCTAAACAGATTCTCCACTCCAGAAAGACAAAGGAGTTCAATACAGAAACAAAATATTCCTTCATGGAAAGAATAATTCAGAGGCTGTGAGAAAAACATCAACCCTACCACTGGAGCAGAAAATGCAGACTGCCTGTCATTGAATAACCTTGAAAAGTGTCAGTTCCTGGTCGCTCTTGCATTTTTCCTAACAGTCCCTGTGGACTTGGAGTCTCACAAAACGAAATAGCAGCTCGATTTTTATGCATTCAAGGTGATCTTACTTTTTATGTATTTAAGGCAGTCTCACATTTTTTTTAAAAAGGTGATGGTCTTGATTTATCAATTTAGGTTATCTCCAGAAATAAATGTGGGTTTAGATCTTCCTCCTCCACCACCACATCAGCCGAAGTGCGGCTGAAGAAGCTGGAACAGCTGCTGGTAGACAGGCTGTGGCACAGCAGGAGCATGATGAGTGGGGAAGTGCTGCAGGATCAAGTGCAGGCCACAACTCATCATTCCAGAGGGACAGGCTCCTCTCAGACTTCCTCAAGTGGAAATCGACCTCTTGATTATTGAGAGTTGCTCATCAGTGGTGTCTGGGCAGGCTAACCAGAGTCAATGTCCACCTTACCACTGGCGGTAGGCCTGAGAGCCCCACTGTCTCCACCATGGCCCACTATCCGAGGACCCCAGCCAGTGCAGCACCTGGCTGATCTGGCTTAACAACGGGCACTGTATGTGTGTGTTTTATGTGCATTTTTATGAACTGAATCAATAAAAATGAGTCGTGGGGACGTGGAAAGTATGTGTATGAACTTAACAGTCCTTAGCTTTTTTAAAAAGTTGCTATTTTCTTTATGTTGTTTTGAGAAGAGTCTCAGTATACAAAATCAAGTCCGTTCCGAGGGTTGGGCAAACAGCAATCCACATAGTCAAGACATTCCAGTGGCCAGGGAATAGACAGAGCAGGAAGCAGCATTATAGGACCAGGAACCACAGGCATTGTTTCCAGCATATAACTGCTGCTGAGAGCTCCATTTAAGAAGGATGAAGTCAGCTGGTTCTCATTAGTGCCCTCTTGCTCCTCTGTGTCCTTGAAGGCTGATCAACTGCAGGTGGAGTCACTCTGCCTTCTCCCCGTTCAGGCTGCTGTTCAGCAGGTGAAGCTGATTTCTGGCTCATGACACAAGATGGTCTTTCCTAGGCTACTGCTGGAAGCTCTATGGCCTGTCTGCCCCAGAGACTTCCACCTAGACCCCTCTAACAGGATGCCCTGAGGACCTTCCAGAACAGCATTGGAGGGGGTGACTGATGGCTGCAGAGGGAAGGGAAACATAGGAAACTGCCTTACACCTAATCACACCATTAATTGGTTCCCCAGCCAGATCAGGACTGTTTTCACACTATAACTTCCAGACAGCAAGTTTCTGAAAAACCAATAGCTGGTTTTTGTATCTTCTGAAAATTCCCTAGGTGAAGTTTGCTACCGTGGGAGTAACTTAAGTCTTTAAACTTTAGACCTACAGAGCTGATAAAGAATGAGCTGACAAGATGCGTTTGCAAAAGTAATTCTTGCTTGTATTAAGTTTCCAGTTCTAAACATAAAACTGGGTGATATTTGGAGGAGTTGACTTCATCAAAATAAAAGAAAATTGTTAAGCTGCAGCACTCCCATGTGATTAATTATATCTCTAAATTTGCCAAGACAAGCACTCTGAAAATTGCATAAAATAAGACCCGTCACTCACAATGAATAAACTTGAAAACATACATATAAAAATAAATTGGAATCTTTTCAAAGAGCATCCAGAGAAACAGGTGCAGGTTTCCTTCTAACAGTCAATATCAGATGGGGGAGAGCAATATGAAACAGGATGTAAATTGCTTTTTCCAAAACATGAGAAGAGGAAGGTAACTAAAATAAGCAGTTTCACAAGATTCTTTGTTGACAGTGGGGGAAATGTGTCATACCCTCTGCTCATGAGCCATGGGTAGGATCACTGAGTTCCAACCCACATAATTCTGAAATTTCCATATGCCCTCTTTCATTTGTGTCATTTTGATAACCTTATTTCATCTCCAGGCATAAGTCATTGTATTTTCAATCATACTTGAAAATACTAGTGGCTAAGAGAGCCTTTAATAATAATTAGTAAGGAAGCCTGTGAATGCAGCTAGCAAGTTTCAGACCAGCAGGTATTGGGCTGCAAATTATAGCCTGGACACTTGGGCAGGGCCATTCCTGCCCTCCACTACTCCCCTCTCCCAATTAACCTCCATTTCCAGGGAAACCTTGTGGTATCCCCAGAGGACTCTCCCTGTGACATCACCAAGGGCTGTCCCTAGGAATCAAGGTTGGGTCCTGAAATCTCAGGGTCTGGAATGCTCCTGACCTGGCAACCCTACCCACTGCTGACTTTTTAAGTTGGGTTCACTATGCCTCTGTATCCTACAGCTTTGCAGAAACATTCCTCTTCAATGTGCTTTTTCTTAAACCTGCTTTCATGTGATTTGAAAATGGAAGCCCCAGTTCCATTGTGGTGCAAACAGTTGAGAAATCTTTGCACATGCCCAGATGACAGCATGTGCACAGATGAAAGCTTAACTGAATGGAATTTGGCATGGGAAAATTAATCATTGGGTAAAGACAACCCTGCTCCCTCTGCTCTGCTGTAACAGCAGCAGCAAGTGACTTGGAAATGCAGCAGGGGGCAGGGTGGTTAAAATGATCTCACTAATGTGAACATGGCCTCAGTATTCCACATCTGCTTCTTGGTGCCCCATGCCATTTCCCACCCACCCACCCAACCCATTTCCAACCCATGGAGAAAGCCATGATGAAAACAAAAATACAAGAACTTCTTCATGTTTAGGAAAGTGTCCTGCAAGACCCTTTCCAAATGTGGCCAGCAGTGTGGCCTTAGGAATCCCCCAAACACAAGATGCCGATAAATCAACCACTCAAACCAATTATTTGTCTCCAGCATCTGATGCTGAGAGTCAAACAATAGTGTTTTGGAGCACCCCGTACAGTCTGAGCTTTGCAATTCACTACATCATAACCGTCCATGCTCAAAGAAAGAGGCGTATTTTCCTTGTCCTACTTTCCCAGAGTCCCCCACCCTGCTTTGCGCCCTTGTTTACTGGCTTAGACCACATCCTTGCAAAACTGCTTGGCTGGAAAATGAGCTAAGATTGTATTCTGATAAAGAAAGATCCTTTAGCTCATTGGCACGAGCAAAGTTGAACTTCAACCTGATATGGATGTTTGTAAGATGAGAGGTTTAAAAATCAGGTCAGCTAAATGAAAACACTTTTATGACTCCTGCACAGCTACCACAGTCAGCGAGGCTTCTGGTAATCTGCTATATAAATGCCAAATGTGCAAGGTAAAAATGCCTAAAGGCACTAGAGTTCAGGGTTATTTTTTAATATATAATGGCAGCCAAATGGCAAGTTTCATTACAGCACAAAAATTTAGCATTTCTTTTGGTCACACCTATCAGAATTTAACATAAATCAGAAGAAAAGCCATATTGATTTAGCTATCACTCAAATTACACACGTTTCTTCTGATAAAAACTGGTGTACTTTGACAGCTTTTTTCTTACAATGTGTGAAAAAACATGCCTTAGTGTCCATGGGGGGGGCAGGGGGGCGTGAAACACTAGCTCCCAGCAATAGAAATGAACTTTGCATTCCATAGCAGATTGAGAAGGAAGTCCACACACACACACACACTTTATGGGATACACTATCATTTGTTATTTTAAGTGGTGAGCATACCTGTCGGGTTGCAAGTTACAGGTAGAGTGAAGCATCTTCATCCTCCATATCTCTGAGTGAGATCCAGGGTAAGGGTAAGTAATCATCTAAGTCGCCTTCATTAGGGTTTACATCAGTGATGGGCAACCTTTCGAGCTTGGTGTGTCAAAATTTGCCAAAAAACCGAGCATAACTCGGGTGGTGTGTCACTTGCCCCAAAGCTGCTGCGATTTGGGGGGGGGGAGAACAGAAATAAATGGCGAATAATATCTTCACTGGAACTAACACGCAGCACCAACATAGTCTGCCAAAGTGCCAAAAACCCCAGCACAGAACGGGTTAAAAAACGAATGCTGTTACACCCAATCATAGTCTGCCAAAGCGCCAGAAAAAACAGCACAGAATGGGTTAAAAAACCAATCTCTGGCTACCAGCAGCAACAACAACAACAAAAAGGGACCCGGGTTTTAACAGCGGAGACAAGCTGTGAGGAGGAACGGGAGAACAAATGGGGGGGGGAACCAGCAACAACAGCGCGAATGGGCCGATGGGGCGCGTGCCAGCAGTGAGGGCTCTGCGTGTCACGTCTGACACGCGTGTCATAGGTTCGCCATCACTGGTTTACATAGTTGACCAGGTGAGTCAAGTAGGAGAAGGGAGCTATAAACAGCTATTTTACCAGCTACCATGCTGTGGTTTTATTCTGATTATTTTTGAAGCAGTGTAACACTAGCATTTCATTTTTAAATTTGTATAAACATTTAAAAAACTATCATCTTGAGCATGGGAAATGGAAATGTGCTATTAATACAAACATAACCAGAGTGTACATTAACTTCAACAATATATGCCCGAAAGGTATATAGCCATATATAAAGAAGGCATGGATCTCACTTCTCACTGAGTGATACAGGCAATTCACACTTTGACGGTCAGAGGTATGATTTTTATTATTTTTAATGGTGATTTTTTTTAAGCCAACAATTCACCTTCAAAACTTTTTTTCATGTTTGTCATAAATAATAATAATAATAATAATAATAATAATAATAATAATAATATATTTATACCCTGCCCATCTGGCTAGGTTTCCCAAGCCACGCTTGGTGGCTTCCAACAAAATATTAAAATACAATGGTCTGTTAAACATTAAAAGCTTCCCTAAACAGGGCTGCCTTCAGATGTCTTCTAAATGTCTGGTAGTTTTTCTCTTTGACATCTGGTGAGAGGGCGTTCAACAGGGCAGGTGCCACTACCGAGAAGGCCCTCTGCCTGGTTTCCTGTAACTTGGCTTCTCGCAGCGAGGGAACCGCCAGAAGGCCCTCAGTGTCCAGGCAGAACAATGGGGGTGGAGACGCTCCTTCAGGTATACTGGACTGAGGCCATTTAGGGCTTTAAAGGTCAGCACCAACACTTTGAATTGTGCTTAGAAACGTACTGGGAGCCAGTGTAGATCTTTCAAGACTGGTGTTATGTGGTCTCAGCAGCCGCTCCAGTCACCAGTCTAGCTGCCGCATTCTGGATTAGTTGTAGTTTCCAGGTCACCTTCAAAGGTAGCCCCACATAGAGAGCATAGCTAGAGCATGCACCACTCTGGGGGGACAGTCCACGGGCAGATAGGGTCTCAGCCTGCGTACCAGATGGAGCTGCTAAACAACTGCCCTGGACACAGAATTGACCTGCGCCAGGTTGTTCAACAAAAAACTGCAATTCAATTCAGAGAAGTTGCTGTGAATTTGGGGGGCGAGGAGTTCTGCTGGTTTGGGTGCTTCCAATGCATTCAAGAAGTAAATATCGAACTCAAGGGACAATTCTTCCACTCAAGCCTTCCAAAATGGGTGGTGCCAAGCAAAGAATATCCCTCTGATGAGCTGCTCTGAAGGGCTAGGGGACCCTTTCAGGCAGTGTTAGAGGCAGGGCCGGCCCAGACATTAGGCAAGGTGAAGCAGCAACCTCAGGCAGCAGAATCCCTCAAGGTGGCAGGCAGGCAGGCAGGCGTGTGTGTGCGCGTGCGCGCGCGCACACACACACGCATGCATGCACACACACCATGTGCCCTGCCTGCACTGCCACTTCTGCCGGCACTGGTGCTGGTGCCAGCTTTGGGTGAGATCTCACTGAAATCACACTTGCAGTGTTCAAGATCTCGTGTGATTTTGGTGAGATCTCACCTAAAATTGGTGCTGATGCCCCTAGTTGCAGGTGGTGTGTGTGTTTGGGGAAGGTCAATGGCTGCAGAGGCAAGGGGAAATTAGCAAAAAAACAATGCCACTTCAATTCCCCCCCCCCAGTGGGACCCTTTACTGGATCACAATCCCTTCTGAACATGGAAGGAGAACTTACGTTCAAGGAAGGGAGACTCTGGATCCAACCATGTGTGTCTGTGTATGTTGCAAATAGCCTATACAATAAATTGAAAACAACACATCCCTAAAGCATGTGGAAAACAACACATTCCCTAAAGATAGAAATGCAACTGAACAAATACTCTTAATGTCAATACATGAAATATTTGCAATAAAGCCACGTGCAGTGAATTCCTTTTCTGTGTGTAAGGGACAAACTTCAGTTTAAATAAAATGCAGTAAAGTGATGATGAATTGGCTGTTTGATTCTTCCCTCTATTTACTATATAAAGCCGTTTTAACTTTTTCATTCTTTAAGTCTTTTGTGTATCAAATGGCTCCCCTACACACCCCAGCAAAAGTTAAATACAAGGCATATTGTCTGTCTGTCTGGCTTTATGTGTAGGAATGATGATTAAGAAGGATGAAGGTGAAAGATGTCATCTTTTTCTAGGGTGAAGTGACATGTGTCATCCCCCCCACCCAACGCTTCGAAAGCAATCAATGGGAATTTCAGAGTTTTTCTCTCTGAAGTACTTTGTAAACCTTGAGGTTGAACAGCTCTGAATAATCCCCCCTCATTTCTATTATTTAAGTTGTAGTGTTTCAAGAGTCTTCAATTCCTTTTCAGCAGAGTGATATTTTAGTTCCCATCATTGTCTTGTTAATGCACTTGACATTCTAGTTGAAATGTGTTTATATAATTTGATTGACAAGGATGGGTGCTTTTCTTTTCCTTTTTTTTTAGTTAAAATGCAGCAGAGAAAATGGAACCCCCCTAAAAAAACAAGTAGAAGAAAATAGCAGCAACAACATCCTTGCACTGCTGTTACTCACTCATGTGATTGGCTGTCATAATGAACAGTTCAAGCTTCATTGATTTATGATTTTGTAGACTTCTTACAGTAAAACTCTGCCTTTCTGTCTTCTAAATGGGCCCCCTAAACCAGGCATCCCCAAACTTCGGCCCTCCAGATGTTTTGGACTACAATTCCCATCTTCCCCGACCACTGGTCCTGTTAGCTAGGGATCATGGGAGTTGTAGGTCAAAACATCTGGAGGGCCGCAGTTTGGGGATGTCTGCCCTAAACCATCTAACACTCAATATGCCAGCAAGTTTGGAAAACTCAGCAGTGGCCAGAGGATTGGAGAAGATCAGTCTACATCCCAATCCCAAAGAAGGGCAGTGCCAAAGAATGCTCCAACTACCGCACAATTGCACTCATTGCACACGCTAGCAAGGTTATGCTTAAAATTCTACAAGGCAGAGGAACCAGAGACCAAATTGCAAACATGCGCTGGATTATGGAGAAAGCTAGAGCGTTCCAGAAAAACATCTACTTCTGCTTCATTGACTATACGCAAAAGCCTTTGACTGTGTCAACCACAGCAAACTATGGCAAGTTCTTAAAAGAATGGGAGTGCCTGATCACCTCATCTGTCTCCTGAGAAATCCTGGAACCAAATGAAGGAGCTTACCTTTTTAAGTGTCTCAGCTAAAGACCAGATAGGTATTTGCGGTGCCCCTTTCCTTCCATTCCTATTTACTGTGTTGCAAATCATAGTTTACGAGTTTGTATGAACCACTAGGAGGCAGCATCTATGCAAAACCTATCAATTTGTATTAACTCTCCAGCTACTTCTCAGCTGGCTAGCACTTTCTACCATAGACGAGTTGGATCTTGTGGGTTTTCATTTATATCCCCCCCCCCCAGTATATCAAGGTGACATACATGCCTCTCCCCTTCCTCATTTAATCCCCACAACAACCCTGCAAGGCAGGTTCAGGAGTGACTGGTCCAAGGTTACCCAGTGAGCTTAGCTGAGTGGAGATTGGAACCCTGCTCTCCCAGGCCATAGTCTGGTGCTCTAACCATTAAAGCACCAGCCCCTCCAAGTGTCCCTATTTTCCAGGGACATCCCTGATTTAGAGAAGCCATCCCAGTTTCTGATTTGATCCTGGAATGCCCTACTTTTCCTTGGGATGTCCCTATTTTCATTGGAGAAATGTTGGCAGGTATGGAGTTATCTGACATCGGAGCCGCCTGAAGGCAATCCTGTATAGGGAAGGTTTTTTAATGTTTAATGTTTTTTAATACCGGTATATGTTATTAGAAGTCACCCAGAGTGGCTGGGGCAACCCACTAAGAGGTGTGGGGTATAAATAGTAAAATTATCATTATGGAATGGGACTATCCCTATTTTCATCAGATAAATGTTGGAGAGTATGCAGCACCCAGGCAGTATTGCAGCAGCTTCTGGGCCTCATTAGTTATTGTGTACTTTGCTGAGTGATATATACAAGCAATGCTTTTCCTGTTTATTATGCCAAGACCTCCACATTTTATTGTTGTTTGAAATACTGAAATTAATCCATTTTTGTTGACTAGGGTACTGCTAACTAACAAATAAAAATGTAATTCTTCAAACATTGCACAACATCTATTAGGAATATCCATAAATGAAGCTTTAAATCCTGTCATTAACTGTCCAGGGGAAGGGAACTGGATATATTTCATGGATCAAACTAGGATCTCTGCCAAATGCACTTGCTCACACATTTGTAAAGGAGACAGGAAGTGTAAATGGAGAATGTCAAAATTGCCATCGATTACCAGTGGTTACCAGGTTTTGTTTGGGAAGAAGTTGGCACTGGTAAACAGGAAATCTTTGCCTACTCATCATTCAGATGCCTTTAAGATTTCATCTGCATACTGGAGAGCTGTCTTTATTTTTGAATTAAAATGTTTATGGGCTACCATTCATCCTAATTGAATTTCAGGGCAGGTGCTGAAAAGATTTCCAAGAAGGTACCAGGAAATTTTTTAAGGGAAGGTACTGCAGAAGGAGCACCTTCCTTTAAAAAAAAGGAGAAGGGGACGACAGAGGACAAGATTGTTGGACAGTGTTAGATAGGAGTGCCTGGCGTGCTCTGGTCCATGGGGTCACAAAGAGTCGGACACAACTAAACAACAACTGCATAACTGGGGTGCCACAGCTGAAACTGCTTTCAAAAAATCAAATTCTTAAAAACAATAGCAAAGAAAATACATCAAGAGCCCCATGTTGCATTTTATTTTTGTTATGTTTAATTGTTGTAATCCACCCTGGAACCTTAAGCTAAAAAGCAGATTATTATTATCAAAATTATTATTAATTCTAATATTTTGGGCGTAAACACTTTATGAAACTGTAACAAGCAGGTAAAATCTGACTCAACCTCATACTGCTCTATGCTGTTGCTACTGATTTCAAGATGAGGGGAATTTAGATCACAGAAGTCAGGCAAAAAGAAAGAAATATAACCCTTTCCCGATCCACTGCTTTTCTGTTCCAAATTGCCGCTCCCTCCCACAGGTTTCCAAGACCATGCATGCATTTGGGTAGTTCATACAATTACACATTTTTCTGATTATTAATCTACCTGGAAACAAAGTGTCTCAGCTCCTAACACATTTGGATGTGGCATTTCCCACTAAGTAGACCTGATGCTCTGTTTTCCGCATTCATTTCTGCTGTGCGCTTACCCTTCCAGTTCAACCAATACACATTAACAATGTAAACACAGCACAGTGTGCTTTATTAATTCCCATGAGCTTAATCAGCTCCTGAGCCCATGAAATGCCTGGCCTTATGAAACCCACTGCATATGAAACGACATGTCCCTGATAAATTTCGCAAGAGATGGCTAATTATACCAACCAGCCAACCAGAATTGGCTTTCTTCTTTCCCCATCCTCAATACCACCTGCAGCATTTCTTTCTCTCTTTTGCTTTCTCTCTTTCTCTCTCTCTCACTGGGCACCAGTCTCACTCTGTATAGCAATACAGCGAAAAAAAATAAATGAAAAATGAAAGCAAGTACTAGAAAAAGAAGTCTGGCAACTGGAATCTTATAGGTGCCAGGTGTAGCCTATGCATGGCCACAGCTGTTCGCTGTGATAAACAGAGGGAGGGAAAAGAGCAAGAGAGACAGAGACATTAGGAACCAGCAAGACGCAATGCTATGTCATTATTTTAATTACATGGGGGTGTCAATTGGCAGGGTAATTGCAAAGCTTCATTGTTGCCAAAAGCCCAAGATATGTATGGAAAGACATCCGAGTTGTAAACGCTCAATAGAAGAGGAGACTGCCAAGAAGAAGATTGTTCAGATATTCCGAACAGAGGAGGTAAAGATGATTTCTTGCTGTGATTTTACAAGTCCCTGGTCCCACTTCCACCAGGACACAAGAATAATGAAAAACAGGAATATGTGCAAACTTAAAGGGTGATCACTTTATTGTTTTTATTATTAAAAACATAGGAACATTTTTTCTTAAGTAGAATTATATGAAGTGTCTGTTTCTGTGTATAAATAATGGAATTATTACAAACACACCCCTATATATATGTAATTCACACACACAAATGTATATTGTCAACACTTGTTTTGGGAGAGAAGAAAATTGGCTCTTTCTTTTTTGGTTAAATAGTTGCATGAACCTCTATGGACATGCTATTATTGTCTTTACTAAATGCCAATAAAGAAGATCAGTGCACAAAATGTGTTGTGCTTATATATGGGGATTTTTGTTTAGCAAATACTCCCAAATTCTTCTTATAAAGAATGTCTTCTTAGATGTTCCAGACCCAAGGTTAGCCCTTCCCAATTATCTACCTGGAGGATATAACCTTACTGCCTTGCAGTTCATACAAGAAAGGCAAAAGAAAAGAAAACGTTCAACAGAACCAGCTGCAGAGACAACAAAGCAGACTTAATTCCCAGTGCATTCGAACACTAGACTTTCTCAGCCAGTGATTAGCTTTGTATCTGTTTGAGCAGTTAGGCTCTTTACAGGCTATGGCAGTATGAGAGATATAGATGACAAAAAAATACCTTGCCAAATAGCTGAACAGATCCAACTGCCTTACTTATTTGTGAAGCAATTTCTCCTTTGAGAAAGACTGCAGTTTAAAACATGTTAGGAATTAGAGAAACCTTTTTTGTCTACACAGCTGGTACTACTAACTCTTTTCTTGCATGCATGGATCCCTTTTGTGACATTATCCTGCAAGCTTTAATGAGGGTGAGAGAGGAGAGCGCAAAATATGGTCTGAAGCTCAACATCAAAAAAACCAAGATCATGGCCACTGGTCCCATCACCTCCTTGCAAGTAGAAGGGGAAGAAATGGAGGCAGTGAGAGATTTTACTTTCTTGGGCTCCATGATTACTGCAGATGGTGACAGCAGTCACGAAATTAAAAGACACCTGCTTCTTGGGAGAAAAGCAATGACAAACCTAGACAGCATCTTAAAACGCAGAGACATCACCTTGCTGACAAAGGTCTGGATAGTTAAAACTATGGTTTTCCCAGTAGTGATGTATGGAAGTGAGAGCTGGACCATGAAGAAAGCTGATTGCCGAAGAAGTGATGCTTTTGAATTATGGTGCTGGAGGAGACTCTTGAGAGTCTCATGGACTGCAAGAAGATCAAACCAATCAATTCTTAAGGAAATCAGCCCTGAGTGCTCACTGGAAGGACAGATCGTGAAGCTGAGGCTCCAATACTTTGGCCACCTCATGAGAAGAGAAGACTCCCTGGAAAAGACCCTAATGTTGAGAAAGATGGAGGGCACAAGGAGAAGGGGACAACAGAGGATGAGATGGTTGGACAGTGTCTTGAAGCTACGAACATGAGTCTGACCAAACTGCGGGAGGCAGTGGAAGACAGGAGTGCCTGGTGTGCTCTGGTCCATGGGGTCACAAAGAGTCGGACATGACTAAACGACTAAACAACAACAACATCCTGCAAGTCACTTTTCCTATGCAGGCTGCATTAATACTTGCTGCCCAGCCATAGGGTTGCACGCAATGAAGTAATTGCAGTCATGGAATTCCCCTCCCTCCTATCCCCTTGCACACCTTCCAACAATTTGGAGCAAGCTTGAAGGAATGCAGGGGACATGTGGAAGAGGACAGGGAGCGGAGGCTCCATTGCACCAGTGAAAGTCATCCTGCAACTGCTATGACTCATCCCATAGGCAACTGCCAACCCCACAATCTTTCCCTACTATCTCTGTACTACTACTTCACTTATCCTTTAACTCCAGAAAGACAAAAGGCAAACAAAGAACATTCTTTTGCGAGGGACTGGAGAGCATGTTTTGCTTTCTAAGATACTGAAAAGTTACTTTCTCCATGGAAAATGAATGTTGATCTTGGTCACTACCAGCTTCCTCCTGGTACACAGCCTAGACCAGTGATGGGGAACTCGTGACCTTCAGGTTTTGTTGGGCTAAAAATTCCATCAGCCCTGGCTATTTTCCAGGGCCAGCCTGAGACTATTCAGCACCTATTCAAGCACCTGAAGATGTGCCATTGACCCCTACCCTATAGATCTGGACCCCCTCCCTGGTGGGATGGGAGAAGACCAGTGACAAAGCAGCCACTGGTGCACTAGCCTTCTAGGGCAGCAAGCTAGCTATGAGGCTGCAAGGCAGACCACACGGCAAAGCTTTCTAGCCACTTTCCACACTTGCTCTGTCTCATGGTAGGGCCAGGCCTGTCATTGGCAATGCTGGATAGGGTCAACAGGAGTCTAACAGAATCTGAAAAGCCAGAGGTACGGTATCTCATCCTTGCCTTAGGAATACCCTTTTAAAGATATAATGGTTGTTCAGACATTCATTTGGGTACAAATGAGCTGATTTGGGTTGCACTGACTGGCTCTGAACTCCACACATTCAGGAACCCACACTCGCATGGAATACATTCATCGGATGTTAGTTTTCTGTATGCATTATCTGGAGCGCTGATGTACTCTGCATTATTTTGATCAGATTGAGGATAAATTCTGAAGGAGATATTTGGATGGGGCTTTACATACAAATACAAATTTATAAAATGAAATAGTAAAATCTACTTCAGATTCACTAGAAAAGCAGAACATTTGGTTTGATTATGTAAACATTAAAAAAGAGCGTGTTTCAGGCTCTAGATAATACAGTATTATGTTCTTAATACAGGTGGTATGGGTTCTAACTGTTAGGGACCCCTGTCTAACTGTTAGGGACCCCTTTCCCATGCAGAATGCCAGCTCTGTGGAGCTAGGGGGGCACACTAGCTCCAATGCCCAACCCCTTGTGTCTAGCAGGAGAGCATGGAAGGAAATAAATAATGCTACCTCTCCAGCTAGGGAAAAGACCTGCACGTGTGTTAGATTTTTAGCTCTTTTATGCTTGTACCTTTAAGAAAAGGGGGCACTCTTCATCAAAATCTTTCCTCTTTTTAAAAATGCAAACCTTATTCATTCTGGAGGCATCAGAAAAGATTACTGTCTATAGGACACTGTTGGTCGTAGCTCTGAAATAGCTTTTGTAAAGGTTGATTCTCTCTGCCTCGGTTAAAATATCAACAGATTTGATTTTGTGTGTCACATTCTTTATATACTTCACCTTTTTTGTGTGTGGGGTTTGCTGCTGTATCATAAGTAAATAACCAAACAACCAACTGTACACATGTGCTGATCATAGCTGCCAAGTTTTCCCTTTTCTCGCGAGGAAGCCTATTCAGCATAATGGAAAATCCCTTTAAAAAAGGGATAACTTGGCAGCTATGGTGCTGATGCCCTTACATATGTGTGGGTATTTTTACTGCTAACGGAAGTGGCAACAGCCTTTCAGGGACTTCTCACTATACATGCCCTCGTTACCCATGCAAATAGCAGCTGTGCCTGTAGGTGTAGCTAACAGCTGATGCCTGCTCATTAAAATGTCTTCCATTATGTTAATATTAGTGATAAACAATATATATCCTCCAGCCAGTTCCAATAATTTCAACAGTGTTAGAAACTGTTCATATTGATCAAACCAACCCTGAAAGTAAGGTTGGAGTATTAACATATGCTGGCTTGCAATAAACTTATTCTTAAAACAGTCCCCTGTCCTAGTTTTGCACGACTTGTCCTTTACGTTCTGTTTTATACTGCTGCTTCTCCGATAGCATTGCAGAAATAACGGGGAAATAACAGATGTAGGCTTTTCTTACTCTTGAAGTGTGTTTCCACAATTGTTTGTGACCTGAAAAACTCACTATACAATCACTTGTTCCTGTCATCTTTGTGTGGTTTGGCATTCTTGAAAAAGTGCCCCCACATCAATTTATATGTTATTGACCCAAATATTAGGAGGAGAGGCTGGGTCTAACAGGATGTATCCAAGACAAAACCACTCAGAGTTTACCTCACACATTCCCTTTCCTAATTCATTTGACCACTTTGAGGTCAAAAGAATAATTATGTGCTGGAGCAAGAAACACTATACCTTTAAAGCACGTTTTTAATGTATTCTTTAGCTGAAAGACTTCTGAGCACTGTAGTTTGTTAACAGTTGCTGGAAATTGTAACTCAGTTAGCAGTAAACTGAAATGCCATGCCTAGACAGTCCCAGTGTTTACATGGGTCTTGAATTCAGTGGTCTTGAATCCAAGAGAATATATGTGAATACAAAATGAAGTAAATGTAGTGTCTCCACGCCCATTGTTCAGCCCAAACATTGAGGTCCAGCTCCGAGGGCCTTCTGGCAGTTCCTTCCCTGAGAGAAGTGAGGTTACGGGGAACCAGACAGAGGGCTTTCTCGGTAGTGACACCCTCCCTGTGGAACGCCCTCCCACCAGATGTCAAGGGAATAAACAACTATCCGACTTTTAGAAGACATCTGAAGGCAGCCCTGTTTAGGGAAGGTTTTAATGTTTGATGTTTTATCGTATTTTTTATATTCTAT
The DNA here is from genome assembly GCF_965207765.1 of Zootoca vivipara. Classification (NCBI taxonomy): domain Eukaryota; kingdom Metazoa; phylum Chordata; class Lepidosauria; order Squamata; family Lacertidae; genus Zootoca; species Zootoca vivipara. The sequence continues at coordinate 50,421,101 of NC_142586.1, forward strand.
TGGAAGCCGCCTAGAGTGGTGGCTAGCGAAACCCAGCCAGATGGGTGGGGTCTAAATATATTATTATTATTATTATTATTATTATTATTATTATTATTATTATTAGTCAAGTGGACAAGTTGCCATTTCATCCCACTCTGAACCTCTGAAATTGCCATAGCCCTGGATCAGGTCTGCTGGAAGCAGAGTCCTCCAGAAAACTGCAGCTCCAAGGAAGAAATCAATCCATGCCCTTGCCTATTCCATGTGTGTCCATGGGCACCAGAGCCTGGCTCTCCTGCTCTGAACATTGACTCCAGGTCTCAGCTTCAAGAGCACTATCCATGGTCCTGAAGAGTCATACCTTGGTCTTCCTCCACTGTGCTCACTGTGCTCACTTTTGCCTTGCTCTGATTCATCATCCTTCATGCCAGAACAAGGAACCACTGACTTCCTCTTGTTTGAGCCATCACCTCTCTTCTTTGGCTCATGGCAGGAATACTGATTCTCAGCTAATTTCAAAAAAATGGAGCTGTCAAATTCATATGAATACACCTTTGCCAAACTGATAGCGTGCATTAATCCTTATTCCATCTGCTTTGCATGTGATCATTCTCAATTTTGTTTTAAGGGTCTCAATTACATTTCCCACCTAACAAAATAAAAAAAATCCTTCTAACAGCACTAAGTTTGTCATTTTTTTCCCTATGCATGCAAGAGAACCATCATGGCAAGGGAATATTTGATGCACCATGAAGGTTTGGAATGGTGCACCAAATCTGATGGCTAGGTACTATATCTGGGATCAGAGGTACCGTGCCTCTGAATACTAGCCACAGGGAAACAACTATGGGTTTTCCATACAACTCATGGGTTTTCCATAGGCATCTCATTGGTCACTGTGGGAAACAGAGAAGCTGACTAGATAGGCACTAGTCTGATCCAGAAGGGCTTTCCTAACGTTCACTTTAGACATGGAAAACTCCATCCAAACATACTATCTGACTGGAGCAGTGGGGATGCATTACTTCACTATAGAGGTGAAAGCATAATATAATCCTATATAATCCTATATACCTTCATAACTAGTGAGGCCCTACCTTTGACCACTGAAAATCTCCTATTGACCCCGCACAGACAAAGGCTTCTGCTACAATTCCTGATTTCGCCTCCTTTCCAGCCACATGAACTACTATTTCATCACTAATATGATTTTGCTCCTCAGCATTGGGGAAAATGGCATTTGACCTCTTAGTTTTTAAATCTTATTTTATAGATTCTTAAATTGCCTTAAATTAAATTATCTCCCCAAGGCGGTTGACAATAGTAAATCAATATGATGAAAGTACACCAAGACAGCATCATTAACATATTGAAACAACAGCAGTAATTAAACAAATCAGATCAGGCAATCAGACAAAAATAACAGGAGATAAAAGCATCATTAAAATAGTGGCAGCAGACATCAATCAAAAACACAATACTATATACCATTCAAAAGTTGACTGGAATAAAGAGATCTTTACAGCTCTCTTAAGTGCCAAAAGGAGGTGCCAAAAATATTTATCTGAGAGTGCTATTCCAGAGCTGTGGTAGTCCCTAACAGCTCTCAGGATCTCAGTCTATCACTGATTTTAAGTGGCATTAATGGAGAGGTTTTGCTGCCATTGCAGTTATACCCAGCCTTTTGATTGGTCTGCTCCCCTTTTGCAGAGGAGCTGCTATAACTAATCAGAGGTTTTATCAGCTCTGGGTTGATTGCTTTTTTCCTTTTTGCAAAAAAGGAAAACTGTATGTTCAAAATGTATTCTTTGCAGGGGTACACCTCATGCTTGGAAGATTAATGAAGGATTCCTGGTCCACTGTTTATTAAAGACCCCTCTGTTCTACAGCATTTTAATTGTAAACCCACACTTTGACATCCTAACTGATGGTTCTTTCTAAATTAATAAAAGCGACATATTAACTTTAAATCCCAGATAAGGTAAAGAGATTTGCTGTTTTAATATCCCATCCATATCCTTTATCTATCTACGGGGGCTTTCAGGCCAGTCGTTTTAATAACATGCATGAATGAAGATGCTCTTTTTAAACTCAAATAGTGGCAAAGAGTTTTTCCTTTATATTAGCAGGCAATCAATTCCAATAGCTTTTTAATGCTTTCTTAAAGAATCAATTTTGAGGCAGAAGCTCTTCGGGGGACCCTCTTAAACTTCTTCACAGCCGGTCTCCTAATTTTCTATTACAATGCAATCTAAAGCAGCTACAAAAATAATGCAGATAATGTTTGCTGGGTAATGATTTCCAATTTCCCCATTCCATGTACCCTGTTATTAGGAGGATCATCTTGGCTGTGTAAATTAATTTTCAATTCACTTCAGGGGAACATTACAATGATTTATTTGGCACCGGTGTTGAGGAAAGTGTTGGGAGGGTTTTTCAGGAATGTAAAACAAAAACAAAGAAAAAAAATCAAAATCAATTTGTTCTGATTATCACAGTGTTAAAAATGTAGAAGACAAAAGGTTCACAGGAACAACTTAAGTTTGAAAATCTATGGTACAAGAGCATCTGAGATGGCAGTGGTGGCCATTTTGAGATTGGAAGAATGAACACCTGAATAGTTTCTTTCTTTTGTGTGTGGAGATGTTGCAAGCTGGTTTGTTCTAGACAAATCTAATTTGTACCAGTGGTCATGGCACATTAATTTTTAGTAACAGAGTAGTCATGCTTGGGTGTAATCCATTGCTCTTCACGATCCATTGAGGCACCCTTCAAATCAAAAGCATGCCTTCCCCCATTGTCAACTTTGGAATCTCTCATGGCTACGAAGAGGAAGCAAATGTGTGAATGACACTATGGATTGTGCAACTCTTCTCTTTGAGCAGCACAGCTATTGCCATGAAGCGACATGAAAGAGATGGGCTTGTTTTCTACTTTTGACAAGGAACCTCTATTGTTCCACCTCCAATCGCCACCTCCTTGCATCATCAAAGAAGAACCCCACTACTTACCAATGAGTCTGACCATGACTGTGAAAATGCCCAAGATCAACAATGGTGAAAATAGCTGGAAGGAAGGAAGGAAGGAAGGAAGGAAGGAAGGAAGGAAGGAAGGAAGGAAGGAGAACAGCAATGGGCGGGAAATAAAACAAAGTTAGAATAGGTTAAAAATAGTACTTTATTTATCTGTTTCCAAATTTACAAGCGTATGCCGCTCGTTACTGGAGAACACTGGAATATGTCACTTCACAGCAGAGTTGACCATAAAACTTAAAGCTGTAGTTCAGCATTCAGCTTGAACACACATGAACAACAAGTGGAAACAGGCCCCACCCCCAATTTCCCAGCCCACCCTGGCCCTGCTCCACCCATTCCTGTTTAGCACAAAGATTTTAAGAGAGCCACTATGTGCTTCATCACATTTCCTGATTGCAAAGAGGCTCCTAAGCACATTCAGTGGGGGAAGGCTGAGGGTGGAGTGGGCATGTCCTTTACGTGTGGGGACATGGGAGTGGGGTGCACACAGTTTTTGCTTCATGCGTTCAGGGTGAGTTCATGAAGAGTGCTTATGAAACACACTTCTCTTGAAACACCATCAATGGCTGGGACTAAGCATATTTCCGATACGTATTCTGGGGTCACACCATGGGTCAGCAAGTATATTTCCCACCCCACCCGCCAAATATTTCTTTGAAAAAATGTGGGGGATAGCAGCCCAATATTGTAATCTCCAGTATTACACCTGGCAAAAAAGATATGTATTCATGTTGCAATGGCTTCCTCATTTCTGGTGTGTGTGTGTATGTGTGTGTGTTTTAGAACGGAACAAAAAAGTAACCAAACTCTAAAAAGGTAACATGAATTCAAAGAATTTCTCTTTTCACACACCTGTGAATTAAGTCTGAATAGAAACTTTTGGGAGAAACTTTCCTTAATTTGTAATTCATCCGTGTTTAGCAGGTGGGGCAAATGCCATTTTCTGAATGAGATAATTACACTTTGGTGACAAGTTGTGCTCTGAAAAATATTTCATGTGTTCAAGAGGAGTGGCCTTCTATTATTTCCTAGGATTCCAAAAGGATGTGTGAGAGATGTTAGGTTTGCCACATGTCTAGAGGTTCCTGGACATAGCCGGTAATCGGTCGTCAGAAACAGCATCCAGGTGGAAATCTCTTAAATGTCTAGAGAACAACAACAACAAAAGTTCAACAATGTTTGTGTCCGGATTTTCACTTTTTGAAATATGGCAACCCTAGAAATGTGCATTTTATCAGATGCTGGGGCAAAAGTCTTTCATGGCAAAAGATCACAGGGATAGCAGGACAAAGAAGTAATAGTAGCCTTTCTCCACAAGTCCACCAGAATCATGTGGAGAAAAGTAGCATCGTGAGTTAGGTCCACGTCATACCAGATTCGCCCCCCCCCCAAATTTCAATTACACTTGTAGGAACAAAGGCTATTTGCTCATTCATCAAACATCGAGCCCCACTCTAATCATGTTCAGAATGTCAAGCATCAAGATTTATTATTATTAGTATTATTATTAATTTGTATACTGCTTAATCATAAACAACTCTGAGCAGTTTTATATCTCACAGGTATTATAGTGTTGTCAATCCAGGGCAAATAGGGAATGTTGTTTGAAGAAAAGGAATTTGGTTTACATGCAAAATATATAGGTCCATTTAAATGTTTGGAAGACCCACTATTACCTCAGAGTGTAGAAAAATTCAGCAGCGTAAAGAATGCCCTTTCAGAAAGGTAAAGTGACCTTAGCAATGAGTCCCTTTCTCTAAACGTCTTTATCTATTTGTACTAAAGTGTTTTCTTTCCTGCATCTCTCCATCCACCTCTTTTCTATTCTCTTTCACATCAGCAAAACAAAGCAATTTTTTTAAAAAAAGAGCCTTCATAACTTGACTCGGGAAACAGTCTTAAATATTATAACACCATTATGCTAAGTACAGTATACTCCGAACAGAAAAACTGCAGATTATGCCAAACTTCAGCATGCTTGGATATTAAAAGTTAGATTCCCCCCGCTTCCTACACCCAAAAGCCATTAGCAAAGGCTTTTGAAAGAGAAGAACCTATCAGGATTTCAAATAAGAGAAATGAAAAATACATTTATGAATACTTATCTCCCAAGTCCTCTCCGCATCTTAAGCAGAAAATGATATATACCGACTTCAGAAACACAATTACTACACTTAAACATCAGTGCTAAAGGAAAACACCTCTGATACTTTATTAACTTTGCTGCTAGTTTTATACCAGCGCCGCTAGTTCTACAAAAGTGTGCTCAGATGAAAAAAGCCCCTTCTTTCCCTTTTTTAAAGAAAGTAAACTGTATACACATCCTTTACTGCTTGCTCTGAAATGCTTAGCTTTTCATACACAAATAGCACTGGAGATTGCATCATATTCTTATGCACCTGTATGGAGATGGGAGGAAATTATTCCAGCAAAGAAATTACCACAGGATATTAAGAAGGCAGAAAAATGCAAAGGTGTCATTTTTTTAAGTTGGGAGAAAGCGGGAAGGCACTCTGTTTCAATAGCAAGTAAATTTCAGTTTTTCCTGATTAAAATATAATCAGATTCCAGGTGTGAGGACTGCTGACAGGTACACGGTGCCTGTAGCAAGCACAATTCACAGCGAAACCTCCTTCACTCCTGGAGAGCTGATGGAACCCCCCCCCTCCCCAAGAGCCCTTTAGATTAATAACATATTAAGCTGCTGTATACTGTCAGGCAATTGATTCTTCCTCAGCAGTGAAGTGGTCGGATTTGAAGCTCATTGTAACAGCCTCCATAGTCACACTCCTGGAGCAGAGCAGGATTGATCCATTACACAGCATATAAATGTTAAGGGGGATGTAAGTTGAGTACTTAATGTGCCTAACAGCTGGCCACTGTGCACATCCGACAGGCAACTCTTTCCACTTCCCCCACAAGCCACGCATCTCTTTAGGCCCCTGAGGGGATGAGACACACCTGCCATTACAGCCACTGCCTACTCGTTTCCATCTTGCGCATAAGATAAATGACACCCTAGCTTTGGACTTGCTTTTGAGCAAACATGCATTTTTAGCCAGTGCGGTGCGGTCATTAGACTAAGACCTGGGATACCAAGGTTCAAATCCCCACTCGACTATGAAGCTCACTGGGTGACCTTGGGCCAGTCACTGCCAAACCTACCTTGAGGTCCTTGGCAGAAAAGCTGGGATATCAACACATTCAACAAACAAACATACAATCCTAAACCTATTTAACTACCGGTAGGAATAACTCCCTTTGCCTGTTGTCTTTGTCCATGGAGTTTTCTTGGCAGCGATACTGGAGTGGCTTGCCAGTTCCTTCTCCAGGTGGATCATGTTTAGTCAAAACTCTCCACTATGACCTGTCCATCTTGGGTGGCCCTGCATGGCACAGCTCATAGCTTCTCTGAGTTATTCAAGCCCCTTCGCCACGACAAGGCATTGATCCATGAAGGGGTCACGAAGAGTCGGACATGGGGTCACGAAGAGTCGGACACGACTAAACGACTAAACAACAACAAACCCCCTTTGAATAGCACTTACTTCTGAGTTGGCACATTTAGGACCCTTCCCTGCTAAAGCTCTCTCTTTCCTACCCCACTTGAAACTGGGCACCTCTGAGTGGACATGTTATCACCATGCTGTAATCCTGCATGCACCATGTACACAAATTAGACAATAATTATTCACTATATGGGGTTCAGTGGAACTTGCTTCTGAGCGGGTGTCCTGAACCCCCGGCTTACCTGGCAGCAAGCCTGTATGCCAAGTCCAAAGGTCTGGAAATGCAGTTCAGGGTCAAGCCAAGTCTCCAAGTCTGGTGTCCAGTGGTCAGGATACAGCCCAGAGTCAAACCCAAAGCACAGTCCTGTAGAGGTCCAGGAGCATCCAAGCTTGAGGTCCATCGACATGGGCAGCTGAGCAGACACAGCCCCTCAGCTCTGCTTCTCTTTTGTACTTTGCTGATTGCAGCATCTGGGCTTGATGAGTCATGTGACCCTCACCTGTTCCCAGCCGAGGGATCCCACCCCTCCTCTCAGAGCTAGGGAGCCCCACCTGGAGCTAGGCTGTGGGCCCTTGCTGGTCTCTTCCTCCTGGAGCGCCCCATCCCCTCATCACCCCCACTTACTTACTTCCCCATCCCCTGCTTGCCTCGGCATGTCCCAGTCCCAACCACACCCCTCAAAGGGTTCCTCTTCCTCCTCTCCATCGTTCTGCCAGTTCATGACATTGGGCACACTTAGGATTCAGCTACTAGATGGAGCCTTTGTCTGCCCCTATGAAGCCCCAGGGAGGATGAGGTGCATTTGTGTCTAGACCCAGTGCAAAAAACAACAGTATAACCTGTATCATTTACATTATGACTTGCGATTGGAGATTTTTTTTAAAAAATAACAAACCATTAATTGTATTGTGGTTTGTTATGCGAGAGCAGCAAAATGAGAGAAAGTCCCCCCTTTTTTTTTTAAGAAAACAGATTCACATAGGACATTGAGATTTAACCAGCTGAGGAAGGGTTACCCAGCAGGGGAAAGGAAAAAAAATGAAGTACCTCTGATCCAACCCATTGTGGTTGTCTTTTCTAAGCTTTAGGATTGGATGTTGGCAGTTTAGAAGCACAGCATATATGCACTGCGCAAACCCCGTCTGTGGAACGCCATGGTTTCGCAGAGCAGCCAGGGACATCGCTGAATCCCCAGCTCCTGAGTGCCTCCTGCCTGTTGCTGTGCCTGCCACTCCATCAAGCCCTGATGCTCCCCAGCTCCCTTTAGATTTAGAAATACAAAGAATCCTGCCATTGACATGTGACCCCGACATGTGACCTCATGAAGAGGCTTAGTGCTAGTTTTGTGCCAAGCTCATTTACACTGTTAGTGTGTAGTAGAAATCCTATCAAAGGAAAGGAAAGAAGTATCTAGTCTTCCACTTGAGGCTTTCAGTCCTCATTATCATCTCATTCATTTAACAGAGCAAGGAGGATCCATCCATTACCCAGGTATTCTGCCAGATGAGGCCATCCAGCCAGTTCAGGGGTGGGTGGGAGGAGAGATCCTAGGGCTGAGTTGACGCAGACAAGAATCTTTCCCTAGGAATTTCTTGATCACTCACTTCACATTTCAGCAGCCCAAGTACAAAAGAAATAATTGTGCACACGGCAACATTATCTTCTACTATGAAGTAGTGTGTTTAATTTAAATATAAGTTCAATTAGATTGTAAAATTGTTATAAATATTCCTTTGTGTTTATCAACTGCCAATGCCTTAGGGTCATCTATTCAGAAGTAAAGGCATGCAACAAAGTTCTTCATCTGGATAACCTTTTAGACCTTGACACAGCTCATTCGCTTGCAGTCTTTGCTACGAGGCTGATGCGAACCAGAGAAGGATTGGTACACAGCACCAGAAGTTTTCAGCTCAGGTCTACACAGGATGGATTGGAGGGAAAGCTATTATATCCAGTCTATTGTCTCCCATCCCTTGAACAGAGAAAGACAGCAATTCTGTACAGATGCTTGCTTATTATCTGGGGAGCCAAGACAGCGAATTTTCAGATAGTTGATCTCTTTGAATCAAAAGATCAAGGCATACAGTACATCAAGCGACTAGGAGGAAATGGTGAGGCAAAATGTGAATTGCCAGTAGAGTGAGGTTGAATTCAGAACCAATATAGTGCTGAACTTTTCTGGAAGGTCTTTCAAATGCTGGCATGCATGGGATGCCAATAAAGAAAGGACCTCCAGACCTCCACCACCATCAGCATCCTGCCTCTTTATGCCTTATAAAAGGACTTTAAGGCAGTATATTACTTTTTCCTTAGGTTATTTTTTAAGGGCAATCGTGACTGATAAAATCTCCAGTGGAAGATAACGTTAAATGTCAACCCCAGAAGCCTTAGATGTCACCCTAAGCATGTGCAGAGTTTACTTCACTCAAGACAGCTTGCCTCCCACCACATACTGAATTAGGAAGCAAGACTTCCAAGTCAAAGGGTGTGGTTTCCTGCAGCCAGATCTGGCTGAGGGCCAAGCCAAATGGGGCATATTCAGAGAGGGGCTTGGACATCAGATGAGTCAGGTACAGACGAGCACAGATCGCTGCAAGTTGGGTTTGATGGCCCAGGGGAATCTGAGGCTGTCAGGGGCATCAGGCAGGAAGGAGAGTCAGGCAGTGTGGGAAAATTCATGAAAAGGTCCAGATCTAATGCAACTGGTGGCTGCATTTTCCCAGCTGGTAAATGGGAGGTTCTGGTCCTGTGAGGTGCTGGCTAAGAAATCTCTCTACACACTTTCAGATAAACCAATTGTTTATTTTACAGTTTTGAGAAAAGAGAACATTCTCCCCAGACTCCTACAGTCCTCTCCCCTTATTATTATTTTTCTCTTCCCCCAGAATCACTAGGCTCCCATCTGTTTATTTTAAAGTCTCATCCATGGCTCTTAACTTTATCAAGATAATCTGGTTTACCACACACTTGCTCCTGTGACACATGAATCAAAAAAGCACTGCCTTGTCTTGGAAAAGTTAAAACCCATGCTAAAATGGCTGGTGAAAATTGCTTTGACCTTTACATTACTCTTTATTTGGGTTGGCTATTCATTCCCCTCCGCCCCAGCGCCATTTACAGCCTCACTTCTTTCTGTGCAATTCAGGAAATGGGTATGTGTTAAACATGGAAAATGTCAATTTCAGTTCCTCTAAGGGCATGTTAAGCAGTCAAATGCTGGTACTTTATTATCATAGCAAAGGTGAAAGCAAGCATTGGAAATAACCCATCATTAGTATACTCTTGACAGAGTGGATTGAGTTTTATGAAAGGATATTAAGTTAAAAGTTCTGAAGTACTGAAAGACACAAGAGCCAATCTGAAACCACCCAAGTTCATAAAGATAGACACATATGGGTTTTTACAGAGAATGGAATTGATCCAGCCAAAATTTCAAGATGCATTGGTCTGAATGGGGTGGTGTTAAGCATTTGCTTAACAGCCCCATTGAAATTAATGGGGCTTAAAGGCTTTGACTGAATAATGCCCATTAACAGATCTTATGCTATCATTGTCATGTTTAGCTAAGCATTTTTATGTGCTTTTTAAGGCATTAACATGTCCCCATTTTCAGCGGTTTTGGAAATGGTTGGTGGATATGTGCTACAGTGCCCTCTTGTGGATACAGCCATCGTATATGAATCAGGGAGACCCACATTCAAATCTCACCACTACCATTGTTACATGGTGGCTTTTCCGGCATGTCAATATATTTCCCCCATCACTGTCCCACCTCTAAGATGGCAAAAAAACCTCCATTCTTTTTCTCACAAGGTTGTTGTGGAAGTGAATACAATGAATATGTTAAGGAGTGAAATGATTCAGTACTAGTACTACACTAATACTGGCTCTTATCATTGTATACTCGTGCCATTTTGCCAAAACCAAACTACCAATGTGTAAGAGAGAAGTACCAGAACACTTTAGATAACTCAGAGGTATGCAGAGATAGAGTGGGAGGGTGGGTGGGTGGGAATCTGAAAATACAAGTTAGGCAAGGTCACTTTTAAGTGAAAACTGAGGCTCATTTCTCCCTTTGTGGTAGGAGGCAGTCCTTCAAGTTCCTGGCCCTGTGCTTTCAAAGCCATAACCAGCCCTTTGAATTGTGGCCAGAAACAAATCAGAAGGCAGCAGAGAAACATTTACCCCACCAGTCAGTGAACTAAATAGTATATAAAGAGACAACACAGAGGCCTATGGCTGCTGAAGGAGATAGCCAAAATTCTAAAAGATTCTCATGGAAACCATGGTGACAGGATAGCCGAGTGTGGTTTGCCTCCAAGTAAAGCTCATGAAATGCAGCTTTAAGCGATTAACTGATCAATTAATTGCACTAAGAAGCTCACTCAGTTACGGGAAGTTAATTGTGCATTTGTTGAGCCGAGTTGCTTTCTCCTCTCTCACTCCATGCAGTAAAATTGATTCGCCTCATCTGTTTCACACGCACAGGACGTTCAGGGGACAGTAATGTGAACTCAGAGCACCTAGGTAACCAACAGTTCCATTGTGGAAGGAGCCTGGGGGTTCATAACTTATTTTGGGTGGGGGTGGGGAGAAACCACCGCTGACACCAACAAACCTCACAGGACTCCCTGGCTCACTGGCCCAGAAGTGCCCATTTACTTGTCTGTCATTTGCCATGCCAAGGCTTGTGCCCGCCCCACTATTCAAAAGGAGGGGGAAAGGGGCCTGAGGCTCGTTGGGTCAACATCTTGGCTTGTGCATAGCCATGCACTTCCCTTGCAGTGCCTTTAACCGTTTCCAATGTATCACTGAATAATTGGGCAGAAACAGAAATCCAAGTTTGGGTTAGGGCCAGGACACCCCTTTCTCCTCTCCTGCACCCCATAAACTTGTTCTGGGGGTTTCCCAACCCCCAAAAGTAGATTTAGGGGACATGGGGGCAGAGAAGGGTGGAAGTCTAGTTGCACGAGGAGACCTCATTCCCTGCATGCAACAACTTAGTTCAATCTTACCCTAGGTCTCAGGGTCAGGTCTTTTCTGCAATATGCGGCAAATAACACTGACCTACCTGACAGGATTACTTGAATACTAGTGCAGTGTATGGTAGGGGTGAAGAAATTCAGGCCCAAGGGGTCAAATGCAGCCCTCCATGCCTCTCTATCTGATTCCTGGGACCCCCCCCCCATTTTACCCCCTCCCCTCCTCGAGTGATGTTGCCTGGCTGGAATCATAGAATTGTAGAACTGGAAGCGACCCAAAGGATCATTTAGTCCAATTTCTTGCAATGCAGGCATATGCAGCTGTCTCATAAGGGTGGCTGGGGAAGCCCATCCAGATGGGTGGGGTATAAATAATAAAATTATTATTAATATTTCTACTACTACTACTACTACTACTATTAGGACTGAACCTGCAACCTTGGAGTTATCAGTGCCCTCAAACTCTGAAACTAATTCAAGGATGGAGAAAGTGTGTGAATAAGGTAGCCTACACAGAGGTAAAAGTTGTTGTTGTTTATATATATTTATACCTCACCTTTTTCTGTAACAGGGACTAAAGGTAGCGTATGGATAAAGTAAGGACAGCTAAATTCATGGGGGGGGGAGAAATAATTAAAAACTAATCAAACATTAATAGGATGATAACTCTCTCACAAAGAGAGGGGGGGGAGATTATCTCCATAAAACAGTACAGCACCATCGCTTTCATTAAAAGAAGTCAGTTCTCAAAAGCTTATGCAGTAAGAAGGTCTTAACCTGCCAGCAGGACAATAAAGAGGGAGCCAGTCCAGCTTCTGTAGGGAGGGAGTTCCAAAGTTTGGGAGCAGCCACCGAGAAGGCTCTCTCCCATGTTCCTGAATTCCTTGCTCCACCCACTTTTGCCTCTGACCCTGCCCACCACTGACAGAAAGGACTGTGAACTATACAAATGCAAAGCTATGAATACCTGTTTTGTTTTCCCCTATCCCGCTCTTACAGGAGCAGGCACAAATAGAAGAAATTGCAGGAATTACAGGAAGCTCACCTGATATAGTGTGCGAGAAGATCCTTCTTTTAAATCTGTAGCTGAGGTGCAAATGGGTCAATGGCAGAAATTAGTGGACAGAGTCCTTCAGATCTCAAAATCAGCAGATTAAATGGACAGGACACTTGTTTCCTTAACAACATTCTTGAGGTTTTCAGAAAGGATTTTGTGCCGCAAACTGTACGCTTCAGATTTCTCAACCAACATAATAAGAGACCTAGTTCTGTCTATTTTCCATGAAAAAGCAATTAGTTTTAATCCAAACTCACCTCTGAGCAACAAAGCAAGCTGCAAAGATGAGAACAGTTAATTAAGGTGTCGAAAATGATAGGCCCAGAGATATTACAACCCTCAATATACACACGGTACCCATGTTTACTTATGTACAATTAAAATATATCTCTGCCCCTCTGAGAAATTCTTTGCCTCAGGAGGCTACTTGAAGGGATTAGGAAAAAGTGAGCATGAATTCAAGTTTAATGGATCCAAAGGTATAATTTCAATTTTAGAACGGTATAGCAGATTCATTTAAAAAGATATGTAAGGGTAAAAACCTTAATAGTATCAGTGGGAGAGGTACAGAAATTCTCCAGGTGGATATTAATACTTGTACAGTGCAGCTGAAGGCAGGTTTAGTCCTTGATGAGGGTGTATAGGACTGCAGCTCTAACCCTCCAAGTGTCCATATTTTCCAGGGATGTCCCTGATTTAGAGAAGCCATCCAGGTTTCTGATTTGAACCCAGAATGTCCCACTTTTCATTAGGATGTCCCTATTTTCACTGGAGAAATGTTGGAGGGTATGGAGTTATCTGACCCCCGAGCCATCTGAAGGCAATCCTGTATAGGGAAGTGTTTTTATATACGTTGGAAGCTGCCCAGAGTGGCTGAGGCAACCCAGTAAAATTATCATTATGGAATGGGACGTCCCTATTTTGATCGGAGAAGTATTGGAGGGTATGTAACAACTAACTTAATTGAAGCTGTCAATAGAAAACATAGGAAGCTGCCTTGTTCCAGGTCAGATGTTTTGTATGTGTATCCCATCATTGTCTATCCTGAAGGGAAGCATCTCTTTGGATGTCAGGAGACCGTTCTCATCACAATCTGGAGGTGCTTCTGCATCCAGCTTTTGTCACCAGAGTCCCAGGTCACCTCCATGGCTAGAACCGCCTGTGACAAGCTTGGACAGTTATGACCATTTGTGGACTAGGAAAGCTTGGCCACATTCAATAGTTACTTCAAGACTGGATTGGTGCAATGCGCTTTATGTGGGTTTTCCCTTGTACTTGATCTAGAAATGCAGTTAGTACAAAACACTGTGGCATGGTTACTGATTGGAGTGAGACCACGTCCCCAAGATGTTACACCTCTCCTCAGAGACCTGCACTGGTTATTGATCTGCTACTGGGCCTTGTTCAAGGTGTTCCTATTAGTACATAAAACCCTTAACAACTTGGGACCAGCTAACTTTTAGGAGAGCCTAGGGCTTGCCGATCAGAAGGTCGGCGGTTCGAATCCCCGTGACGGGGTGAGCTCCCATTGCTCAGTCCCTGCTCCTGCCAACCTAGCAGTTTGAAAGCACGTCAAAGTGCAAGTAGATAAATAGGCGGGAAGGTAAACGCATATCATCCAATTCCCGGATTGAAAAATCCGGGATCAGCGGTGGTGCGGCACCGGAAGTCATTTCTACGCATGTCCAGACATGCATAGAAGCAACTTCCGGTGCTGGGCTGCCTGTGTCTGCATGTCTGGGCACCAGAAATCACTTCTGCGCATGTCCAGACATGCACAGACAGCTGGTACCCGGGACATGGCCGCTGGCAGGAGCTTTACAGGATATTTACGTGATATAATGATAATCAATTCGGGACAACAGTGGGAAACGGTAACAAAATACAGTGGTTTCCCACGAAAAACGGGAAACTTGGCAGCTATGGGTATACGGCGTTTCAGTGTGCTGCTCTGGTTCGCCAGAAGTAGCTTAGTCATGCTGGCCACATGACCCAGAAGCTGTACGCCGGCTCCCTCGGCCTATAGAGTGAGATGAGCGCCACAACCCCAGAGTCGTCTGCAACTGGACCTAACAGTCAGGGGTCCCTTTACCTTTTACCTTTAAGGGGTTATTAAGCCAGGCTGGTCTCCTGTGTGAAGTGATATGCCCACCTTCAAGCTTCAAGCTACAGAATTGACATTGTTACAGGCAGTGCTTTTTTCTGGGGGTAGAACATTTTGTGAATCTAACAGGAGAAGAAACTAATTTGTTTCTTCTCTAGCACTGTGAATAGCACAGTGAATCATCATTTGCATGGCAAGGTCCCCAACCATCCCGAGATGTTAAGGAGTCCTCGACCGCGGGCAATTTAAATAGCCCAAGCCACACCCCAGACCGACCGCATTGGTCGGTCCAAGGACTCCAATGGCACTGGGGTTATCCCTCCCCATGCGTGTGGGTCAGGCTTGTGCCCAGCCCACAATGTCATCTCCCTGGGAACAGGAAATGGCTTTCCATTGCTACCCCCAACAACGGCCTCATTTCCTGTCACTGTGTTTCCTGAGTTTCAGACAGAGGCGAGCATTTAATATGTGAAATAGGAGTTGGAATCTAGCACGGGGTTGGCCAGTTTCATTGTTACCACCTTCAATGGCGGCTTCCTGTTTGATGGATTTCTGTATTTTAATATTTTGTTGGAAGCTGCCCAGAGTGGCTGGGGGAACACGGCCAGATGGGCGGGGTATGAATAAATAATAATAATAATAATAATAATAATAATAATAATAATTATTCCTTTCCTGTCCCGGTGTAATGCATGTTCTTTGTACTTTTGTCCATTTCCTGTAATTATTTTCCCTGATTTGAACTATAAAATGGTGATTTCCTTGAGTCAAAATGAGAGTACCCCTAAACGTTTTTTTAGGGGGGGGGAGCAATGGTTACATGTGCTGTAGGGGAAGAAGGCAGTGAGAGATTTTACTTTCTTGGGCTCCTTGATCACTGCAGATGGTGACAGCAGTCACGAAATTAAAAGACGCCTGCTTCTTGGGAGAAAAGCAATGACAATCCTAGACAGCATCTTAAAAAGCAGAGACGTCACCTTGCCTACAAAGGTCCGTATAGTTAAAGCTATGGTTTTCCCAGTAGTGATGTATGGAAGTGAGAGCTGGACCATAAAGAAAGCTGATCGCCGAAGAATTGATGCTTTTGAATTATGGTGCTGGAGGAGACTCTTGAGAGTCCCATGGACTGCAAGACGATCAAACCTATCCATTCTTAAGGAAATCAGCCCTGAGTGCTCACTGGAAGGACAGATCCTGAAGCTGAGGCTCCAATACTTTGGCCACCTCATGAGAAGAGAAGAATCCTTGGAAAAGACCCTGATGTTGGGAAAGATTGAGGGCACTAGGAGAAGGGGAAGACAGAGGACGAGATGGTTGGACAGTGTTCTCGAAGCTACGAACATGAGTTTGACCAAACTGCGGGAGGCAGTGGAAGACAGGAGTGCCTGGCATGCTATGGTCCATGGGGTCACGAAGAGTTGGACACGACTAAACGACTAAACAACAACAACAACAACAACATGTGCTGTATAATATCATTCTGCACTTGTAAGAAACCAAACATTTAGTGTTCAGTGCCTATACTTTGGAACTTCCTGCCTATTGATATGAGGCAGGTGTCTTTGCTTTACTTTTTTTGAAGCATGTTGAAAACATTTTTGTTTAGGCAAACCTATCCAGATACATAGAACCTGTAATGTGTTTTTAAAAAACCTGGCTTTGACTTATTGTAGATTTTAATTGTTTGAGTGTTTTAAGTACTAGTTTTAAACTTGTTTTTTTTTTTACTGATAATTTTATTGTTGCATCTTTTTTGTAAACCGCTTTGAGGTTTATACTGCAACTAAGCAGTATATAAATGTTGTGAAATTAAATAAATAACTCACCAAGCTTTTGAAAGGAACTGGGCATGGGGATTTTTTGCATGCAATGTTTATACTCTACCCAGGAGCTGTGCTCCTCTCTGGGGATCCTCAGTGCCAAGGCAAGGAAATAGCTGTGCTGTAGCTTAGAACAGCATGTGCCAGTGCAGCTCGAGGCAAAGGAGAAGGAGGGCCGCCATTGAAACCAAAACTCAGGAAAACGGATATATTTGTGGCATGCATTGTGCCCCAACCTGTTTTGACTACTTGTCTGCTTCAGGGACAAGGAAATTTTACAGAATGGCTACTCCATTGTCTAACAGTATCAACTCTCACAGAGCATGTTGCAATATAGCTGCAGCTGCCAACCGACTTGGGGCGGGGGAGACCTAGTCTGTTTTTGTGCCTTTAGGAGATACTGTACATCAGGAATTGAATCAACTGGTGAAACTTCTCCCCCCCATCCAGTTTGAAACCATACTGGACCCTACTTTGCCTTGCAAATGTGCTAGCAGTTTTAGTAACACAGTCACACAACCTTCCCAACTATGGTGAGTTGTGCTATATTTCTATTTAAAGTATAGGACTTATTTCTAAATTGTGCACCTTTGCATTTAATTTAACAGATGTACTGTAATTTTTATTTAAACCTGAGTCTTCCTTCTCCCTCCTTTTCTCATTGGGGGTGATGTGTTAGTGACCACCAATTCATTTTTAAAACAAAAAACCACACACCCCACTAGAATCAAAGACTGTGTAATTATGAGATAGAAATGCCATCAATAAATTGAAAAGGTACATTGTGGCCCTGAGTGTGTGATTACAAACTAATTAATGCCCCATGTAGTAATTTAAGATTTATACTGTTGACCTAGAAATGTTTGCTACAAAGATGATATACCAGCTTTTTCTGGTTAGAGGACTAATCTCTGTAAGTAAGTATAGAGATTATTGCCTATTTTCTGAGTAATCCTGATGATTTATTCATGCCTTGCTGGACTACTGTCATGTTAATTCTGTTTCCCCCTGTATAAAACAAAGAACATCTAAAAAAAAATGCTTTTTAAAAGTACCAAATGAGTTTACAGAAATAAGGAATTGCTGCCCAGTGGTAGTTATTTCTAGCTTCAGCTAGAATTACTGTGTTAATGTGTTTTACATCCATATTACAATATACAGCAAACATTAACAAATGTAATATAGTAAAAATACTTTGAAAAATGTAACATCCGGGGGGCAGAATCACAGATTGTTGAATACACCAAGGAGCTGAATATTTGAATCTATTGAATATTATTCTGAAAGCAAGTTTAAAAAAATACTGCGTTAATTTTCACTGAAATAATCTGATATAAAACCAAATTACTCTTTGCTGTAGGCAACAAATTACTAAGGGTGGCCATTTTGTACATATATAATTACAAAAATGATATTTACCGGTACTTTAAAGTAAATGTGCTTAAAGATAAAATAAGGAGAAAGTGGTCTTCAGAACATGGAAATAACGCAGATTGTCATATAGAATGCCATAATGGCTAAATAAATTATTTACTTAGGCTGCAATTATTTGCTCACTTACCTAATTGAAAATAACTCTGACCACAGTGGGCTCCCCTAGACAACCTGTTCATTCAGCATTCATCCTGCTTTGCTTGTATTTTATTAAACATTTGTTCTGATTTGCTAACAGGGTGTTAATGCACCTCCCCACTGGCCATTCATTTATCCCACACTTTTCAATACATTTCCTCATCACATTCCAAACCACTAATAATAATGAGAGAGGAAATGAATTTATTGCACTGAGGTGATAGTTAGTGCTTTGAACCATTCCAGTTGTGCAGGCCTAAAGTTCCAGTAGGCACTTGAATGCTTTCTGCAAAATACTGACAGTTTGGAGGCATCCAGTATTACTGCCAGCTTCTACCGGTAAGTCAACACAGGACTGCACAGCTTAGCTAGTAACTTATCTGTGTTCGCCTCACTGAACTCAATGAGATTTCCATTCTCCCATTCTTTGGATCCATTTTTCATGAATGGGTGGGAAGGTGGAATGACTCATTAAGTCATGAATAATCAGTGTTACCAAGCAAGCTGGTTCTTCCCTACCCCACCCTGATGCAACAAAAGAGGGATACACAAAAGTTATGGAAGCCCAAGTAAACATGAAGTTGTTGGGGTTTTTTTTAGAACAATCTTTACTGAAAGTTCAAGAAGTATGTAACTATATGTCTCACATGGTGAGATGCAAACAAAAAAGAGAAAAAGGAAAAAGAGAAACAGAACCCATGCAGAAGGGAAAACAAAGGAGGGAGAAGAAAAAACCCCAAACTGTATATTTTACAAGGTTGTTATTGTATTTCACCAGATCTTAACCTATTACAGTATTTGTAAGAATGGATTTCAAACATCATTGAATTTGTCCATGGCAAGTCTGTGTTTATATGCAAGTTGCTCATATCTTGCGAGTTTATAGAAGTCTTCAATCCAATCGTAGAAGGGAGCTTCATTTTTATTTTTCCAATTCATCAATACCAGTCTTTTTGCTGTGGAAAGGCATGGAGAGTCCAATCGTATTGTCCTTTTGCAAGGTTCCATGTGCTGGGTATATAATTCAAGAGGGTATTTTGCTCTGTAAATGTAAGTTCTGTTGATGGTTTCAGTTACCTTCTGCGAAAAAATCCTTCAAGTAAACATGAAGTGAAGGGAACAATTAAACTGATTCAACAGATCAGCTGGTTCAGAAGCAGCAAAAAATGGATTAACAATTTATTCACACAGTCTTGTAACATGCACTTGGAAATAAACCTCATTTAACTCAATGATACTTTTTTTCTGAATAAACATGCATTGGGTGATATTGTCTGTTACAGGGGATATGTAAGCAAAATCACATTTGAAGCAAAGCCAGGTCACAGCTTTCTAGAGTGGCAGAGAAAAATGAAATTGTCAATAAACTGAAAGATGGGGGCCAGGGAATGAACCAGGTGAGAGATACTTATTTCACTAGAGGTGGGCAACGCATCTGGCATAAGTAGTGTGCACATTACATTGCATAGTTGTACAGTGGTATCTCTGGATGCGAAAGGCATCCGTTCCGGAGCCCCGTTTGCATCCAGAGCAGTATGCAGCCTGAAGCGCCGAATCTGCGCATGCTCACCTCATGATTCGGCACTTCTGCACATGCATGTGACGTCATTCGACACGTCTGCACATGCGCGAATCGCCGAACCCGGAAGTAACCCGTTCCGGCACTTCCGGGTTCAGCGTGTTTGTAACCCGTGATTTACGCAACCCACAGCGAACGTAACTAGAGGTATGACTGTACATTAAAAACACAATTGGCAATGGAAAATCTTGCCACTTCTGACCTTGCTCTTGAGCTCAGTTATGCAGGATAGTGACAATTATTCTAGAATTATGTAACCCGCATTTTATTGACTTCAGAGCTTTTCTTGTCTCTCCCGCCCTTCCTTGGTAGTTCATTTTTGTTATCTAGGACCTAATTATGATATTGGAGATTTTTGCATTCACAGCTCTGGGGCTGTTTCTGCTCCTTTAATTTGTATGTGCTTTAGACAACCCGGGAACAGCAGTACATATCAGAGCACCTTACAATATTTCATTTCAAAATATAGTACTGCAAGCCCAATAAACAATGCATTTTGATTGTGCTAACGTTATAGCATTTTCATTTTGTTTCAAAATAGGCAGCATTGGCAATTAAAAGCAAGCTATTGATTGATATTCTTCATCAATTATTAAAATACACCAGCCACAGGCAGAAACAACAAAAACTTTCCAGTGTAGTTAGGTATTAATAAATGATATAATCAACATCCAGGTCTTCAAAAGTGCAGGAAAGAGCAGCTAGAAAGAGCAGCAAAGGTCAGTACAAAAAGTGGTGGGTGCAGAGGTCTCAAACAAGGAAAGCAGTAGGTTTCCAAAGTTTCAGTCGGTCAGTCTTTATTGCTTCACCCATAGGCCAGAACAGAAAACAATTTTATAACAATAATTACAGAAAAAGACAGAAAATATTCACAATAACTGGTTCCCTCTGAAGTTTCCCTCCAGCTTTTTCATGACAAGTGTGGGCTTTATTTTATTTTGTGCCACAAATGTAGCCTTAGCTCTAGGCCTTGGCAACCAGAGGTTTTTGAATTGCCATGACAATGACATCTCTATGGTTTGAAAGTCTTTCGCAGATTGAAAAACTCTAAGCATTGGTGTTTTTTTTCCAGATCAGTGTTTAGCTGTTCACCTCTGTTAAGGACCATTTTGCCTTTGTTTGTGTTTTCTGTTCCTTTCACTTAATTGACTTGTTTCCTCCGGCAAGTATGTCCTTCCTTTTGAAAAGGAAAAGGAAAATCCAAAGTCAAAAGCATGCTCTGCCTCAGAACTTGTTCTTGCCCAAATGTTACAGTTGTGAATTAACTAACTGTTAAGACATAACCATGCATCTGTTATTTTGGTAATACACACAAGTAACTTCTGACTTTCGTCTGGGAACTCCAGACGAGCCCTGCTGGATCTATGCCAGCAACCTTTTCTCAGATGCCAGTGGGAATCCTGCAAGCAGGACCAACAACAGCAGCAACAGCACTCTTCCTCCTTGTTAAGTGACTTCTAATAGCCAATATGCAGAAGTATCCTGCCTCCAGGGGTGGAGGCACAGAACAAAGCCATCATGTCTAGTAACCACTGATAGTCTTGCCCTTTATGAAACTGTCAAACGCTCTTTTGAAGCCATCCATTGGTGACCATCTTGTGAGAGATAATTCCATTGCTCAGCTATGTGGGAGATTACCTGTTGGCTGCATGGCTAGGAATCAATGGGGACTTTCCACCTTACAGCTCCTAACCCCCACGGGGATGGATCTCTATTCTAATCTCAGTGGAAGAAGAAGAAGAAGAAGAAGAAGAAGAAGAAGAAGAAGAAGAAGAAGAAGAGTTTGGATTTGATATCCCGCTTTATCACTACCCGAAGGAGTCTCAAAGCGGCTAACCAACTCCTTTCCCTTCCTCCCCCACGACAGACACCCTGTGAGGTGGGTGGAGCTGAGAGACTTCAGATAAGTGTGACTAGCCCAAGGTCACCCAGCAGCTGCATGTGGAGGAGTGGAGACACGAACCCGGTTCCCCAGATTACGAGTCTACCGCTCTTAACCACTACACCACACTGGCAAAGTGTGAAGCAAAGAAGCTTCACTTTCCCTCACTCTGCCTTCACAGTAAGACTAAATTTCATCTGCCCCAGCAGCAGAGAAAGAGCAAGGTAAGTTATATGCACATAGTTTGGGCCATAATGTTTTTGGAGAGATTGTGATTCGGGGAGAGAGGCCTACGTTGTCCTCCCCAAGACCAAAATTTCCAGCCCCTGGCTGACATCCTTCTGTACCATCTCTCTTGCTGTTCCCCAGGTTCCTCTAATTCTCCAGATAATATTTTTTTGGGGGGGGGAGGATGAAAGTTGAAGGGAGAGCTGGCTATTTGTCAGTGAAAAGTTGCATAATTTGATCCAAACCATTACAAAATGTTTACTACAAACATCCTGCAACTCTCAGGACTTTAAGCAGTCATGAAGGGATCAGACATACCTGTGCCTGGCCTCACTTCTTCAGACACCTTATCCACGGGTAGCAATAGCTGAATTTTAACCTGTGACTGGATAATGCTAAAGGGATGTCCAGTACAGGCACCAGATTCAATGTAGCAACTACCATAGACCAGGGCAAATATAAGCCACTTTTTCTGATAGGAGTAGATGGGCCTGAAGTATCTCCCCAAAGCTGAGGATTTCTTAAAAAAATTTAAATTTGCATAAAAACTAGTGGTATTTGAACATATGCATAACATCCCATGAAGCACAGCCCAACAACTGAGTTCAGTTGAAAGTGGTAGTTTGTGGGTGCATACAAAAAACCCCGGAAGTTGTGTGACCTTCATGTGCATTAACATACTGGGTGTGTAGAAAGCGCCATTAACCAAAGTCATAGCTCGCCTCTGTCAATGAGGCATAAATGTAGAAGCAGAACCGAAAATGTCAGCCTCGGCAGATATTTCTTATGGCACAAGGTCATGACTTAGTGTACATGAAATTACAGTCAGCATTATCCTCATGATAATAGCTATTTCTCTTTTTTTTCCCTTCACCCCTCCCTGCTTGCTGTACAATATCGCTCCAAGGACCACAGCATAAAGTATGGTGCAAGAAATAAATCAAGCTCTTTGAACCACTGTTGAAGTCAATTATATGGCCTCAGAATAATTAACTTTAGCTTTAGAACCAGGTTTTGCTGTGACATTTGCCCTTTGAGGTCTAGAAGAGGAGTACCATGGATGAAGTATTTCTCCCCTCCCCCTGAAAAAAGTGGTTAAATATATCAATATTCCTGTGAACAGAGGCAGTGCTCCTAGATTTCCAGAATGCGGAGGAAATGCATTATAAGAAAAATATGCAGTCTGTCACACTCACATTTGTCAGAGATTTAACCTTACTGTATTTGAATACCATCGAGACTCCGCCAGATGTTGCCTGTTCAGTCTCTGCTTTGAGGTAGATGGGAAAAGGAAAGAGGGCAAGCTAAGAACATATGGAAGACTGTGTATTCCTAATAGAATGCAAAACTGTGGAATTAATCAGGACTACGTGGAATGGTTAGAAAATGCAGGGCAAGGAGACAATGGGCAACGTTGCTGGTTGAGAAGATCAAAAGCTGCGGAAAGGACCTAGAACTCACGTTAGCCTTTTGGGGGAGGATGTAATTGTGTTTTATTTATTTTAATTTTCCTTTATTAATTAAATTTCTATACTGCCCTTCATCTGAAGATCACATGTTTTGTGATGTTTTGGTGGTTATTGTTACTCATGTCACCAGTGTTTGATGTTAATGAAAATGTGTCTCTCTCACTAATTACAACTTCGGATCATGTTGTGGCAGGCGTACAATGTGGCTTGCTAAAGTGCTGACAGATCTGAGGTGCAAAATAGTCAGTGACAAGGGTGTGAACTTGAATAAAATATTTGGCGGGGGCAGGTAAGCCCTGCCCCGCATAATTGATCACATGATGCGGTGAACACACACCATTTGAAAGGCAATGCCTATCAACTGGGGGGGGGAGGGCTCCAATATTTTATTTGGGAGGGCGAAGACCCCTTGGCCCCTAGGAGTCAGCTCTTATGGTCAGTGAGCAGATCAAATTTACAGCTGTGCCACATATTCAAAGTGTTGGTGTTGACCTTTAAAGCCCTAAACGGCCTCGGTCCAGTATACCTGAAGGAGCGTCTCCACCCCCATCGTTCTGCCCAGACACTGAGGTCCAGTGCTGAGGGCCTTCTGGTGGTTCCCTCGCTGCGAGAAGTGAGGTTACAGGGAACCAGGCAGAGGGCCTTCTTGGTAGTGGTGCCCGCCCTGTGGAACGCCCTCCCACCAGATGTCAAAGAGAAAAACAGCTACCAGATTTTTAGAAGACATCTGAAGGCAGCCCTGTTTAGGGAGGCTTTTAATGTTTAATAGATTATTTTATTTTTCTCTTGGAAGCCGCCCAGAGTGGCTGGGGAAACCCAGCTGGATGGGCGGGGTATAAATAATAAATTATTATTATTATTATTATTATTATTATTATTATTATTATTATTATATTCTCTAAGTTATTTATTAACTTTGGAAGTTGTATCATTAATGTGGCTAGAAGAAAAACATTGAGCTTGCAGCTGATTCACACTGCTTCTGTATTTTACGGGTTTTTGAGAGAATTTTTGTTCACTAGCCACTGTTTCTCTGTGCCTTCATCTTTCTTCCCCGGAGCTCTTGGACACTTTTCATGATTTAATCCAATTAGCCAGGGCTACCCTTGTGATTTTTTTCTCTTTAATGGCCATGAATGATGATGTTATATATTAGTCTTGCATTATGACGTTGGGGTCAAAATAACATAATTCACTCTAAGATTAATGAACTCTTGAAATGTAGAGAGAAGTTTATTCTCCAAATTCAAACAAATACAGAGAGTGGAGCTTACTAGGATCTTAAAAAAAATGCACACACAAAAGGTCTGCAAAACTGAAGTTGCATACCTCAAAAATCAATGACATTTTAAAGAAATGTGCTTTAAGGCACCTAAAATTAGTTTTCCCAGTTATATTTATTTATTTTAATAATGCTCTGAGGCATTTTTTTCCCTAGCTCCCGTTGATAGTCCTGGAGCTAATCACACCTGTATACCCTTTCATCATTTGGTTTTGGTTTTTTGTATTTTTAATGTTTTTATTCATTCTGCTAGCACATTTGCAAAGCTAAGCAGGGTCTGGTAGGGTTTAAATTGGATGGGATACCATGTGTTGAAACCCCTGCATTGTGGGGGGTTGGACTGGATAACCCTCAAGGTCCCTTCCAATTCTACGATTTTCAAGAATGCAATGTACTGTATATAAGAAATAAGTTTTAAACTGGTACACCTTTCCTCACAGTTCCTTCCTCCTCCCTTGTCCTTGAGTGTCTAGATTTCCTTGTCCTTGAGTGTCTAGATAAGTATGAATTCCCGACTTGTCACATAGTGTAACATAACTTACCTTGTAGTTAACAGAGACACCCATAATTGTCCACATGTTGCCGGTGGGACCTTCATTATTTCACTGTTTTGAATATACTGAATAAAGTTTATTTTGTGCCTTGTTGACTTTTTACTTGGGGACTTGCATCCCTTTCATGTGCCATTTGATGTGTGAGGGCTGATTCCCCCCCCCCCACACACACACCAGTGTCATTCATACTCTAAATAGTAATAACGATTATAGTACAGATTTTGACACTCTAGTTTTGGATAAGTCTTTACAGCTCCTTATTTTATTTTAAAAAACCATAACTAGGGCATACTACTGCCTCACAAGGCTGTTGTGGAGAGAAAGGTGATCTGAAAAAGTTGCTATTTCTTTTGAGGCTTTAGAGTTTGGGTTCAGATGCTAAATAAATTATCTAAAGCTGAACGTGTAGCCAGACGAGAGAGTCTTTCAATATTTGACTTGCATGGAAGATGATTTCATGTAAACCCAAGCCCTCCTACCGGGATGGTGATGACACACATTAACCTTCACATTATCCTGGGATAATGAGCCACTTTCAGGTTTCATTGTTTCTGATAGAAACCATCTAGTTACTGCAGGTCAGGCCCAAATGTCACAGTATGCAAGTTTCTCTGCTAAATTGCATTGTCTTGAAAGATAATGTGTGGCACCAGAAGAAATATAACACTACTTTGTATAAAAGTGATATACTCTGCCCAGTTTAAATGGAGCATTGCTCTCTCTCTCTCTCTCTCTCTCTCTCTCTCTCTCTCTCTCTCTCTCTCTCTCTCTCTCTCTCTCTCTCTTTCTCTTGTGACTAGACTGCCAACTACAGTACATGAGGAAAAGACTGGTATTATCTTTGCTCAAAATCTATTTATAGTGTTAAAAATACTTGGGCTTCCAGGGGATGTCTGCTGCCTGTGAGACTGTAAGAGGGAGTGAATTTGATGTTATGTGTTCCATTTCCACCTCTCCTCCTTTTTCACAACCTATTGCAGTCAGTAAACAGAATTTCAGTCTGTGGTAACTTCAAAGGTTACATGAGGAATGAAGATGTACTCCTCATGTGTTTTTGGTTAGGATAAATTGAGCCTTATTTTGTCAGAAATTAACTATACTGTTCTCCCGATACTCCACCCCACGCTCGCTTGCTCTACTTGGCTGGCACAGTATTCCTAGTTACTTCAGTGACCAAACTGAGCCGTTTATACACACTTTTCCTGTTTACCATTGATATGCCATTTCCAGTGAAACAAGATACCGGTACATGGATGCAGAAGCACACAAGTCCTATATGTGGATCATGCAGGATGTGGGATTTCAGTGAGGCAAAGGGCTAGAAGTGGAAGAAATACAGTAGAAGTATTTATTCCTTACATGTACACTGCACTCTGCCTCTGAGGGTTGCTAGGATATCCCTATTCCCGTCACAGAGCTATAATTCCCAGAATGGTTGAACAATCAATCCCTCTTCTCCTGGAACTCTGGGAAGCGTAGCTCTTAACAAACTACAGTTCCCAGGTTTCTTTGAGGAAAGCCATGACTGTTAAATTGGAAGCATAGTGCTTCAAATGTACAGTGTGGATGTGGCCAGAGAGAAACAAAACCAAGAAGCCTCTCACATTCACAGGTAGCTTTTAAGAAAAAGAAAAAGCGTGAGAGGAAGCAGCTGCAACCTGTACACCCCCCCCCCAACAGAATCCTTTCTAACCCCCTGTTGTGAAAGTAATCGGAATTTTCCACTCATGAATCAGGCTAGAAAAATGGTTTGTGTTTTAGTTTGGTCCTGCACTGTGGACCATTCATTTCCCCTTCTGCATATACTGCTTGAGAGGTCGTTTTTTGGCACCATCCCATTTACATAAAAATGCAATAGCAAGCACAGCGTATGCAAACATCTACTTCTCCACAAATCAAATCGTGAATATATAGTAAATGGCAGGCCAACAAAGAATGACTGTTTAACAATGAAGGCGGCAGGTAATGGAAGGGGGAGTATGAGATCCTTTGGTTTGTCTCACTTTTCTGAAGACAGAAGGTAGTTTGGCCCTGCTGGTTTTGTGCGGATTTGTAAAGTTCACAGAACACACACACACACACACACACACACACAGTTATTGTTTACCTTAACAGCAAAAACTGGTTGTACCCCGTGGGAAGTCAGGACACACTAACAAAGTAGCAGCACTATCCAGAACGAACCCTTATGTGGCCTTAATTAAATCGTTAGACTGACGGTTCCAGGTATTCCACAAAAGTTCAACCTCCAATCTAATTTTCCTCCCCAATGCACTTCTCCTTTCCCTAAGTAATGCATTTTGTCTTTGTAAAGAAGATGCCCTACCAACCAGCTGACAGGAATAATTATAGTTTATGTCTTTAGGTATAAAGTACTAGTGGAGAAATGTCAATGTAAATGAGATGATGTAATGGGAGACTGCAAATGACCTTGCTAATGCTTGCATACCTACAATGAAGTAGGGCAGAGATGTTCTATTTATTGAGATGAGAGATCACCCCCCACCTCTTAGGAGGGGTACATGGTCAGATTGCTGGACACACTTAGTACCAGAGAGCAGGGAAATTCCAGGGGTGGACAAGATGGAAATTCCAGGTTAAGAAGCAACCTGTCTCTCTGAGTACCAGTTGCTGGCACAACTGCAGGAGAGGGTCGTTCTCTTGAAGCTTTGATTGCAAGCTTCCTGGAAGAATCTGACTGGCCACTATGGGAAGCAAAGTGCAAGATGAGATTGACCTTTGCAAAGCCCTCCCAAAGTTCTTAAGAAGCAGGTGCTTGCACACTACAAAAATATGCAGGGCTCCCACATTGCATTTTCACCTCCCGCTGTAGCTTGTGGTTCATGAAGTTATGTCCTTGCTTGCCCACATTAGCAGCAGCCATTGAGAGTGGAGAAAACACTTGCTGTATTGAGGGCAGTGTCTCAGTGGTAGAACACATGCTTTGCATGTAAAAAGTCCCAGGTTCAAACCCTGATCCCTTCAGGTAGGGCTAGGAAAGTGTCTCATTTGAAAACCCTGTCAGTGTAGACCATATTGGGTCAAATGGAGGAATGATCTATCTCAGAATAAAGAATCTCCCTACGTTCCTGAGGACATGAAAGAGAGTTTTGCCATGTTCAGTGGTAGACATGTTTTGTTGGTTTGTTTCTTTTAATATGTAACATGCCTCAAAGAAACTGGCTCATTTGGTGGCTGCACTCAGAATTATGATACCAGGAAGAAGACCAAAAGCAGAAGGCCAAAGGAAAGGTGATAGAAAGTAGAAGTTATGGCCGATCTGTTGCTGTCTGCTTTTGAAGAGTTTGAAAACCCAGTTAGGATTAGTAGCCTATGTGAAGAAAATATTGCTTTCTTCCTATGGTATATTTATGACCTAGGTTGGCAGATTTATGAACTTGTGGAGGTGAGAGTTCTTTCTTCTATGCATAGAGTATATGTGTGAGTTGATTTTAGTGGCTATATCATGGTGAATATAAATGTCTTTTATATTTAGATTTAAAGTGGTACACTGTGACTAATATCCCTTGCTTTGGAAGGATATTACATAACAGGTATTTTAACAGGAACCTTTAGAATACTCAGCCACTGAAAAGGCTAAATGCCAACACATTCCTGGCATTTACATGGATATTGTTATTTTAAGTTTTAAAAACAGACACTTGAAGTCTTCAGTAGTGCGATTATCTTACATGTGCCTGAGTTACATGCTATGTGCATGTTGTACTAAAGGAACAGCTGTGGGTAGGATTCCTGTATTGCAGGGGGTTGGACTAGATGATCCTTGGTGTACCTTCCATTTTTATAATTCTGTGTTCTTCATTTGGATAGATCTATATGCTAACTAGGGCTGTGCACTGGATTCATCCAAGTCTCTAGCCATATTGGGCATATTTAGAGGGACTTGGGCATCAGATAAGTCAGATACAGACAGCCACGGCCAGGTTGGATGGTCTGGAACAATCTATGGCTCTTAGG
The DNA here is from genome assembly GCF_965207765.1 of Zootoca vivipara. Classification (NCBI taxonomy): domain Eukaryota; kingdom Metazoa; phylum Chordata; class Lepidosauria; order Squamata; family Lacertidae; genus Zootoca; species Zootoca vivipara. The sequence goes on from NC_142586.1 coordinate 50,450,135, forward strand.
GGGTGGGGAATCAAGCAGGAAAGAGAGGCAGGCATTGGGGCAGAAGGGAGGAGCCCACCTCCTGATTCTCCTTCCTGAGAGAAACCACTTGCAAAGGAGCAACATTGGCACCTCCACTGAACAATTGGCTAGTTGAGGCTCCAGTCCTGCCTGGTGAAGGCAGCTCTTTTGCAAGCAGCTTCCCTGCACAGAAGCCACTTGCAAAGCAAGTTCCAATAAGGAACTGCCTTGGGATTTTGTTGCAGGAGCCAGGCTTATGATGGCCAGGCACTGGAAATATGCTGCAGGAATACCAGTACCAACAAATCTAGAACCTCTCATTGATGGGGCAAACTTCCTAATCCAGACAGACATTGCACAACCCAGAAACAAAAGACTCTTTCACTAAAATCTGGCTCTGTTTTATTGGACACAATGCAATCAAAGGATGTGACTGGCACCCACTATTATCCAACATACTTTTGTGGAAGGACCCAAGTTGTACAGGGATGCACAAACTTGAATTAAAAGTTGTGTCCAGTCTATAACATGTCATGTCATCTCCCTAACCCCCCCCTTTATTTTCACTCTCTTATTTCCCTTTTACCTTCTTTGGTCTATTTATTCTTGGGTTATGCACTTGTAAATGTTAATCTGGTTCTGAAAAAGAAATAAAAATAATTTAAAAGAACAACAACAGGAAAAAAAGTTTCACTCCACAACAGAAGTTGATTTGCCAATGTCATAGGACCACTAGACCACTCTGCCTGTGGTCCAAGAAGCCAAATTCTACCATCAATAGCCCTGTAGGATTCATTAGTACAGTGGTACCTTGGTTCTTGTACTTAATCCATTCCGGGAGTCTGTTCGACTCCCAAAACTGTTCAAAAACCAAGGCACGGCTTCCAATTGGCTTCAGGAGCTTCCTGCATTCAAGCAGAAGCTATGCTGGACATTGAGCTTCTGAACAACATTCGCAAACCGGAACACTTACTTCCGGGTTTGCAGCATTCGTGCGCCAATTCTTTTGGGAGCCAAGCCGTTCGAGAACCAAGGTACCACTGTATTTTCATCCTGAGAGCTGAAACCCAGTGACTTTCCCAAGGCCATTTGGCAAATTCATGGCTGTGGGAAGATCTGAAATGGGACTTTCCCAGTGAAATACTCACACTCCACTACAGTGTAAATATTGGACCATAGTAATACAGAATATTATGTCACAGGATGTCCCGATTTTAATTATGTAAGCAGTTGCTGAAGTTTGTGATGTGGAGGAAGAGCTAGCAAAGTTGACTTTGATTTTGCTCCCTCTTCTTAAATATTTTCTACTTATGTTGAAGGACATGCATTGTTTCTGAACCTTAGACTTACACTGTGTAATAAGAGAACCATAGAATTCTTTGCCTTGAGGCTAATTTGTGCACAATGGCTTTAGAAGCACCGTTTGTTTTGGGTACATGACTGAGATAATTCTGAAAGGATAAGAGAGTGTAGCGTTCAGATTCTCTTATTCCATCTCTAGTAAGCAAACTGCAGCTTTTGTTTATCTACTTCCCCCACTCCCGCCGGGCTCAATGTTTTTCCTTGCAAGAAACAAACACTTTGCCCACTCTTGCTGCTTTGTGGAGAGGAAGAGAAAGGATGCACAGATTCTGCCTTGTTCCCCAGCAGGCTAAAACAATACATTAAAGCCGGAGAGAATCGAAACATATTTGCATGGCGCTGAAAGGAGGAGGGCTTCCCACGGGAAAGATTTCCACAAATGGGGGATGAGAAATCTTTGGTCTCCATCTATGCTTGTATGGTCTGCTCTGATGGGCAGCAGCTGTCCAGGGTCCTTCCTAGACCTTCTAACCAGTCTTCAATTGGAAATGGCATGGATTGAATCTGGAATCTTCTATAGGCAAAGCATGAGCTGCCAGTAAGATAGGGCTCCAAATGTCCAAGCCTTTGGCTTTTGTGTGCAGTGCATAAATTTTGACATTTGTCTTGGTGAATTTCATTTTATAATAACGTTTTATGCTTCCATATGTAAACATGCCGTGCAAAATAAGGCATCTGTTTAATATAAAGTGCAGTTGGCTGCCAAAGTGTTGTTATGAACCAGCTTTTCCCAGCTATTAATTATCTGAACAGTAAATTATTCATATTACTGTAGTGCCCAGAGGTCCCAGAAATGATCAAAGCCCCATTGTACAATTCGCTACACATACAACAAACCATAATGAGAGACTTTGCTTTCTTCAAAGGTGGCACAGAGGGATGTTTACAAAGGCACCAGAGCATTGGGCATTGAAATTCTCTTTGTGTTTTGGAGGATATCCCCAGAAAGAGACAAAAGCTTGGATAAAAGAAGCATTATCAACCTGGTTTTAAACTGTTTCTGAAATACAGAAGGATCAAATGTGATTCCCTGAGCTGTTATCCAGCACAAAAAAATGACAACAACAACAGCAGTACGTTGCCTTATTTCAGCAGTGTGTAAAATAAGGTGTGTGCATGTGCGTATGTGAATCACCAGTATTTGCGCAGTATGGTACTTCCTAATAAGGCAGAGATGAAATTGTCCTAAGGCTCAAAGAAATGTGGTGCTGACATCAGAATCTCTAAACACAAAGCACGGCTGGCAATCCTGAGAGTGCAAACCAAGCTGAAGGGCAGTTTGCATGCTCATGTGGGGCTTTTATGGTGTGATGCGCCACATACAGTACAAACACTTCTCCACGGAATTATGAATGAGCTGGTGAGACATATTTATTTCAGTTAAACTTTAGTTTGCCATTTTGAGACTTGCATCAACAGGGTCAAATTCTGTATCCTCATCACAATTTTGTCTCTCACTTCTGGTTTGTTGAATCCATTTGAACTCTACAAGCATGCTCAGTAACAGCTCCTGAAGTCTTCATTAGCTGTTGCCCTAATTCTGCCTTTCATCATAATCATCATTTAATATTTTTACGCACCTCCAATGTGCTAAGTGCTGTACACAAGGCGAAGAAGACAGGTCCTGTCCTACAGGCTTGCAATCTACATTTCATTTTATCAGGTTTATTTATCTACTTATTTTTGTCTATCCTGATTCCAGCACTCAACTGGGAAAAGCATTTGAGCAAGGATAAGTTTATGGAAGGAGATGCATTTAAGCCAAACAATGTTAAAAAAAAGACTGTTGTGGGATCTTGCCACTAGGTACTGTGGGTTTCAGCTGGTTCCCTTTGATGTAGGCTTGCACTACATCACTCTGGTCAGAATCTGCTTGCTGAATTATCCTCTCTGCCTAACACTCTTATATAGCCTCACTACCAAACTGTCACTTTTATCATTGTTTCAGCTCTTGTTTCCCCCTTTTTAAGACGGAGTCATAATATAAGCCATGGCAGGATTTTAAAGCCTTTGTAAAATATAAGACATACCCCGAAAATAAGCCATGCCTGCAGGGTCGGCTCCCAGCAGCGCTGGGCATGGGAGAGAGGAGACTGAGCAGCCACTGTGGCATTGCGCTGCCAGAGACTCGCAGCCACTGAGGAGCTTGCGGCGCCGGGGCTTGCAGGCGGCTCTCGCCTTGCCGCCCTTTCTCCTGCTCCCGGGGGAGACGTGGCTTCTATTCCCCATTGCCAAGGAAACAGCCCGGGGGAGAGACGCCAGAGCTGAGGCGCCCCCCGCCCGCGGATCCCACGTGCCGCCGAAAACGGCAATGCTTAGGGCCCCCCACTCCTCGCCCGAAGTGGAGTAAGGCCCCCCGAGCGGTCCAGGGCTTGCTTCCGAATGCGCAGGGACAGGACTGCGCTGTTAAACTCTTTGCAAACTCCTTGCCCAAAAGAAAGCTGTCCTGCAGAGTGCCGGATCGAGGAGCCGGTCTGCAGAGTCAGCGCCCAGCAGCGCGGCGCTGGATTGAGGAGGCGGTGCTTCGTGCGGAGCTGCTGGGCGCCGACCCGGCAGGCCGCTTCCTCGATCCGGCGGCCTCCCGGGTGGGCGCCCAGCAGCGCCGCGCGGAGCACCGGATCGAGGAAGCGGCCTGCCGGGTCGGCGCCCAGCAGCTCCGCACGAAGCACCGCCTCCTCAATCCAGCGCCGCGCTGCTGGGCGCTGACTCTACAGACCGGCGGTGCTCCGCGCGGCGCTGCTGGGCGCCAACCCGGGAGGCCGCCAGATCGAGGAAGCGGCCTGCCGGGTCGGCGCCCAGCAGCTCCGCACGAAGCACCGCCTCCTCAATCCAGCGCCGCGCTGCTGGGCGCTGACTCTGCAGACCGGCTCCTCGATCCGGCACTCTGCAGGACAGCTTTCTTTTGGGCAAGGAGTTTGCAAAGAGTTTAACAGCGCAGTCCTGTCCCTGCGCATTCGGAAGCAAGCCCTGGACTGCTCGGGGGGCCTTACTCCACTTCGGGCGAGGAGTGGGGGGCCCTAAGCATTGCCGTTTTCGGCGGCACGTGGGATCCGCGGGCGGGGGGCGCCTCAGCTCTGGCGTCTCTCCCCCGGGCTGTTTCCTTGGCAATGGGGAATAGAAGCCACGTCTCCCCCGGGAGCAGGAGAAAGGGCGGAAAGGCGAGAGCCGCCCGCAAGCCCCGGCGCCGCAAGCTCCTCAGTGGCTGCGAGTCTCTGGCAGCGCGATGCCGCAGTGGCTGCTCAGTCTCCTGCTCTCTCCAGTGTCCAGCACCGGCGCAGCTGGGCACCGACCCTGCAGGCTGCCTCCGGAACCCAGCAGCAGCAACGCTGGCTGCCGTAATTACAGTTAAAAAAAAATTAAAAAGACACCCCCCCGAAAATAAGCCATAGGCTTATTTTCTTGGGTAAAATAAATATAAGACGGTGTCTTAAAATGTGGGAAACACGGTAGGTGTGCAGATCTGGAAGACCAAAACAATAGGGTGTGTTAGTGTGCTTATTCCCCACTTTCTTTGTCATTGTGTAAGGGACAAGCACTTGAAGAGGGCTTCTGTCAATATGTGAATGTGAAGATTATGTGTGGATAGGGAAAAGAGGGGTTTTTATTTTATTTTTAAAAGCATTAACTTCTGTACTTGGTGACTACATGAATGAAATTCCTTGTGCAGTCTCTTGAGCCTGCAGTGTGTTGCAATCTCCCCTTTGGGGCTGTTTATAATTCCTATCTATTTACCTGCAAGAAGGGCCACTTCGATTTGCTACATGTTGAATGTTGTCAGTGTGATTTCGGTGCTCAGCAAGCACCCTGAGGGAATCAAACAATATGAAAGAAAAGTTTCACACTGCTTGTTATTGAAGAAAGGAAATAAAATCTGATCCAATAAGCCAGCAGAGAAAAAAAACCCTTCAATATCCAGTATTATTAAAAATGTAGAAAGAGGAAAACATGTGTGTTTATCAAGGGCATCTCATTCTCTACCTAGATGAAATATGGATTTGATGCTGTAGACTGAGATGGCTAGGGAAGAAGGAAGAAGAGAAGGAAAAACTGGATTGTGACTTCTACAGACATGTGGATTATCAATTGCACCTGTCTTGCAATCATTGACTTCTGCTACTGATAATCTAATCTAGAGCTCAAATTATATTATAACATTACAAAGTTCTACTCTCATGGAACATCATCCTGTAGGACATCTATTACTTTAAAATGGAAATGCCTTAATATTGTTATGGATACAAGTTACTGGACAACCAGCTAGCCCTGAGATCATTCATGACCTCTATTCTGTTCCTGCACCCTAATTTCCTTTGGTTACTAAGAATGCTTATTAATCATTTTGGGTGTTGCTCCAAGCAAACAGGGACACGTTCTAAGGCAATGTAATGGTCCTTAGAACATACTGGACATTATTTATATACCAAACACATGCACATATTATTTTTTATGTCAAGCTGGTTCAATGCAACCATAATGCTCTCAGTGAACAGAAGTCTTAAGGCTTGAGCTACCACAGAACTCTGAGAATTGGACCAGCAGGATTTTTCTTCTTCTTCTTCTTTGTGGAGAAGGATAATGCACAAAATATTCTACACCTTTATTCTGGCCTTAGGCAATGATTCAACTAGAAAGTAGAAAAGATTCTTGCATAATGTGTAGAGACTTCTTACATAACACAAAGAAAGACCAGCTATTCTCTTTTCCCCCCTCTCCAGTAAATCTTTCATTGCCTGACTTTCTAGAATGAAAAGGATAACAGATGATGTGTACCCGATCGTCAATTAGTGCTAATTGTTTCTACAGCACTTTTCCATGTACAAAGTGTTTTACCATTATATTCTCATCATTTATCCTCAACTTCTGTGAGGCAAGTTATGCTGAAAAATAGTGACTTGCCCAAGGTTGTATACATGATCTTGATGACTAAGCAAAGTTTAGAAACCCCAGAGTCAAAAATCGTTGGTTATGTCAACATATTGACATTTGACAGATATTTTTTAATCAATACATTACCAATGAAATATGGTCATTAATTTAAAATATTTTTAAAAAGAGACCATAAGTGTGAGATGAATGCCCCTAACAAGGTTACCTCACTGCTTCCTCCAATCATAAATTATTTGATCTAAAGCTAAGGTGGACAGCCTTATGTTCATCCAAAAAGGCATAAATAGTCATACCTGGAAATTACCTTCTTTTTGAAGCAGATAAATCTCAGTTAACTGAACTTGGCAACCACTTTCTCCCAAATTCAAACTCTTAAAGCAACCAATAGCTCATGAGCCAGTTATTTTACCTTTCCTTTTTTTTGTTCCTTTTTCCTAACTGTAAATAACTAGCTCAAGGATTTCTGTTTTTTGTTTGTTTGTTTGTTTAAAGTACACTTTCCTTAATGAAAAATCCTTGGGCTAGATATATATTCCTACAGAATTAGCAAAAAGATTGTGCAGTAGTAGCTCATGAACTACAGATGGCCTTTAAGGTATTTTACAAAATTTCATAGTTAGATTTTGCTGCAAGAGCAGGATTAATGGCAATCCAACTCACAGCACTATTCTGTGCCAGCTAATTCTTAAATAAATTGCACAATTTTTCAATGGGGATTCCTAATTCCCAGTCTGTGTGTTTTGGATCACAACCATGTCTTATTCTGTTTACCAAAATCAGCCTTTTGAAAGTCTCCTCCTGCTGTGCAGGCAGACAAATGGGAGAACGAATTTGACAGAATTGCTGCGCTGGGAGGACAATTTCTCTAACACAGAAGCGGCTAACCTTTGGGGGCCCAAGGGTTGCATTCACCTTTCGTTCAATCTCTGGGGGCCACATGGATGTAACCAAAGGTGGTTGTGTGCAACTGCACACTTCTACATGTACACACAACACTAAGAGAGGTCACACGCACAGGAAACTGCATCCCTCAGTGGATTTGTGCAGCTCAGCTATGGAGGGTCAGTTATCACCCATTTCTTTTCATCAAATCATTGATCTAATGATCAGGGAGAAGGAAACTTGCAGCCCCATCACATTGCTGGGCACTAGTCAATGTTTTTTCAGGGGTGGAAGTTACGGTCAAAATTAGGGGGGGGCTCTTGAGGGGCCACAAAAATGGGGGGGCATAATCAGACCCCCAAACTGGGGATTAACCATCCCTGCACTAATAGTTTCTCGAGAGTGGGTTTTGCCATTAACAATAGGTAACAGCAGAGTCTCCATTGGCAGCCTGGACACCATTTTGCATCTTTCAGATCCAAGGCATGGCTGTTGCCTGAGTGCTGGAAGAAAGACCTGCTCCCTGCTGCAAAGCCCACTTTCACCTGGCCTAGGGGGTGGAGCCCAGACTCACCTTGAACAGCTAAAAGAGGCTCCTGGGAGGCTCCTGGGACATTGCTGGAATAACTCTTGGGTTGGGGCAACTGGATAAATGGTTCTAATTTTGGTTTCTCTGTTTTGTTTTTGTTGGATTGGTGTTGCTTAAATGTTTACTTGGGGTTGGTGGTTATTTTAATTTGAGTATAACTGTAAACTGTTTATTATTGTTGTTATTATTATTGTTTCTATTGATTTATTGTAAGCTGCCCAGTATGGCTGGGGAAACCCAGCCAGATGGGTGGGATATAAATAATAATAATAATAATAATAATAATAATAATAATAATAATAATAATGTTTGTGTTGTGGGTGGGGGGATGGCAGTCACCACCATCCAAAAAAATAATAATCGTGGAAAATATTCTGGCCTGAGTGAGCAAAAACCAAACTCACTGAACAAAAATGAGTGCATTTCAAAGAACTAGCAAATATGAGTGCACCTTCTGATAGGGTGAAGCCTGCCCAATTTCAGAAATGCAGTGTAGCAGTTGTTGAACAAGGGAAGATTTTCCTGTTCCTGCCTGTCAAAGGTGTGCCCCAAGTCTCCCCTATCTTCCCTTCCTCAAGCACCATAGCTGCCAAGTTTTCCCTTTTCTCACGAGGAAGCCTATTCAGCATAAGGGAATTTCCCTTAAAAAAGGGATAACTTGGCAGCTATGTCAAGCACTGGTCAGCTTGTTTTCACTTTTCAGAAAAGAAAGGGGAAGGCAGCCGTGCATTTAAGTTTACGTGAAACACGACTACTTGGAAAGCTGGCCTCTCCCTGATCCACCTTGCTAATGGTACATTTGACTCTGTGACATGAAGGGCTACCCCCAAATCATCCCAATTTGCTCTGTTTTTGGCAATACACGCAGGGCCAACGCAACCCCTTTCTCCTACTTAAGTCACTGCTGAGACTAATTTTCATGAACACTTCTTTTCTATATATGGCTCTTCCCCCCACCATCTTCTCATTCTTACTAGCACATATATACACTAACATTCAGGACCTTTCAAGCACTGCAGGGGATTAACCAATGCACAAGCAGAGTTGAATACCATTTACCTGTGACATTTTAGCCCCTCAGGAGCTACATGTGACTCTAATATAGGATTAAATCAAGAGTAAGATTAAATCAAAATACAAAGAATGTTTAAAGGGCATCTGAAGAAGCTTCAGGTAATTAGAAGGGAGTACAAGGAGCACAGCTGTACTTTAAGAAAAAAGGGGGAAGGGTGGCTAAAGTGGCAAAAATGCTAATGAATTAATACTTTTTAAATTTGGTACTTTTGGTAAATTTGGTAATTTTTTTTTACTGCATTTCTGAAGTTTCTTTAATGAATTTTGTTGGCCACCTTCAATAATGAATGATGTTTACAAAAAATGTTAAGTAAACCCATGAGCAAGTTATATAAAATATATCAACAGTCCTAGTCCAAGTTAAATAGCTGCATGGATCACATTGAATAGCTCATGGACAAGAAGAAAGAGATGTAAAATAATAATCAATCCCAATCATTTTTAGGCAGAAGTAAGTCACATTAAATTCACAGGCAGGCCTATGTATGTCTATTCAAAATTATTTCCTACTGAGCTCAGTGGGACTTATTTCCAGGTCAGGATTGTAGCCTTATTTCCTAGTAACTGCTTAGGCTTGCAATCTATTATGTAATCCTATGCATGTTAATTCAGAAAGAAGTTCTACTGTTTTCAGTGGGACTTACTCCCTTGTAAGTTTGTTTAGGATTGCAGACTTAACATCATTGCCCCATGTTTTGTAATACTTTTCCGCCAAGGCTCCAGATGGAATCCAATCAGGGTGTTCCAGTACTCAAGGAATGACGTTTGATCCACCATATGGATTCACGGAAGAAGAGAGGCCTTTTTGCCAGTTCCCCATTCCCCCTCAAGCCCCCACCACCCTCTTTAGCGCCTTCTACAATGTTGTGGAGAAATCACTTTTTAACATATGCTGACCAAAACAGGGTTTGCTTTAGATAAAATGTATGTGTATGTGGGTGTCATGTAAGAGATACATTTGAAACACCAAGTATCTGCTGTTGGCTGAAAGCTGACTGTTATGGGGAAAACCTGGTTCTTTTGAATACTGCACCAAGAAAGTGGGTTGTAAAATTACACTTTTGACTGGCTTTTTCGTACAAAATTCTTGGTCTATCATTGGACAGGAAAAAAGTCTGATAAGGGGGGGAGAACTGTATGCCACTCAAATCTGATTGGTTGAAGGATAGGCAAGCTAGGACATAAGTATGCCTATTCCGAAGTTGTTGAGAGAACCCTGAAATGAGTGTACGAAGATGACAGTAGAGGAAGATGATGACAACAACAGAAAAGGAGATGAAGCTTAGGGAGAAGGCTAAACCCTGAAGTTTGGCACTGAAGCAGAAGCAGGCAGAAAATGAGCAAGGGGCTATCCAGGCCCAGAAGATACCGTAAAACGGACGAGTACCAAGCCGTTCGACAACCAAGGTACGACTGTAAGCATGATTTTGTTGTGGGAATGTGGCATGCAAATAAAATGAATGACTGAGATGGAAGAATGTGCATCTTTTCTGTACCGCTGTGGCGGGAAGGTAAACGACGTTTCCGTGCGCTGCTCTGGTTCTCCAGAAGCGGCTTTGTCATGCTGGCCACATGACCTGGAAGCTGTACGCTGGCCCCCTCGGCCAATAATGCGAGATGAGCACCACAACCCCAGAGTCGGTCACGACTGGACCTAATGGTCAGGGGTCCCTTTACCTTTATATGGCCTGCAAAGAGCAGCAGTAATGCTTACCGCTTTGTTCATGCTTGGTAATATTCCTCTAGCATTACTAGACAACACACAATCCTTGTAGGTGAGTTATACAAAGATTTTGTGAAAAACACAATCGTTTGTGGTTTATTTCTGCTGTCACTGTTTATTTCAAATATATATTGGTAGGATTTTGTATATTTAAACCTTGTTGCCAACATTTCCTCTTCTCTTTGAGCATGATTTTGCTGGGTAGTTGCCAGTGTTTTAGAAGCATATGCAACAGGTGTGCTTTCTGCAATAATACAGCACTTAATTCCAGAGAACTGGCATCTAGTAGTACAGTCATTGGTCCTTCCACATTGTCATGCTTGAACAAAGGTGTTTTATTGGTAATTCCTTCAACTGTTTAAATGCCATTTTATGGATTGGAATCCAGCAGATCTTAACTTCTTGGGCCAAAGGCACAGCAAAACACCACATGTTTTCTCAAAAAGATGCCTTCAAAAAGGCACGTCCCAAAAGAGAATGCCATAACATTTTTTTTAAATAAAACTTTAATTAGTGGACTAAAGAGCATTTCTTTATATACATATTTTAAAAACCAAGTATTAGCCAAATATCACTTATATGAAATAATGTTAAAACCGTAGAATGCTATTTTTAAAAACATATAATTAAAAACACTTTCTGGTCACTGCCAGCACCTTGCTAAATTGGTGGTGACAGGAAAGTTTTTCCCCTGGTTTTTTTTAAAAAAGGCATCATAGTGCTAATGATGCTATAGCATTCCTATAAGTGATATTTCACAAATATTTTACTATTAAAAATTACAGCAGGAAAATGTCGTAGTACTAATTAAAAGATAGATTAAATAATTAATAGAGTGATAAAATGCCATTCATTGCAAAGAATATATTGAAGGTCACCTTTGAGCACAGCCCTCAAGAAACCACTAATTTACTATAAAACAGGAAAATTGTCAATTAAGGCACCTATCTTAATCTCAATGTGTTTGTAGCAGTCAACAAGTCTAAAGCCTCGCATATTCTTCTTGCCTATAACTTATCTTCCATGCCCTCACACTTTTATTGTTGTAAATTACATTTTTACTTGACTTTGATATTGTGCTTTGAGGGCCTTTTTGGCTAAAAGGTAGCATAGAAATAAGTTCTAATAATAACTCTAGCTTCATCTTTCAAGGCCAGTCCTCTTCTTCAATATTGATAGAACAACTCATTTTGATGTTACCATAGGCAGAACTGTAAAGCGGTATAAAATAAGAAACCAGTTGCCCAAGACATGTCGGTGACTAAAGCAAGTTCAAATGGTGCCGCTCTGCCTGCTAAGGTCAATGCTATAAAAACCTTGGTTGAGTCAAACCCTGCCCATACCAAGGAGCCTGGCAAGGCGTAGCTCCAAGGCTGGGGACCCACCTTATGATGAGAAGCGAGGCCTTTCTGCCACACAGCTCTAGGCAGGTGTGGCAGGTGAGCCTTCAGAATACACCAGAGTAAGGCTAAGAGCCCAAAACCCAGAAGTTTGGCTCCAGAAATGGCCTTCGCCTTTATAGGTGTCACATTACCTCATCTAACCTGGACCTCCCTGCCAACAGTGTGACCAACATAGACATGCAAACAAATTAACCTATTTAGTAACACTGGAAACTAACACTCCAAGGTGCAGGCAGGCAAAACAAATCTTACTCAACCCCAAAGCATCTGACAATAGTGTACTAGAACAGACACCAAGCTGGATAGCTGTGAGAAAATGGCCAAAGAGGCCCTTAGGGGTGTGACCAATGCATATAAAGCATTGTGCTTTTTTCTTTTTTAATACTTTTTCTTTATTTTCATGGTACAGAAGATAAATTTTGATCAAACAATTGTTACAACAGTAAAGAACAAGTAACTTGTCCTATTAAAATTACCGACTTTTATCATGCCACGTGTTGAAGTTTCATTTGATTACTCCAAGAGATCACACCACATTTCCCCATGAGGGCTGGGTGGATTCCTACCACAGTGAGTAATTTATGTATTCAATAAACATTTGCCATATGTTATAGAAAGGAATATGGATTGTGTTTGCCCTTTGCTGCTCTCACCTGTCATGTTAGTTTCTCAGCCAATGCTATTGACCATACTCTGTTATACTAAGAATCAATGTTCAGCCCATCACAGAAAAATAAGTGCCAGAACTCACCATGAACTCCTCCCTTGTTCTCTTATAATGGCAATGACATCCATCTGAGAGGTGCTGGAATTGAGTTGCGCGCACACTCCCCTGCCCTCTGGCCCGCCGCGCGATCGGCACGGCGGGCACCAGCCCAAAGCCGGGTAAGTCTGGGGACCCCTGCTTTAAATCCTGTCATGAACTGTCAAGGGGAAGGGAACTGGAACGGGGCTTCCCTACTTTCATCGGAGAAATGTTGGAGGGCATGCAAACTACTATAAATTAAACACCATCCTGTGACAGACACATGCCCATGAGGTGTCTTCGTGCACCACACAGAAGACAGGAAATGTAGTCAGTACAGAAGATAAATGGTGCCAAAGAGCAAGGAGAAATGACAAAAAACAGTTTCTAGGTAACAGTTGGCAACGAGAGGTAACAGTCACGCTTCCAATCGGTTAGACGTGAGACCTGTGAGTTACCTGCTTCATCTCAGGACCCTTATTGTGTCTGTGGTATTCATACTGTGCTGTCGTTTGGTTTCTGTTTTTTTCTTATTTAAATGCACTATTGTTCAAGTCTTCCATGATCAAGACTGAGTGGGCAGATACAAGGTTGGAATGTCAATTTGAACAAAGTGACTGCAGACCTTGTCACTGTGCTCAGCGTGTATTATATTTGGAAAGTGCCTTAACAAACACTTTACCTTTTCCAGCAGAAGTATGTGTACAACATTCCGGTTAAATTGCTGACAGGTCTATGAAAATAGATGGTTCTCTGTGCCTGTTTCCTCCCTAATGCATTTGTACCTCTCAGGAAGTACCCAGGCGGTGCAACCTTGGGGTTTTATGTAACTTTTTCATACTGCTTTGCAATTTTCAAACCACAGCATCTGAGTGACTTGTTATTATCCCATAGGCTGTCTGATCTTGCTCCCCAATCTGAGCAAGTTTTATGTAACAAGGCAGTGAAATTAGAAATATGATTAGAAAATATGGCTATATTATCTCAGGCTCAGAGACACATCTATTGCTTCAGCTTTTCTGGTCCCAGGGGAGGGGACTGTGATTACTATCTATTACTAGTGAAGTTACATTTGGGAATAACGGTGGTATGAATAGGTTAGCTCACCTCATTATATCAGAGGGTTCAGTACAAAAGGCATGTGTCAGATTTCCTTCATGCTACTGTTGAGCTGACTGTGAGGCAGTGGGGGCAGCAAGCAGCCTGGGAGGTTTCTGAAAATAAAAGGCATCAATGGGATGATAGGAAAAGGCACATTTCTAGGGAAATACATTTTTTGTAGGTTATGTTTTTGGCAAACCAGCTTTTGTAAGCTCTATTTTTGTTTGTGGGCCAACTTAAGACCAGCCTCACACTCAGCAGAATGTGACTAAAGTGGGAGAATAGACTAATAGACCATATCACTTTAGACTGAAAAAAGTGGGTCACATTGCTGAAGGCTCATCTGTGTGGGAAAACTCTCTGGGAAACGAACATGATTGGGAAGAGGCTGATTTACAATCATTCTCTCTGGGGTATTAAAAAAAATTCTTTCCCAAATAGCAAAACATTCAGAAATATAATTTTTGACCTGCAGCATAATGTGGTACAGTCCATTCCACCATTTGAGGCCTCTTAGAATCCCACCCCCACTGCATGTCTAGACCAGGAATTTAGTTGCTGACCATTGTCATGCAGAGACAAGTATGTTCACTTATGTTCTAAACAGGGAGGGCGAGAAAGTCAATTCAGTTTGCAAAAATAAAATAAAAGATGTGTATGGTTTTTTTAAAAAAAAGTTGTATGCAATTTTGCCTTAGGAGAAATTTGCACTAAAATGTGGATGGATTTTCATGACGACCTTTTCTTTAAGTGCAACCTGATGAGGAAACTGAACTTATGACTGGAGAAATGAGGAACCAACAAATATTGAAATTGACAGTTCCCCCCCCCCCATCCCTAATAATTGAAGTTAAACAAAGCTGTCTTCATACCAAAGGCATAGTCAGCCAAATGGCTGAGCACACCACAAGTATACACAGACATTTGTGTGCCCTCTCATGTTATCCTGACAGACCACATACTATTATCATGTCAAAAAAAGACTGGAAAACAAAACATGATTTTCACATGCAGAATAAATTGTAAACGAGGGGGCATGCCCTGTCTCAAAGTAATGCTGAAGAAGTGAACATAGGACTCAGTTTGACACATAAGAGCCAGTTTTTACATGAATGGCTCTTCCTTTATGCAGGTATGTATCAACTTGTACAGTAGAGTGCAAAAAATGCCCCATAATTAAGGAACCAGACATGTTGAAGGTTAAGAGCAAAAAACATGTCACTGGAGACTTTTTATAGTTTTCTCAGGCCTAACATTTTAACATAGTTTAATATCCTGTTGCTGAATTGGAACTCATTACCAAGCTTAAAACCATGGAGCCATCTGGGATGAATAAAGACATTGTATGCTTATCTCATTATGCATGATCAAGCTTTCTTTAGCGCCTCAGCCCTTGCTTCCCCCCCCCCCCGGACCAATTGCAGTCATCAGCAGTCGTTAACAGCCATCTACAGGTTTACCACTCCCATCAGCCCATCACCCATTCCCATCACCCCCACCCTCTGAATATACATAAGGGTTTGGTGGATTCTGTTTCAGTGTATCTGCCGAAGTGTGCATGCACATGAAAGCTCATACCAAAATAAAAACCTAGTTGGTCTTTAAGGTGCTACTGAAGGAATTTTTTTATTTTGCTTCGACTCAGACCAACACGGCTACCTACCTGTAACTAATATCCTGTCTGTATTTCTTAATTATCGTTTTATTCCCTTATGTCAGGAGTCGCCAACCTTCTTGTGCCAATAGGCATATTTGGAATTTTGAGAGAGTGCTGCGAGTGTCAGTCTTCTGTGGGGCCATGGCATAACATAAAATGGCTGCCACAACTAAAAAAGCAGAGAGGACATGTGGAGGTCTTCAAAATGATGCAGGCACAATCCCATCCCCACCCTAACAATGGGGGGGGGGAGTACATTAACCGCCACCATCCTCACTCAGAGGCAGAAACTCTTTGCATCTCTGTTTTATTCAGAACAGAAAAAAGATAGTCGTCCAGTCCTGGCATCCAAAAAATGTGGCTGTGTTTAAGGCAATGTGTTCAATATAAGAGAGATTGAGCCAATGCAAACAGGATCTGAGAAGGAAAATCAAATGAGCTCTAATGTAGTGTGGATTTTTGAGGGGATAGTTTGTGGGCACTGTAATAGTGGGCCCACTGGCACTCAAGAGTGGTATATTGGCAATCCCTGCCTTAGATGGGCAGCAACTTATTGCATGCTTTTTTAAATCTTTCATCCTCAATAGGAGCACAGACTGGCTCACAACACAGCTTGTACAATAGACCATAAATAATAGAATATATAAAAACAGCCTAATATCAAATCACAAATCTGCAGAAATGTACAATCAACATCATCTGCTCCAGAACCAACACCAACTAAAGCCTGAAGGCTTTAGATAAATAAATATGTTTTTAGTTTATCAGTTTTAGCTATTGGAGAGTGCTCTGCTGCTAGTAGATTGGCTGCTTTGCTTTGTTGATTTTACTAGACAATTGCTGTTGAGTGGGCTTTTCTTGGTTTTGTTGAGCTGTAATATCGTTGCTTTAATTTTGTGGCTTTATGTTGCCTAGAGAAATGTTTTTATTAGGAGACTAATAAATGGATGTAATAATAAACAAACAAACAACACACATTCTTAGTTTCAGAATGAAGAAAATAGTGTCGTGTGAAAATACCTGGAAAATAAAATTGCTCTGAGAAAAGATCAGAGTTGGGCTTGTGTCGAGAGAACATTGTTTTTTATATTTTATATCTTATGTTTTAATGCAGTTCTTTTATAGTGTACAGTTGTACCTTGGAAGTCAAACAGAATCCATTCCGGAAGTCCGTTCGACTTCCAAAACGTTCGGAAACCAAAGTGTGGCTTCTGATTGGCTGCAGGAAGCCACAGAAGCCCCGTCAGACATTCGGCTTCCAAAAATAGTTTGCAAATCGGAACAATCACTTCCAGGTTTGTGGCGTTCGGGAGCCAAAATTTTCGAGAACTAAGCTGTTCGAAAACCAAGGTACGACTGTATTTAAATTATGGGTGTTTATATTTTATTGTCTCTGTAAAGGATTTTTATACTTTGTAAATGGCTTAGAAACCTAATTTGGCATTAAGTGATCTATATATATTAATAAATAATAATATCAGCATATTGTTGGGCTTTGGACAACTGTCAGTGATAATATCCCACATCGCTCAATCTCAACCTTGTTTACTTAAATGCAAGTCCAACTTTGGTGAATAAGGCTTTTTTTTCAGGAAAGTTGTATATAGAATTGCAAATGAATGCTCCAATCCGATTGCCCCAAGGAGAGCATCCCAAGGTGCAAAGAAAGCATCAGATCTCCCTCTCTGAGGTCCACCTTCTTTATTTACTTTTTAAAATTTATATCCTACCTTTCCTTCCAGAATATCTAAGAGCAGCAAACAAGTGATCAAACAATAAAAACATCTCCTTTAAAAAAAATCTTTAAAACAATTCCAATACTGTATAGATACAGACTAGCTCCACTTTCACACCATACATTTAAAGCAACATGATACTGCTTTAAACAGGCATGAAGTCACCCAAGGAATTCTGGAACCTGTAGGATGCTGGGATGTATTAAAGGTAAAGGTAAAGGGACCCCTGACCATTAGGTCCAGTCGTGACCGACTCTGGGGTTGCGCGCTCATCTCGCATTACTGGCCGAGGGAGCTGGCGTATAGCTTCCAGGTCATGTGGCCAGCATGACAAAGCCACTTCTGGCAAACCAGAGCAGCACATGGAAACGCTGTTTACCTTCCCACTGTAGCAGTTCCTACCGGTATTTATCTACTTGCATTTTGACGTGCTTTCGAACTGCTAGGTTGGCAGGAGCTGGGACCGAGCAACGGGAGCTCACCCCGTTGCAGGGATTCGAACCGCCGACCTTCTGATCAGCAAGCCCTAGGCTCAGTGGTTTAACCCACAGCGCCACCTGGGTCCCAGGTGATGCCTATTCACCTCTAAGAGCTGCAATTTCCAGGGTGGTTGAAATATACTCAGAGTCAGGAGTGAATTTCATGCTCTTTATTCAGCTCGTAGTCATCAAGGAGAAGAAGAGAAGAAGAATGCCCTTTTCCCAAAACCATCTGCTTATATACATTATTTACACAATGGGCTTAGTGTGATTGGCTACTTCAGGGCTACACCTGTGGGCCAATCAGTTTGTGGATTGACTTCTGCCAGCAGCCTGATTGGCTGCTCCTGCAGGCCAATCAGGTTGTGGATTCACTTCTGCCAGCCGTTTGATTGGCTGCTACTGCAGGCCAATCAGGTTGCAGATTCACTTCCACCTGGAGTTGGATTGGGTGGCTCCTGCGGACCAATCAGACTGCTGATTCTGGATCCTATTGTTTTCTGATTCAGCTCAGTACATAACAGTGGTATAACAATCAATCCCTCTTTGCAGGCAACTCTGTAAACTATCAAAGTTGGCCTCTGGGGCGGAGAGATAAAGATCTGGTCAGCCAAACAAAAGATGTTCCACATGCTCTGAGTGGGGAAAGAGTACAGTTATGTTAAAAATGACTATCACTCTAAAGCATGCAAAGTGATGACCTCCTATTTTTATTTAGAAAAAAAATAGTCTGCAATATTTAATATTTGAAAAATACTTCATAATCATGAGCACTACCGGCTGTTTATGCATCCCTTTATTACTTATATAGTGCAGCACACATCAGCTATGAATCTCAGCTCTGAAAGTTCAATATCTCAGCTCTACAAAATTGCTTCAGGTTTTTACCCTAGATACAAATGGAGGCTGACAAATCTGATGAAAACTCTGTAAGCCAGACCATTTTAACCTATTAGTAGCTCTGCCTGCTTCAGAGAAAGGGGATCAAAAGCTATCCCGAGGGGGAATGTGCGGAGCTGTGGATGCAGAATCCAGCTAGTCATATTCAGTAACATCAAGAGCTATACATTGCTGCTCTCCTCCAAACCAGAGCAAATGAGGAGATGGGATGGCAAAGTCAGTGGATTCCAGCTATGCTGCCTTTGCAGATTTACCTCGTTTACCCTTCAGATGAACATCTTTTGTGGAACAAAAGTCATTGCCGTTCAAAATTAACGTTCATATCCATAGATTTATTGTTTTCCAAGCCCATGCATCACACGCTTGAGTTTTATAAGTGTTTCACAAACAGGTGCACTGACTGAGAGGGGCAGCGCCATGCAAATCTGGTAATAGATCCCAGCTAGATAGGAAACATAGGCTCCATTACCAGGGGGCAAAGTCAAAATTGACTGGACCTAACCATCCAGGGGTCTTTACCTTTACCAGGGGGACTTGGAATAGGACCCCTCAAAATCGTAGGCCCATGGCAATTGGGTCCCCTGCCCCTTCTTTCCTTGTGGCCTGGGAAGGGTAAAATGTCTGAAAGGGATCTTTTTTAAACAACGAAGAAGAAATCATTAGCAGAAGACTGCAGAGTGTTGAGATTCTAGTCAGAGGCTAAATCTCTGCCTGGATTCCATTGTCACCATTTTGAATTCTGGTTTGGGCTTGCTGTTATTGTGTAGTCCTATTCACATACAGTCATACTTCGGTTTAAGTACACTTCGGTTTGAGTACTTTCAGTTTAAGTACTCCGCAGACTTGTCTGGAATGGATTAATCCACTTTCCATTACTTTCAAGGAGAAAGTTCGCTTCAGGTTAAGTACGCTTCAGGTTAAGTATGGACTTCCACAACCAACTACACTCATACTTCGGGATAAGTACGCTTCAGGTTGAGTACTCCACAGACCGTCTGGAACGGGTTAATCCACTTTCCATTACTTTCAGTGGGAAAGTTCGCTTCAGGTTAAGTACGCTTCAGGTTAAGTACAGACTTCCGGAACCAATTATGTACTTAAACCGAGGTACCACTGTACGGTAATAGGTGGGTGTGAGGGGGCAGGTTCTGCTCCCCTCTTCCATTCCATTTCTCTTGCCAGCCCTGTCACCCTCCATGCACTCTGACTAGCTGGAGTCCACAAAATGGAGCCTTCTGTATTCATGAAGACTCCCTACAGGATGTAAAAACCTCAACAGCACAAGGGAGTGTAGCAGGTTAACCATGGCTGATGTCCAGTGCTTTTTTCAGGGGGGGGGAATGCAGGAGTACCCCTAAACATTTTGTGAATCTAAGTCTGGCCTCACTGAGGGGCAGTATTTCAATATGAGTAGGAAAATGAGAGTACCCCAAAACATTATTATTTTTTAAGAAAAAAGCACTTCTGATGTCTATCTCTATGGAGTTATGCCAGGACCAGGCATGGGCGTACCCAGGATCAAAACTAGGGGGGGGGCAAGGGGAGGGGCCAAGGCACGGAAGGGGAGGGGCCACAAAGTGGGCGGGAACAGCGAACTCGCGCTCCGCCGGGCTGTGCCCCTCCCTAGAAGCAGGGCTGGTGGGCGGAGGCGGAGCCCAGCCCAGCGGAGCGCGAGTTCAGCGTTCCCGCCTGCCGCGCCGCGCTCCCTGGTTCCCCGCCGCGCTTGGCCTTGCCTGAGGGCGCGCCGGGGAGCTGGAGGGAGGGTGCGGCGCGGTGCGGCGGGAATGGCGAACTCGCGCTCCGCCGGGCTGTGCTCCGCCTCTGCCCACCAGCCCTGCTTCTAGAGTAGGGCAGCTGCCCTAACTTGCCGAATGGTGGGTACGCCCTTGGGACCAGGCACCAGGCAGGGGCCTGTCTGAATCCTTCGTGAATTTCTTGTGAATTTTTGGTTGAGATTTTCCTTCTTAGGAAAACATTTGGCTAGCTGGAGTAGCTGATAAGAGATTGTGTGCATACTCTTAGCCAGTGGTATCTGGTGTCCCTTAGGAGGGAGGCTGAGCCAACTAATTCTAGTTTTATCTTCCTCCCTGCTCAATTCTACAACTGAGACAAAAGTGGATGAAGCTGGCAGCAGTGGCATTTCTTGGATGGGTTTAAGACGCAAGCAGGTAGGCAAAGGAGGGGCTGCCTGGGGACAGGCAGAGACTAGTGGAGCAATGCTCCATTTACCCCAGGCATTCCCAAACTTCGGCCCTCCAGATGTTTTGGCCTACAACTCCCATGATCCCCTAGCTAACAGGACCAGTGGTCAGGCAAGATGGGAATTGTAGTCCAAAACATCTGGAGGGCCGAAGTTTGGGGATGCCTGATTTACCCTAATGACCCAGCTGTCACCACACTGAACACTTACCTGAGTTTTTAATAAGTACTTGTTGTTGTTTTTATTTTTTGTATAAGCCAAGGGAAGCCACTGTAAGAGTCTTGTGCTAAGCATCTGGAATATAAATGTAAAAGTAAACAAAAAGATTAAATTGTATTAGCCAAGCTCCAATACCATTAGCTTTTAATTACAGGATCCTGTTTTTCTTCAATATAAAACAGAGCCTCTCTCTCAGATGGATAAATAGATAGGGTAAGGTGTGTGTGTTCGCACACAAAGACACACATACTGAAAGACTGTTCTTGGCTACCAACAGTGTGTCGGTTAAATACTGCTAATTTGCAACGATCATTAAATAGTGATTTAGTAAGTGAGCATCAGTCATTTTTAACAGGTATCCTAGCATGAGCTCCATCTGGACAAAATCAATATTTACTAAACTGTGGCATCTTACTCCATAGTTAGAGATACTACAGCTGTGTTCCTCTTCAATAATTCATCTTCTGAAATCTGCTCACTCTTCAAGTTTGCTGTGAGAATATCTCAAAATAAAGAAAATTGTTTCATAAAATTGCAGGTACTGACAGTTATAAATAAATAAAAGTGTCCTCAGTATGTGATGTAGATCGTTACACTGGGGGGAGGGGCAGAATGCTCCAAGAACTCCTTGTGGTGAATCCATCTGTTTTAACTCCACAAAGTGCACCTTTTTATGCTCAAGTCCATCTGGGTGACTTTAATTCAACCTATTCACAGTGCGCTCGGTTGCACGCATGATCTTCTGACTGTGATCTGCCATGAAAGCTCCACCAGGACTATCCTTGTGATTTTTCTGCCAGAAAATTTCAATCTGCCAAACTCCGATACCACAGTTCTTATGACTGTGTGGAAAGATTGTGCTATCTTTATTGTGTCTGAGGAAATGGTTTTTTCCATGCCAGCTTTTGTGTCAAAAACATCACTTAAAAAGATACCTATTGTAACGATTGCTACATGGTGGTATTTATAATTATAGCCATAATGCTGGAAATGGCTTGAAAGAGGAATGGTTTCCCCAATAGCTATTGGCCATGCCAAAATTCTTATAAGATGGATGAAGGGCCTGTGCTGGGAGCCACCATTACTGGTCCTCCTCTCCCAAGGCCCCTGCTCAGCAAAGGGACAGCTGCCGACTCCCAGAGCCCCCTGGCCCTGCAAGGACTCCACTTTCAGTCTCTACCTCTTCACCTGCTTTCAAGTGATTGAGCCTTGACCTCTCCCTCTGGACAGTGATTTGGACTGGGCCCAGAAGGGCAGGTCAAGTGGACAGATAGCAGAAACAGCAGGGAGTAGGTTCCTCAAAAGTCTGGAGCTCAGGACTGGGTTCTTCAAAAGTCTAGAGCCAACACTGGATGGATGAGAAAGTCATCAATACAATGAACCAATTAAATTATTTCCAAGCCTTCCCCCTCTCAAGAAAGTAGATTTCTTGTTAAGGTGAAATTCCCAGATTGGAGACAGGATGTGGATTTCCATGCATTTCCAGTAGGCGTCGTTCTCTGAACCCCAAGTGTAACTTGACAGTAGTCTTGCAAAAAATCCCCTTTTCACTGAGCTCCAAAAGAGGAAGACATCTTTGTACCTCCCGAACGCCGCAAACCTGGAAGGGAATGTTCCGGTTTGTGAACATTCTTTGGAAGCCAAACAACCGACAGGGCTTCCACGGCTTCCAATTGGCTGCAGGAGCTTCCTGCAGCCAACTGGAAGCCGTGCCTTGGTTTCTGAACATTTTGGAAGTTGAACAGACTTCCGGAACAGATTCCGTTCGATTTCCGAGGTACCACTGTACATGAGTGAAAGCAGGAATACCGGTACATTTCAAACAAACACTACTAAACCAATTTCACAATAACATAGCATAACAATAACATAACGATTTCATACATAGCAGACAAATAGCAAATATAGTAACAAAAAATAAATACAAGATTACTTTAAAAACATACAGCATCCCATAGCAAAAAGAACAAAGGAGCTTTGCTGTTTCACCTTAGCCCTCCCCTGATGTTGCTCACAGTCCCTCTTCCCCAGCAGCTTCTAGACACTAAAACTGACCCACTATTTCTGCCAAAGTCTTTGCTCCTCACAAGAAAAGAATCCCCCCCCCTACATGGGCAGCAGGGCAATCAGATGTACTGTGGTGGGAGTTGTGTTTGGTTTAATTAAGTGAAAAGTGGTGGCCAAGAGATCTTCTTTGCAGCCCAGTTGTATTTTCAAAGCTCAGAACATGCACTTAACAGCACGAGGTTCTCTGTGCAAATGCTTCAAGCCTGGAAGCAGCTCCTTGAATCGCCATGTGATGCTGCAAGGGGGAGTTTTGATTTATTATTCCTACTATTGAGGAAAGCAGTTCTTGGCAACACCATTGAATAGTTTAAGCCTAGAAAATATGTAATTTTGAGATCAGTAGTTGTAAGGCTTGCACAATGTAAAGCAAAGCCTCTTCCCTCCCCCACAACACTTCATGCTTCTCTGACATTATTTTACAAAATCTTCAGGATATATTATAAACAGTGAGTCATAAGGCATGTGGCACATAAACAGCACCAACAGTATCTTGAATGCAAGTAATTCTCGGTCTACTCAGAGTATGACTTAGTTGGATACAACTCAGCGGCGGAGCTTCATGTTCCACCACCTGGGGCAGAGGACAGGCGTGCTGCCCCAGTGACATGTTATGGGGGCGGGGGCGCCGTGCACAGTGACGTGGCACACATTTTGGGGAGGGGCATGCAGCGCGCAGGGGCGGGACGCACATTTTGGGGGCGGGGTGGGCAGCGCAATGGTGCCCCTGGGATCGCGACGCTTGGGGTGCACCGCCCCCACCGCCCCATCTTCCTACGCCTCTGATACAACTCTTTGTCCTTTTGCTTAACAGACAAATTTGATGAATATGACGTACATTCAGCATGCAGTCACACTCCAAAACTGCAATCATTCCAACTGAGTTGAGTCATCTGATAAGAGTTTCAGGGGAGTCTCTCCTTTGACTCCAAGGATCTCATAGACTAGAGATCATACCTTGTCTTGGAGAAACCCCAAGTATTCTGAGGCACCCCAATTTGACTTGTGGTTTGCATGACACCTTTGTACATTCTGTGGAAAAGATGAACTTTTCTTCATATTCTTATATCAACCAAAGCTGTTTAATAATAAGGGGAAAAGCAGATAAAGAGAGATAATATAAATTAATTAATCTCCTCATCAGAACAGACACCAGACATAATTTTAATGCACCCTACTCATGCTTTGTGGAAGGGGTACAAATTGTCTCCATTAATTGTCTTCCATTTTATTCATGAGCAATGTTCAGCTGTGATGATCATTACATGTTCAGGTGAGCCTGCCACGAGGGCTATAAATCAAAGTTACAGATTAGTTAAATGTAAAACATCCAATTGAAAGGGTTTTTTTAAAATAAAAAATAATGATCAGCTGCTTGCTGTGAAAAATAGTCAGTGTTACAGAGTCAATCAAAATGTGTTCATATGCCAGTTCAGTGTGTAATTCATTAGCTTTCATGACCTTAGAAGCCACACAATGCTTAACAGAGGAAACATAATGATACTTACAGAGCAATACTATGCACGTCAACCCAGAAGTAGAGTTTAGTGAGTTGAATTGGACTTACTGGCTCAAGTGAGTATCATGTGTAGAGTCATAGAAATGTAGAATTGTAGAGTTGGAAGGGGCCATGAGGCTCCTTTAGTCTAACCTCCTGCAATGCAGGACTCTCAACTAAACATCCCTGACTGATGGCCATCCAACCTCTGCTTAAAAGCCTCCAATTTTCCAATCTGTTAAGGTAATTTTGAATTCTGATTCTGTCCTACGTGGCCTTAGCTACTCCTCCCAGTTTGATGTCATCTGCAAATTTGATGAGCAGCCCCTCAGTTCGTTCATCCATATTGTTTATAAAGACATTGACAAATGTAATCACAAATACAGTATGTGTGGTCTGAGGAAACACATACCGGTAGATGGGGGCCAACACTCACTTACACAAATTTATACTTTACTCTCCAATGCAAATTCTCAGAGCAACACACACACACACACACACACACACACACACCCCAGCAACCTAACCAACTTATCTAAAAAGCCTGTGAAAATTGGGAGCAGAGGCATGACAACTGGTTTTTCACCTGGCACTGAATAGACAACAGATTCAGCACCAGGGTTCAGGAAGTGTTCCAAAGCCAGGGGCTGGATCTAGACACATAAAAAAAGTGTTTTAGGAAAACGCGTTGTAAACCTCAAAGTGGGAAATCACATTGGCAAAAGACGTAACTCCACAGCGCCGTCTGGTGTCACAGTGTTATAACACATATAAAACACTTTTTCTTTACCGATGTAGCTGAGTCCAGGGTGTCAACATAGATAACACCATATCTTCAGTCACCACCCAGCTCACCTTTGGTGATGGTAGGATCTGGAGAAGGTCTTTCCTTAGACCTTTATCCATTCTTCCTGTGAAAGTAACTGACACAAACAAGGATTTCAAGAGGCACGAGTAAAAATGGGAAAGCTCTATTTTCCTAACGCAGTGTAGGTCAACATATCCTGCCTTAACAGGCCGCCTTATGTAGAAGGGGCCTTCTTAGGGATGTAAGCTCTTCATAAACTTGCTCACCCATTCCCCTATGTTTGCTACGGATGCCGCACAATCAGTTTGCTGCTTCACAGACAGAAAGAAACATTTTGAACTGTATTCAGGCTGTCCAGGATTAGGATTAATACATTTTGTAGCGGCTGACCCATCTCTGTAGGTCATGGAGTTCTTTTGTACCCGTTCTTTCTTGAGCAGTTTCCAGAGTGGCAGCAAAGACACAACACTTCCACATGTGTTTCAGAGCAGCCAGCATGGGAGCTACAGAGAGATCTGAGCCGAAATCACAGCCCATGCCCTCGGTGGAAAGAATGATTTCCCCATTGTTCAGGTGGATTATTCAAAATAAAACTAAATAAAAGCAAAAGCCTTTTAAAATCTCTATTTATACATGATAAAAATAAGAATGCCAGGAGCCCAGAACAAAAAAATGTTACTGGAACATCAGCTAACTCTAGTGGCACATTATTATTATTTTTTGCTAGACAATGCAACAGGCTGTGATTAGTAATCTTAGCATGCATGGAGCAGCTCTTATTTATAATAGTGGCATAATAATTTCCTTCACAGCTGGCAAAGCGCTGGATATTTGCTTCTCTGAGATAAAGTGTAGCCTTCTGACAGAAACCTTAGGTGTTCGTAATGATACATCCCCTAAGTTTCAGTTGCCTTTCAGCTATGCAGGTACCGTAGTTTCAGTTAAATGATGAATTCTATTACATGCCAGGAGAGCAAATCTCAGAAAAGCTAATTTACAGCTTCTCTTCTTTAATAGCCGAGTACTGGAAATTGTGGCACATGGCCATGAAAATTAAATAGCTCTTGGGTGGGATCCAGACTTCCCTTTGCTTAGAGTAGACCCATTGAAATGAATGGGATGCAGGTTAGGCAGGACTAACTGAACTCCCATTTATTTCAATAGAGCTACACCAGGCACCCCCAAACTTCAGCCCTCCAGACAAGGGCGTACCCACCATGCGGCAAGTTAGGGCAGCTGCCCTACTCTAGAAGCAGGGCTGGTGGGCAGAGGCGGAGCACAGCCCGGCGGAGCGCGAGTTCGCCATTCCCGCCGCACCGCGCCGCACCCTCCCTCCAGCTCCCCGGCGCGCCCTCAGGCAAGGCCAAGCGCGGCGGGGAACCAGGGAGCGCGGCGCGGTGGGCGGGAACGCCGAACTCGCGCTCCGCTGGGCTGGGCTCCGCCTCCGCCCACCAGCCCTGCTTCTAGGGAGGGGCACAGCCCGGCGGAGCGCGAGTTCGCTGTTCCCGCCCACTTTGTGGCCCCTCCCCTTCCGCGCCTTGGCCCCTCCCCTTGCCCCCCCTAGTTTTGATCCTGGGTACGCCCATGCCTCCAGATGTTTTGGACTGCAATTCCCATCTTCCCCTACCACTGGTCCTGTTAGCTAGGGATCATGGGAGTTGTAGGCCAAAACATCTGGAGGGCCGCAGTTTGGGGATGCCTGAGCTACACTAAGCATGACTAAAGGCTGCAATCCCAACCATGTCTACTCAGAAGTTGGTCCCACTGACTTCGGTGGTGCTTTTTCACAGATAGGAGGCATTAGGATTGCAGGCGAAGTTTGTATCTAGTCCACTAGGTTTTATATTATGAGCTGGATTCTATTGTCATTGTGAAACAATTCCTCAACTCTGCCCAGAAGTCACACTGACCCAATTGGGGGTGGGGGAAGGTCTCAAAGATGTATACAGTTTCTTCATACTCAGCACATGCAAAATCTAAATTTTGTACTTAAAACTCAAAAATTCATCACTTGGAATAAATTATGCAAATCAGTGCAATTTACGCCAGTTTTACTTATTTTCCCCACAGTGTGCTTTGTTTAAATGTTGGTTGAATAACCGCATGGCCATTTTTCATGTTTAGCTTTGGAAATCAGCAGTGGGTTGAGAAAATGAGAACTAAAAGCAGGGCACAGGCATAGGCTGCAATTCCACCAAAGTGCCAAAAACCTGCAACACCTTCTGGGGTTGATCCCAGAATCTCTGCTTTCTTTTTCTTTGCTCTTACTCTTCAGGAGCTATGCTTGAAAAGGCATGAGATGAATGAATGCAGAAATCTTGGAGACCACATGGGTTTCTGAACAAGATTACCAGTAGGCTAGGCTTTAATGAGATGTATACTTCCTTGGCTCTGCCCATGGCTAGCAAAGTCATAATGCCATACATATTGTTCTCTTTTATTTCACTGAAATGACTCCTTTGCTGCCTCTTGTAGCTTGAACTCCTATGTGAGAGCACTGCTCTGACCTCCTTCGAGACCTCCCTCAAAATATTTCCATAAAGCCTTTTAAACAACCCCCTGGTGCCCATTCCTCACCAAACTAACAACCTATCCTTCCCCTGTTGAACTCTGCCTCCATTTCCCTCACCTTCCTCTGGTTTACTCCTTGCGATTATTTGGAACGGTATAAGCCTGTTGGAGCAGGGAGTTGCCAAACCTGTTCATATAATGTAATGCATTATATGCATAATTGGGATTATTATTATTATTATTATTATTATTATTATATGCAGAATAAGAAACATGGCATTTTGCTTGCTTTGCATATTTTTATAGAGGTTTTGGCTAGAATTTCCAGGGTTTTTATTGGAGAGAACACACAGGTGTATGACTAAATGAGGACTATATAAAGTAGGGAAATATAATTGGGCAGACTCAGAAGAGGAACATGTTCCTTTGATGGGTGGAAATTTCCTTTTTTATCTAGCTTCTTTGATGCCATTTGTCTCCTGAGCAATGCAGCTTTTCTTTGTAGACACACGTACCATGCTATGGAGTTCCTGCTAAGTTAAAGTTCAGAGCTAGTAGATTATTTCTGCCATTGTAATATATGGTACAGCCTGTCAAGATGACTTGAAGCAAGAGGCTTTTGAGGTTCTGCCTTGCTCAGTGTTCTGCATCATGGTCTGTTCCTTGCACCCACCCCCCTCCTCGCAAAGCAAACAAATGCTATTGTAACCTTTGCGACCAGAAATGAGCTGCAAGATAGCTCCACCCTGTCACACTCCTCCAACTTAATATTATTGATGGGGATTCAAAGAAAGAAAATTAATTACAGGCTTGAGTTGTTTCCCATCCTATGCAGCCATCGCTTTCAGCTTCAGTGCCTGTTGTCACTTGTCCCTCAAGAAATACTAGCTTCAAAGACCGGAAGATAAATAAATAAGTGAAAGGTGCAGCAAAGGGAACCCTTCAGAAATAAAACCCTGACAGGAGGTCATGGCCAGTGGAGAAAGAATCTATTCCGTTTTGCAAAGCCCTTGTATAGATGAATAAACTTCAGAGTGCACATGCCAAAGGATCATTCAGGGAGTGTTCCACTTCGTGTGCTGAGAAGGGAACTGTGTATAAGTTGGTTGACTAAAGTCCACTATGGATTTTCTTTTCTTCGGTATCAAATTAAAGCAACTGTTAAATGCTGAGGTTATGAAATAAAACCGGGGCAACACTGTCAAGCTACAGCAACAGATTATTCTAAAGCAGGGGTGAGGAATGTTTGGTTCTCCTGATATCATTGAACTACAACTCCCATCAGCCCCAGCAAACATGGCCAATAGCCAGTGGTGATGGGAGATGTAGTTGAGAAACATCCAGAGGGTCAAAGGGTGCTCCTCACACCTGCTCTAGAATATTCTGTAGCTTGACAGCCAAAGGTTCCCTACTCTTGCTCTAGTGCATGTGGCCATCCTCTTTCCCAACTCTGGAAGTTTCTTCTTCTTACCATGCTTCCACTATCACTTCCGTGCCCTATTACTCTCCCCTTTCTTCAACTTCTTCATCTAGCATTTAATTGGTTACTGGTGGTAGGGAGTCTTCATCCTTGGTGTGTACCCGTCACCATGACTAAGTCATAAAGCTACTCAGCCTAAGAAATGTTGTGAGGACCATCCATAGCATGTGATACATTTTGCACATTTCACTTGCTTCTGCAGAGAAACAACAGAAATATATATTAAAAAGGTTCAGTAATACCATCTCTGAATGAGCATCAGATAAGAGAAATTACTTAAAGGTGAGCCGTACGGCTGCCCAGCTCTGCCTCTGCGGAGCTGCATATCAGTAAGCTAAGCATGTTGCAGGAGCCTTATTTATCATGTCATACCGCAAGGTAGCAGCTAAAAAGCAAAGCCTTGATGAATCGGCAATAGAATCCTTCATCAATGTGATGCTCCTGTTGCTTCATTTGTGTGCAAAACCACAGGCTGCTACTCAGGGCTGCAATTTATACTATATAATTTTACTGATCTCTCCCTCTCTTGATGGTTCAATATTTGGAATCAACTTAATTCTCTCAGCACATATTTTGCTTTCAGATATTCAAAATACACTTCAATTGAATGTGGGCCAAAGGCTGAACCAAAAGCCCTATGGTCTCTCCCATGGTGTGAGTGGGGCTGTACCTGTGCGTACACTGTGAAAATCTGGAAGAAAGTGCTTCCTCACACAGCACATTATTAAATTATGAAACTCACTTCCATAGGAGGCAGTGACGGCCACCAACCTAGATGGCTTTGAAAGAGGACTAGACAAATTCATGGAAGAGAGGGCTATCAAGAGCTATTAGCCATGAAGGCTATGCTTTGCCACCAAAGCTGCAGGCATGATGGAAACCACAGGAGGGGAGAGTGTTATTGTGCTCAGGTCCTGTTGGCCACTGTGAGAACAGGATGCTGGACTCGATGGGCTATTAGCCTGATCCAGCAGCTCTTCTGTTTTTACAAGGACAACCCCTTCATACGGCTGTGTGCATGGATGCTCACACTGTAGCTATGGACACTACTGTAGACAGTTGCCATTCCATGCAAGCCAGCTCACATGCTGGGAGTGTTCCCGAGTAAATAATCTTAATAACACCATTGTATACCAGAAAATAAAAGCTCAGCTGCAAAACGCAACCCAGATATTGAATTTTTGTGATTTCCTAATACTATGCTGGCAGAGAGAGGCATCACACTTAATTTCTAGATCTATTTAGGATGCGGTCCATTCATCATATGCACTAGCTCAGTGGTTCCCAACAGGTGGTCCGAGGACCCCCAGGGGTCCGCGAGCTATGCCAGAGGGGTCCGCAAGATGCTATTAGAATAAAAAATATATTAAATGTATTTTGTATGATAACGGATTTTTTGTTTTGGCCGCTTCCTGCATGAGCAGAGTCTAGCGCAAAACTAGAATTAGACAGAGGCAGTAGTTCTGCTGTATGCCGTTAGGTGGCGCTTTACAAACACTACTGTTTTGCAAAGAGGCAGCGCGCGCATTCTACTAATGCTCACCTCCCCAAGATGCTTTGCGTGCGTCGGCTTCATTTGTGTGCTACTGCGCAGGTACCCTGTCTTCTCCATTCCCCTTAATTTGGCTCTCACTTTTTAATTTTAGGATTAGGAATTAATGGGGGTCCTTGTCACAATAGCGACTCGATGAGGGGTCCTCGAGAAAATTTTGTTGGGAACCCCTGCACTAGCTGCAAAATGCATCCAGGTATGTTATTAGGACAATCCTTGATGTGCCAAATAAACAGATCAACAATCAACACACCTGTATTTCAAAGTATTTCCTTTTGTTGTTGTGGGTTGTCTTCTTTGCTTGAATAATCTGATGTTCTTTGCAGGCCTCTTCTACATGACACCTTCTCAGTGGTACTATAGGCTGGATTGTGTAAATCGGTCCATGCAGTTTGTGGGTGGTCCTGCTTCACAGCAAATGGCTGACTGAGATGGTACTTTTTCTTCATTCAGGTCCTACCCTAAGATGTTGGTGCTGTTCCAATGTTTTCAGTAGGAATAAGCCAGTGTTTAGTGAGCAATCCCCACGCTTTTGCTTCAGGGTGAGAAATTTAATTAATAGGATATATTCCTATATAAATACCTGGCTGCAATTCCAACTACTCTGACATAATAATTGGTTGGTAAATCAGCTTGCATGTGAGCCCTACTTGTAGAGCTGTGTGCAAATAGCCTCACAAAATTCTCCACCCTTATTGCAGATGGAGAAATCATGGAGCGGAGGGAGGGAGCAGAATTTCAGCAATTTTCTCAGTGGGAGGAGAAATTCTCCAATACTTTTTTTGGTGACGAGGATCACCATAAGCAGTGGCAAGAGCATCTTTCTTTTTAAAAGGGTTTCTTTTGCTGTGCTGCTTTTTGTTACTGCTGCTGCACAGGGTTACAACAACAAGGGAGTTGGCAGCCGTGCCACTCTTTTGCCTTCGCTGCAATGCCCCAGTACCTTGTGCCATCCCAGGGCACTGTGTGGAAAAGGGGGAAATGGCAGCCACCACAAACATGGTGGATAATTTTAGAAAGAGGCCTTCTTTTTCTAAGGAGGTGGGAAAATAGAGAAGTCTCCTAAAATTTTGTCAGAAAAGGTTGCCTTCAGAGAATTTTTTTTTTTTGCTCTACTCTATCTACACAGCTATAAATAATCAAACCATGATCCTGTTTATGATGTTGGTTTTGTAACATCTTCCTAGGCTGACTTCTTTTTATGTATTATATCATCTGTCTTCAGTTTGCTGCAGGCAATTTGATTTGATGGGAGTTCAAAAAGCTGCAACAGCAGTGTTGTTGAGACCCAAACCCTTTGCAGAGTATATATATAGAGAGAAAAATAAATGATACTTCCTCCTGGTGATTGTGTATGTTGTGAAGTGAAATCTGTTATTTGCATAGGAGAAAGATCACACTTGAAAAAACAAAATCAGAGTTCCAAGGGAACTACTGTGGAAACTCTGCTGCTCTGATCAACAAAGGCAAATGGGTAACAAAAAACACTTTTCCTGAGTGATCCGCCTCGTGGGATTGGGTCCTACTTGCAGAAAAAGATTATTTATGCCCTGCCCCCAATCACTTAATATGCACATTTATTGAGTCAGCAGAATCCATTTAGCACACTTCTAGTAGGAACAAATCCCTCCAGTTTTGGGAGATGGGTGCATGATACAGACAGTCCATAATGAAAGTTTTGACAAGCACCAAACAGGGACAATGGGCTAAAAACAGCATCCCTTCACTGATCATTCCTATCACGGCTGACAGCAGCAAATGGTGGGCATAATCTCTCATCATTCTGCATTTGATGACTCATCGCGGAATGAAAAAATGCATGAAAAACACTGTGTTGGAAGTGATATGTAACTATGATGTTTGGAATGTAGTACTGTAGGATTCCCTTGTAGAGTTTTTGATAATGATATGCCTATGCAACTGCTGAACATTTTCTTCTGTAGCCAGCTATTTTAGTGATTGTTTTGCACTGCTTTTAATGATTTTTTCTTTTAAAAAAATGTTTTATATTGCTGTAACGGAATATACTGAAATGGCAAAATTGACAATGAAACTAAGAGGAAGAGACGACAATGAATTTAAGGAATAATGGAAGATGTTTATTGCCTATACAGTGGTACCTTGGGTTGCGGACCAGATCCGTTCCGGGGTGCCGTTCGCACCCCGAAAAGTTTGCAACCTGAGCGGCGCCTTTCTGCATGTGCAAAAGTGTGATAGAGTGCTTCTGCGCATGCGCAAAGCGCACAGAATGCTTCTGCACATGCACATGCGGCGAAACCCGGAAGTAAACACTTCCGGGTACGCCGCGTTCGTAAGCTGGAAAAATGCAACCCGCAGCAGACGCAACATGAGGTATGACTGTATACAGAAGCATTGTACTCAAGTTAATACATTAGCATGGTTTTAAAGTTACTTGTAATTTTGTTAGGAATGGATTGTAGGTAAGTTTAATTGTTTAAACTTAGCAATGGACATGCAGTACATTGATGAATAATGGAACCAAGGAAGGGACTAGAGGGAAGTCAACCTGTTTTGTTTTGTTTTGTTTTGTTTTTGTATTGTTTTTATTTTTGTTATTTTTGGAAAATTAATAAAATATTATTAAATATATTGCTGTACACCACCCTGATATTTTATGGCAGGGTGGTATATAAGTAAGTAAGTAAGTAAGTAAGTAAGTAAATGGTCATTTCAAGGAAGTCCTTTGAAGCCATTCTCTTAGCATGGATGCCTGTTCAAACTTACCGGATTCCAAATCCTCCCTCCCTTTATGTTGCCATGAGACTGTTGCATTATTTTGTAATGTGACATCAATGATGGATGATGCTTTAAATATTGTACAGCACCATGGAAAAAAACTATAATGAGGTGTGACATTTTTACTATCATTCCAAAGGCTTGGGTTCACTTTGTATTGATAATTTTTTTAAAAAAAAATGCTTTGGGTTGTGTGTGTGTGTTTGTTTTTTTAAAAAAAGAAAAGAAA
Organism: Zootoca vivipara; assembly: GCF_965207765.1. Lineage (NCBI taxonomy): Eukaryota > Metazoa > Chordata > Lepidosauria > Squamata > Lacertidae > Zootoca > Zootoca vivipara. Next base: position 50,483,991 of record NC_142586.1, read on the forward strand.
GAAAGGCAGGTTTACATTATATAAAAGTAAAGTGGTCTCCATTGGAGTATTAGGAAGCCTGTAATTTTATGTTCACGTCTTCTGCCTAAAACATTTATGGTGTCATAAGAACTACTTAATGAATGTACTGCCTTGTAATACTCCACGGGGTATACTTTATTCTCTATTACAGCTTTTGTGTCTGCAGATATTTCTAAAAGATCAGTGCTAAGAAAGCAGAACTGTTACTGATCATGCATGTTTATTAGGAGGTGTCGGTCATGGAGAATGCCAGTGCCTTCAAAGCCTCAAAACTATGTAGCTCTTTTTTTTTACAGGTAATTACGCACAGATTAGAACTGATGGCTGCGGGGATTTTCTACATTTTGCATATTACACTTGATAATAATATATCGGTATGCTCTGAGGCAGTGTTTCACCTGATTCTGTAATCTGTCTTTATGTGGTAGGCTGCTCAGTGCTATGTCCTTGCATTTCCCTTAATCCTGTGTCGGACAAATCCATGTTGATTGGTTCTTTTCATGCTGTGAGCACAGGACTTGTACATGATTTGTATAAATAATGGCAATGTTTAATGATTATTTAAGGAGAGTTGAACAGGACACAGGACTGAACTTCCCGATGGTGTGCCTGCTGCACTTATTTTTCAAATTTTCTCCTCCGTTTTGGGTGGCTGTTAGGGGTGTGCAAAGCCCTTCTGCACCAATCTGCCCCCTGGCCCTGGCCCTGATCCGTGCGCCCCCATTAGCCTGATCTGTCCCCTGCTGCTCTGGGAACCTGCTTTTCTCCCCCATTCGCCTTTCTTCTGGAAAGTAATGGGTTATACTGCATTTAAGTACAGTGAACAAGACACCATATTAAATGCAGTGAAAGCACCTATAGTAAAATGCAGGTTCTAAGCAGGAAGGCGGCAGAGGATGATTACGGTGTAGATAAGGGGAGAGTGAGAGTGAGCTCAGACTCTGAAGTTAGGGGGAGATTAGAGGCTGCTGTGGAGAGCTGCCTGCTGTTGGTGGGCTGTTTATGGTGCAGCTGCCCCCTGCCACAATGAACAAACAAATTAGGATAGAATTGGTCAGAAATTTATCATATTCTTCGGATGGATGCTAAGAACATCCATTTTACCTGCTGCAATTTATCAAATAGGCCTGCACAGAATACTTGAAAATGTCAAACGTGTCAGTGTAATCTTTACAGTCACTTCTTGAGATTCAAGATGTTGACACAGGAACACAGAGATAGTAATTTGATCTCTTCAGTTTTTGAAGCACCACACCAGGAAAAATAACCTCTTCTGTGTGCTTATATTCTTTGGCAAAGGACCATCCATGAATGATCTCATTTTTAAAAAAAATAAATTGGTTCTTTATGTTTAAGATTTGACATATTCATAACTTTCTTCACACAACGCTTTTCTTTCTTAATGAAAAAAAGTTGTTCTTTGTAATCACAATGGGCTGTTTGTTGAAAGCCCGCTTTCTTTCCTTTCACATAGAATTCTGTTTTGAAATGAAGTTAAAAATGCCGGGTGATTTTCAATCTTACTCAGAGTAGACTCACTGAAATCAATGGACTTACATTATTTAAGTGTATTGATTCCTATTCTGAGCCTATTCTGAGAAAGACAAATGTTGATGGTTACCCACAGACGACAAAGAAGATGAACATACATTACATTGCAACTAACTAAGGGGGAAATTAAGCTCACTTATTATAGTCCGTAGTGCAGGGATCACCAACTTCTTTGTAACTTTGTGTGTCCATAGAACCTAATGTCAGCCTGAAGTGAAGTTCAATGCTGAGTTGACAGCAGTGTTCAGTCTGTGGCACAGAAGCAGAAGGGCTTGAACATCCAGCATTTTCCAAGCAAGCACCAGTAACAGAGCTAGCAAAGAGCACAGAACAGATAATAATATTGTGATACATTATTTCAACTTCTCTTTCTCAAACCACCATGACTGAAGAGTCCTGGTAAAATCATTAAAAGCTAGACATGTCAGTCACTAAAAAACCCCTCTCCTGTCACTCTCTCCACCACCCTGACATTTTCCCTATATTGCAGGCTTGGGGAGAAATGTTTCAATTTTTGCAGATATGCTGTCCGCAGCATCTTTTTTGTTTTTTTAAAATCCAAATTTCCGAAGAATGCTGAAGTGCTTTCTTGGTCTCTACTTCTGTTTGACGTGCCTTGGAGAGATCCAGCTTTGGCTCATACAGGCCTTGAATCTGCCAAAAACAAAAACAAACAAACACCCAATTTGTCAATTTTGACTAACTCCCGATGAAATAAGGGGATTAATTGACAGCTAACATCATCTTATTGGTAAACGTTAACCTAAAAAATAAACATGACAATATTCTAGTGGGAAGGTACAGCAAGAAAGAAGAAAAGAGAGAGAGAAAAAATTCTAGTCAACTGCTTTTAAAATGGAGGTGTTAAACTTGTATCTCAATGTGGATGTGGAAAATGCCAATTTGTTTACCTTTGGGGTTACAAAGAAGACATCTGTTTTTCATAAGATTGGTAATTATGTAATTATAATTTATTAACACCCACATGCACAGGGTGTTTTGTTCTACTCAGTGAACTGACTAATACAATATTTACTGACAAGTACAATGTTTATTGCCATGAACTTCACTATGTAAATTGCCATGTCAAACAATATTTTGAGTGCTTGACTCGGAAAAAGAGAGATAATTTGGAAAAAATAAAATACAAGTAGGCTGGAGTTTGTTCTGTGGGCAGATACAGACGAGCATTTATCCCATGCTAAATGCTTGGAAACTCACTTGGAGAAACATGCAAAGACATGGGAAGCCAGTCATCGTAGTGACCAGCTATGAGAAGATTTACACTGTTTTGTACCAGCAATTGGAAAGGTTGGGTAAGGATGATAAGGGGATGAGGCAGAATTTGCCAGCAGGGCAGCAGTGGGCCTGTGGATTCAGCCTCCTGGCAGGGCAGTGGCAGTGGCAGTGACGATGGCAGTGGCATGGTCAGGGTGGGGCTAATGTACCAGCAGAGCCAATCAAATACTCCTGCTGGTGCCTGTGCCACCCCAACCTCACTACCCCTCTGCTCCCATACTGTCAGCCCTCCTGCCAACATCACTTCATACTACAGACACCTGCAAGTAACAGGTGCCTATTAACTTGATGACTTTTTACATGAAAGAATCATGAAGGGAGGATATCTGACTTCTGGGACTAAAAATGGCAAATGGCGTCATTGTTTATTGTTACGGGCTTCTTACTGGTTACAAGGCTAGCCAAGAGAATTTGCCTTAACTTAACTCCAAAGAACAAGAGTGGAGTCAGGGGAGAGGATGAGTCAATCTATGGAAATTGCTTCCACATCTCTTTCTTTCATTTTCAGTGTGAGGAACTGAATCAACAAGACTTTGTCCTGTCTTCATTTCATTTTTAGCAACGAAAGCACACACCTCCGGATTGTCACATTTGCCAGTTCTCATTATGCAGTGCAGAGGATGCAGGTCAGAAGCCTGCGTGGCAGGTGCCTCAAACCACCACTGATCAACTAATGGGAACAACTAATGGAATTGCAGGCATGACCTGTATGTTATTTTTCAGACTGCCAACTCCTAGCAAAACAACGACTTTTGCAAACCTGTTTCAATATGCAACATCCCACTTGTGGATTGCACAGTATATTCATTGTATTTGCTGAGAGGCCCCCCCCTGCACCATTTTGGAACCTATCATGAAGGCTGGCAGCTGATCCTGAAGGTTAACTGAAGTTCCCATATTTAGTTCACTGTACCGTAGTACATAGGCAGATGGATTTACAGCCGGTGTGTGTGTTCTATTTAATATAGAAATTAATTGTCCACCACTGTTCTGTTCAATGCCTGATTTTAGGAGAAAAGAAGAATTGTATCATTTCATGGCCCTATTTTGAAATCTCTTGATTTTAATGAGGCTTACTCTGATATATGAGGGTATGAGATTATAACCTCAAGCTTAGAATCTGAATCACATTTGGGTCACGGAGAAGGGTTGGTCTATCCATGAAAGTTAAATATGAAATCATTCTGATTCAGGGTGATTGATATGTTATATGTGAATGGGTGTAATAAAACCAAGATGGCTGCTTATTCTAGGGGATAGCAGGTTTCGGGGGGGATTTAAACCACATAAGCAGTGGGTAAAAAAGTAGGCTTAGAGCTTTTTGCACCCATTGCTTTTCTCCCTATCAACTTCCCATCCCAGTGTGGAGGTGGCTGCTTACCTTCACAAACATGTACCTAAAACCTGTCCCATCTGAATGAGTTATAATTCCTAATTTCATTTTTGTTGAAAGTTGAGCATGAGATACAAGGCAAAATGTAGAAACTATCGTTTTGTGCATGAAAAACTCCCCCCCCCCAAAAAAATTCACATGTACATTCATGAACAAGGGTTAAGCAGACACACCCCACACTGCTTTTCTGATTCAAATATTGTTCTCTTGGAGCTGCTTTTCTGTAAAAGAAACAACTGTTGAGGTTATGCAACATGTATCCAGATGTCATGTATAACCCTGTCCACATTCAGTCATTTGGACATGGTGTTGATATTTGAACAATTCCCACCCTCCTGGAACTATTAATAGCATCACATTTAAAACGCAAAACAATTTAAAGCACCAGGTATCAGCAGGTTAATTTAGTGAAGGAAGTTAAGTACAAATTGAAAAACAGTCTTACATGGTGGCAAAATCTCAGCCCATCTGTTCTCTTCTTTGAAGATGTAGCACTCTTAGGAACTATGAACTCTAGCTAGGTAGAGTGGTTTTTTTAAAAAAAAGAAAATAATTGAAGCCCCAAGAATCCCAAAAACAGAATCAATAATCTGAACTGTTCCATAAAAGAAATCCCTTTTGATTATGCTTACTAATCATTTCCCCACTAAGAAACACTTGCTATGCAAATTATGATTTTGGTGTCTATGGGAACCTCGGGAATAACAGTACCAAAACTTTTAATTGTTAAAATAAAAATAAAGTTTGAGGATATGCAATAAAGCCTATATCATTATGAGGATATTATACAGTAGTTGTGCTTACTCCTTATTTTATATCAGCAAAATAAAATGAACATGACAGAAAGTTTTCTCAAGTATTGAGTTCACTCCATGATGAGTTAAATGCTTCAGCCAACCATCTGAGTGCAAGCCAAACTCAGTGTGCTGGATCCTGACTCACACTTCTGCCAATGTTAAGGACTCCTTCCATTCACAGAAAGGACTACAATCCAGTGGACAACCCCATCACTTGAAGGAGGAGGGGAAAGGTGGTTTTCACATATTTCCCTGGCAGCCCCTCACACCACCGCTCATGGTGTTCAAGAGAGTCCTTCAGCCTTTCAGGACAGTTTCAGGGTTGAAGGAGAAAATTGTGAAAACTGATTCCACTGCAACCCATAAGCACAACCAGCAGAAAAGGAATTCCATTTACACAGGAATTCTGGATCCAAGTCCATTATAGTGTGTGTTAGGCCTGGGCACAACCCGATCTGGGCACCCAATCCAGACCTCTGGATTGCACCCGACTTGGCCCAGATCCACCTCCAAATCAATTTGACAAAGCAAATTGAAAGCCTGACAGCCATGGATGGTGCCACACGGTCCAACACAGGGCAATCCAGGGCTGTCTTGACCCAACTTAGCTCAAGCCCAGATCCTCCTGAATAGGCTTGCTTCTGTTTGGGATTTGGGACTTGGCACAGCCCTGCCAAAAAGAAAGAAAGAAATCCCCATGAAGTTAATGTCCTCTAGAAACTGCAAAGTAATGTATCCCTTTGGGATCACAGATGGCCATTTATGAAATGCCAATTTCCCACATTGTTCAGGTAACCACATCGTTATTGAGCAAGCTTTCATGAGCTACTGGGTGGCGACACAAATTTAACCACATCCTCTGGATTTGTCATTGGGTGGTTGAGTGCTTAAATTATTTTTTGGCAACTGAATTTGGATTCTGAATATTGGCATATTACCAAGCTGTTCTATCAACTGTCCAAGAATAAAGAGTTACAATTATCTAAAGAAGTAAGTATCACACAGTCAGTTATTTAACTGCACACATAGCTAGTTAAAAGAGGAAACCAGAGGAATTTGGCTTTAATAGACTGAGGACAATCTATTGCTGTGTTGAAGTTTCTTTGAAAATCTATTATGCAGATCCAACGGTATATGATATTTGTAAATGGGCTAATATTAGCATGACCATGATTTATTTTAGATAAAACCATATATTTCTCCAAGGCACTCTCTCCAAAGCATCATTATTACTTTATTAAATACTACTTTTGCCTACTTGGGCTTAACAAACAAATCTAATGGCATGAAAGAATTTAATTTCAGAGCTAAATGATAATTTGTCAGGCACTGTTAATTCACGTAATTCAAAGTTAATTATGTTTGCTGTATTAGGGAGTGCTGTAATTTTGGTCTGTTCAGCTGCAGCTTTTCTAAAATTGTACAGTTTGATTTGGCAAGTCAGATATTGAAAGCATATGGAAAACATATAAAAAATTGGGATGCACACTTTTTATAAAGGTGCATTTAAATTCTAAATAATAATGTCTTTCCATGCCCACATATACATTTAAGAACAGCTAAGTCAAAATTTCAAAACTTTCCAAGAAACCAAATGTGCAAATCTGTGGTTTGCTAAAAGTACATCCCAATGCTGAAAGAAAGATCTGAAAATGGGTGTTGTATTTGATTATTAATATTATTATTTTGATAGATCTAAGACTGTGGAACGTTCTGGCTGCTGGATTACCAATTAGACCCCACATGGAACTTGACAAATCTTCTGTTTTCATTGCTTGCCATAAACTGCAAAAACAAGTAATGTCGACATAGGCTGAGCTTGGTTAGGTGGCCAAAAAATCAAACAGTAATAGATACTCTGACAAACTTTCATTAGAACTTTATTTCAGGATTATACTATACTGAGCACAACCCTTTTCCTTCACTATTTTCACAGAATCATAGAATTGTAGAGTTGGAATGGAACCCCAAGGGTCATCTAGTCCAACCCCCCTGCAAAGCAGGACTCTCAGGTAAAGCATCACTGAAAGATGGCCATCCAACCTCTGCTGAAAAACCTCCAATGAAGGAGAACCCCCAACCTCTTGAGGGAGTCTTTTCTACTTCCAAACAGCTCTTACCACCAGAAAGTTCTTCTTGGTGTTTAGTTAGAATCTCTTTGCTTGAAACTTGAATCCATTGGTTTAGGTTCTAGCCTTCAGAGCAGGAGAAAACAAGCTTGCTTGAGATGTTTGAAGATGATTGTCATCAGTCTCCTCTTTACCAAGCTAAACATACCCAGCTTCTTCAACTGTTCCTCATTTAAAACCCTTCCCCAGCAATTATTTTACTCACACCGACCTGATTTTTTAATAAGAACATGCCCCCCCCACTTTAGTTATTTGGCTTCTTGTTATATTTTCATGTTTAATATCCACAGCACAGTGAGTGAGACATTTTGTTATATGTAAAGAAGACTTCAAGCAATAGCAAAGAAACTTCTGAAGACTGGTGGGTTCATTTATGTCCTATAATTACTGTGTGTAGAACTACAACTTGGCTTCAGGCCTTGGTTAAGTACACAATGAGTCCAGTAGCAGAGACATTTCCTCACAGTTCTATTCAGAGTCATAAATCACATAGCTTCAGGGTGACACAGATTATTAATAAAGTCATTTTTGTGGGGAAATGCTTGATTCCATTAAGTCGGTCCTGTCATTAGGGGAAGATAAGATTAGGCCTCTGCCTTGAAGTGCTGTATGTGCCTTTGGCCAAGCTGAAATTAAATATGAACTCTTGTGTACTTTGTAGTAGAAATGTTATTGCTGTCAAAAGAATTGGCTGCCTGTTGTACTTATTTAAGGAAGAGACATAGTTTGAAATTGAGCAGTAGAGTCCTGTAGCAGGTTCTTTGACTGTTGCTGGCAATGGCAAAAGGAAAGGGTCCTCTTGTATCGATGGAACTCTATCTTCCACAGTCAATGGGAGCATTGTATGTGCACCAATTATATTGAATCGGATTTTCCTTCTGGTGTGCCCTTAGGACCATTTGCAACAGTCTCTCTCAGCCAGATGTGTCCTCGGAAATTTTACTCATATCTAAAGTTTCCTGAAAATTGAACACCGCAATATACAACATTGTCCCATATGATGGGATATGATGGGTGCTGTGGTCTAATCCACTGAGCCTCTTGAGCTTGCCGATTGGAAGGTCGGCAGTTCAAGTCCCCGCAACAGGGTGAGCTCCCATTGGTCTTTCCCAGCTCCTGCCAACCTAGCAGTTCGAAAGCATGCCAGTGCAAGTAGATAAATAGGTACCGCTGCAGCGGGAAGATCAACAACATTTCCGTGTGCTCTGGTTTCCATCACGGTGTCCCATAGCACCAGAAGCGGTTTAGTCATGCTGGCCACATGACCTGGAAAGCTGTCTGCGGACAAACGCCAGCTCCCTTGGCCTGAAAGCGAGATGAGCACCACACCCCATAGTTGCCTTTGACTGGACTTAACTATCCAGGGGTCCTTTACCTTTACCTTTATACCCCATATTATCTACATGGGTAGATACACAACTTTTTTGGCAGTTCTTCAACCAGGCCCGTCTTAACCACATCAAGTGCCGTGGCGCAAAGGTCCCTCTGTCGCCGCCCCCCCCCAACTCACCGCAGACGCAGAGGAGGGACATGGCATGGGCGGGCTGGGCGCTGAGGGTGGGCCGGGCTCAGGGGCGCTGCAGTGGGTGGGCCGGGCTGCCTGGTTGTCCTCCGGGGCGCCGGCGACGCCTTCTCCTGCACAGAGGCCTCTGCTGGGGTGTGTGTGTGTGCCGCATAGCACCCGGCCTCTTGTCCTCCTCATGCCCCCGACCCGACCCGCCAGGCTGAGTCCGGGACTCGAACCCACGGCAGGTGGGAGGTAGGTAGGCAAGGAGCAGGGCAAGCGGGAGGGCAGCCGGGCTGTCTGGTGGGCGCGGTGTGGCGCCCCCTGGCGGCCCGGCACCCTGGTGCATTGCGCCACCCAGCCTTGCCTTAGGGCCGGCCCTGTCTTCAACTTATCTTATTCTCTACACAAGCAAGACTCTGGTGGTGGATCTGTTCAACAGATAAACCTTCCGTATTCCAAGTTAGACCACTAGTCCACGTAACCTAGCACTATTGGCACTAACTGGCAGCAGCTGTCTGGGATTTGAGGCAGATATTTTTCCCCTCCCTGACTGGAGATGCCAGGGATTGAACTAGGAAATCTACATGCAGAGCATGTGCTCTATCATTGAACCACAACCCTTAGAGAGGTTGCAACTGCAACCACATTTAGTGGAACATAAATCTTACTGCACTTTGCATCCAAGGATTGGGCTGCATGTCTGCTTATTGTACTCTAGAAATTGTTGGATGCAGCCTACAGACAGACATATCCCATGTATCTTCACATGGTTCTGCCAAAGCACAAATGGGAGAGCTTTGTCAGAGAGCCCCAACATACTGGGAAAGGCTTGCATGAGATCACTGGGTGCTTTTCCCATTTATGGAGGATGAACCCTGGCAATAGAGGACAGAACACTGAATCACCAGCCAGAACCCCAGAGTAGTATACTGTATTTGCACGGATGGTGTAACCATGCACCTAAATGAACAATATCAGAACTGATACGTCAGAAGTAGGGATGGATTTTTTTTAAGGCACTACCTAATTCATACTTTCCAAAACAGTACATACAAATGCATATGTTAATTAGAATAAGTAACATACACAAATGTTTTATATTGGGGAAATTCTATTAGGGAGGAATTCACACTAAAATGCTGATGAATTTTCAGAATGAGCTTTTTATATATATATTAAAAATTGTGAACTGTGGAGAGCTGAATTGGGGAAAGAGTGGAAACATAATAAACGGAGGGGAAAAACTTGATTTGACAGATTTGCCCATCCCTAGTCAGGAGTGAGATGTTTCATGCATATAATCTAAACCACAGGATTATGGGTGGTAGCTAAGAGGAGACCCACTGAAATTCATGACCATGATTAATTTTAATGGGTCTATTCTGAGTAAAACTGAATACTGTCCTATATGTATAGATTTTGCACTGGGTGCCCTGATCTCTCTACTGGTGTCTCAGACTTACTGCATATTCTTACCTGTCTCCATAAACTTTCTGGTTGGGTTTTTTGTAGTTCCCACAGCTGCTAACGTGGAGTTCAGCAGGCAAGGTGGAAACACCAGGACTGCTGTTTGTTTTCTGAAGCGAGCAATGGAAAGCCATGGAAAATGTAGAAGGCTTGATTAAAAGGCAGCCTCCTCTCACTCATACACTCTGATTAAGCACTGTTGCTAACCTGCACCACTGATGCAGTAGCTGACTAGAAGCAGATGCCTGCCAGAGATGCTACATGTCAAGGAACTCAGCAGCAGGGATTAATTAAAAGACCACAGGCATCTATAAATCTGTGAACAGCTCTTCAGGAAAAAGCGGAGTCTTCCATAGGAAAATCCTACGGCTGTGGCTAGAAAGAGAGCTTGGTGGTTCTTTGTTTACTTCCAAGTTATTCACAAGAGCACACGCTGCGTTGCAGTCAAATTAAGCAGCTGTTGAGCTGCTGTTTGCATTGAAGCATTTCTACTCAAAGAACTTCGGTTGGAATTCTTCTCACCCTGAAGAAGAAAAACCACATCATTTGCTTCCCCCAGGTTAGTTTAGTTGTGTTTTTTTTAAAGTACATAGTAGGTTTATAGACGCGTCACCGTCTGCTGTCGAATTAGAGTATTTGATACTAGAATGTCTTTAGTACAACCTCAATAATCTGAAATTTGAGAAGTATGGACTTTTTTGAGGAGCAACATAGTCCTGATAAATACAGCTACAATCCAGAGGGATAGAAAAACACACAGGTGTGTTTAAATGCTCACTGCAATCAATGATGCGCAAGTGTTTAATTGTGTAGGTCCCTCTCTCTTGTGTGTCTGATGTCATTTTAAAAAATAAAATAAATTTTAGGTCTGTCCAAATTTTCCTTGCTTGTAACCAGTGGTTTGGGCTAGGCGAGACAAAGCCCAGACTTCAACCATACACCCCTCAACTGTCCTCATTTAATGGGGCATCCTACTTTGGGGGTCTGTGTCCTTGAATGAGATTGCAGCCCCAAAAGACGTGTTTTGGGATGCTGTGCTCTCATGTGGGTCATGTGACTCACTTTCAGGGAAGCCCTGAAAGATGAATATCCCAGTTTTCCTCTGAGACATGTTGGAGGATATGCCCTCATAATATTCAACACTGTAATAATAGTTCTTGGTTTGTTAATGTTTTACTAGTATGGATAAATTAAGATTATGTATAGAAACAGAGTGTTCAAATAAGTTGTCTTTGGTTATTTTAGTTTCCTGGGTTTTATGTTTGCTACAGGAAGAGGCACAACGGAACTGGAATGCTTATACAATATTACGGTGGACAGCTGGAGGGCAGTGGCTAGGGTATTGCATTTGAAAATCTGGGTTCATATTCATGCTCACATGAAGCATGTGTCATTGTCATATCAGTGGGTAAGTCATGATCTCTCGCCTTAAGGTATCTCAGCAGGCTTGCTGCTAGGGTAACACTGCATTCTGCTTTACCTGGAAGAAAGGCAGAGGGCCTTCTTGGTAGTGGCGCCCGCCCTGTGGAACGCCCTCCCATCAGATGTCAAGGAAATAAATAACTATCTGATTTTTAGAAGGCATCTGAAGGCAGCCCTGTCCTGTTTAGGGAAGTTTTTAATGTTTGAGATTTTATCACTTTTTTTATTTTATTCTGTTGGGAGCCGCCCAGAGTGGCTTGGGAAACCCACCCAGATGGGTGGGGTATAAATTAATTATTATTGAAATTTAATGTTTTATTAGTTTGTGCTAAATAGTTTTGGCTTTTACAGGCACACCAGAAGACACTTTTCTGAGGGGACAGCCCATTGTGCTTCTGTAAAGTTGAAAAGCCAACAAGCATGTGGAATTGATAGGTGAGGGTGGTGCAGATCTTCACCTGCAGAAAACCCTATGGGGAAAACTTGTAGGTACTCTTCACATATCAAATTATTCTACTGTTTGTGGGAGAGTGCAGGAACGAAGGCATTTGCTCTGCTCCCTTATCCCTGTTTTAGTCACCCTCTATGAACTGGAGGATGACCTTTGCATGTAGAGGTGCCTCACATGTTTTAGAATCTTCGTTCTCCAGGGTTTAAAAACATGAGGGGAGCCCATTCATGGTGGGTGACAAGAATTGTGACCATGTGTGTGGAGGGGAGATATAGACTAGTTCTATGAATATGACTAGTTCTATGAATAGCCACAGACAGGAGCCAAAAAGCTTGCTCACCTACATGCTCACCAACATGCAAGCACTCATAGGATCATTTTAACAAGCAAGCTGGTGAGTACAAAAGATGTGGCAATCAGACCTCAGAACTAGAAAAGCTAAGGCCAGGCAATCCATTGGCCAGTGCAGTACCAGCTGCTTCCCCTTGCTTCCTACCCGCCCCCCTTAGTCCTTTTGGAAATAAAGGGAAGGAAGGTTAAGGAAGTGGGTAAAATGGTTTATAAGTGTCAGAATTACAATAGCAATTTAAGATGGATCAATTGCCTTTAGAAAGAAAAAAGTTTTCTAGGGCTGACAACATATGACTGCAAATGGGAGCTGTAAATGAAAGAAGGTAGTAGAATCAGAATGTCAAGGTAGAACTGCAAATGTAAATTGGAATGATGCACGTTTTTTTTGCTGAAATCTTTCACATTTAAATTAAGACACTCGAACCTTGGTTTTTGAACAGCCTAGTTCTCGAACGTTTTGGCTCCCGAACAATTGAAACCTGGAAGTGACTGTTCCGGTTTTCGAATGCTGGAAGCCAAACATCTGACGGGGCTTCCGCAGCTTCCGATTGGCTGCAGAAGCTGTGCTTTGATTATCGAATGCTTTGGAAGTCGAACAGCCTTCTGGAACGGATTCCATTTGACTTTCAAGGTACAACTGTATTGGATAGGTCCGTTGGTTAGAGCATGGTGCTGATAATGTCAAGGTTGAAAGTTTGATCCCCATATGGAATAGCTGCATATTCCTGCATTGCAGGGGGTTGGGCTTGATGATCCTTGGGGACACTTCCAACTCTACAGTTCTGTGATTCTGTGGATAAAGGTTTGATGTATACAGAAACAATAGGTTTCTTCCTGTGTTCAGAGAAGGCAGTGGTTAAAGTTAAAATCCATTTCGCAGTAAGCTCAGAGTTTAGATAGGTTTTCATCTTCATTAACCTGCATAATTATATATAGATAGATTGATATATTTCACCCACTCATTTGCATTTTATTTACTGAAGGTACAAAATGTCAAATTTTAATTGACTCAGGAGGGCTTGGTACAACAAAGCCTCTCCTCAAAGATTTCAGACTAGGTCAATAGCAGTCTCCCACTGCAGTTTCCCATAAACTATGTGCATCAGTATGAATCTATTCACTGAAAAGCAAAACAGGGAGTCTTTGCTTGCATTTCTGCCTTAGAATAACAATTGCCATTGTCTGTGATGCAAAAGACAGAACAGAAACATTGACCTCAACATTTACATTGTGCCACAGCTATATTGAACAGAATTCAATAAGCCAAATCCTGCTGCTCAAATATGTCTAACCAAAGATATAAGGATAAAATAAGAATCTCTGCATGCTCACTGCTCCAAACAGAACATACTACAGTAGATTAAGTTCAGCCCATCATATATTCACAACAAAGGCATTTTGTTTGGTAGAAAGGACAGGACATAAAAGTTATGAAGATAAATAAATATGACCTGAACCGGCCTTCACCAACCTGACCTCCTCTAGAAGTTTTGGATCCATTAGTCCCAACCAGCATAACCAATCAACCAATCATTATATTTGTATGCTGCCTTTCCAAGTATAATTGTACATTAAAATGGGAAATACAGTCGTAGCTCGGAAGTCAAACGGAATCAATTCCAGAAGTCCGTTCGACTTCCAAAATGTTCGGAAGCCACAGAAGTCACGCCGGACGTTTGGGTTCCAAAGAACGTTCGCAAACCAGAACACTCACTTCCGGGTTTGTGGCGTTCGGGAGCCAAAATGATGTCTGTTCAGGATCTAAGGTACGACTGTAACTCTGTATGTGTACAGCTAAATGCATATCATGGAAACATCCACTATAGATAACTAAACAAAGCAGCTGCAGAGAGCCTAACAGGCTGATAATTAGCTTAGAATGTATCTCTTCTGCTCTGTCACAACATGTTTAACTTTAAATCACATGGGGAGTATTCAGTTGCAAATCTCCATTTTGTGTGAGCTAGTTCTTTGTTCTCAAACCACTAATGAGGAAGGTGTGCTGATGATCTCCCTTCAGGAAAACAAAGCCTCAGGCTGGAATGTAGGCTGGTGGGGGGGGGGGGGGAGAGAACACTATGTTTTCAGCTCTAATTGGAGTATTTTTTATATTTCTTAGATGCTGTACCTGTGCTTGGACAAGCATATGATATTGTGCAACTATTTGGATGTAACATTGTTTTGTGCCTGTTTTGAAGAAAATTCTGTTTGTAAAGCTTTTGAACCATATTTTTGGACTGAGCAATTTTTAATTCAAGAAGAGTCAGTTTTCATTCACCCTACTGCTTCCATATGCACAATATTAACAACCACAACACATTTTACATCTAGAAGAGTGTAACTCTAGTTTAAAATACATGGGTTTGTTTCCATTTATGCCCTTCTGCTAGGCTTCCGCTAACAGAAAGTGAGGAGCCATTTCCCCCCTAATTACCTTCTTCTCTTGCAACCTCCCACACCTTTATCAGGCTATTCCAAAGGGTCCCCCAACTCCCACAGCAGACTGTCAGGGAACTGATGCAGGGAAGAAGAATTGTTGAAAATCACTGCCCCTCTTTCTAGAAACAAAAATTCTCCAGCAAATGAAAGAATAGCAAGAGTAAGTTTAATCCATATTTAGACTTTTTCCAGTTGTGATTGTGTGGTTCCCCTATCACCACCAAAATTGCCTGGTTTTTGGGTGGGAGGAAGGACATTTTCTTTCCAGTCTGTCACAGAATGAATAAACTGTTTCTAAACTTAGGATAGCTCACAGTCTATGAAATGATACACATTGCAAATAGCACTCCACTGGCAAGCAGTCAAATCACAGCAGCTCTTTTAAAATCCAACTGCTTGCTTTCAAAAGATGTTTTTCCACATTTATTCTCCATGATGAATGAAGAGCGAATGTTGACAGAAGGTATTCAGTGCTCAGAGTAAAAGAATATTCTCAGTACTACTAATATAGAATTTCAGGTGTCCACTGACAACACAAAATTCAATAATCATTGGAATTAGGTTTTAAAGTGTCCCCCCCCCTCCAAGTGAACAAACATTGGCTCATGGTGAAGCTTTTTATAATTGCCATAAAGAGAACATCTGCAAGATTTTTTACCCCTGGTATCTTTGATAAAATAATAATAATGTTGATGTCATGGTAGCAAATAGCTGGATTTCCTGTCATAAAGAAACAACAGCAGCATTTCATTAATTTGCTCTTGGCCCCTAGTACATGAATTTTAGCCAAGTCAGTGGTTCCTTGGCCAGTATGTTTCATGCTAAATCAGGGGTGCCAACCTGAATAAAATATGGGCTGGGGCAGGTAGGTCCTGCCCCGCATAATCAATCATAAGACATGGTGTGCACACACCATTTAGAATCATAGAATCATAGAGTTGGAAGAGACCGCAAGGGCCATCCAGTCCAACCCCCTGCCAAGCAGGAAACACCCCCTGCCAAGCAGGAAACACCATTTGAATGGCAATGCCTATCAACTTTGGGGGACGGCCCCCTCAAATCTGTTATGGGGAAGCAAAGGGACCTTGGCCCCAAGGAGTTGCTCCTATGTGATAAGGGGACATGCACAAGATACCTATTACTATATTATATCTATTATCTATATTATAATGACTTGAAAATAAGCGGAGCCATTTCTCCCTCCAGTCCAGATAAATAAATAAATAAAATCAGAAAATGTTTCTCTCTCCTAATTTCTTAGCCAATCTGAATTTGAATATACAGCCTAGATTTTGTTTGTTTGTTTGTTTGTTTGGTCTTCTGACTTTTAGCAAAACTTTTTAGACAGCTGAAGGACAAGGGGCGCCATAAGCATGTTAATCAAAGCCCTGCTTGATTAAGTGAAAGGCCCAGCTTATTCTTCATCCTGGCCTCACCATGGAAAACCAGACCCTTATAGGGAGTCTACAAGCAAGACCTGAATTCAACAGCCAATTGTGATTTCAAGCAGAGTCAGATATTTAGATGTATACTGCTTCCAACAGCGGAGCTTGAACATAAGCATCATGGCTAGTAGGGATTTGATAGCTTTATCCTCCATGGATTTGCCTGACCCTCTTTTAAAGCCATCCCAGTTGATGGCTGTCATTACATGTTGTGGAGTGCTGTGTGAACAAGCACTTTATTCTGACTGTCTTAACTCTTTCAACATTCAGTTTCATTGAATGACCCTGAGTTTTAGTATTACAATACAATGCATAGTTTTATGCACTTCTATCCTATCCTCCTCTTACCCGCCTTTTCTCTAAAGTAAAAAGTTTCAAATGGTGCAACCTTTCCTCATAGGGAAGTCGCTCCACCCCCTTGATGACTGTGGTTGCCCTTCTCTGAACCTTTTCCAGTTCCATGATATCCCTTTTGTGATGAAGCGACCTGAGCTGAACACAGTAAGTATGGTAACATCACAGAATGGGATTGCCAGCTCACAATCCTTTTCATGGTCCTCCATTTCATCAGCCACAAAGAAGAGGTCCTCTTTTCTGTCTTTGGTAGAGATGAGGGAGAACCATGATTCAGTTCACATTTAAAGCCAAATATAAATTCAGCGTAAGAACCAAAACACAACCATCCTTTGAAATTCTTGGGAGTTTGAATTCTGTTCTCCAGCCAAGTAATTTGTACGAAGATACTTGGTTAAAATTCATATATTAGTGAAAACAACATACATAAAAATGCTTTATAGAAGGGGGAATTGCTTTCTATGATAAACTGCGTACAAATATTTTTATATTAGGAATAATTTTCACTAAAATACTACTGAAATTTAATGAGGACCTTAAAAAAAAAAGCAAACTGATGTGGAAATATGGAGAACTGAATTTAAGACTGGAAAAATGAGAAACGGGGGGGAACCAAAATCGACAGATTCTCCTTGGTATGGTTTGTGTGGATGTCAGGGGAGAAGTTACTCATTGCATGCAGTATGCAGCATAGGGAGGTGGGGAGAGAGATGGGGCCCACTGAACTGAACATAGTAGAAATTAGTTTATGATGAAACATGCATAGGATTGTACTGCTAACCTGAATCCAACCAAATTATTTAGCACAAATCAGCCCAGCAGCACTTCCACAATACCCCTCCCCAATCCCCTCTAATTCCCAGTTGCATCTCACCCTCTTCTGTTCCTGCTCACCTCTCAGCTAGCTAGTTTTCTGACCTGTGCAATTTTTTCAAATCCCATTTCTGACTCTTCCTGTTCCTTTCTTCTGAGATAAATTTAATTGCCCTAATAGCATAACTCGAGGAATCCTTTAGTGAAATTAAAGACTTGGTGTTTTCTTCAAGAAGCAGGTTTCTCAGAGAGCTTGATACTTTAGTTACAACTGTGTTTAAGATTCCATCTATTGATTAATAGCCATCTGCTATGTAGCTCTTTCTGACCACTAATAAAGTTATAGTGAAGTAATAAACTAATGTGAATTAAGTACAGCACTGGAAGTGCCATTTAATCATTCCACAAAAGCCTTTACCTTAAGCAATGGTCTTGGGTCGTGAAGCAAACATCTCATTAAACATGGGCAACTTTCTTAATTTCATATAAAAGAAAAAGGAAATAGGTCAGTAGTGGACATCTAAGTGCATCTTGTTCTACTTGACTGCTGTGTCCTGGGCCAAAATACCGTAATTAAATGGCTGATGAAGAGGACCGTGAAGGACAGAGCTGTAAAATACCTTTGCCTGGGAGTCTTGTGAATGAGCACAAACACACATTTGTTAAAAAATATTGAAAAGTACCTCAGTCAAGTTTGTTCCAGGTCCCAGAAGGGTGCAAGTAATCACGAAAACCAAATATTAATTACAAGTAACGTAACAGAAATTATGTTTGTAAATTTGGCAGAGTGCTATAACAGTAGGGTTGCTGATGGCTTTAGCAAGATGTTCAGAATCAGCTTGCAACCACTGATCAGCAATCCTAGCTTGCATCCTTGTGAATCTAAATGCTTCATCACCTGTGTTTATTTCAGGAAGACAGTTACTATCAAGAGTATGATGAGTAGCACAACTTACTACATCAAACAAAGCATCTCCTGCAGGTCCTGCAAGATAACATGCAACACTGATGCCCAGAATGTCGTATTTTAAACAACCGATCTATATATACATTTTAGAAACTATAAATCTGAAACTTTTATTTCAAAAAAAATGGAACAACCAGTTGCAGAGCGCTTTAATTCACATAATTGCAGTCTCCCTGATTTCCCAGAGAATCTGATTCTATAACACTGGAAGCTTCTACATATATACTCTTGATACTTTAACTCCACACGGCCTCGACATGGTGGACAATACTTAACACCACTCATCTACAGTAAATGCCACACTTCTGAATATATCACCCTCAGCGCTCTATAATTGCCATCTTGAATCACGCCAGAGCACTTCCAGAAGGTGGAAGCTGAAATGTTTTGCTTGAAGACTTTAATATCTCTGTTATATTACTCATATATCTAGATCTATACCTACTCTCAGCACCCTTAACAAAATACTCCCCCCCCCCCGGGATTCTTTGGTGGAGGCAATGACTGTTTAAAGTGCTATTATACTGCTTTTAAACATGCTGTGCAGATGGGACCTCAATCAAACTATTCAAGCAGCGGTTGGGCAGCTCCTATCCTTTCATATATTGCTGCTCGCCAATTTCCATCACCATTGGCCATGCTAACCGGGGCTGATGGGAGTTGGGACTGCAATGAGATCTGGAGGGTTACAGGCTCCCTACTTCTGTATACCATAAATATACATAGCTTAAGAAATGACTTTCCGTCTCTCTATATAATTCATTTTGGGGTCACCCACCACACTTTCTTATATCCCTTTAAGTAAAGTGACGCGGGTGGCGCTGTGGTCTAAACCACTGAGCCTCTTGGGCTTGCCAATGAGAAGGTCAGCGGTTCAAATCCCCACAATGGGGTGAGCTCCTATTGCTCTGTCCCAGATCCTGCCAACATAGCACTTCAAAAGCATAAATAGGTACTGCTGCGGCAGGAAGCTAAATGGTGTTTCCGTGCGCTCTGGCTTCTGACACGGTGTCCCGTTGCACAAGAAGCGGTTTAGTCATGCTGGCTACATGACCCGGAAAGCTGTCTGTGAACAAATGCCGGCTCCCTCGGCCTGAAAGCGAGATGAGCGCCGCAAACCAAAGTCGCCTTTGGCTGGACTTAAACGGATAGGTAAAAAAAAGGTAAAGGACCCCTGGATGGTTAAGTCAAGGGTTTTTCCAGATCTTGTTGGAGTCATGCTGTCAGGGGGCAATGGGAGTTGGAGTCCAGCATTGAGAGGGCCACACATTCCCTATCCTTATTTGACGTGACAGTACTGCAATACCCTCTAAGATTTGTACGTTTTACGTATGTATAAGTGCACCACAGCTGTCATTTTTTGAAATGCAATGCATATTCACGCACCCAGTTTACAAAAAAGAATTCCTTGTATTACCATTCTACATGTGAGAAGCCTGGCCACAATATATCAGACTTACTGCAGCTCAGCATGTCAAAAAGTGAAGGGCCCATTTGACAAAACTATGAGAATGAAAACGAGTGAAATGGAAAGAGGAGAAAATGATTGGTATTATTTTACTGGGGAGGCAATGAAATCTCTGAGTTTTGTTTTAGGCATAAAACATTCCACACCATTGCATTAGCAACAGGCAGTATAACATCACACTACATCATCTCCATTTCAATCCTAGAATAATAATGCCAACTCAGACATAGCCATTAATTCCTAACAACATTAACTTTTTATTTTGCTCTTTCCTACCTTCTGGGCGTCTGGGCAGCACGTCACTGTTCTAGATGCCCTGCAAATTTCTATGTGATCTGTGTCCATATTAGCAGCCTTTTTTAAAAAAAAATTACAAAGTTTGGTGTCCTCATCTGTCTCTGTCTTTAAGGAAGTTTCTTTACTCTCAATGCAAATTTAAACTGAGAATTGAAGTGCTGATTTAAACTCATGAGGTTCTGGTGGAAGCAGTAGAGGCTCATTATATCTCCCATGATGTGTTGCAGTTTTCATCATGATTGAAACCACTCTGTAAGTGCCTTTCTTTCCTGTATAAGTGCCTCTTTTCTAATTGAAGTCTCAAATTCATTTGACGAATTGCTTGACGATTCTGGGGTGCACACACACATCCTTTGGAGCTTCGTATAGTAATAAAAACAGATGATCTCCAACATCTAATCAAACTGGGTCATTTGATACTATAATTAAAATCACTTTATTATGAATGTAGATTTCATTTTTTTCTTTTTTTAAGGAAATAAGACCAGTGACTTCCCAGCATGGAAAACACTTCTTATTCTTAATCTTAATTAGATCCTAGAATACTCACTGGAATATTTTTGTCACGATGCTTCAGATCTTTGTTTTTAAGTGAGTGTATTGGCAACACAATTTAAGATTCGGTCTGCAATCCTTTGTCAGGTGGAAGCAAGTTCCATTAAAATCAGCGTGGTTTACTCCAAAGAGGAAGATCAAGTTGCATAGGCAGGAACTGTAGGCAAAGTGTGCCAAATTCATTTGGAGACCTTTGTTCTACTGAATCTACAGATTTCAGGAGGCAGTTATCTGCACACTTACCTGGGAGCACAGCCATCTGAATAAAGTAGTTCTCTGCATTGGATAAGATCTGTGATGAAGTCTCTAGGCATTTTGAGTTGTTCCAGAAACCCCCAGGAACATGCTAGTAACATGGAAATATAAAATGTGATTGAGGCATCATGAATATGGTACACAACAGTTTCCAGTGACATTATCACTTTGTAGGACTGCAATTTTTTGCTGTTTTCCTCATGCTAGAACTTGTATTGCATTTGTTCAGAAAAGTGGTGCCCACTAAGAGGTTTGGCAGGTTAACCAGGATCATGTTACAGATGTGATTTAACAGCAAGGATACACCAGCCTTCCCCACATTTCTAGCTGATTGTGGAAGATGGGTGGAGATCCATGGGACCACATGTGGTCGACAAAATGTTGCACATACTCATTTCTTTAAAACTTTTTTTTGAGGGGATTCATTTTCATAGTTCTCAAGGATGGGGCTTTTGGCACTGAGCTGTATAACCAGTCTGAGAGGTGTGTGTGTATTTTGCTCTATTTTGAACCAGGAATGCGGAACAAGTGGTCTTTCAGATGTTGCAGGAGTCCGTCTCCCATCGTTCCTGTCCATTGGCCAGGCTAGCACAGGTTTCCCAACCCCACAGCCTCACAACCTCTTAGTCTTATGCAGCATCCTTTACATATTGCAAAATGTCTCCCTTCTCAAAACCTGTGAGTAAATTGGAAGGAAATTGGTGCAATTCTGAAAACCAGTTGCCAGAAACCACACGGAGAGGAGAGCGTGTCCTTCTGATCAGGTCCTGCTTGCTTATTTCCAACAGGCACCTGGTTTGCCACTGTGAGAGCAGGATGCTGGACTAGACGGGCTACTATTAGCTGATCCAAGATTTCCTTCTGTTCTTAGGAATAGATTAGTGTAAGCAACGAGTGTAAGGCTCGAATGGACCAGTGTAAGGGAAGGTTATTTTGATTTGCCTTCAGACAGGGGATTTCCCCCCCTCTTCCTACATGGAGATGCTGGGCATAAAAATGGAAACCTTTGCATGGATGGCCTGCCACTGAGTTATCCTGGCAAATGCATATGACTATTTTATTGGAATTTGAAAAGTAGTAAGCAAATCTATGACAGCAAATTCATTTTCTTTGTTAGAATAAGAATCAAAGTGCAGTATTCTAAGAGTGAATAGCTATTGCAATGAAAGCATATTGATTTGGGGGCATGCAGAGTACCCCCCTTTTAAATCCCTGTTAGATCTATAGCAAAACTATACTTTACCGTAAGGGTGAAATCCACATACTGATGTACATCCAGTTTGTAGAACATTGTAGAATTAATTGTATGCTCAAATTAAATGAATAGTTGTTTTGTGACTTGCGTTTTCTGCATAGTACAGTTCTGCATCCTCTTCATTCCAGTGTATCCCTAGAAAAGTCAACAAAAACACACTCTCACACACTCCCCTAGCAAAGCCTGTGAGTTATTTCTTTATTGCTGTGCCAAGGAAGTTGTGGAGAGATAATTTCAGGTCTGGATTCTTCTTTATCAGTTTGTAACGATTTCCTACACAAGCCTTCTCTGTGGAAAATTTTGTCATTTCAAACCCAATTTCCAGAGAAATAGAACAATTGTTTCTTGCCACACGGGTTTGCAGAACTGCTTTTTAACTTCCCACTCCATCGTTTGCTCTGCTGATTGCTTTTGCTACATCTCTGTTTATTTTGCAATAGGTGACTCAGATATGTTCTAGTTTGGGAGCTTATTGAATGTTTGCTGATGTTTGACATGTTCTGGTGAGCTCCTATGTGCTCAGCATAAAAGTAGCAGCACGGAGCTTTGAACTCGTAGCTCAATCTGTTCTGTAGCTAAGTGGAATTTCATCGCCTCATTTTCTCCCCTCACTTTGTAGCTGCTAATATATTACAAATATTGAATTCAGTTTTAGGGAATTAGATCAGTTGCTTCCCAGCATAAGAGATGTGGCGTTATTAGATTATGTGGAGATAACTGCTCCGAGCTGAATCCTCAAGTACCAGCTAGATAAGAGCATTCAGGAGTTACCTGTGCCTCTGTGTACCCAGCTCTCCATTTGCGCTGGCTCTGCAAAACATTTCACAGAATTCCACTGTGATAGATCGCTGACTCAGTAAAGATCCATGAAGCCCGGCTCCCTTCACTATTTCAAATGCTTAACTACAACTCCCATTATCCATGGCCATTGACCATGCTTACTAAGGCTACTGGGTAGCCTTTGTAGTTCAGCAAAAAGCTGGCCAAAAAGCTAAAATGAGATCCGAAATGAATTTGCATCTTTATTATATACGCCTCAATAGTTCTGCAAAGCTCACCACCTTCTCATGAAGAAGAAGAAGAGTTTGGATTTGATATCCCGCTTTATCACTACCCGAAGGAGTCTCAAAGCGGCTAACAATCTCCTTTCCCCTCTTCCCCCACAACAGACACCCTGTGAGGTGGGTGGGGCTGAGAGACTTCAAAGAAGTGTGACTAGCCCAAGGTCACCCAGCAGCTGTATGTGGAGGAGCGGGGAAGCGAACCCAGTTCACCAGATTAGGAGTCTACCGCTCTTAACCACTACACCACACTGGCTCTTGGGGCTTTTCTCTTTGTTTTGGCAGTACCTGATGTCTCAGGTAAGAAGAAATGCCCCATGGAAGAGTGAGGGGAATACCTCATGTCTCCAGCTGAGGGAACCAGGACAGCAACCGTAAGATATCCTTCTCAAAAGCATGTAGCCTTGGTGCACATTCTCGGTTTAATACAGGCTTTACAGGCTCTTAGAGTTAAACTGGCAGAAATTAAATTAGATCAATTTATACTCCACTGATACATGCCCGTATCATTGTCAGGAGTAATGATTTATTGGAGCTGGTGTAATTCAGTCATATATAAATGTTGAAGTTCCCGGGCTGAAACTGTGGGTTTGAATTTAGTGTCTGTAGTTCACAAGGATAGCACGGTGCCAAGTAATTTTCTCTTTCATATGACCAGTGGCATTTCAAATTATGTGCTGCTGTTGTGTAGGAAAATCAATTAACACGATTGTAATAACCAGTGGAATGCTGCCAGTCAGCACTGGGAGTAAGATACATCATCTAATGGAACAGAGAACCAATATTTAATTTGGATACTTACACTTGAAGGTGCCTTGTCATGCCTGTGACGGTTGGGTTGCCAACTTCTCTCTTTTCATATTTCAATAAACACAAATGGTATGGAATATATCATGTTGACATTAAATATAAAATACCTCTCCCCAAATGCCAATATGCCTCTTTTTAGGGACAGAGTATTGATCCATAGAGTGATTAATATGCTGTTTGTGTAATGACTGGTAAGAATAAGGTCAATCTCTACTTCTACAGCCATGGTTCTCAAATGGTGAGGCAAGCATCTCTTTAAGGATGTGCAGACAATTGCTAGGTGAGACATTAGCACTTTTCCAGTACACCCACTCTTTTCTAGTGCATTGTGGGGATTTTTGTTCACTTCTGTCTGTGCTTGGCTATCACTATGTTGATTGTATCCATAGGAGCCAACTCCTAGGGGCTGAAGGGTCTTCAGCCCCCAATAAAATATTTCAGGGGGCTACCCCCCAAAAAAGTTGATGGGCATTGTCATTCAAATGGTGTGTGTGCACTGCATCATGTGATTGATTATGCAGGTCAGGGCTTACCTCCCCCCCCCAATATTTCATTAGTTGGCACCCCTGATTGTATCACTATGGTCTAACATGATGACCCCTATTTGTATGTGGCTTTTGGGTTCTCCCTGATTTTTTAAAAGTCACTTTTGACCAGCTTCCCACTATGCTTAAGATAGCCATGAGTGCTGTCAATCAAGTAATTTATCTTCCTTTGGATTTAGTCATCTTGGGGGAAAGTTCAAACAACTTGTCTTTAACTCAGGAAAGTTTAAGGAAGCTTCCAAAGGTTAACGGTTTACACACACACACACGTCTGTATCCATTCTGGATGTGACCAAAGCATGTTTGTCATGGTTTTATATATGCTTCTACTTTTCTCCTTCTCTCCAATTGAAAGACGGGAATTTTTTGTTTATTTTATGACACCTTTTAGAATAATTTCCCACAAGGTGGCTAACAGAAAAATATAAAAGCAATTGAAATATTGACCTACCTTACAGGGAGGCTGGAAGTATTTCAAGAACATATATAGGTAAAGGTAAAGGGTCCATTAGGTCCAGTCGTGACCGACTCTGGGGTTGCGCGCTCATCTCACATTATTGGCCGAGGGAGCCGGCGTATAGCTTCCAGGTCATGTGGCCAGCATGACAAAGCCACTTCTGGCAAACCAGAGCAGCACATGGAAACGCTGTTTACCTTCCCGCTGTAGCGGTTCCTATTTATCTACTTGCATTTTGACGTATTCTGCTCTGGTCAGACCTCACCTGGAGTACTGTGTCCAGTTCTGGGCACCACAGTTCAAGAAGGATACTGACAAGCTGGAACGTGTCCAGAGGAGGGCAACCAAAATGGTCAAAGGCCTGGAAACGATGCCTTATGAGGAACGGCTTAGGGAGCTGGGTATGTTTAGCCTGGAGAAGAGAAGGTTTAGGGGTGATATGATAGCCATGTTCAAATATATAAAAGGATGTCATATAGAGGAGGGAGAAAGGTTGTTTTCTGCTGCTCCAGAGAAGCGGACACGGAGCAACGGATTCAAACTACAAGAAAGAAGATTCCACCTAAACATTAGGAAGAACTTCCTGACAGTAAGAGCTGTTCGGCAGTGGAATTTGCTACCAAGGAGTGTGGTGGAGTCTCCTTCTTTGGAGGTCTTTAAGCAGAGGCTTGACAGCCATCTGTCAGGAATGCTTTGATGGTGTTTCCTGCTTGGCAGGGGGTTGGACTGGATGGCCCTTGTGGTCTCTTCCAACTCTATGATTCTATGATTCTATGACGTGCTTTCGAATTGCTAGGTTGGCAGGAGCTGGGACCAAGCAACGGGAGCTCACCCCGTCACAGGGATTCGAACCGCCGACCTTCTGATCAGCAAGCCCTAGGCTCAGTGGTTTAACCACAGCGCCACCTGGGTCCCACAAGGTGGCTAACAGAAAAATATAAAAGCAATTGAAATATTGACCTACCTTAAAGGGAGGCTGGAAGTATTTCAAGAACATATATATTGGTGCATTTTATAGCTGTCAGAGCTAGGTTTGGACTGTCCTGATTCCAATAATGTTCTCACTATCCTACACTGAATGTGAAATTATTATTTTAAAAAAATACCCTGGGCTAGATTGACCAAGGATCTGATGTAGTTGAAGGCAGATTCATATATTGAAATGCTGGTGCCTTTTCTCTCATTCCTGCTCTCCATCAGTAAGGGTATGTTGAGCCTGAGTGAATATCCCCAGACCATTAGTAACCTCCATAGATCTTCTCGATTATAATGCATGCTACCCATCAGGGCCCCCTCTAAGTGACACATATTGTTTAGCTTCAGAAGAAGAACCTGGCTTTTATGGGAGATTGCTGACGTGCTAGTTTAGGTTCAACAGAAGGTTCAACAGAAACATATTCATAAGCAACCCTTTCATCTCAAACAGCATCTGTGGATGGTGGTAAGCTTTATTGGCTTAGTTATCTGGCTCCTGCTTCTGGCTTGATCAGAACAGAAAATGACAAGCACAACACTAGATTTCATCCAGGCATACAGAAGTGGTTCTGGGCACACACAGGATTTTCCCTGATATGCCTGGCATGCTGCATTTTTCATGAGAGAAAAACGGGGAGTGTGTGGCATCTTTCTCTGGAACATATTGTAAAACTGAGTTATTGCAAAGGCCAGACCACACTCATTACACCTATTCTAGAAAATTGGTGGGAAGCTGTTGCCAGTTATTTCCATATGGTCCTATAGCGCAAGTCATTCCTCTTGTCCATAAGTCTTTTGCTTTTTCCAGCCCGCTTTTAAAAGTGAACCTGGAGTCGGCTGTTGATTATCGATGCTAAACGAATTCAATTAAAATAGTGTTAGCAAAATGTTTTACTACTCCATGACAAATCCAAGATCTATGGAAGGGCATGTTCTTGACGTTAGTTCAAGCAGACACATGGTTCTCCTGGCCCACTTTCAATCTGCTGCAAGACTTTTATGGAGCTGACTTTTAAGGTCTCTTTATGAGTCCTGCCTGTCCATTTAGATGCCATTCATAAAAATTAATGACTAAGAATAAGATTGGCAGGGTAGGGATTTATGAGTGAGCTGCTGAATTTATTTCTTTGGCTCCACAAGACACAATATGCATTTTTATGTAGTTATTCGCCTATCCTACTGCGTTCTGTTCATGTGAGATGTGATCACCATATAGTAGCTGTTCCTGCTACTAACATGGACTTGTCTAAATGACAGATGATGAGAGAAAGCAGTCATTTGAAGATCAGGACATTGATGTGATTCTACCCAGTATACTTTTGGAGAGTTGTTTAAAATTTGGAATTATGACTGCAATTCTATGGTATAAAGTTAGCCCACTGCCAGCACATCAAATTGGTGACACTAGACTAGATAAACCAATGGTCTTCCTCTGTAAGGAAGCCTCACATATTTATATCAATCCAGCTGTCTTCAGCTGGATTTGAGCAGCCTAAGAGTGTGCAATTATCTTTTACTTTAGAAACAAGACAGATGTGGTGTGTATAATGTTAGGAGTTAGTCAGAAGGTTGATGAGGAAGCTGACAGGTCCTTCAGTCAGAAATATCACCTGCTGTACGCTTTACACTAGCATTCTCAAGGTCATAAAACAGGAGAATCAGCTATGTTAAAACTTAGACAAAACCCTCATCATCACCACTACTGCTGAAAGCTTCTTCAGTTCTACCTCTTAACTGATGTCCACAGCATGGACACGAATGATTGCATAGGGATATAGACAGTATGATCCAGAAGCAAAAAAGCTGCATCAATCCATGGTGGAAAGAAGAAGGAATCACCCAAAGGAGCCCTTGAGCCCTGCCTCTTAATTTCTAGGTAAGTGAGATGGAAACATGTTGGGATCTTATCAGAAGTGGCTTGTTAGTTGAGGCAGAGCTGCTGTGCTAGCTTCCTGGGGATGGATGAGATGTTGTGTGGTGCAAACCAGCATTCCTGCTGGATCATTTGCACAGTGCCAACCTCCCCTCCCCCTCCTCTGGATCTTATGCAGCTGTATCCATTTTTTCCGGTCCTGAGGGCTATGCCTATATCATGCATCACAACATAGCTTGTCTATTGTCATCTTGTGAGGTGTCCCAGGGAATACTGAAGTCCAGACAATGTGCAACAAACCCACATTCTCACTATGAGCCTTCTGCAGAGAGCTATGTACTGATCCTTAATCAAAAAGTGTTGTGGGTACTCCCTATCTGTTTTCCTTTCTCACAACACTACTTCCCTTCCCATTTGATATGTTAAGCCTATTGCCAGGCTGCAGTTTCCTCCCCCTAGACTTCGCCTCATTTTATGTGCTACCTGGCCCACTTTAGCTTTTCCTCTAGCCATGCTTCTTACAGATGACGGTCAGTTCCAAAGGAAATAGGTACCTTTATCTAATTTTTTTTTTTTTAAAAAGCTTTCTTAAAAACTGGAATCTAGATTCTTAAAAACTGGAATCTAGTTTCATTGGAAATTTAGATTTCCAGTAAAAGTCCAGTTCAAACTGGCTGACCATGCAGTTTGTTTCCTGATCCCCCTTCTTTATTTGTTATGCAAAGTATCTATCACTCTAGCATGGAGGTAGAGGTTAAGGATGGGTCTACTGATCATCCAGGGACGCGGGTGGTGCTGTGGGTTAAACCACAGAGCCTAGGGCTTGCCGATCAGAAGGTCAGCGGTTCGAATCCCCGCGACGGGGTGAGCTCCCATTGCTCGGTCCCAGCTCCTGCCAACCTAGCAGTTCAAAAGCACGTCAAAGTGCAAGTAGATAAATAGGAACCGCTACAGCGGGAAGGTAAACGGTGTTTCCGTGTGCTGCTCTGGTTCTTCAGAAGCGGCTTTGTCATGCTGGCCACATGTCCTGGAAGCTGTACACCAGCTCCCTCGCCCAATAACGCGAGATGAGCGCCACAATGCCAGAGTCGGTCACAACTGGACCTAATGGTCAGGGGTCCCTTTACTTTTACCTTTACTGATCATCCATATCATGGATCTCACAAAAACCATTTTCCATGCTGCTTTAATAAAATGCAAAAAATAAAATAAAATAAATACCTTGCTGGAGTTGTTTTATTGCTAGGCACTTGTAATCTTATGAATAAGCAAGCTGCTCTGCAGCCATTCAAACCCCTCTTTCTTATCTTGCACAGAAACAAAATCTGAATAATCATGACCATATGGAAAGCAGACTTTTCCCTTCACATAGTAGTACACCCACTTGTGTTGGCTTATACTAAATTGTTCAACAGTTCTACTGAACTCTTTAATGAGCAGCAGCAGAGGGATCTTCAGGTTCAACTTGTTAATTAGCCATACGGCTTCTGGCGAGTGTTAGGTCGTAAATAATTGATTTCAAAGGTGTGCGGCACACATGATATTACACAAAAATGATCTAATGAGCAAAGAGGTTTCCCAGAACCGTTTTCAAACAACTCAGATGGCATAGCAACTGAATGGAATCCTGATTCACTTGTAGGGCAACAGTATGATAGACATGAGACTATTTTAGCTATGATAGCTGATATATATATACTGTATATTCCTGCGTATAAGACTACTTTTTAACCCAGGAAAATCTTCTCAAAAGTCGGGGGACGTCTTATACGCCAGGTCGTATTTCTTATACGGCGAGTATATCCCAAACTCTATATTTGAACTGGAAAAGTTGGGGGTCGTCTTATACGCCCAGTCATCTTATACGCCGGAATATACGGTATATATATATATATATATATATATATATATATATATATATATATATATGTGTGTGTGTGTGTGTGTGTGTGTTTCACATGCTGTAAGCTCTGATTATTGGTTTTCCAAAGGAAAGGTTATACCTGTCTATGTGATGTGAAAAGCAAATATATGATAAGTTTATTTTGCTTACAAGATTGATTTTTTGTTTGTTTGTTGATAACCTTTTCATTACTTAGCTGACACATAATACTTTGGGAAAATGTAGGAAAGCACTTATTTTTTGTGATTTTTTTGCTGAAACTCTGGCAGGGCCTAGGAAATGTGCATATAGCAACCGAATTTCATATATTCTCTGGTCACTGTGCATAATCTCTAGTAGGCTGTGGGGCGTGGGCATATATCAGCCAGATTTTGTACATTCTCCAGCCATCATTGCACACTCTACAAAAGGTCTTGGAGAATGGGCATACCTTGACTGCACTGTGGCCAGAGAATGTACAAAATTCAGGCAATATATGCACATTCCCCCAAACCTATTGGGTATTATGCATTATGGCTGGGGAATGTGAAAATTACACATAATGAAATGTGCAAAATTCTCTCTTCGTGGAAAGATTATGTGAACATTCTCCATGAGGCCTGGTGAACAATGGCCAGTTTTTATGCACATTGTTTGCACAAATTACATTACACATACACATTGTTATTTTGCTTGTTATGCCCAATCTAAAAATAAAAAAATTGAGTGTAGAGGAAAAAATGGGGTCATCATAACCATTTGGCACCAAACAATAATGACACTTATTCTGTGGTTAGGTAGGTCCCTCGTACTATTGATTTTGCATCAGTGGCATGGTGAAAGTCTTCCCATAATTTTAGTTTAAAAGGTGGGAACTCTAGTTGTGCACACATATCTGTGTTGTCTAGGCTTCAATAGAGAAATATATGTGCCATATTCCTTAGTTCTGCATACACGCAGCAGAAATAACAGATGTTTACATCTACAACAGTGCAATTGAGAGCCTTACCTTGTCTTTTTTATTATTAATTCTTGAAATGAGAAGCACTAATGATGAGCTTCAACTAGATAATTATGAGACGTTTAGTGAATGGTGCCTTCTTAGAACATTTGTTATAGTCAATTACTTCCTGATAAGACTTGTTTTACTAGGTTTATTAATTGAATTATAATCAGTTTACACAGACTCCATGGAAGAAATTTGTGCTGACAAGGCTTCATTTCTAAAATTATCACCTAATGGAAAATATATATGCAACATTTTCATAGAAACAATTAAGTGTGTTCAGAAATGATGTTAATAAGGCGAAAAATGTGGGCACAATCTGAAGTAAGTCAGGCAGGCCTAAATACCATTGTATCCAATTGGATTCCAGCACACAAGGCCATTAAGCCCAATTGATTTTAAGGTGCCATTTTATCAGTTGTCTTCAGGGTGCCAGATTCAACTATCCAGGGTGCTGGTGGGAGGCAGCACAGGGACGTCCGCTAGCACAAGGGCGCTTTTCTCCCTCTCATCCCATGTCCCCCCAGTGCCTCCCCATTGCCTCTGGGGGGGGTTTCAGGAGAATCAGAGGGGAGAGAGAGAAGATTGTCCCATCAAGCAAGCAAAAATGCTTGTACTGACAGAACAATCATCTTAGTGTGACACTGAATTCCATCAAGTGGGTTTTAGCCTAGAACACCACTGGCTATATAGATGTTAAGAAGTAGCAGTAGTTATGGGTGCAGTTTGTATGAATTACAGCAATTTTTTTTACAAAAATATTAGGTCAATGCTGTAAAAAAATAAGGAGCAAGTTTAATGTATTTGCATTAAGTGCAGGCAGAGGGTTAAAGTAGTTACTGTTCTTGTGGCTGGGCAAAAGATATTGGTTCCTCTCAGACCTTGCTTGTTCTCCAAACCTGCTTATAAATCAGAGGGGAGCAAATCTGATTACACCATTATGATTATATAAAAGAAAAAGTTCATAATAATAGCAAAATCTTGCACATTCCCCCCCTGTGTGTGTGTGTGTGTTTGTGTGTGCGTTTAAAATGTCGTAGGAATTGCTGTTATATACCTAAACTCTTGAATCATGCTTTAAAGAAAATTTGTTAAATAATTTGGCTACCTCTTGGTATGATGGCAGCTCCATCCTAGCTACAGATCCAGCTGGCATATCACA
The DNA here is from genome assembly GCF_965207765.1 of Zootoca vivipara. Classification (NCBI taxonomy): domain Eukaryota; kingdom Metazoa; phylum Chordata; class Lepidosauria; order Squamata; family Lacertidae; genus Zootoca; species Zootoca vivipara. Next base: position 50,515,998 of record NC_142586.1, read on the forward strand.
TGTAAAATGGAAGATAGTAGGTGTTGGGGTCTAAACCACTGAACCTCTTGGGCTTGCCGATCAGAAGGTCGGCAGTTTGAATCCCTGTGAAGGGGTGAGCTTCCATTGCTCGGTCCCAGCTCCTGCCAACCTAGCAGTTTGAAAGCATGTTTTCCAGGAGGAAGGTAAAATGGCGTTTCCATGTGCTGCTCTGGTTTCAGTGTTCCGTTGTGCCAGAAGCGGCTTAGTCATGCTGGCCACATGACCTGGAAAAACTGTCTGTGGACAAACGCTGCCTCCCTCGGCCTGTAACGTGAGATGAGCGCTTCAACCCCAGAGTCGTCTGCGACTGGACTTAACTGTCAGGGGTCCTTTACCTTTACCTTTAGGTACTCGGAAGAGTAGATAACATGTAGTGAATAGCAGAGGGCCAGTGAATGCCTAGTGAAACCACAGCCAGGAGGGTGGATTTTGCAGAGTCCCTGAGTACAGAAGACTCTGTTGAGTTTGTCTTGTAAAATGTACACTGTAGTGCGAAAAAAATCCATTCATCTTAAATAATTTTAATTTCATGGTGTCTTATACTATTTGGGATACTGCTGAGTGAGAGTATAGAGTGCTTGTCCATTTTAGGTCATTTTTCTCTTGCTCCCTTTTCTAAATGTTTGTGGTATAAAGACAATGATTCGCTCTCAGTTATCTGGGCTTCTCTGATAAAATGTAGGATACAAAGGAAAGCAAAACAAAAAACAACCCCCCCCCCCAAACAAATAGTATTTAATATTGAATGCTAAACCAGCAGATTGACTTAAATCATATTTTAAAAACCCAAAACGAAACAATGCTCCTGTGTTCCACTGCACAGAAACTGCACACCATGAATCTTGAAATCAGTGCCAAAGACATCACAGAATGGAATGGCTCGTCTGCTTGCTGCGGTCTTATTTCCTGGCACTGTCCCTTATGTCGCCATACCAGCTGCTGTTGGCCCTACAGCATCAGAGAATAGAGCTGCACAGGGGACTTCCTTGATATAAGGTAGTCTGCGAGATTTCTGGGAATGACACTATGTGATTTCAGGGGCACTCTGGGGAATTAATGATAGTCGCCATCAGTAGACAGGATCTGGGAGGAGATCTACCGTAGTATGTAAGGCTTTCCTCACCCTTGATGCGCCCCCTCCCCCATTTCCACTGCCCTTGAACAGCAGGGCAAGATGGTGGGGGCAGATGTTAGTTCAGTCCTAATCAAACCGTGTTCCTAGGAACAGTGCAGCAGTGCAGCAGTAAAGGCACTAAGAATGAAAGGAAGTAGAAAAGATGAAAAGAGCAAACTGGGTAGCTGTCTGCCTCTTCCCAACTTCTCGTGCACATAACAGTTCCTTAGCTATGGTAACCCTGAAGCAGATCTGAGTAAGAAAGTCAGGATGCCAACTGACTTAATTTATATAATGTTGAGCTCCTTTGTAAGCATTTAGTTATAACAAGTGTGGTGAGCCTTTGGCCCACCAGATATTGCTGAGCTGCAGCTCCCATCATTCCTGGCCTGCTTGCTGGGCCTTATGGGAGTTGTAGTTCAGCACCATCTGGTGGGCCAGAGATTCCCCAAATCTGATTTATAGGATTTCTTACCTGTCCTTCACCATAAGCTGAGATCTTGGAAAAAATTCCATCAATATCACCAAGTATGGCATGGCGGCGAGAACTTCCCACCCATGGTTTCCCTCATGAGACTGCTTTGCCATTGGTCTTTTCCTAGTGGCACACTGTGGATGGAAATAGCCTCTATTAAGATTAACCAGGGTAGAGTGGTTTCAAGCAGAAATCATGGCTTGGGGTGTTCCCAGCTATTCAAGCCAACCTTCAAGTTGGATTGTGTCATTGTCTCCTTTGTTTCTCATTGATAAGTCAAATATAATTTTAGCCAATGTAGGGTTTACATTTGCATTGGAGACCAGTTTAAACTCGAACAGATGTGCGATGCAGTCCTAAGCATTCTTACTTCACAGTGACTCACACCACTTTCAATGGGAGCTGCTTTCTAGTACAGACAGCCTTCCCCATTCAGGTGCCTTCCAGATGTTTTGGACTCCAACTCCCATCAACCCAAGCAAGCATGGTCAATGACTAGAGGCAAAGGAAGCTGCAGTCCAAAATATCTGGACAGCACTAGGTGAAAGAAGTCTGCCCTAGTAGGCATGCATGGAATTTCAGCATTTGCTTTGGGAGCTGGGCAGGGAGGTAAATGCCTATATTTCAAGGAATGAATAAAACTATTGTTTAGAGCCATAGGCCACCACTATATGAATACAGCAAGCAATCATTTCTAACATATTCAGTGCATGTGTGTGTGTATCCACACACAAAACGAAGCAGAAAAATAATAATCCCCACAATGTTTTTTTTTTAACACAACAGAGAAGAAAGCTTTATTTAACTGGAGAACATGTATATTTCTTTATGGTTTCATTTGTTTAATGTTAATCAGGAATTGCCTCTCTTCAATGAACTATATAGGTGTTAAAATTACAATAGAACAGAAGCACATCCCACTCAGCCTTCTAAGTTTTGTTTTGTTTTTTGTTTATCTTGGCTCATATTTTCTTAGCTGGCAGAGCACATTTCAAGAAAGAGCTTGAAGAGATTTTTGGCCAAAGGCCCCCCCTAGGGAAAGAATCATTCTTCTACATAAGATTTTTCTTCTCTTATTTTTATTCTTTGAAAAATCCATCTGAACCATTCATTGGATATCTTAAATTTTAATCGGATGATAGAGAGTATTTCTGTGCTGGCATGAATGTCTTGAGGCATAATATCAAATTAGTCAAAGAATTCTGAAGAGACTCTGAATGCAATGCAAGATTCAGAAGACCAAGCTTTTACTTCTGTCAAGTGTAGGCATATCAGAGTGTTTTATATTAATATGCTTTAAGAATGCATTTGATGACAGTATGTATCTGCCTTAAGCTATATCCGGCACTCAGCCTCCGTACATAAGCATAAACAAGCTTCTTGGAAACAGTCACTCTGCTTTCATTAGAGAACTCAGTTGTGTCTCCTCTTTTTATAGCTCTAAGTAGAGATGAATAATTCACAATGACTATGCCATTATCAAAATATCTATTCTCAATAGCAATGAGGAATCCTCATCTGCCCCTTTGACTTTGATTTTAGGGGTTCCCAATGCTGAAAAGTATGGGACCTTACCCAGTCTATGATAAATATTAAAACAGCTATTCTGTGTCATGCAAATTCCTTGATTGCCTTAAATAAAGTAAATTGAAGTTTCCATCTCTGCTGCCCTCCCCACAACCATTACCGAGTACAGATTAAACCCTTCTCGCCTTTGTCTCCACCCCCATCGTCCAGCGTTGAGGGCCTTCTGGCGGTTCCCTCACTGCGAGAAGCAAAGCTACAGGGAACCAGGCAGAGGGCCTTCTCGGTAGTGGCACCCGCCCATCAGAGGTCAGAGAGATAAACAACTACCTGACATTTAGAAAATACCTAAAGGCAGCCCTGTTTAGGGAAGTTTTTAGTCTGTGATATTTGAATGTATTTTGATGTGTGTTGGAAGCCGCCCAGAGTGGCGGGGGAGACCTGGCCAGATGGGTGGGGTATAAATAATAAATTATTTTTATTTTTATTATAAAGCCAGCCTCAGAATACTTATAGATTACTTTTTAGTTCCTTACAATAATGTTCCATTATTTGTGGCACGACACCCCGTTTGCTTGTATTTATTTTTATTCAGATTTGTCATGGCCAATGGCTAATACAATGAAGTTATTTGGTTTGGTTTTTGTATGAGCTTGAAATTGAGAAAGAATGGTAGTCTAGAGGCACCCTAGGTTTGCTCTGTCCTGTGACAAGTATGAGGTGGGATGGAAAGCCAAGTTGGAGGGTTGTAACTGATATAAAATTTGTTCTGAGTTTTTTCAGGGATCAGATCTAGCCTTCAAACAACCAGTTTGGCCAATTCTGACTTAAAAATAGGAGCAAATATAATTTGGCTTTAAAAATAAATAAACAACCCAGAGAGAGGAATGCTTATCTCAACTCATTATGCAGGGTGATTCCTGTGTGTGCTCATGCAAGAGTGTGTGGACATGTGGAAAAGCTAAACGCATTGCTGGCCTATGACTTCCAAGAGGACTTGCCAAGGGACAATGCAGCCCTTGGACCAAAGAGATGGGTACCAGGAGGCCTGTTCTGCATTTAGGGCCAGGACGTTTTACTGCTTCAAGAGGAACAGAAAATGCCACTGGCCACTGCTTGCCCCCTCCTCCTGCCTCCACTTCCTCCATGCTTACCAACCAACACACCGTGGCAGCCACATCAGTGGGAGGCTGTGGAAGAGCCTGTTCTGCAGCAACTCAGAGCAGGGAGTTAATGTGTGGTTGCCCCTATTCTGTGGAAGAGCATTCCTGTTGTGAAATGGCAGGCACCTGCAACCCGCCTTTCTGGAAACAGTTGAAGACATTTTTGGATAAATGGGTCTTTGCCATGAGTGTCTATTTTGTATGGTTTGAGTTTGGTTTTAAATGTATCTGCTGGGTCTTTTGTGTTTAGATTGCATAGCTATTTTTTGATGTTTGTATTGTAGAGTGCCCAGAGGCAATTATGTAGAAGGCAATTAATAAACTGGTGAGGAAGAAAAGAAGGTTAGCAACTTTTATGTAGGTGATACTTCCCTCCACATTGCCAGAACTATGTTTAACTGAAACTGCCTTTGAGTGTAAAAGTACCCTGAAGACGAAATGAATAGAGTTCGAAATCCACTGAATTACTTTATGCAGTCTGCATTTTTACTTGATTATTGATCATGTTTACTGTTTCATTCATATTGATTGGACACAGTTCTATTGTACTTCAGCCAATCCATATTTTGCATTAATGTGACTCCTGTGCATAGATATGGAGATGTATGCATGTAGAGATACACAGGGGCAGGGATTCTCCCAATTGCCCCTCACTGAATACAACCTCCACATAGAATCATAGAGTTGAAAGGGGCTGTGGATGTTATTTCCCTGATATTAAGAGTCTTATGCTCTACTGGCTGAGCTACCCCAGGGACATGCTTACTTCCTCTTTGGTGCAATGGGTCAGTGTGTCTGATTGCTAACCAGGAGGTTTGTGGTTCAAGCTCAGTAGCCCGCCCAGGGATGGCTGTGAGTAGGATTCCTGCATTGCAAGGGGTTGGACTAGATGACCCTCAGGGTACCTTCCAACCTTATAATTGTAGAATCCCAACATCTACAGGCTCTATAGGTGTTTTCCATTTCTTCAGTCCCTTCCTAAGTGTGTTGGGTTATGTGTGTGCATAGGTTCCTGGGCAGGCAGGCAGAAGGACCTCAATGTGCAGAAGACCTGTACAGAGAAAAGTGCAGGGAGGAGTGAAATTGTCTTTCTGCTACCGGTGCTATATTTATCCCTCTGCACAGATCAAATAAATCACTATGATACCATTCAAAAGCCCAGGGAGCCCAAGCAGTTCTTATATGGTTTAACTCCACCTCTTCAACTGTGTAGCTCTGTGGACTAGGAGTGTCATTTGCTGTGTGTGTGTGTGTGTGTGTGTGTGTGTGTGTGTGTAGGAGAATAGACTTTGGTGGCGCCAGGATGTGTGCATCAGCAGGCATAGCCCTGGGGTTTCTTTTTAGGCAGCAGCAGATGTCAATAAACTCTGGCCGTAGTCCCACCCCTCTCATCTGTCTCCTCTCTTTCCTCCTGTGTCCAGTTGGGACAAAGGTTGCTCATGTGTTTTGGAATTCCAGTTTGAAGACCTTTACCTTAGGTTTTCCTGCCATAGACTTAAGTTCTACTTCAGAGCAGAGCAGCCAAACTCATGAAGAGAAAATAAGGCAGGTGAAATGAAATAAATGTTTCTGGTGTTTTTTTGTGATTTTTGCATTGCTGCTGAGGATAAAGGTGAAGGAGGTGATTCAGAAAAGCGGGGCAGGGGGGGAAGGTCAGGGGACAATGAGCTTTAATGGGCCTATGAAAGCACAGTTCCCATTAAATGATGTGTCTGGTTAAATTGTATACCTCAGAAAGGCTGTCAAAAATATTGATTAAATATGGATTAAAAGGGACGTGGTCTAGTTAGGACAGTCATATCAGTTAATGAGCACTGATGTGCCCTGGAATTTAATTATATTTTAATAAACTCCCCCCCTTATTTAGCATTTTTACAATCACATAATCACACTTTCAAACCATATAGTTAGAAAGCATGAAAGCTAGAAACCTATTTCACAGACCAAAGAAATAATTGATTCCAAACGTTCTAATAAGCAACCTCGAGTTACAGAAAAGTTGTTGGGAGGTTTCCGGCATAATTTAATGCTGCCAGATTATATGAGGTGGCAAAATAAACAAGCAAGCAAAGCTTCAGCATCAGATTATTTTTAACCAAACAGAATAGGAATTCATATTTTATACCACCAGCCTGAGTATTTTATCTTTTAAATTAACTGTTCTCAGAAGTAATAAAATAAAATAAAATAAAACCTTGCAATTAAAACTGAGATCCTGGCACAGTCTTCTCCAAAGCTGTTCTGGACTACCTGAGGCAGATGGAAATTGTAGTCTAACAACATCTGGGATGGCCGGCCTGGAATAAGCCCCCTTGCCGACCCAAACCCCCTCAGTGTTTCTGTAACTATGGGGGTCCCGCACAACAGGATGTTCTCATTTCTCCTGAATGGAAAGAGAAACAGAATCAGTAAGGGGAAGTTCTGGAAACACTGGGTTCAGTTGAAAAATTCCATATACTTCAGCAGTGTTAAAACTACTGGGATAATATTTATTAGAATGTCAATCCTCTCTCCAAATGAGAAAAGACAAGCAGCTCTCCCCCACTTCCCTTCCATACTAGCCAGAAGAAGAAAAAGAAATACTGTAGTAGCTCAGGCATATTCCGTGCCATTCCATAGCACTTCAGGGATTGCTATTACTTATGAATAATTCACTCTGCTCTACTTTTCTCAACTGTTTTATTAGGAAGTCTCCACAAAAGATGTGGGTAGCTACACCTGCAACAATTGCAAGTTGGTTGCCCTACTAGAAAACAAGGTTGCCCTTCTGGAAGAGAAGGTGCAGCAGCTTCAGGGGCGTGTATCTACGCTCCAGAGAATTAAAGAGCTGGAGCTTTTCTTGGATGCAGCAGAGCACACTGTCTGCACCAAGGATGAGACAGGGGATCTCCCTGAGGAGGAGGTCAGTTCCCCAACACAGCAGCCAGATGTATGGAGGAACGTGACTCATAGAAGTAGAAGGCCCAGGGATCGCTCTGAGTGCTTAGAATTACACAACCGTTTTGAAGTGCTCATGGAAGACGAGAAACAGACTCCACCTGAGGATCTCTCCCTCATCACAGTTGATGAGGAATATGAAGACGAGCAACCAAGTCAGTCCTCTGGGAATATGCAGGTAACCTTGGAAGGGACAGCACATGGAAGAATCCCAACCAAGCCTATGAAGAGGCGAGTAGTGGTGATTGGGGATTCCATACTGAGGGGTACAGAAGCAGTAATCTGTGGGCCTGACAAGATGTCTCGAGAGGTGTGCTGTCTACCTGGGGCCAAGATCGAAGATGTAACAGAACGGCTGCAAGGAATCATAAAACCCACCGACAAATACCCCTTCCTTTTGGTGCATGTGGGAACCAATGACACTGCAAGCCATAGCTTACAGAAGATCAAAAATGATTATGAGGCTCTGGGCAGGAAGTTGAAGCAATTAGATGCACAAATTGTCATCTCTTCTGTCCTCCCAGTTGAACGACATGGCCCAGGGAGAGAGGGAAAAATAGGGGAAGTGAACAACTGGCTTCGCAAATGGTGCAAACAGGAACGGTTTGGATTCCTAGATCACGGTCTGCAGTTTCTTGAAGATGGACTTCTGGCAAGTGATGGACTGCACCTCACAAAAGTTGGGAGGAATGTTTTTGCCACGAAACTCAAAAACCTCATCAGGAGGGCTTTAAACTGACTTATGTGGGGGAGGGAGACAGTGGTCCTGAAGGTAGGAGTCTATCAAATGCTGAAGATGATCATCCGAATGTCAAGGACCAAATGGAGCAAGCAGCATGCAGACCTAGTGGTGGGACGAAAATATCCTTAAATAAGAGACATGGGGGAATGATCAACGGTCTTCAATGTCTGTATACTAATGCACAGAGCATGGGAAATAAACAAGATGAACTTGAGCTCTTGGTACAGCAAACTAAATATGACATAATAGGCATCACTGAAACCTGGTGGGATGAGTCTCATGACTGGAATGTAGTAATAGAGGGATACAATCTATTTAAGAGAAATAGACCAAACAGGAAAGGAGGAGGAGTAGCTTTATATGTTAGGGATATGTATACCTGTGAAGAGATCCAGGATTTAAAACTTCAAAGCCAAATTGAGAGTATCTGGGTCAAAATTAAGGGAGAGAAAAACAACAGTGATCTCATTGTGGGAGTTTACTATAGATCCCCAAGCCAAACTGAGGACACAGATGATGCCTTCCTGGAACAGATGGCCAAGCATTCCAAAGGAAGTGAGATAGTAGTAATGGGGGATTTCAACTATCCTGATATTTGTTGGATGTCAAACTCAGCCAAGAGCATAAGGTCGAACAGATTCCTCACTGGCCTTGCAGACAACTTCATTGTCCAGAAAGTGGGAGAAGCAACAAGAGGATCAGCCATTTTAGATCTGGTCCTAACCAATAGTGATGACTTGGTTAGTGGGGT